>NC_079189.1:323063745-323673745 GCF_029499605.1 Hyla sarda
GTGGGCATATTTATTTTAAGTTTTGGCTATGCTCTGGGTAATCATTCTGGCTATGCTTCTGGCCCACTGTACCCCATATTACGGGTCTCTGTACCCCACCTGTCTACCCCAGTTACGGCCTGTTGTCCCCCATAGTGTGCCCCTATTTTAGGGCTCAGTGCCCCCCCCCCCCCATTAACGCTCCTTGAGGGGGGGGGGGGTCCCACATCCTGGCTGCTATAATAAGCTCAAGGCCCCTGACTGACCTCCCACTCCAAGACCTGGTGTACACCCACGGAGCGAAAATCATAAAAAATTAAAGGTATGTCCTTATTCCAAAGAAATGTATTTACAAATTTTGTGGGGTCTTTTCTGCTTTTAACCCTTGTAAAAATGTAAAATTTGGAGGAAAACCAACATTTTAGTGAAAAAATATATTTTTTTACATATGCAAAAGTTGTGAAACCCCTGTGGGGTATTAAGGCTTACTTTACACCTTGTTACGTTCCTCAAGGGGTCTAGTTTCCAAAATGGTATGCCATGTGTTTTTTTTTTTTTGCTGTCCTGGCACCATAGGGGATTCCTAAATGCGACATGTCCCCCCCCATTTCAGCAAAATTTGCAAATGTGACTCCTTCTGAGCATTGTAGTACGCCCGTAGTGCACTTGACGTCCACTTATGGGGTACCTCCATACTCAGAAGAGATGGGGTTACAAATTTTGGGGGGTCTTTTCTGCTATTAACCCTTGCAAAAATGTGAAATTTGGGGGGAAACACACATTTTAGTGAAAAAAATAACATTTTTTTTTACATATGCAAAAGTCGTGAAACCCCTGTGGGGTATTAAGGCACACTTTATTCCTTGTTACGTTCCTCAAGGGGTCTAGATTCCAAAATGGTATGCCATGTGTTTTTTTTTTTTTTTGCTGTTCTGGCACCATAGGGGCTTCCTAAATGCGACATGCCCCCCGGGCAAAATTTGCTCTCAAAAAGCCAAATATGACTCCTTCTCTTCTGAGCATTGTAGTTCACCCGTAGTGCACTTCAGGTCAACTTATGGGGTACCTCCATACTCAGAAGAGATGGGGTTACAAATTTTGGGGGGTATTTTCTGCTATTAACCCTTGCAAAAATGTGAAATTTAGGGGGAAACACACATTTTAGTGAAAAAAATTTTTTTTTTTACATATTGCTGCTGAAATTTGAAGCCCTCTGGTGTCTTCCAAAAGTAAAAACTTGTCAATTTTATGATGCAAACATAAAGTAGACATATTGGAAATGTGAATACGTTTTTTTTTTAGGGAATATCCATTTTCCTTACAAGCAGAGAGCTTCAAAGTTAGAAAAATGCTAAATTTTAAATTTTTTCATCAAATTTTGGGATTTTTCACCAAGAAAGGATGCAAGTTACCACAAAAATTTACCACCATGTTAAAGTAGAATATGTCACGAAAAAACAGTCTAGGAATCAGAATGATAACTAAAAGAATTCCAGAGTTATTAATGTTTAAAGTGACAGTGGTCAGATGTTCAAAAAAAACGCTCTGGTCCTAAGGTGTAAAATGGCCTGGTCCTTAAGGGGTTAAAGGGGTACTCCAGTGAAAAACTTTTTTTTAAATTTTTTTTTAAATCAACTGGTGCCAGAAAGTTAAACAGATTTGTGAAATATTTCTATTAAAAAAATCTTAATCCTTCATGTACTTATTAGCTGCTGAATACTACAGCGGAAATTCTTTTATTTTTGAAACACAGAGCTCTCTGCTGACATCACGAGCACAGTGCTCTCTGCTGACATCTCTGTCCATTTTATGAACTGTCCAGAACAGCATATGTTTGCTATGGGGATTTCCTTTTACGCTGGCAGTTCCTAAAATGGACAGAGATGTCAGCAGAGAGCACTGTGCTCATGATGTCAGCAGACAGCTCTATGTTTCAAACGGAAAAGAATTTCCATTGTAGTATTCAGCAGCTAATAAGTACAGGAAGGATTAAGATTTTTTAATAGAAGTAATTTACAAATCTGTTTAACTTTCTGGCACCAGTTGATTTAAAAAAAAAAGTTTTTCACCGGAGTACCCCTTTAACGACGAAGGATATATACGTATATGTATGTCCTCCGCCGGCTCCCGCGATATGTCGCGGGGTCACGCGGTGTCCCCGCGTCATATCGGGTCAGTCCCGGCGGCTATCAACGGCCGGGACCTGCGGCTAATACAGGACCTCACCGATCGCGGTGATGCCCTGTATTAACCCTTCAGACGCTGCGATCAAAGCTGACCGCCGCGTCTGAAATGAAAGTGAAAGTAACGCGGCTGCTCAGTCGGGCTGTTCGGGACCGCCACTGTGAAATCGTGGTGTCCCAACACAGCTTACAGGACACCGGGAGGGCCCTTACCTGCCTCCTCGGTGTCCGATCGACGAATGACTGAGATCCAGGCAGCAGTCGTCAAGCGCCGATAACACTGATCACAGGCGTGTTAATACACGCCAGTGATCGGCATGAGAGATCAGTGTGTGCAGTGTTATAGGTCCCTATGGGAGCTATAACACTGCAAAAAAAAAAAAGTAAAAAAAAAAAAGTGTTAAAGGTCATTTAACCCCTTCCCTAATAAAAGTTTGAATCACCCCCCTTTTCCCATAAAAAAATAAAACTTTAAATAAAAATAAACATATGTGGTCTCGCCGTGTGCGTAAATGTCCGAACTATAAAAATATATTGTTAATTAAACCTCACGGTCAATGGAGTTTATGTAAAAAAATTCCAAAGTCCAAAAAAGCGTATTTTTGGTCACTTTTCATACCATTAAATAATTAATAAAAAGTGATCAAAACAAAAATGGTACCGATAAAAACTTCCGATTACAGATGAGCGAACTTACAGTAAATCCGATTCGTCACGAACTTCTCGGCTCGGCAGTTGATGCCTTTTCCTACATAAATTAGTTCAGCTTTCAGTTGCTCCGGTGGGCTGGAAAAGGTGGATACAGTCCTAGGAGACTATTTCCTAGGAATGTATCCATCTTTTCCAGCCCACCGGAGCACCTGAAGGCTGAACTAATTTACGCAGGATAAGTCATCAACTGCAGAGCCGAGAAGTTCGTGACGAATCGAATTTACTGTAAGTTCGCTCATCTCTACTTCCGATCACGGCGCAAAAAATGAATCCTCATACCGCCCTGTACGTGGAAAAATAAAAAAGTTATAGGGGTCAAAAGAGGACATTTTTAAACGTATAAATTTTCCTGCATGTAGTTATGATTCTTTCCGAAGTACGACAATATCCAACCTATATAAGTAGGGTATCATTTTAACCGTATGGACCTACAGAATAATGATAAGGTGTCATTTTTGCAGAAATATGCACTGCGTAGAAACGGAAGCCCCCAAAAGTTACAAAATTGTGTTTTTTCTTTGATTTTGTCGCACAATTTTTTTTACTGTTTCGCCGTGAATTTTGGGGTAAAATGACTAATGTCACTGCAAAGTAGAATTGGTGACGCAAAAAATAAGCCATAATATGGATTTTTAGGTGGAAAATTTTAAGGGTTATGATTTTTAAAAGGTAAGGAGGAAAAAACGAAAGTGCAAAAACTGAAAAACCCTGCGTCCTTAAGGGGTTAAGCATTGATAACTCTGGGATGCTTTTACCTTTCTGATTCCGAGATAGTTTTTTCGTGACATATTCTACTTTATGTTAGTGGTAAAATGTTGTCGATACTTGCATAATTTCTTGGTGAAAAATTCCATACCATGATGAAAAAAATTTTGCATTTTTTTTTACTTTGAAGCTCTCTGCTTATAAGGAAATTAATATTCCAAATAAATTATACATTGATTCACATATACAATATGTCTACTTTATGTTTGCATCATAAAATTGACATGTTTTTACTTTTGGAAGACATCAGAGGGCTTCAAATTATAGCAGCAATTTTTCACAAAATTTTCAAAATCAAAATTTCTCGGTCGCTCTTCATTGGGGGACACCTTACTGATGGGTATATGCTCTTGCCACTAGGAGGCGCTGACACTAGGAAAAAAAAGTCGGCTCCTCCCTGGCAGGATATACCCGCCCACCTGCAGTGAAGTAATCAGTTTTAACTAGTGTCAGTTAGGAGGCCAGACATGGTCTTTGGGTCTACCCAGACCTTGTCTTTTTTCTCTTTGTTATTTTCCTAGTTTTAGGCTAAAAGTTTAGTTTTTCTCTCCTTTTTTATTTTTTCTAGCATGGGGTGACAGCAGCATGCTGCCGACTGATCCCCCACATGCGAGCTAGGGGCACAGTGCATTGGAATGGGAATGACCCGTTAACGCCTCCTCGCCAACAACCAGCGCTGGCGGTGTACCCTGGGTCCGGGTCCCCCATTCGCCATGTCGGCAAAAGGCAGGTGGCACTAGCTGGTCGAAGACTTCGAGGGAGAGTATGTGGCGGTTGAGGTAAGTACTCGCCCCCCCTCCCTTCTAAAGAGGGACTCTGTCCTTTATTGGGGTCCTTATGTGTGGGGGCTGTGTTCTGTACTCTGAGGGCAACCGCCGGCCCCATGCAGCGGCTCCCTCCAGCGGGTGTTGAGGGGATTATGGCTTCCCTGCTCATCTCCGCAGGTGTCTTTGGGGGTTGACTGTGGTATGGGGGTCAGGGCGGGACATGGCTCTGCCCTTCTTCTCCCCCGCGCCAGCGCGCGATCTCATGATGGCTGCGCTGACAGTGAGACCATGTCAGCGCCTCCCCTCCCAGGTTCCCTCTCGGAGGTACATTCTATCGACCGGCAGGCACTTCCCGCGGCCATTTCTCCTTTCTCTTTCAGGTACGAAATGCGGAGTTTAGCACCGCCCCTCCACCAAGCACGGGTCGGCCCCCGTAAGCCGCGGCCCGGCGGGAACTCCCCCCACCCGCCGCTCACTTACTTAACCCCTGAGCGGTGGGGCGGCTTAGCAGGCGCTTCTAAGCGCACTGCTTCGCTGTCGCTGCTCCCGGGGGCTGCCTTGTGATGGCTCACGGGTGCTTACCCGCAGCCTTCACTCTGCTCTCCTACAGCGGAGTATAGCTCTGCCCCTCCTCCTTGTGGGGGGGGGGGGGGGCGGCACCGCTCTTCATCAGAGCGGCTCCGTCAGCCTCCCTGAGATGCGGCCCGGCGGGAGCTTCTCCTATCTGGGCCGCTCTGTTTCCCTAGCCTTGGAGCTACTTGGCGGCTTAGCAGGCGCTCCTAAGCGTGCTGCTCAGAGCTGTCGCCGCTCCTGAGGCTACCCGCTGTGTGTGTGTGGTTTTCTTCTGCTTATATGGTTGGACTGCTCGTGGAGCAGTCATACTCCTCTGCCTCTTGTTACTACACATGGGGTGCAGAGTTCAAGTCCCCAGTGGACCAAACTGTAATAATGTATGCAAAATTTCATTTTCACATGCCTTGGAGAAAAAAACAAAAACAAAATCCACACACATTTCCTGGCTATGACAATTTGGTGTTCTTTGGCACCCTCTTGCGGCCAATTCTTGTATGGCACTCTAATTCTATTACAGCCTTGGCCGGGCAGCCATATCTTTTCTTCTCAATTTAATATCTGCAGTCCTTCCTAGGGTCTGTGTTGTGGGCTGCTTTGTTATTTTGGTCACCCTAGACTGTGACATGCTATACACTATAAATTAGCTTGGTCCCTTGGAAACTATGGGGGATATTTTCAAGCAAGCTATCCCTTCCCCACAGGCTACGGCATCTAGTGCTCTGGATCCTCACATCCAGCGCTAGGTCTCCAGGGAAATATCCCTGTGTGGGCATGGTTTGGCCCTGATACACTATGCCAAACAGTGATCTCGCCTGTCACTCATCTCACGGCCGCCGCATTGGCAGCTGGCACTCCGATACCCCACTGCTGAGTGCGAGGTGTCCCAAGGCATGCCCTGTTGTCTCTAAGGTCCTCTCCCAGTCAGTCAGACAGTGGTCTGCATGGTTTCCTCTGCCGCCTGTCACACAGATGTATTTTCCTGCGGCTGGAGTCCCGGAACCTCACTACTGTGTGAGGTGTCTGATGGAATGACTCGTCTGCTCTGGACCCATACCAGTCAGACAGTAGTCTGCATGATTTCCTCTGCCGCATGTCACACGGCTGAGGTGTCTGTGTATGGTGTTCTGATACCCCACAACTCTGTGCGATACACGTCAAACTGATCCAGTGTGTCCTAAGGACCTTATGACTTATCTACATGAACCCATACCAGTAAGCCAGACAGTGGTCTGCATGGTTTCCTACACTGCGTGTCACACATCACATGGCTGATGTATATGCGGCTAGAGTTACAGTACCTCATTACTGGGCGAGGTGCCGATTAAATCGTTGTCTACTATGGACCTGTACCAGTTAGACAGACAGTGGTCTGCATGGTTTCCTCTGCCGCCTGTCACACGTCTCACGGTTGATGTATCTGTGGCTGGAGTTCCTATACCCCACTGCTGGGTGTGGTATACGGTGACCTGACCCAGTGTGTCCTACGGACCCAATGATTCGTTGTCTACTACGGACCCATACCAGTACGCCAGGCAGTGGTCTGCATGGTTTACTACACCGCCTGTTATACATCACACGGCTAACGTATCTGCTGCTCGAGTTCCAGTCCCTCACTGCTGGGTGAGGTGACTGATGGGATGTCTCGTTGTCTACTATGGACCCATACCAGTAGGCCAGACAGTGGTCTGCAGGGTTATCTACACTGCCTGTCATACAACGATCGGCTAATGTATCGGCAGATGCAGTTTTGATACCTAACTTCCGACCGAATGACTCGTCGTCTGTGGACTCATACCTGTAAGCCAGATAGTGGTCTGATTGGTCCTCTACACCACCTACCTTACATCACATGGCTGGTGTATCTGTGTCTGGAGTTCCGGTGCTTCACTGTGGGGTGAGGTGTTCGACGGAATGATTCGCTGTCCATTCTGGTTCCATACTAGTAGACTGGACAGTGGTCTGCATGGTTTCCTACACTGCCTGTCACATCTCACGGATATTGTATCTGCTGCTGGAGTTCCGGTACCTCACTGCTGTGTGTGGTGCCGACGGAGTGTCTCGCGGTCCACTATAGATCCCTACCGGTAGGCCAGACAGTTGTCTGCATGTCTGCCGCACAACCTCTCCCATGGGGTGGGTTTCTATGCTTACCCGCCCTCCCACCTATGGCAAAGGGCACAGTTATCGCCTGTCCGCTTGTTCCCTTTTTCGCCATCCGCCTGGGGTTGTTCTTGTTCATCCTGGCTTCTGTCTTCACTGTTGCCGCCACCATCGGTCTTTGACCTCTGGGCTGCCACGGACATTGCCAGGTTTCCATTGCCTCACCGCTGGGTGGGGGTTCTGGAGCATATACCTGCAGGTATTCAGGATTTCTGCCAGTCGGACAATCCCTCGCCTGTTGGTTTTCTACAGCACCAGGGCGCCCCTTGGTTGGGCTGCACTCTAGTACCCCACCTTCTGGGGAAGGTTGACTGGAGTGACCCTGGGTGCTCAGGACTCATATGCCTTCCAGCCAGACGGTTTTTCCGCATGGCTTGCTACTGTGTCGGGTCACCTACCGTACACTTCCACCTGTGGATGGTAGTTCAGGTTACCCACTGCCATGAGATGGTTCCGGGTGTGTCTCCCCATCTCACCCCTTGGGCCTTATACAAGGCACACATACTAGGTTTGCAGGGTTACCTTCTTGGTCTACAGGCTGATATCTCACTCCACTGCTCCACACTCCTTCACCCCCTGGGTCTGCATCTGCAGCCTTGGTGTCTGACACCATTAGGAGATGGGGTGGTGGCTTCTTTTTTGCAGGTCCCAGGGACTTTCTCAGCAATGGCAGCATCACTCTGTTCTCCTTTCTTAAATTGCACTGTTGGTCTGCTAGAGGCATACCTCCCTGCCTGCTGGTTCCTTGGGTTTCTGTGGTCTAGTTCATGTCCGCAGTCTTAGTACCCCACCACTGTTGGAGGGTACCCATGTCTGTGTTCCTACGTATGCTAGTTTCACCCTGTTGGTGTGGAGCCCACCTTCCTTTTGTTCGGTGGGGTGTGCCTCGGGACTTCCGGTGGTTTTGTTCCGCAGTCCTGCGGCGCTTGTGCACTTCTGTTCTGTCATGGGGCCTGCTGAGGCGGCAGTCAGTTCAGCTCCTCCCTATGCCTCCAGGGGTGTTTCCCAGGATTTCTGTCCGGGATGGCTCAGGTACCTACTCATCACTATCTGGAATGGCTCTCCACACGTCTTGCACCTTTCGCACTGCTACAGTGTACTGGATTCCGATCCGGCTTGGAACATGAGGTGACTTCTCCTGACAGCGATGGGTTGCCGATGGAGCCTGGGGGGGGGGGGGGGGTCCGTCCTCCCAGTCCTTATTCCGTGGGGCAGAATTTCCCTGCTCCTCCTGCGCCTGGTGCGCTTGCCATTCCCCTTTCTATAAGGGGTACAGGGCTCAGGATGCTTGTCATGGGTCTGTACTTGAGTTTTCCTCTCGTCCTCTCTTGTTTTCCCTCTTCTGAAGGGACTATTTTGTTTATTCTTTTCTGCCACCCAGTCGTTGCCGTCTCGCCGTTCCCACTGTATTGGTGGAGTATCTGGCGGGGCCCTTGGTTTTTGCCGATTGCATTCCACAGGGTCCTTTTCCTGCCTATGCTCGTTGGCTTCCTGTCCACTATCGCAGCTTGGCTCTTCTTTGTTGGAGACGTTTGTACAATCTACATGGAAGAGGTGTGTTCTTCCTTCCCTTTTGTCCGTGTCGGTTGTGCTGCACTGCCACCGAAGTCGTCTGGAGTCAGCCTTCCTGTGCCCAGACCCTGAGATTTCCAGCTGGGTTCTCGTTTGGTTCTCCCTCCGTTCCCATTCTGGCGGGATGTCTCTTTATTGTGCTCTGGTCCGCCCAGACCACCGAGTCTAGGGCTGGTTGGTCTCCTTGGCTTGGACTCTGTCCTAGGATGCTGTGGCGTGCCTTCTTTTTAGGCGGCTCTTCCGGTTCCTTGGGCCTGGATGATTGTTCAGGTCTTGGGCATGTGTAGTGTTCCGGCCAAGACTTCTCCGCGATCCCATTGGTCAGGGCAGTCTTTCAGTTCTGCACTCCTTTGCTCCTTCATGAAATTTTTGTTGCTTGGGGATTTTTTAGCAGGTCTGTTTTTCTTACACTTCAGGAGATACCCCCCTTTTCTAGGTGTTTGTTGCTCCTTTCTTCCCTCGGGGTCCAGGTCCTCCCAAGTTGGAGCACGTTCAAGTTATCCGCCTTACCCCAGTACGGCTCTTTCGCCTTATGGGTGCCCATGGCGGGCCTCTGGGTCAGCGGTTTTGGGCCTGCTGCTGTTTTGGCCTTTGCTCTCATGCATTGGCCCTTTCCAGGACAGCTTTCAGTCTTTCCTGTGGTTCCTCGTCTCTTCAGAGGACAGCCTTTATCTTGGCGTCTTAGTCCATCTCCTTGGACGGGGGATCTGCCTGGAATTCCATTGATGGGCCTTGTGTGTCTCCGTCGGAGGGCTCGTCCGGAGGCCTTGTGTACAAGTGATGTCAGTCTCTGGACTGATTCCTTCTCTCTGGTGGTTGTATTTTTCCCACCCTAGGGGACTGCGTTGGTACGTCCCATCAGTAAGGTGTCCCCCAATGAAGAGCGACCGAGAAAAGGAGATTTTTTTCTACTCACCGTAAAATCTCTCTCTCGTAGCTTTCATTGGGGGGACACCGCACCCACCCATTTCTTCATCTTTTTCCGGACTATTCTTTCCGGTTCTTGGGTTGTTTATCCGGGATTCCTTTCTAGGGTCCTTCGGACGTATGTCTTTGTTGGCTTCTCCTACTGCTTTGTGACAAAACTGATTACTTCACTGCAGGTGGGCGGGTATATCCTGCCAGGGAGGAGCCGACTTTTTCCTAGTGTCAGCGCCTCCTAGTGGCAAGACCATATACCCATCAGTAAGGTGTCACCCCAATGAAAGCTACGAGAAAGGGACCAGTTCAGGTTTGAAGTGGATTTGAAGGGCCTTCTTAGTAGAAATACCCCATAAATGACCCCATTATAAAAACTGCACCCCTCAAAGTATCCAAACGGACATTCAAAAGGTTTGTTAACCCTTTAGGTGTTTCACAGGAATAGCAGCAAATTAAAGGAGAAAATTCAAAATCTTCATTTTTTACACTGGCATGTTCTTGCAGACCCAGTTTTTGAATTTTACAAGGGGTAAAAGGAGAGAAATCTTCCTAAAATGTGTAACCCAATTTCTCTCGAGTAAGGAAATACCTCAAATGTGTGTGTCAAGTGCTCTGTGGGTGCACTTGAGGGCTCAGAAGGGATGGAGTGACAGTTGGATATTGGAGAGAGTTTTTCTGAAAAAGTTTTTGGAAGGCATGTCACATTTAAGAAGCCATTTGGTAACAGAACAGCAAAAAAAAAAAAAAAAAAAAAAAAACACATGGCATATTATTTTGGAAACTACACCCCTCAAGGAACGTAACAAGGGGTACAGTGAGCCTTAACACTCCACAGGTGTTTCACAACTTTTCGTTAAAGTTGGATGTTTAAATTATTAATTTTTTTCACTAAAATGCTAGTTTTCCCCCAAATATTACATTTTTACAACGGGTATTAGGAGAAAATGCCCCCAAAAATTTGTAACCCCATCTCTTCTGAGTATGGAAATATCCATGTGTGGACATCAAGTGCTCTGCTGGCGCACTACAATGCTCAGAAGAGAAGGAATCACTTTTGGAAAGCAAATTTTGCTGAAATGGTTTTTGGGGGGGCATGTCGTATTCAGGAAGCCCCTATGGTGCCAGAACAGCAAAAAAAAAAAAAAAAAAAAACCTACATGGCATACTATTTTGGAAACTACACCCCTCAAGGCACGTAACAAGGGGTACAATGAGCCTTAACACCCCACAGGTGTTTGACGACGTTTTGTTAAATTTGGATGTGTAAATGAAAAAATAAATTCACTAAAATGCTGGTTTTTCCCAAAATTTACATTTTTCAAGGGGTAATAGGAGAAGATGACCCCCAAAATTTGTAACCCAATTTCATCTGAGTATGTAAATACCCCATGTGTGGGCGTCAAGTGCACTGCGGGTGCACTACAACGCTCAGAAGAGGAGGAGCGCCATTGAGCTTTTCGAGAGTGAATCTGTTTGGAATGGAAGGCAGGGGCCACGTGCGTTTACAAAGCCCTCCTGGTGCCAGAACAATGGACCCCCCCCCCCCCACGTGACCCCATTTTGGAAACGACACCCCTCATGTAATGTAATAAGGAGTACAGTGAGCATTTATGCCCCACAGGTGTCTGACAGATCTTTGGAACAGTGGGCTGTGCAAATGAAAAATTACATTTTTCATTTTCACGGACCACTGTTCCAAAAATCTTTCAGACACCTGTGGGGCGTAAATGCTCACTGTACCCCTTATTACATTACATGAGGGGTGTAGTTTCCAAAATGGGGTCACATGTGGGGGGGGTCCATTGTTCTGGCACCAGGAGGGCTTTTGTAAACGCACGTGGCCTTCAATTCAGGACAAATTTTCTCTTCAAAAGCCCAATGGCGCTCCTTCTCTTCTGAGCATTGTAGTACACCCGCAGAGCACTTTACATCCACATATAGGGTATGTTCTTACTCAAAAGAAATGGGGTTACAAATTTTGGTGGGCTTTCTTCCTATTTTCCCTTGTGAAAATGAAAAATTTAGGGTAACACCAGAATTTTAGTGAAAAAAATGTTTTTTTCATTTTCCCATCCAACTTTAACCCCTTAAGGACTGAGCCCTTTTTCACCTTAAGGACTCGGCCATTTTTTGCAAATCTGACCACTGTCACTTTAAACATTAATATTCTACTTTAACGTAGTGGTAAAATTTTTTGGTAACTTGCATCCTTTCTTGGTGAAAAATCCCAAAATTTGATGAAAAATTTGAAAATTTAGCATTTTTCTAACTTTGAAGCTCTCTGCTTGTAAGGAAAATGGATATTCCCAAATATTTTTTTTTTATTCACATATACAATATGTCTACTTTATATTTGCATCATAAAATTGATGAGTTTTTACTTTTGGAAGACACCAGAGGGCTTCAAAGTTCCACAGCAATTTTCCAATTTTTCACAAAATTTTGAAACTCGCTTTTTTTCAGGGACCAGTTCAGGTTTGAAGTGGATTTGAAGGGTCTTCATATTAGAAATACCCCATAAATGACCCCATTATAAAAACTGCACCCCCGAAAGTATTCAAAATGACATTCAGTAAGCGTTTTAACCCTTTACGGGTTTCACAGGAATAGCAGCAAAGTGAAGGAGAAAATTCACAATCTTCATTTTTTACACTCGCATGTTCTTGTAGACCCAATTTTTGAATTTTTGCAAGGAGTAAAAAGGAGAAAATTTTTACTTGTATTTGAAACCCAATTTCTCTCGAGTAAGCACATATGTCTTAAAACCACATATGTCTTTGTAAAGTGTTCGGCGGGCGCAGTAGAGGGCTCAGAAGGGAAGGAGCGTCAAATGGTTTTTGGGGGGCATGTCACCTTTAGGAAGCCCCTATGGTGCCAGAACAGAAAAAAAAAACACATGGCATACCATTTTGGAAACTAGACCCCTCGGGGAACGTAACAAGGGGTAATGTGAACCTTAATACCCCACAGGTGATTCACGACTTTTGCATATGTAAAAAAAAAAAAAAAAAATTTTTACCTAAAATGCTTGGTTTCCCTAAAGTTTTACATTTTTAAAAAGGGTAATAGCAGAAAATACCCCCCAAAATTTGAAGCCCAATTTCTCCCGATTCAGAAAACACCCAATATGGGGGTGAAAAGTGCTCTGCTGGCGCACTACAGGTCTCAGAAGAGAAGGAGTCACATTTGGCTTTTTTGAAGGAAATTTTGCTCTGGGGGCATGCCGCATTTAGGAAGCCCCTATGGTGCCAGGACAGCAAAAAAAAAAACACATGGCATACCATTTTGGAAACTAGACCCCTCGGGGAACGTAACAAGGGGTAAAGTGAACCTTAATACCCCACAGGCGTTTCACGACTTTTGCATATGTAAAAAAAAATAAAAAAAATGTACCTAAAATGCTTGGTTTCCCAAAAAATTTACATTTATACAAAGGGTTAAAGCAGAAAACACCCCAAAAATTTGAAGCCCAATTTCTCCCGAGTACGGCGATACCCCATATGTGACCCTTAACTGTTGCCTTGAAATACGACAGGGCTCCAAAGTGAGAGCGCCATGCGCATTTGATGCCTAAATTAGGGATTGCATAGGGGTGGACATAGGGGTATTCTACGCCAGTGATTCCCAAACAGGGTGCCTCCAGCTGTTGCAAAACTCCCAGCATGCCTGGACAGTCAACGGCTGTCCGACAATACTGGGAGTTGTTGTTTTGCAACAGCTGGAGGCTCCGTTTTGGAAACCGTGGCGTACCAGACGTTTTTCATTTTTATTGGGGAGGGGAGCGGGGCTGTGTAGGGGTATGTGTATACGTAGTGTTTTTTACTTTTTATTTTTTGTTAGTGTAGTGTAGTGTTTTTAGGGTACAGTCACACGGGCGGGGGTTCACAGTAGTTTCTCGCTGGCAGTTTGAGCTGTTGCAGAAAATTTGCCGCACCTCAAACTTGCAGCCAGATACTTACTGTAAGCCTCCGCCCATGTTAGTGTACCCTGTACATTCACATTGGGGGGGACATCCAGCTGTTGCAAAACTACAACTCCCAGCATGCGCTGACAGACTGTACATGCTGAGAGTTTTAGTTTTGCAACAGCTGTAGGCACACTGGTTATGTATCACGGAGTTTGTGACCTTACTCAGTGTTTCAAAACCAGTGTGCCTCCAGCTGTTGCAAAACTATAACTCCCAGCATGTACGGTGCATGGTGTAAGGTGACTGCTGGGAGTTGTAGTTTGCAACAGCTGGAGGCACACCGGTCGTGAAACACTGAGTTAGGTAAAAAAAAAACTCTAAGTTTCACAACCAGTGTGCCTTCAGCTGTTGCAAAACTACAACTCTCAGCAGTCACCGACAGCCAACGGGCATGCTGGGAGTTGTAGTTATGCAACCAGCAGATGCACCACTACAACTCCCAGCATGCACTTTAGCTGTTTGTGCAAGCTGGGAGTTGTAGTTATACAACAGCTGAAGGTACACTTTTCCATAGAAAAAATGTGCCTCCAGCTGTTGCAAAACCATAAGTCCCAGCATGCCCATAAGGGAATGCTGGGAGTTGTGGTGGTCTGCCTCCTGCTGTTGCATAACTACAGCTCCCAGCATGCCCTTTTTGCATGCTGGGAGCTGTTGCTAAGCAACAGCAGGAGGCTGTAACTCACCTCCTGCTGCTGCTCCATCGCAGGCTGTCCCTCGCCGCCGCCGTCGCTCCTGGGGCCCCGATCCCAACATGGACACCGGGGATCGGGGTCCCCAGCACCCGGGGTCGTCTTCCCGCACCCGCTCACGCACTCCGGAAGAGGGGCGGAGCGGGTGCGGGAGTGACGCCCGCAGCAGGCGCCCTGATTGGTCGGCCGGTAATCCGGCCGACGAATCAGGGCGATCGTGAGGTGGCACCAGTGCCACCTCACCCCTGCAGGCTCTGGCTGTTCGGGGCCGTCAGAGACGGCCCCGAACAGCCAGTAATTCCGGGTCACCGGGTCACTGGAGACCCGATTGACCCGGAATCGCCGCAGATCGCTGGACTGAATTGTCCAGCGATCTGCGGCGATCGCCGACATGGGGGGGCATAATGACCCCCCTGGGCGATATGCCGGGATGCCTGCTGAACGATTTCAGCAGGCATCCGGCTCCGGTCCCCAACCGGCTAGCGGTGGGGACCGGAATTCCCACGGGCGTATGGATACTTAAGGACTCGGGATGCAGGGCGTATCCATACGCCCTGCGTCCTTAAGAGGTTAATGAAAATTCTTCAAACACCTGTGGGGTGTTAAGGCTCACTATACCCCTTGTTACATTCCGTGAGGGCTGTAGTTTCCAAAATTGGGTCACATGTGGGTATTTATTTTTTTGCGTTTATGTCAGAACCGCTGTAAAATCTGCCACCCCTGTGCAAATCACCAATTTAGGCCTCAAATGTACATAGTGTGCTCTCACTCCTGAGCCTTGTTGTGCGCCCACAGAGCATTTTACGCCATCGTATGGGGTATTTCCGTACTCAGGAGAAATTGTGTTACAAATTTTGGGGGTCTTTTTTTTCCTTTTACCGCTTGTGAAAATAAAAAGTATGGGGCAACACCAGCATCTTAGTGTAAAATTTTTTATTTTTTTTTACACTAACAGGCTGGTGTAGCCCCCAACTTTTCCTTTTCATAAGGGGCAAAATTTGTAGTGCAATTTCTCCCGAGAACGGAAATACTTCATATGTGGTCCTAAACTGTTGCCTTGAAATACGACAGGGCTCCGTAGTGAGAGAGTGCCTTGTGCATTTGAGGACTGAATTTGGGATTGCATAGGGGTGGACATAGGGGTATTCTACGCCAGTGATTCCCAAACAGGGTGCCTCCAGCTGTTGCTAAACTCCAAGCATGCCTGGACAGTAAGTGGCTGTCCGGAAATGCTGGGAGTTGTTTTGCAACAGCTGGAGGCTCCATTTTGAAAACACTGCCGTACGATACGTTTTTCATTTTTATTGGGGGGCAGTGTAAGGGGGTGTATATGCAGTGTTTTACCCTCAATTATGTGTTGGTGTAGTGTTTTTAGGGTACATTCGCACTGGCGTTGGTTTACAGTGAGTTTCCCGCAAGAAGTTTGCGCTGCGGCGAAAAATTTGCAGCAGCTCAAACTTCAAGCAGGAAACTTACTGTAAATCCACTAGTGTGAATGTACCCTGTACATTCACATGGGGGGGGGGGGGGGCAAACCTCCAGCTGTTTCAAAACTACAACTCCCAGCATGTACTGACAGACCGTGCATGCTGGGAGTTGTACTTTTGCAACAGCTGGAGGCACACTGGTTGGAAAACCTTCAGTTAGGTTCTGTTACCTAAATCAGTTTTTTCCAACCAGTGTGCCTCCAGCTGTTGCAAAACTACAACTCCCAGCATGTAATGACCGCCGAAGTGCGTGCTGGGAGATATAGTTATGCAACAGCTGGAGGTACGCAACCACAACTCCCAGCATGCCGAGACAGCTGTTTGCTGTTTCGGCATGCTGGGAGTTGCAGTTTTGCAACATCTGGAGGGCTACAGTTTAGAGACCACTGTATAGTGGTCTCAAACTGTAGCCCTCCAGATGTTGCTAGGCAACTCACCGGCTTCCGTAGGATCCAGGGAGCCAGCCGCACGACATCGCCACCCTCCCGTCGTCTGATGGGTAAGTAGATCTTCGGTGCCGGTCCTCTGTCGGTTTCCCCGTTCTGCCCCGCCTAGTGTGGGTGGGCAGAACGGGGAAACCGATATTTAACCCTCCCCCCGCCCACGATCTGCTATTGGTCGTCGCTTCTTGACGACCATTAGCATGGATAGGAGGGATGGCCACCCTGCCATCTCGCTCCTATTCCTTCAGGGGGATCGTGGGTCTTTGACAACTCCGATCCCCCTTATTTTCCGGGTCACCATAGACCCGAATGACCCGGAATTGCGCAAATCGCAAGTGTGAATTCACTTGCGATTTGCGGCCCCCCTGGGCATTTGCACGGGATGCCTTTGTACGTCATGGGTCCTTAAGTACCTGGGTGCCATGACGTACGCGTACGTCAAGGGTCCTTAAGGGTTTAAGGTAGTCTAGTAGGTAAATGCTGCCAAAAAAAGCAGTTAGACAATATTGTTTGAAATCCATTTCATTTAAATATTTTTAAAATATAAAAAAAAAAAAATAATGATTTGTTGTAAAACTATACACAAAAGGATTTC
The DNA here is from genome assembly GCF_029499605.1 of Hyla sarda. NCBI lineage: Eukaryota > Metazoa > Chordata > Amphibia > Anura > Hylidae > Hyla > Hyla sarda. The sequence goes on from NC_079189.1 coordinate 323,080,558, forward strand.
TTTTCTGGTATAATTTCATCTCGAAGAACAAAGCCTTTTCCTGGTGACACTCCAGCTTTCAGTGCTTCCGGCCAGCTTCGTGTTTCATAATAAGTGTGTAAAATATCGAACACTGTGGAACAGAACAAACAAGGATTTAAATTTTGGAAAACATTGTTTTAAAGGCAGCTATGAAGGTGAAAATAACTCGGGGACATTTATCAAAACTTGTGTAGAGTGGTGCAGTTGCCCATAGCAACAAATCAGAGCTTTCATTTTTTTACTGTCCTTTTCGAAAATGAAAGCAATCTGATTGGTTGGTATAGGCAACTCAGCAACTTTTTCTCTGGATAGGTTTTGATAAATCTCCCCCCCCCAGTCCCTGCTCTTTAACTGAACCAAGCTTAGATCACCTTTTAGTGACCCAAGTTCAGCCCTCAATAGCCTAAGGCCCAATCCACACTGCGGACATTCACCCAATGGAATTATTAGTGGTAGGACCGTGTGGACGTGTGCCGTCTCATAGGCGGCAATGCAGTCCGTCACATTTCTGCCCAAAGAATGAACATGTTCATACTTTGGGTGGAAAACCAAAATTAGACTAAAATTTACACAAGGAATCAACAGAGGTAGGACAGGCTTTTAAATCACAGTGATGCCGTACGTGGAGTGATACTTCTTCTTTCAGATGAGGAGATGTAGCTGTCTCAATGCGTTTCCTCGCTTAAGTCGTCAGGAGACTGATGAAAGCATGATGCCGTGAGCACGCTATAGTCTTAAATGATGGTCCGGATGGTTCAGTGGCTGACTAAGACAGGTGGGGGCTGGTTTAAATACCAGGTGGAACGCACATACCTGTAGCTTATTCGTCGCCTAAGACCCGTATGATATCGTGAATACCGGAAGTGACGTGGCGGTGTAAACAAAGAATGATGCATGCCGAGATGCCGGAAGTGACGTGTTAAGCGTCATTGTCGGTCATCATGTTGCTAAGTAGCGCCTGTCACAACATAAATAGCTGGGAGGGGTCTACTCGTGTAGACGCCGGGCGGGAAGGCGTCTAAAACATATTGATAAATAATTTAATAGATGATAACCAAATGTCTTACATTGAAAATAACGAGGATTCCCAAAGTTGGCAGACATTAGGTTCAAAATATTCCACAAAGAAATAATTTTTACGACAATTTGGTTAAAGTTCTATTATATATAGGATATAGATAAATAAAGTATGCTAAACTTGTTAGGATGTAATATTGCTCAGCGGGTCCTATATGTTGTCCAATAAAATGATAAACATTATAAAGCAATTAGATTTGGAGAGTGTTGTAATTTATACAACAGGTATTACTCTCCTGGATAATCCCTAATAGACCATGGATTAGGGATAAATGTGGTGCTTTTATGCACCAACTGGCTAGGTTTCCAAAAATTATTTTATTTAACATCGAATGCCATAACTAGTATTACTATATTGGGACCGGTCAGGATTTAACTTCAGAGAATCTTAAAACAGCCAATAGATAGGACCTCGTTGAGGCCATATGGGGTATACGAGGAGTGCATACGATATATCCGCCTAAGTTCTCGCTGTAGCAATAACCTGTTGTAGTCACCCCCTCTTGGTGATGGTGTTACCACCTCAATTACCATGAATTTTATGCCACTCACATTGTCCTGATGTTTATCATGCATATGTCTGGCAATTGGAGTGTTGCACATATGCTTGATATCCCCCAAGTGTTCCCCCCACACATCTTCTCAATTCTCGGAACGTCTTTCCCACATAGTCCATGGGACATTGAAACTGGCATAGATATATCAAGCCTTTGGTTTTGCAGTTGGTCAAGTTCTTGAAAAGAACCTTTGCCCTGTAGTGGAACTAGTCCATTGGTTAGAACGCATAATATACGGGCATGTGACGCAGTCATTACATGTAAAATTTCCAAATGTAGTTCTTTTCTACCAGGTACCTTCCCCCTGGGGTCTAGTATAGTGACTGTGTACCAATCGGTCTTTTAGGCTTCTGCCCTTGCGATATGTGACCAATGGACGCTCCTATATCACATCACTGATCTGAGGGTCGGTTTGCAAAATATTCCAGTATTTTGAGATGATGTTGTATACTACAGAGGATTTATCATCATATGTCCCAATAATGCGGAAAGAACAGTCAGTATTTTTGGGTTCTCGGGGTGTGAGTAATTGGTTCCTATTTAGACTTTTAGAGAGTGTGTTAAACAGTACATAGGGTATCCCCTTGCTCTGAACCGATCTCGCAGATTCCTTGTCTGCTTGAGAAATTCAATATCGGACGAACAATTTCGCCGGACCCGCATATACTGGCCCTTGGGGATGCCACGTTTTAGTGAGGTGGGGTGATGGCTAGACCAGAGGAGCAAGGAGTTGGTGGCAGTGAATTTCCTATACAAAGTAGTGGATAATGTGACAGATTCATCTTTGGTTATTTTGACGTCAAGAAAAGATAATTCTTATCAATCGAGTGCAGAGCACACAGATCAATGGAGTTCTATGGAACCACATTGATCTGTATGAGGAATCTAATGATTCTCCTCCTAGAAGTCCCTAAGGGGACTAATAAATTGTTAAAAAAAAAAGTTATATAAAAGTTTAACCTCTTAAGGACGCAGGGCATACCAGATCGTTGTGCCGCGCACTATTAACTCTTCAGATGCGGTGATCAAAGTTGATCGCCGCGCTGAAAATGAAAGTAATCGTTTCCCGGCAGCTGTGTCGCGATGTCCCGATCAGCTAGGACGCGAGTGGAGGTCCCCTTCGTCGCGTCTGATCGGCGTTAGATTGCTCCAAGCCTGAGCTACAGGCTTGAGGAATCGATACCCTATCTCGCTGATCCATGCAAAGCTATGGCTTTGCAGGGATCAGGGTAAAAGATCAGTGTGTGCAGTGTTATAGCCCCCTATGGGAGCTATAACGCTGCAAAAAAAAGTGAAAAAAAAAGTTAGTAAAGGTCATTTAACCCCTTCCCTAATAAAAGTTTGAATCACCCCCCTTTACCAATAAAAAAAAAAATGTGTAAATAAAATTAAACATATCTGGTATCACCGTGTGCATAAATGTCCGAACTATAAAAATATATCATTAATTAAACCGCACGGTCAATGGCGTACATGTAAAAAAATTCCAAAGTCCAACATAGAGTATTTTTGGTCACTTTTTATATCATAAAAAAATGAATAAAAAGCGATCAAAAAGTCTGATCAATGCAAAAATGGTACCAATAAAAACTTCAGAACATGGCGCAAAAAATGAGCCCTCATAATGGCCCGTATGCAGAAAAATAAAAAAGTTATAGGGGTCAGAAGATGACAATTTTAAACGTATACATTTTCCTGCATGTAGTTATGATTTTTTTCAGAAGTACGACAAAATCAAACCTATATAAGTAGGGTATCATTTTAATCGTAGGACCTACAGAATAAAGATAAGGTGTCATTTTTACAAAAAAAATGCACTGCGAAGAAACGGAAGCCCCCCAAAAGTTACAAAATGAAATTTTTTCTTCAATTTTATCGCACAATTAATTTTCTTTTCCGTTTCGCCGTGGATTTTTTGGTAAAATTACTAATGTCACTGCAAAGTAGAATTGGTGGCGCAAAAAATAAGCCATCATATGGAATTTTATGTTCAAAACTCAAAGTGTTACGATTTTTAGAAGGTGATGAGGAAAAAATGAAAATGCAAAAACGGAAAAACGCCTTAAGGGGTTAAAAAAAGGGGTTAAGAGTCCTTAAGGGGTTAAAAAAAAAACACCCATTAACCCTTTTCATATAATTTTTTTTTAACTAAATTCAATATAAAAAATATGTAAGCATACTAAAAATAAACATATGTGGTATCTCCACGTGTGCAAATGTCAGAGCTATAAAAATATAACATTAATTAAACCGCATGGTAAATGGCGTTTACGTAAAAAATTATCAAAAATTGCGTATTTTTGGTCACTTTGTATACCCTAAATTTTTTTATTTTTTATAAAAAGTGATCAAAAAGTCCTATCAAAACAAACATGGTAGCAATATAAACTTCAGCCCAAAAAATGAGCCCCCATACATACCCGTATACGGAAAAATAAAAAAGTTATAGGGGTCAGAAGATGAGAATTTTAAAACATACTAATTGTGGTGCATGTAGTTATAATTTGTTTTATCTCGACCGAGTGCTGGACGATACTGCGCATGCACGGGATTTCCTACTATACCCGGAAGCTGTCTTCAGCGTTTGAAGCAACGATGAAGACAGCTTCCGGGTATAGTAGGAAATCCCGCGCATGCGCAGTATCGTCCAGGACTTGGCCGAGATGAGACGGAGAGTGTAAGACAACGTATGAATATTCCTTAGCCGGGCGGTGCTGCGGGCCGGGCGGCGGTTACGTCACAGTGCCAGTTGAAGGCAGTAACCCCGCCAGTGCCAGTTAGCAGCTAATTTGAATATACTGAAAACCAGCTATAATGGGCAAAACGGCGCAACGGATCCGGGCAAGGTAGGACTCAAAATGTTCAGCGTCTCCTGCACTATCCACAGGTACCCGTGGATAGTGCGGGACAAAACATATGACAGTTTTCCTTTAAATGGGCACAGTCATCAACCTTTTTTTTTGATATGTTGTAGTACTTATGTAATACAACATATTCCTAATATACTTAATTTTTTTATTATGTACTTTTTTTTCCCATTGAAAATCCGGTCACTAGAAGGTCTCCCTCCTAGTGACCGGCTGCAGAGCGGCTGAGTCACAGATGAATTCGGACTGATCCCGGCCGGACATCAGTCCTAATTTAGTCAGCCAGAACTCGCTTCCTCCCTGTCAATCAGACAGACGGGAGCAAGTGCTGTGAACGCCGAGGCGGCGCGCATTGTCTCCCTGGCCTTGCGTGCATTTGCTCCGCCCCCAGCATGTACAGTCTGGTGGCAGTGCGTGCACTGAATCTCAGTGTCGCACTGATGCTACAGGACTGCACATGTCCTGGTGCGTTAAGTACCACCTCACCAGGACATACATTTACGTCCTGCGTCATTAAGGGGTTAAAGACTTTTCTGACTCACCTTGATTGATAGCCAGTATCTGAGAGTGGAAGTTTTTTACATTGTCCTTCTTAACCATGTATTCCTGTATTGGAAGTCGAGCAGTTTGCAGGCCATTGTCTTTAGACTTCTGATACGTTACTTTCTAAAACATTGAAAAGTTATGTTTTGTTATAAGATGGAAAAAATATGTGGTAAAATAAGCACAGGTCAAAACTGTATGTTTATTCTGCTTCTTGTTTATAGATCTGGTCATTCTGGATAGAAAGACACTAAAGTCACCTAAAGTAAAAAGAGAATTCACTCCTTACTTAGTACCAGGTGTAAACTGGATCCTACCTGGTTTCTGCTAAGTAGCTGTGTAGACACTTTAATGAAGGATAATTCCAGAAAGTACAATCTCTTGATCTGTCATTAGTAAATCACAAGGTCATAGGTGAAATCTGTCATCTTGGACAATCGCTGCTTTACAGAATAAAACTGCTCTAAAAATTTGACATGTTCAAGAGGGCATTTTATGGAAACGCTTAGGCTAGTTTCTCCCTGGAAAAATTCGGTCTGGAGATCCCAAGTGCACCCATCACCGACTGAATAATCCAGCGCTACTATTGTGTGTATGTTGCCGTCCACATACATGGCGATGCATTCCAGGCAGATTTCACCGCTAAAATTTCGTAGTGTGCACTGTGGAGCAGAATCATACTGCCAGCAGGAATTTTCAAGTGGAATTTCACACAATAATTCTGTAGTGTGAACCTAGCCTTAGGGTATGTTCACACTGAGGAATTGGAGAGGAATTTCCATGAGTAATTCTGCTCGCTTTTTCTTGTTTCATGGTCTTTCTTTCAGGCGGAATCAGCGTTGTTCTCCCATAGAGATCAATGTTATTTTTTTTTCCAGTCAGAAGCATTTCCACGCGGAATTCGCGCGGAATTTCCGCATGAAAAAAAAAAAAGAAGAGTATTTATGAATAAAAAAAATACATATATTACGCACACTCTCCACCCACTTTTTATTCAGCAGCCATTTTGAGATTCTCATTTCTGATTCTGTGACTGTATTCAGAGTCTGTGAATAATCTCTCTCTGAGAAAAACACAAAATTTTCACCAAAAATGAGTGGAAACACCCCTGAAAATCAGTCTGTGGAAATGGCCGCTGGAACTCCTCCCACTCTTGATACTCCTCCTCTTTTCCTCCTCCGCATGAAACCTGCATTTCCGCGCGAAATTGCTGCTAATTCTGTGCGGAAAAAAAACTGTATTTTGGGGTGGAAATCTTCAGCGTGATTTCGGTCCCAATTCCTCAGTGTGAACATACCCTTAGGATCCATGCACACTGAGGAAATTTTGCTTTGAACGTTCAAGAGGAAATTCTGAGGGGAATCCACATACAGCAGGCTCCCATTCTTGTGTGTATATTATGCAGAATCGGGCACATGTACTTATGTTTTCAGTAGTATAAATTTATCATTAGAAGAAAAGCAAACAGTGAATTCTGGGTTAGTCATTATTTAGGATCCAGATAAAACAACAATACCACAAACTGCTGATATTTCTTTCATGAACACACCTTCTGAACGCTCTCATCTACGAGTCCTCCAAGGACATATACTTTTGCAGGATCAATGTTTTCCAGGACTTGAAAGAAAAAAAACATTAGACTTATTTTCCATTTCTAAGCAATTGTCTCATGCAAGGTGCATTAATACAATGTTAAACAACTTAAAAATAAATCCTTGAAAAGCAAAACCTGCATTAAAATAATTAAAAAAAAAGGAAAAAACCTATACACTAAGCCCAGTTTTCTAAGGTCTCTGGGGGAGATTTATCAATACCTGTGTAGAGGAAGAGTAGTGCAGTTGCCCATAGCAACCAATCAGCTCACTTTCATTTTTCACAGGCATCTTTAAAAATGAAAAAAGCGAGCTGATTGGTTGCTATGGGCAACTGCACTACTCTTGTTAAATCTCCCCCTCCATGCTTCTGTTCTTCTGCTAAAAATAACCCCCCCCCCCCCGTTATATCCTCCATGCCCCATATCATATAATAAATATTAAATGGTATGTAGTCTCCTGCCCCATTCACCTCCTACTTTGAATATATTTTGCTTTTTTCTTGCTTTTTACTTCTGATAAAAAAAAAACATTTTCCATGTAGGTCTTTATTAAAAAAAATTGTCTGACTTTCCCTTCTACAGCTTCCAAAAGGGTCTATAATAAAAAAAAATAAACAAAAAATAAAAAGTGTATACAGTTATTTTTTGGGTTCCAAAGCACTGGCTGCCAATTATTTTGATTGATAACAGTACGCTCTAAAATGAATAAAACGTAGTCACTAGTAGAATGTTTGGTTCATTGAACTCGCCTAAGCCGATTTATGTCACCATCAAAGCTGATCTGGTCATAATTCAGCTTAAAAAATTCCTTCAGAAAAGGAGACATTAGACTTCTGTGATGGACTTTGCTTTGAGTAGGACATGAAAGGAGGCTGTAAAAAGGAAAGTGAATAAAAATAAAATCTTAATATCGACATATTTTTCTGCACAGTATATACAATGCAAGAATAAAAAAAAAAAAAAAATTAATTTAAAAAAAAAAGCCTTTAACCCCTTAAGGACCCGGGGTTTTTCCGTTTTAATTTTTTCCTCCTTACCTTTAAAAAATCATAACTCTTTCAAATTTGCACCTAAAAATCCATATGATGGCTTAATTTTTGCGCCACCAATTCTACTTTGTAATGACATCAGTCATTTTACAAAAAAATCTATGGCGAAACGGAAAAAAAATCATTGTGAGACAAAATTGAAAAAAAAACGCCATTTTGTAACTTTTGGGGGCTTCCGTTTCTACGCCGTACATTTTTCGGTAAAACTGACACCTTATCTTTATTCTATAGGTCCATACGATTAAAATGATACCCTACTTATATAGGTTTGATTTTGTGGTACTACTGGAAAAAATCATAACTACATGCAGGAAAATGTAAACGTTTAAAATTGTCATCTTCTGACCCCTATAACTTTTTAATTTTTCCGTGTATGGGGCGGTATGAGGGCTCATTTTTTTGCGCCATGATCTGAAGTTTTAAGCGGTACCATATTTGAATTGATAGGACTTTTTCATAATATAAAAAGTGACCAAAAATGCACTATTTTGGAATTTGGAATTGTTTTGCGCGTACGCCATTGACCGTGCGGTTAAATTAACAATATATTTTTTATAATTCGGACATTTCCGCACACGCCGATACCACATATGTTTATTTTTATTTACACTGTTTTTTTGTTTTTGTTTTTTTTATGGGAAAGGGGGGGTGATTCAAACTTTTATTAGGGGAGGTGTTAATGATCTTTAGCCACTTTTTTTCACTTATTTTTTGCAGTGTTATAGCTCCCATAGGGACCTATAACTCTGCACACACTGATCTTTTACATTGATCACTGGTTTCTCATAAGAAACCACTGATCGATGATTCTACCGCTTGACTGCTCATGCCTGGATCTCAGGCACTGAGCACAGTGAGGAGGCAGGTAGGGATCCTCCGGCTGTCATGTAAGCTGTTCGGGATGCCGCGATCCCAAACAGCTCCCTGAGCTAACCGGCATGGTTTCACTTTCACTTTAGACACGGTGTTCAACTTTGAATGCAGCGTCTAAAGGGTTAATAGCGCATGGCACCGCGATCAATGGCGCGCGCTATTAGCGGCCGGGCCCGACACGCCGTGGCCCCGCATTATAGATCGGGAGCCTGAATTCAGACTGATGCTGGCCGGGCATCAGTCCTAATTCATTCAGCCTGCGCTCGCTCCCTGCCTGTCAATCAGACAGGCAGGGAGCGAGCGCATTGGCTTCCTGGCCGGCCGGCCACTCCTCCTGCACATGATGCCGCCACTGCTGCTGCCCCTGCACGTTGGTGTGAGGTGAAAAAATCAAACCCGTGGAAACATCGGACCGCTCTGCAGTATGTATGGATCTATTTTAGGGAGAGCGGGGGTTGGGGGAAAGCGGGGATCGGCATTTTAAACACCCGGGGGGGGGGGGGGGAAATCGGGGAACTGACAGAGGGAACGGAACGGGGTAGCGCCGCGCCCATGGCCCTAACTAACTGATTTCTGCACAGGGTGCCTCCAGCTGTTTCAACACCACAACTACAACTCCCAGCAAGGATGGTGGGAGCTACTCTTAAGAGGTTAAAGGGGTTATCCAGGAAAACACATTTTTTTTTAATATATCAACTGGCTCCAGAAAGTTAAACGGATTTGTAAATTACTTCTATTAAAAAATCTTAATCCTTTCAGTACTTATGAGCTGCTGAAGTTGAGTTGTTCTTTTCTGTTTAAGTGTTCTCTGATGACATGTGTCTCGGGAACTGCCCAGTTTAGCAGCAAATCCCCATAGCAAACCTCTTCTACTCTGTGCAGTTCCCGAGACAAGCAGGGATGTCAGCAGAGAGCACTGTTGCCAGACAGAAAAGAACAACTCTACTTCAGCAGCTGATAATTATTGAAAGGATTAAGATTTTTTAATAGAAGTAATTTACAAATCTGTTTAACTTTCTGGAGCCAGTTGATATAAGAAAAAAAGTTTTTTCCTGGAATACCCCTTTAAGGCTTAAATTTTGTTATTTCACTAAGGAGTTAAAATGCTAAAATGCACCAGCTTTATTTGAGACTTAAATTTAAGGAGAATCTGTCAGTTCTTTTGCCTACTATGAGCAGCAGCCATAAGTGAACAGGCATTGAGGCAAGAAAAGTCAGTTTTACCTGTGCTGCAGCTAATGGCCTTTTCATGAGTTATAAAATCCAGTATATGTCCCTGGCACAAAAGTCCGGGAAGGGCAGCAGCATTCCCTTCTGCATGACTGACAAACAGCGCTTGGCCAAGCCCTGTCTCCAGATAATGTGTTTGCACTATATTACTAATAGCAGTGTATGCATAGTGATGCCCTGAAGCCTTTCACCAAGTCCTGTATAGGAGTCATACAGAAGAGGAAAGGGAGGGGAGCAAGGAGACAAGCCATGCTGCAGACACCTGCACCCAGGACAACAACTGGATTTGATAACTTATGAAAAGACCATCTGCTGTGGCATAGGCCACAATATCTATTCACTCTGTAAAATCTACAATAAAGGCTCATTTTAAGAATTTCATTAATCAGGGGGTTAGGGGAAAATATTAAGTAATTACGACTGTCCTGTAAAGTCTTATTGTAAGTAAAGTGGGTCCTAGAAAAAGTCCTTCCTACTTACCACAGTCAGAATCTGGAGTGAGATAAATAATTGTCTCCAATGGAAACAGATCAAGAAAGCTATCTTCTGTGGATTCAACCTAAAAGTAGAAAATCCAATGTATTACTGTGTTACAAAAACTGAATCTAAATTCTCTGTGGTTAATAAAACCAGTACAGTGATCCCTCAACATACAATAGTTTCAACATACAATGCTCTTTTCTGGACCATTGTAACTTGAAACCAGACTCACTATACAATGCTACAGATCTGTGAAACGTGTCAATGACTGGAAGATCTGACCAATCAGAATGGGCATTCACTGTAAAACCCCTGTATTACTGAAGCGTATGCACTGACTGGTGTCTGGTAGCTCCTCCCTACAGTACAGGGAGGTATTACATGTTCTGTACTCTTTACCTGTGCTAGGGTTAGCTGCTCCTTCGGACACCAAGTAAGGGCGGCTCCATTTGACTTTTTTAGGACATTGTGTGTACTGTACAGGACCCTGAAGAAGTTCCTGTCCTCTACATAGACCAGGCATAGGCAACCTTCGTCACTGCAGATGTTTTGGACTACATCTCCCATGATGCTCTTACAGCCAAGATGCTGACAAAGCATCATGGGAGTTGTAGTCCTGTGCCTGACATAGACAGTGATTTACAGCTCCCAGCAGCTCTTTCTTACTTTTATATGTAAGGACTTACTTTATCTATATTAGTTATCTACTTATTTTTCTATAATCCTCACTTTTTCATAATTTTGGATCACATTTTAGGGCTTTAGAAAAAATTACCAGGTTTCCATAGAGTTTTGGTCTCAACATACAATGGTTTCAACCAGGGCCGGCCTTAGGTGTTCAGGCGCCCTGTGCGAGCTAACCTTGTGGCGCCCCCCCCCCCCCCCTATTACCCCATAAACATACACAAAGAGGAAAAAAATCTTTGTTAGGCTGGGTTCACACTACGGTTTGTCATTACGGTTCCCGTATACGGCTGGGAGGAGAAGTGGGCGGGGCTTAATCGAGGCACCCGCACTCAGCCGTATTCGGGAACCGTAGTTAATGTATGTCTATGAGCCGACCGGAGTGAACCGCAGCCCCCGGTCGGCTGCTTTTTCGGCCGTATGCGGTTTCCCGGCCGAAAAGCAGCCGACCGGAGGCTGCGGTTCACTCTGGTCGGCTCATAGACCTACATTAACTACGGTTCCCGAATTGGGCTGAGTGCGGGCGCCGCGATTAAGCCCCGCCCACCCCTCCTCCCAGCCGTATACGGGAACCGTAATGACAAACCGTAGTGTGAACCCAGCCTAACAAATGTTTTTTTTATATATTTAATCATTCCCCTACCCCCTTAATCAGTCCCATGTCCCCCTTAATCAGATGCAGTATAGTTCCCCCACATTAGGTGCAGTATCGTTCCCCCACATTAGGTGCAGTATAGTTCCCCCCATTAGGTGCAGTATAGTTCCCCCCATTAGGTGCAGTATAGTTCCCCCCCCCACATTAGGTGCAGTATAGTTCCCCCCCCACATTAGGTGCAGTATAGTTCCCCCCACATTAGGTGCAGTATAGTTCCCCCCACATTAGGTGCAGTATAGTTCCCCCCACATTAGGTGCAGTATAGTTCCCCCCACATTAGGTGCAGTATAGTTCCCCCCACATTAGGTGCAGTATAGTTCCCCCCACATTAGGTGCAGTATAGTTCCCCACATTAGGTGCAGTATAGTTCCCCACATTAGGTGCAGTATAGTTCCCCCACATTAGGTGCAGTATAGTTCCCCACATTAGGTGCAGTATAGCTCCCCCACAATAGGTGCAGTATAGCTCCCCCACATTAGGTGCAGAATAGTTCCCCACATTAGGTGCAGTATAGTACCCCACATTAGGTGCAGTATAGTTCCCCACATTAGGTGCAGTATAGTTCCCCACATTAGGTGCAGTATAGCTCCCCCACATTAGGTGCAGTATAGTTCCCCACATTAGGTGCAGTATAGTTCCCCACATTAGGTGCAGTATAGTTCCCCACATTAGGTGCTGTATAGCTCCCCACATTAGGTGCAGTATAGTTCCCCACATTAGGTGCAGTATAGCTCCCCACATTAGGTGCAGTATAGTTCCTCACATTAGGTGCAGTATAGCCCCACATTAGGAAGAAGCAGTTCCCCACATTAGGTAGTAGCAGGTTCCCCAAATTCAGTAGCATTGTCGTCGTCCCCCCCCCTCACCGACTCACACACACACACACACACACAGACAGGCAACCACACATGCACACACAGACAGACAGACACCCACACATGCACACACAGGTGCAGTATAGTTCCCCACATTAGGTGCAGTATAGTTCCCCACATTAGGTTGGCAGTATAGCTCTTCCACATTAGGTGCAGTATAGTTCCCCACATTAGGTGCAGTATAGCTCCCCCACATTAGGTGCAGTATAGCTCCCCTACATTAGGTGCAGTATAGTTCCCCACATTAGGTGCAGTATAGCTTCCCCACATTAGGTGCAGTATAGCTCCCCCACATTAGGTGCAGTATAGTTCCCCACATTAGGTGCAGTATAGTTCCCCACATTAGATGCAGTATAGTTCCCCACATTAGGTGCCGTATAGCTCCCCCACATTAGGTGCAGTATAGCCCCACATTAGGAAGAAGCAGGTTCCCCACATTAGGTAGTAGCAGGTTCCCCAAATTCGGTAGCATTGTCGTCGTCGTCCCCCTGTCCCCTCACCGACACACACACACACAGAGACAGGCAACCACACATGCACACACGCACACACACACACACACACAGACACACTTACCTGCCCTGCGCTTCTCTTCTCTCCAGCCTTGGCCTGACGAGTGACGTCACTGACGTCCTCCTGTGCGGGTCTGCGGAGGTACGTCACATGCGCGACGTCCCTCTTCAGACTCCGGCCGCCAGCCAACCAGAGACGCGGAGGAGGGCGGGGTAAGTGAAACCTCCCTGTGTAATGAAGAAAACTGTGCCCTGAAGCGGAATGTGACCCTCCGCATAGGGACACAGTTGAGGGAGCGGCCTGCAAAGCAGAAAATTGTGTCCCTGTGCGGAGGGTCACATTCCGCTACAGGGCACAGTTTTCTTCATTACACCGGCATACTTGGTGCGAGCTGTGTCGGCCGCCCGGCGGCCCTGTTGCTATGGCGCCCTGTGCGGCCGCACAGCTCGCACACCCCTAAGGCCGGCCCTGGTTTCAACATACAATGGTCATCCCTGAACCAATTAATATTGTAACTTGTGGGACCACTGTATTCTTTTGGAAGACAAAAAGGGTTAATATTCCAGGCAAAATGAGTCTCAGGCTAGGCTAACACAAAGGAGGAGATTTAAAAAGTGTCTTACGGCTTGTTCACATGCGCGTACTTCCTTTTTAAATTCGCAGCGTGTTTCCCACCAGCTCTCCGCGTGAAATTTTCGGCAGCAGAATATTCACCACAGACCCCATTAAACTCAATAGGGTCTGCAGCGGATTTTCAACAGCGTAAATCTGCTGCTGAAAATCTGCAGACAGCCAGCCCAGGGAGAGCCCGCCCCCTTTCAAACTTGCAGCGGTAAAAGGTAATACACTCGCGTGAAAGCACCCTTACAGTAAGATTCTCTGCTGCCAACAAGTGCTCAGCTTTTATTTTACCAGAACCATTTAAAAAAACAAAGCTGAGCTGAGCTGTGATTGGTTGCTATAGGGAACAAATAATATTACCATAAAGATAATGCAATAAATCTCCTCCATAGTAACTTGGTCAGTATTTTTTAAGCAAGACCAGGAATGGGTTAAATACACAGAATAAGCTGAAAATCTTTCCATTATTATTTTTTCACTGTCAGTTCCACTCTGGGTTTGACTAAAAATGTTGACTAACATGGTGTCTGGTTTATACGGATTTACCTTCTATTTGAAGGCAGACAACAATTAGTCTAATTAACTGTATGTGCATCTGCAGTAAACTTTAGGATAGCTTTCTGATGGTATTCGGATGTATACCCACGGCATACAAAATGTGATCAATGCCTTCCCCTATTAGGTATACAGGCTCAGCACTGTTTTTTTTTTAAGTTATTCAAACTTTTAGTGTCAATTTTTCAACATTTGGAGCCAATGACATTTTTTTTCTGATTTAGACATTTAGGTCCTCCCCCCCAGTGTAATATAGAGAGGGATTATCTGTTTTATATTATTGGATTAAGTATTATCAAGTATACAAGCTGTATGGGACATAGAGATAGTGTGTGATGTCTAAACACACTGCTGATTGACAGATTTACAAGCACAAGTCTGTATTCGGAAAGAGTAATGAAATAGTGTGCGGATGGAGAAGCAGGCCTCTCTAGAAGCCCAGGCAGCATTTCAACAGCTTTTAACATGAAAGTACTAAATCAAATCACAGAAGACAATATATATTTGAGATATACATCTTCTCATACATACTATGCTATCAATAAAGTGAACCTGTTCGCTCCATGATGAGCTAAAAGTTCTCCCCAGTACTTCATAGCTGTTGTGCCCAGAGTTTTAATGCTGCGTGTGGAGATCCACTATAGAGGTAGCCGGAGGACTTACCTCTGTTCCCTGCTGTCCCGCTCTGTCATTGATAGAGCCTGGCTGGACTAGGCTCTATCAATGGATCACAGAGCACACAGATCAATACAGTTCAATAGAACTGTATTGATCTGTATAAGGGATCTAATGATTCCTCCTAAAAGTCTAAAAAAAACGTTTTAATAAAAGTTTAAAAGACACACATTAACCCCTTCCATGTTAAAAGTTCAAATCACCCCTTTTTCCTATATAAACACATGTAAACATAATAAAAATAAATATACTTAGTTCACTGCGTGTGTAATTGTACGAACTATTAAAATCTAATATAATGTATCCTGTACAGTAAATGACGTAAATGCAAAAAAAAATAAAAAATACCAGACCACAGAATTGCAATTTTTATAATATGAAATATATGAATATAAAAGATGAGCCCTCATACAGCCTGGTATGTGCAACATATTTTTTTAAAAGGCTACAGGGGTCAAAAAATTGGAATTAAAAAAATTCAAAAAAGTTCAGATTTTTTTTTTAAATTAGTAAAACATGACGGAAACTATAGAAATCTGGTATTGCTGTAATCAGGCGACCTAAAGTATCAAAACAACATGTCATCTCAACCACAAGGTAAATGGTGTAGAAAAAAACCCCACCAAATTTGCTAAATTATCTATTACTATTTCAAATTCACCTCACCGATATATATATATATATATATATATATATATAGATATATATATATATACACACACACACACACATTTCTTTTGGGTTCGGAGAATATGTTATTGAAAAATTGAAAAGTATCATTATAGTAGGTAGTTATGGCTATTATAGGGCGAGGAGGAAAAAAATAAGAGAGTGTAAAAGCGAAAATTGTCCCAGACAAGTGGATCGTCATGAGGGACAAGTAGATTTTGCTCCGTTTTAGTCCCGTGGACAAGTAGATTTTTTAATTAAACTGTGTACCTGTGAATTGACCATTAAACAGCATTGCATAGATAACCCAACAGATCATCTTTAAAGGGGTACTCCCATGGAAAACTTTTTATTTTTACTTTTTAATCAACTGGTGCCAGAAAGTTAAACAGATTTGTAAATCTTAATCCTTCCAGTACTTCTTAGGGGCTGTATACTAAAGAGAAATCCAAAAAGAAATGCATTTCCTCTGATGTCATGATCACAGTGCTCTCTGCTGACCTCTGCTGTCCATTTCAGGAACTGTCCAGAGCAGGAGAAAATCCCCATAGCAAACATATGCTGCTCTGGACAGTTCCTAAAATGGACAGCAGAGGTCAGCAGAAAGCACTGTGGTTATGACATCAGAGGAAATGCATTTCTTTTTTGGATTTCTCTTTAGTATATAACACCTAAAAAGTACTGGAAGGATTAAGATTTTTTAAAAGAAGTGATTTACACATCTGTTTAACTTTCTGGCACAAGTTGATTTGACAGTAAGCAGAGATCATAAAATAGAGGCAAACTAAAAAAAATAAAAAATTAAATTAAAAAAACTCCCTTAAAAGGGGTTCTCAGGTGCTTACACATCTTTTCCCCTATCCAAAGGATAGGGGATAAGATGCCTGATCGCGGGAGTCTCACTGCTGGGGACCCCCGGGATCATGCACGCGGCACCCCGTTTGTCATCAGTCCCCGAAGCGTGTTCGCTCCGGATCTGATTACAGACGACCACCGGGCCGGTGGCGTGTGATGTCACGCCTCCGCCCCCGTGTGACGTCACGCTCCGCCCCTCAATGCAAGCCTACGGGAGGGGGCGTGACAGATCCCGGGGGTCCCCAGTGGCGGGA
This sequence comes from Hyla sarda, assembly GCF_029499605.1. Lineage (NCBI taxonomy): Eukaryota > Metazoa > Chordata > Amphibia > Anura > Hylidae > Hyla > Hyla sarda. The sequence continues at coordinate 323,097,205 of NC_079189.1, forward strand.
TTCCCGCGATCAGGCATCTTATCCCCTATCCTTTGGATAGGGGAAAAGATGTGTAAGCACCGGAGAACCCTTATAAGTGCAGATCCAAAAGGCTTATAATTCAAGGGGAAGAACTTACAAGATAGTGGACAAATCCGTCATTCATTCTCACACATTCATAATATAATAGACTGTTTTCTACAAAACTTGTCAGGTATAGCCAAAACGGTTTTGCAGCTTTCTTGTTTGACCCATAAAGTCTTCTTATTTGTGCAGCAAGACGACTTAACTCCTAAAAAAACAAAAATTAACAAATAAATCTAAAACATATTCTTTCCCCACAAATTACACTTGTCTATTACAAATGAAAGTGTTGGTGATGGTGAAATGAATAAGGTCCACAAGCATTCTACAGGGTGGGCCATTTATATGGCTACACCTCAATAAAATGGGAATGGTTGGTGATATTAACTTCCTGTTTGTGGCACATTAGTATATGTGAGGAGGGAAACTTTTCAAGATGGGTGGTGACCATGGCGGCCATTTTGAATCCAACTTTTGTTTTTTCAATAGGAAGAGGGTCATGTGACACATCAAACTTTTTGGGAATTTCACAAAAAAAAAACAATGGTGTGCTTGGTTTTAACATAACTTTATTCTTTTCATGAGTTATTTACAAGTTTCTGACAACTTATAAAATGTGTAAAATGTGCTGCCCATTGTGTTGGATTGTCAATGCCACCCTCTTCTCCCCCTCTTCACACACTGATAGCAACACCGCAGGAGAAATGCTAGCACAGGCTTCCAGTATCCGTAGTTTCAGGTGCTGCCCATCTCGTATCTTCACAGCATAGACAATTGCCTTCAGATGACCCCAAAGATAAAAGTCTAAGGGGGTCAGATCGGGAGACCTTGGGGGCCATTCAACTGGACCATGATGACCAATCCACTTTCCAGGAAACTGTTCATGTAGGAATGCTCGGACCTGACACCCATAATGTGGTTGTGCACCATCTTGCTGGAAAAACTCAGGGAACGTGCCAGCTTCAGTGCATAAAGAGGGAAACACATCATCATGTAGCAATTTCGCATATCCAGTGGCCTTGAGGATTCCATTGATAAAGAATGGCCCCCTTAGACTTTTATCTTTGGGGTCATCTGAAGGCAATTGTCTATGCTGTGAAGATACAAGATGTGCAGCACCTGAAACTACGGATACTGGAAGCCTGTGCTAGCATTTCTCCTGCAGTGTTGCTATCAGTGTGTGAAGACTGGGAGAAGAGGGTTGCATTGACAATCCGACACAATGGGCAGCACATTGAACACATTTTATAAGTGGTCAGAAACTTTTAAATAACTCATGAAAGAATAAAGTTACGTTAAAACCAATCACATCATTGTTTTTCTTGTGAAATTCCCAATAAGTTTGATGTGTCACATGACCCTCTTCCTATTGAAAAAACAAAAGTTGGATTCAAAATGGGCGACTTCAAAATGGCCACCATGGTCACCACCCATCTTGAAAAGTTTCCCCCCTCACATATACTAATGTGCCACAAACAGGAAGTTAATATCACTAACCATTCCAATTTTATTAAGGTGTATCCATATAAATGGCCCACCCTGTATAATAGAGAAAACAATGTGCTGGTCTATAAAGGACCCTGAGATCTAATGTTGTCATCTCTGCTGAAAGTTCATGTTGCCGAGCAGCCTCCAGAAGGTTTTCAGAGTTCTTAGCTTATAACTACCAAAAAACTAAAGATTTCACTGTAGTTTCTTTGCAGATATTTCTGTATGTATGTATTGTTGAAAACATACTGGATTTTCTAAAGAGGTGTATCAGCGTGTGATAAAAATAATAAGCTGCAAAACAATGACAGTACAGTGAACATAAGACAAAAGACTTGGCACTCAAAGTTGCAGTTTAGATGATTTATTTCATATGCAATCCACAAGGTAAATAGATAACGTTTCGGTCAAACATTGACCTTCATCAGATCAAGGATTGCTGCGGAGTTTGAAGACGTCGGCCTAAAGCCGTGAAACTTGGTGCGACACTCGTATAGCGGCGGCTGTAGCACCAAGTTTCACGGCTTTAGGCCGACGTCTTCAAACTCCGCAGCAATCCTTGATCTGATGAAGGTCAATGTTTGACCGAAACGTTATCTATTTACCTTGTGGATTGCATATGAAATAAATCACCTAAACTGCAACTTTGAGTGCCAAGTCTTTTGTCTTATGAATTTAAGGAGTGGGGTCCTACTTGTGCACCTACACCGATCAAGAGTGCCATATTCTACTTCTAGAAGTACAGTGAACATAAATATAAAAGTGGTTTTACCTTCTTGCTCATGTGATCGGTCATACTCAAGTCAATACAAAGTCTAGGACCAGAATCTTTAGCTTCTATGAGACGTTCTTTGGTTAATGCTTTCACAAATTTTTTGCTGTGTTGTTGTTGGTTAGCACCTGGAACAAAGGGATGAGAAGATAGTTAAAGGGGGGGGGTTAACTGCTGGGACCAACATAAAGTTGCCCCCAAAAACAAACGTAGAGCACGATACATACATTGCCAGCACTCCAGTCAGTCAGAAAAAGAGTACATATCACCAAACTAAACTTTTAATATATTGTTCCTTATGTAATTATAAGACACTTTGCTATTTACTTGCTGTTAAAATTCTCAACCTTTATATATTTTTAATGTGATAGGTGGCTCTGTTCTGTTCCCTGCACAAGTTAAACAGTTAGTTTGGTCTCCACCCGGACATGCAGAAGTCCAGACCCAGGAAGTGCATGCAGGGCATGGAGAGGCACAGCTCCCGCAGGCTTCAGTGACGTTGCCCCTGCTGGGGAACACCCACTTTCTCCTGGCGGAAGCCCTGACAATGTAAGCAAATGGGATCTGTATGATACAGAGCTTTTTAGAGCTCGGAATTTTTTTTAGGCAGGAAGGGTGTTAGGAGTAGTTAGTGAATATTATCTGAGTTAGTTTAGAAAATATGGTTTGATGACAGGTACTCTTTGATGTTTCTAAGCACTAAACTCTGAAAAGTTCAGTGGCCTCATTAAAGGAGAACTATAATGCAGGACAACTTATCCTGTATCCAAAGGATAGGTGATAAGGGTCTGATCACAAGGGGTCCGACCGCTGGGACCCCCGCAAGGCACACTGGCTCTCCCAAGGAACAGGGCGTGTCAACCCCCCGAATGAAAAGGCGTCTGCCACACCCTCTCCATGTATCTCTATGGGAGAGTTGGAGATACAGCATTCAGATATCTCTGGCTCTCCCATAGAGATACATGGAGGGTGAGTGTCAGCCACTGCTTTGTTTGGGGGTAGACTCGCTCCGTTCCTGGAGACTGCGGGGGGGGGGGGGGGGGCTGTGCAGGAGTTCTCGGGGGTCCCAGCGATCAGACACTTATCCCCTAATCTATGGATAGGGGATAAGTTGTCCTGCATGATAGTTCTCCTTTAATCTTCTGGTCTACATTTTTACATGTAAAAATGCATTGTCAACCACACTTTTAAATACATAGGCATACTTCTTAAAATACATACCCTGCCGTACACAATATTTTACACTGGAAGTCAATGGGCCCGTAAGACAAATAGCAACATACCATCCAGCATATACATTGATGGAGGAATGGAGACTCATTTTAAACAAGGAATTTTTTTCCACTTCTTTCATTTTGTGCTGCCAAAGCAAGCGATGATCTTAGTACACCTCTATGGGCATGGCCACGTTTTTTTCACCACATCCTAAACATTTCCAATAGGACAGAAAACATAATGAAATTTACCTGCATTGACATCTCCACACCGGTTTGCTTTTCGTCTCTCTTTTTCCTGTCTTCTTTTATTTTTTTTGGCTGCAACTATTTTTTCCCAGTGTCTCTGTTTTCTCATTACATTTCTCTAAGGAGAATTTTAAACAAAAAGGATATTACTCATTATGTGTAACTAAACACCAACGTCCTAATGAATATTCTGAGTTCTGTTATAGAAGTACAGCTTCCAAAGAAAATATGTGTTTTAGGTAAAATTACTTTGCCTTGAACTGTCAGCATAAGCCAGTTAACCATTTAGTAAAGGGGTTCCCCCCAAAATCAAAACTTACCACCAATCCACAGGATAGGTGATAAGTGTAAAATCAATAGGAGCCTGACTGCTAGGACCCCCACTGATCACAAGAATGGAGGTCTAGCGTCACTTGTGTGACTGGAACAGCTGTCAAGCATACACACTGCTGCACCCTTCAAAGTCTAGGGGGGACATTTATCAAAGCATTTGGTAGTTTTTTTTGCTTAAAATTGTCGCACGTGTGCCTACGCTCTTTTTTGTGGGACTTTTTGCTTGTTCAGTGTCCTAAGCAAAAAATAAAAATCTTGCTTACCAAAGCAAAAAGTGATTTTTGACTTGCAGCGGTCAGAGATTTATCAAGTGCGAAAGTCGCAAAAAAGTTGCATCGCATGAAAAAAACCTCATAAATTTACTCCAGCTCAGACATGGAGCAGAAAAAGCCACTACCAAAGAAAGAAAATCCCACAGTTTGGAGCTCTATAGTTTTTTTTTCTATTATTATGCAATAACAGGCATCCAGACAACTAAAATGGCTCATTTTGACATTAAACTGCTTGCTGTAATGCGTTCTGCTGACCATTCTCCTATAAAATTGCCAGCATATTCTCCTATACAAGGGTTCTCAACCCCCCCCCCCCAAGGGAGGCTTGTATGTCTAGCGTATATGTCAGGAAAATCTACTGATGAATAGCTCCTATGTATGGCAAACTGTTGCATAAATTGCTCATTGGTTCAAGAAATGTATCTTAAAGGAGTACTCCAGGATGCTAAAATTGTGTCCCATACTGCCGGCAGTAAAAAATTAAAGGAGATCTGTAGTGCTGTGAACTTATCCCCTATCCGAAGGATAGGGGATAAGTTATAGATCGCAGGGGGTCCAAGCGCTGGGGCCCCCCGCGATCTAGTGTACGGGGCCGCGACAATATACAGGAAAGGGAGTGTTCCGTCCTCGCATGACGCAGCAGCCGGCACGTCCCTCCATGAATCCCACAGAGATACATGGAGGACGGCTGCTGCGTCATGCGGGGACGGAACACTCCATTTCCTGTACATTGTCACAGCACCGTACAGGAGATTGCGGGAGGCCGCAGTGCTCGGACACTCCTGCGATCCTCCATGACCCTCCTTCGGATAGGGGATAAGTTCACAGCACTACAGATCTCCTTTAAGAGACACATACATGCTGCTGCTCACCAAGTAACCCGTTTCGGCCTCCGCCACGATCCTCTTCCTGGTTGCCAGTGAGTAATAGTGCCAATCACCAGCCACAGCGAAGTCCCACCTCGGCCGGCTATAGGCTGAGCGGCAGTGTGACGTTTACGGTCCCCAAAAACTGGTGCCGGAGCCGAAAATGTCACAGTGCCGCTCAGCCTATCGCCAGCCGAGGTGGGACTTCACTGCGGCCAGTGATTGGCTGAGTGCACTATGACTCACCGACCACCGGCAACCAAGAAGAGGATCGCGGCCGAGGCCGAAATGGGTTACCAGGGGAGCGGCAGCAGGTATGTATCCCTTTATTTATTTATTTTTTACTGTCGGCAGTGTAGGATATCATTTTAACATCCCGGAATACTCCTTTAAGGGTATGTTACGCAAGCAGAGATTTCATTTGGAACACACAGCCCTCTGCTGTCACCATTGACGGCAATGTAGTGCGCACCCAATTTCGCCAAAAGAATGAGTATGCTCATTCTTTTGGAGGATCAATTTCAATGTCAACCGGTCTGTGGAAGACCCATTCACACAAATACAAAGGTTCACACCCCGGAATTTTGGAGAGCAATTCTGTGCATGGAAATTTCACAGGAATTCCGTAGTGTGAACATACCTTAATGTAGACTGTATTGGACATTTCCCACCATGATACTATATATGTTAAAAATAATATATATAACTACACAGCGCTTTTCATAGTAATAGATGCTCTATTTGCTGCTATGAGAATAATATATGGTTCCCTATTTACCATATAAAAGGTTGTAATTTGTATAAATAGTGTATTCAAAGCACAAAAATAGGGCGTCTCGACCTAAAACCTTTCCCGCTGAAGTCCGTGTGTTGGTTCGAGTGACGTCACTACTGTGAACCTGAAGGGTCAGAAAGCCTTTCTGACCCTTCAGGTTCACAGTAGTGACGTCACTGGAACCAAACACACAGACTTCAGCGGGAAAGGTTTTACATGGAGACCCCGCCTGGCGGGGCTGTTTCCCAAACCTCTCCAAACTCGGACTATCAAACATTACCTGCAAGGACATCGCTATATCCACATCATCTGGAGGACAGTAAATCGGTACATAGTCTTATTGGGTGGGATTCTCAAGATTGAATTTCTGAACACTAGCTCAGAACATCGCATCTTCATAGTAAGTTGTATTATATACATAACTTCACAAAGTCCCTATTTTTGCACTTCGAATATACTATATATATATATATATATATATATATATATATATATATATATATATATATATATATATATATATATATATATACATATACACACACACAGGAAAAAAGAAAGATAGCCGGCACAACAGCCTAATACACGGGTGCACACTGCCATGGCATCAGAGTATACAAAAAAAGAGGATTGCAGCAGCACACATTGGTCAAAAAAATTGAGGCTCTTAGCGCACTTTTTGATCAAAACGTGTCCCCCATCCACCACGGGGAATTGGCCTCATTTAGGATGGGAACCTAGCACAAATTCTGAGCCTAACACTCAACTATCCACTCACCTCTGCTGGGCATATAGCCTCTGACTGGGTGACATGCTGGATCCATTTAAAACTCCACCTGTGAGAAAGGGGGAGGGGTGCACAGCTAAACAGGGTGCCATTACCCCCTGAATTGTACACACAAGAAAAAAGAAAGATAGCCGGAACAACAGCCTAATACACAGGTGCACACTGCCATGGCATCAGAGTATACAAAAAAAGAGGATTGCAGCAGCACACATTGGTCAAAAAAATTGAGGCTCTTAGCGCACTTTTTGATCAAAACGTGTCCCCCATCCACCACGGGGAGGTGGCCTCATTTAGGATGGGAACCTAGCACAAATTCTGAGCCTAACACTCAACTATCCACTCACCTCTGCTGGGCATATAGCCTCTGACTGGGTGACATGCTGGATCCATTTAAAACTCCACCTGTGAAAAAGGGGGAAGGGTGCACAGCTAAACAGGGTGCCATTACCCCCTGAATTGTACACACAAGAAAAAAGAAAGATAGCCGGCACAACAGCCTAATACACGGGTGCACACTGCCATGGCATCAGAGTATACAAAAAAAGAGGATTGCAGCAGCACACATTGGTCAATTTTGACCAATGTGTGCTGCTGCAATCCTCTTTTTTTGTATACTCTGATGCCATGGCAGTGTGCACCCGTGTATTAGGCTGTTGTGCCGGCTATCTTTCTTTTTTCTTGTGTGTACAATTCAGGGGGTAATGGCACCCTGTTTAGCTGTGCACCCTTCCCCCTTTTTCACAGGTGGAGTTTTAAATGGATCCAGCATGTCACCCAGTCAGAGGCTATATGCCCAGCAGAGGTGAGTGGATAGTTGAGTGTTAGGCTCAGAATTTGTGCTAGGTTCCCATCCTAAATGAGGCCACCTCCCCGTGGTGGATGGGGGACACGTTTTGATCAAAAAGTGCGCTAAGAGCCTCAATTTTTTTGACCAATGTGTGCTGCTGCAATCCTCTTTTTTTGTATACTCTGATGCCATGGCAGTGTGCACCCGTGTATTAGGCTGTTGTGCCGGCTATCTTTCTTTTTTCTTGTGTGTACAATTCAGGGGGTAATGGCACCCTGTTTAGCTGTGCACCCCTCCCCCTTTCTCACAGGTGGAGTTTTAAATGGATCCAGCATGTCACCCAGTCAGAGGCTATATGCCCAGCAGAGGTGAGTGGATAGTTGAGTGTTAGGCTCAGAATTTGTGCTAGGTTCCCATCCTAAATGAGGCCACCTCCCCGTGGTGGATGGGGGACACGTTTTGATCAAAAAGTGCGCTAAGAGCCTCAATTTTTTTGACCAATGTGTGCTGCTGCAATCCTCTTTTTTTGTATACTCTGATGCCATGGCAGTGTGCACCCGTGTATTAGGCTGTTGTGCCGGCTATCTTTCTTTTTTCTTGTGTGTACAATTCAGGGGGTAATGGCACCCTGTTTAGCTGTGCACCCTTCCCCCTTTTTCACAGGTGGAGTTTTAAATGGATCCAGCATGTCACCCAGTCAGAGGCTATATGCCCAGCAGAGGTGAGTGGATAGTTGAGTGTTAGGCTCAGAATTTGTGCTAGGTTCCCATCCTAAATAAGGCCACCTCCCCGTGGTGGATGGGGAACACGTTTTGATCAAAAAGTGCGCTAAGAGCCTCAATTTTTTTGACCAATGTGTGCTGCTGCAATCCTCTTTTTTTGTATACTCTGATGCCATGGCAGTGTGCACCCGTGTATTAGGCTGTTGTGCCGGCTATCTTTCTTTTTTCTTGTGTGTACAATTCAGGGGGTAATGGCACCCTGTTTAGCTGTGCACCCCTCCCCCTTTCTCACAGGTGGAGTTTTAAATGGATCCAGCATGTCACCCAGTCAGAGGCTATATGCCCAGCAGAGGTGAGTGGATAGTTGAGTGTTAGGCTCAGAATTTGTGCTAGGTTCCCATCCTAAATGAGGCCACCTCCCCGTGGTGGATGGGGGACACGTTTTGATCAAAAAGTGCGCTAAGAGCCTCAATTTTTTTGACCAATGTGTGCTGCTGCAATCCTCTTTTTTTGTATACTCTGATGCCATGGCAGTGTGCACCCGTGTATTAGGCTGTTGTGCCGGCTATCTTTCTTTTTTCTTGTGTGTACAATTCAGGGGGTAATGGCACCCTGTTTAGCTGTGCACCCCTCCCCCTTTCTCACAGGTGGAGTTTTAAATGGATCCAGCATGTCACCCAGTCAGAGGCTATATGCCCAGCAGAGGTGAGTGGATAGTTGAGTGTTAGGCTCAGAATTTGTGCTAGGTTCCCATCCTAAATAAGGCCACCTCCCCGTGGTGGATGGGGAACACGTTTTGATCAAAAAGTGCGCTAAGAGCCTCAATTTTTTTGACCAATGTGTGCTGCTGCAATCCTCTTTTTTTGTATACTCTGATGCCATGGCAGTGTGCACCCGTGTATTAGGCTGTTGTGCCGGCTATCTTTCTTTTTTCTTGTATGTACAATTCAGGGGGATATGGCACCCTGTTTAGCTGTGCACCCTTCCCCCTTTTTCACAGGTGGAGTTTTAAATGGATCCAGCATGTCACCCAGTCAGAGGCTATATGCCCAGCAGAGGTGAGTGGATAGTTGAGTGTTAGGCTCAGAATTTGTGCTAGGTTCCCATCCTAAATAAGGCCACCTCCCCGTGGTGGATGGGGAACACGTTTTGATCAAAAAGTGCGCTAAGAGCCTCAATTTTTTTGACCAATGTGTGCTGCTGCAATCCTCTTTTTTTGTATACTCTGATGCCATGGCAGTGTGCACCTGTGTATTAGGCTGTTGTTCCGGCTATCTTTCTTTTTTCTTGTGTGTACAATTCAGGGGGTAATGGCACCCTGTTTAGCTGTGCACCCCTCCCCCTTTCTCACAGGTGGAGTTTTAAATGGATCCAGCATGTCACCCAGTCAGAGGCTATATGCCCAGCAGAGGTGAGTGGATAGTTGAGTGTTAGGCTCAGAATTTGTGCTAGGTTCCCATCCTAAATGAGGCCACCTCCCCGTGGTGGATGGGGGACACGTTTTGATCAAAAAGTGCGCTAAGAGCCTCAATTTTTTTGACCAATGTGTGCTGCTGCAATCCTCTTTTTTTGTATACTCTGATGCCATGGCAGTGTGCACCCGTGTATTAGGCTGTTGTGCCGGCTATCTTTCTTTTTTCTTGTGTGTACAATTCAGGGGGTAATGGCACCCTGTTTAGCTGTGCACCCTTCCCCCTTTTTCACAGGTGGAGTTTTAAATGGATCCAGCATGTCACCCAGTCAGAGGCTATATGCCCAGCAGAGGTGAGTGGATAGTTGAGTGTTAGGCTCAGAATTTGTGCTAGGTTCCCATCCTAAATGAGGCCACCTCCCCGTGGTGGATGGGGGACACGTTTTGATCAAAAAGTGCGCTAAGAGCCTCAATTTTTTTGACCAATGTGTGCTGCTGCAATCCTCTTTTTTTGTATACTCTGATGCCATGGCAGTGTGCACCCGTGTATTAGGCTGTTGTGCCGGCTATCTTTCTTTTTTCTTGTGTGTACAATTCAGGGGGTAATGGCACCCTGTTTAGCTGTGCACCCCTCCCCCTTTCTCACAGGTGGAGTTTTAAATGGATCCAGCATGTCACCCAGTCAGAGGCTATATGCCCAGCAGAGGTGAGTGGATAGTTGAGTGTTAGGCTCAGAATTTGTGCTAGGTTCCCATCCTAAATGAGGCCACCTCCCCGTGGTGGATGGGGGACACGTTTTGATCAAAAAGTGCGCTAAGAGCCTCAATTTTTTTGACCAATGTGTGCTGCTGCAATCCTCTTTTTTTGTATACTCTGATGCCATGGCAGTGTGCACCCGTGTATTAGGCTGTTGTGCCGGCTATCTTTCTTTTTTCTTGTGTGTACAATTCAGGGGGTAATGGCACCCTGTTTAGCTGTGCACCCCTCCCCCTTTCTCACAGGTGGAGTTTTAAATGGATCCAGCATGTCACCCAGTCAGAGGCTATATGCCCAGCAGAGGTGAGTGGATAGTTGAGTGTTAGGCTCAGAATTTGTGCTAGGTTCCCATCCTAAATGAGGCCACCTCCCCGTGGTGGATGGGGGACACGTTTTGATCAAAAAGTGCGCTAAGAGCCTCAATTTTTTTGACCAATGTGTGCTGCTGCAATCCTCTTTTTTTGTATACTCTGATGCCATGGCAGTGTGCACCCGTGTATTAGGCTGTTGTGCCGGCTATCTTTCTTTTTTCTTGTGTGTACAATTCAGGGGGTAATGGCACCCTGTTTAGCTGTGCACCCCTCCCCCTTTCTCACAGGTGGAGTTTTAAATGGATCCAGCATGTCACCCAGTCAGAGGCTATATGCCCAGCAGAGGTGAGTGGATAGTTGAGTGTTAGGCTCAGAATTTGTGCTAGGTTCCCATCCTAAATGAGGCCACCTCCCCGTGGTGGATGGGGGACACGTTTTGATCAAAAAGTGCGCTAAGAGCCTCAATTTTTTTGACCAATGTGTGCTGCTGCAATCCTCTTTTTTTGTATACTCTGATGCCATGGCAGTGTGCACCCGTGTATTAGGCTGTTGTGCCGGCTATCTTTCTTTTTTCTTGTGTGTACAATTCAGGGGGTAATGGCACCCTGTTTAGCTGTGCACCCTTCCCCCTTTTTCACAGGTGGAGTTTTAAATGGATCCAGCATGTCACCCAGTCAGAGGCTATATGCCCAGCAGAGGTGAGTGGATAGTTGAGTGTTAGGCTCAGAATTTGTGCTAGGTTCCCATCCTAAATAAGGCCACCTCCCCGTGGTGGATGGGGAACACGTTTTGATCAAAAAGTGCGCTAAGAGCCTCAATTTTTTTGACCAATGTGTGCTGCTGCAATCCTCTTTTTTTGTATACTCTGATGCCATGGCAGTGTGCACCTGTGTATTAGGCTGTTGTTCCGGCTATCTTTCTTTTTTCTTGTGTGTACAATTCAGGGGGTAATGGCACCCTGTTTAGCTGTGCACCCCTCCCCCTTTCTCACAGGTGGAGTTTTAAATGGATCCAGCATGTCACCCAGTCAGAGGCTATATGCCCAGCAGAGGTGAGTGGATAGTTGAGTGTTAGGCTCAGAATTTGTGCTAGGTTCCCATCCTAAATGAGGCCACCTCCCCGTGGTGGATGGGGGACACGTTTTGATCAAAAAGTGCGCTAAGAGCCTCAATTTTTTTGACCAATGTGTGCTGCTGCAATCCTCTTTTTTTGTATACTCTGATGCCATGGCAGTGTGCACCCGTGTATTAGGCTGTTGTGCCGGCTATCTTTCTTTTTTCTTGTGTGTACAATTCAGGGGGTAATGGCACCCTGTTTAGCTGTGCACCCTTCCCCCTTTTTCACAGGTGGAGTTTTAAATGGATCCAGCATGTCACCCAGTCAGAGGCTATATGCCCAGCAGAGGTGAGTGGATAGTTGAGTGTTAGGCTCAGAATTTGTGCTAGGTTCCCATCCTAAATGAGGCCACCTCCCCGTGGTGGATGGGGGACACGTTTTGATCAAAAAGTGCGCTAAGAGCCTCAATTTTTTTGACCAATGTGTGCTGCTGCAATCCTCTTTTTTTGTATACTCTGATGCCATGGCAGTGTGCACCCGTGTATTAGGCTGTTGTGCCGGCTATCTTTCTTTTTTCTTGTGTGTACAATTCAGGGGGTAATGGCACCCTGTTTAGCTGTGCACCCCTCCCCCTTTCTCACAGGTGGAGTTTTAAATGGATCCAGCATGTCACCCAGTCAGAGGCTATATGCCCAGCAGAGGTGAGTGGATAGTTGAGTGTTAGGCTCAGAATTTGTGCTAGGTTCCCATCCTAAATGAGGCCACCTCCCCGTGGTGGATGGGGGACACGTTTTGATCAAAAAGTGCGCTAAGAGCCTCAATTTTTTTGACCAATGTGTGCTGCTGCAATCCTCTTTTTTTGTATACTCTGATGCCATGGCAGTGTGCACCCGTGTATTAGGCTGTTGTGCCGGCTATCTTTCTTTTTTCTTGTGTGTACAATTCAGGGGGTAATGGCACCCTGTTTAGCTGTGCACCCTTCCCCCTTTTTCACAGGTGGAGTTTTAAATGGATCCAGCATGTCACCCAGTCAGAGGCTATATGCCCAGCAGAGGTGAGTGGATAGTTGAGTGTTAGGCTCAGAATTTGTGCTAGGTTCCCATCCTAAATAAGGCCACCTCCCCGTGGTGGATGGGGAACACGTTTTGATCAAAAAGTGCGCTAAGAGCCTCAATTTTTTTGACCAATGTGTGCTGCTGCAATCCTCTTTTTTTGTATACTCTGATGCCATGGCAGTGTGCACCCGTGTATTAGGCTGTTGTGCCGGCTATCTTTCTTTTTTCTTGTGTGTACAATTCAGGGGGTAATGGCACCCTGTTTAGCTGTGCACCCCTCCCCCTTTCTCACAGGTGGAGTTTTAAATGGATCCAGCATGTCACCCAGTCAGAGGCTATATGCCCAGCAGAGGTGAGTGGATAGTTGAGTGTTAGGCTCAGAATTTGTGCTAGGTTCCCATCCTAAATGAGGCCACCTCCCCGTGGTGGATGGGGGACACGTTTTGATCAAAAAGTGCGCTAAGAGCCTCAATTTTTTTGACCAATGTGTGCTGCTGCAATCCTCTTTTTTTGTATACTCTGATGCCATGGCAGTGTGCACCCGTGTATTAGGCTGTTGTGCCGGCTATCTTTCTTTTTTCTTGTGTGTACAATTCAGGGGGTAATGGCACCCTGTTTAGCTGTGCACCCCTCCCCCTTTCTCACAGGTGGAGTTTTAAATGGATCCAGCATGTCACCCAGTCAGAGGCTATATGCCCAGCAGAGGTGAGTGGATAGTTGAGTGTTAGGCTCAGAATTTGTGCTAGGTTCCCATCCTAAATAAGGCCACCTCCCCGTGGTGGATGGGGAACACGTTTTGATCAAAAAGTGCGCTAAGAGCCTCAATTTTTTTGACCAATGTGTGCTGCTGCAATCCTCTTTTTTTGTATACTCTGATGCCATGGCAGTGTGCACCCGTGTATTAGGCTGTTGTGCCGGCTATCTTTCTTTTTTCTTGTATGTACAATTCAGGGGGATATGGCACCCTGTTTAGCTGTGCACCCTTCCCCCTTTTTCACAGGTGGAGTTTTAAATGGATCCAGCATGTCACCCAGTCAGAGGCTATATGCCCAGCAGAGGTGAGTGGATAGTTGAGTGTTAGGCTCAGAATTTGTGCTAGGTTCCCATCCTAAATAAGGCCACCTCCCCGTGGTGGATGGGGAACACGTTTTGATCAAAAAGTGCGCTAAGAGCCTCAATTTTTTTGACCAATGTGTGCTGCTGCAATCCTCTTTTTTTGTATACTCTGATGCCATGGCAGTGTGCACCTGTGTATTAGGCTGTTGTTCCGGCTATCTTTCTTTTTTCTTGTGTGTACAATTCAGGGGGTAATGGCACCCTGTTTAGCTGTGCACCCCTCCCCCTTTCTCACAGGTGGAGTTTTAAATGGATCCAGCATGTCACCCAGTCAGAGGCTATATGCCCAGCAGAGGTGAGTGGATAGTTGAGTGTTAGGCTCAGAATTTGTGCTAGGTTCCCATCCTAAATGAGGCCACCTCCCCGTGGTGGATGGGGGACACGTTTTGATCAAAAAGTGCGCTAAGAGCCTCAATTTTTTTGACCAATGTGTGCTGCTGCAATCCTCTTTTTTTGTATACTCTGATGCCATGGCAGTGTGCACCCGTGTATTAGGCTGTTGTGCCGGCTATCTTTCTTTTTTCTTGTGTGTACAATTCAGGGGGTAATGGCACCCTGTTTAGCTGTGCACCCTTCCCCCTTTTTCACAGGTGGAGTTTTAAATGGATCCAGCATGTCACCCAGTCAGAGGCTATATGCCCAGCAGAGGTGAGTGGATAGTTGAGTGTTAGGCTCAGAATTTGTGCTAGGTTCCCATCCTAAATGAGGCCACCTCCCCGTGGTGGATGGGGGACACGTTTTGATCAAAAAGTGCGCTAAGAGCCTCAATTTTTTTGACCAATGTGTGCTGCTGCAATCCTCTTTTTTTGTATACTCTGATGCCATGGCAGTGTGCACCTGTGTATTAGGCTGTTGTTCCGGCTATCTTTCTTTTTTCTTGTGTGTACAATTCAGGGGGTAATGGCACCCTGTTTAGCTGTGCACCCCTCCCCCTTTCTCACAGGTGGAGTTTTAAATGGATCCAGCATGTCACCCAGTCAGAGGCTATATGCCCAGCAGAGGTGAGTGGATAGTTGAGTGTTAGGCTCAGAATTTGTGCTAGGTTCCCATCCTAAATGAGGCCACCTCCCCGTGGTGGATGGGGGACACGTTTTGATCAAAAAGTGCGCTAAGAGCCTCAATTTTTTTGACCAATGTGTGCTGCTGCAATCCTCTTTTTTTGTATACTCTGATGCCATGGCAGTGTGCACCCGTGTATTAGGCTGTTGTGCCGGCTATCTTTCTTTTTTCTTGTGTGTACAATTCAGGGGGTAATGGCACCCTGTTTAGCTGTGCACCCCTCCCCCTTTCTCACAGGTGGAGTTTTAAATGGATCCAGCATGTCACCCAGTCAGAGGCTATATGCCCAGCAGAGGTGAGTGGATAGTTGAGTGTTAGGCTCAGAATTTGTGCTAGGTTCCCATCCTAAATGAGGCCACCTCCCCGTGGTGGATGGGGGACACGTTTTGATCAAAAAGTGCGCTAAGAGCCTCAATTTTTTTGACCAATGTGTGCTGCTGCAATCCTCTTTTTTTGTATACTCTGATGCCATGGCAGTGTGCACCCGTGTATTAGGCTGTTGTGCCGGCTATCTTTCTTTTTTCTTGTGTGTACAATTCAGGGGGTAATGGCACCCTGTTTAGCTGTGCACCCCTCCCCCTTTCTCACAGGTGGAGTTTTAAATGGATCCAGCATGTCACCCAGTCAGAGGCTATATGCCCAGCAGAGGTGAGTGGATAGTTGAGTGTTAGGCTCAGAATTTGTGCTAGGTTCCCATCCTAAATGAGGCCACCTCCCCGTGGTGGATGGGGGACACGTTTTGATCAAAAAGTGCGCTAAGAGCCTCAATTTTTTTGACCAATGTGTGCTGCTGCAATCCTCTTTTTTTGTATACTCTGATGCCATGGCAGTGTGCACCCGTGTATTAGGCTGTTGTGCCGGCTATCTTTCTTTTTTCTTGTGTGTACAATTCAGGGGGTAATGGCACCCTGTTTAGCTGTGCACCCCTCCCCCTTTCTCACAGGTGGAGTTTTAAATGGATCCAGCATGTCACCCAGTCAGAGGCTATATGCCCAGCAGAGGTGAGTGGATAGTTGAGTGTTAGGCTCAGAATTTGTGCTAGGTTCCCATCCTAAATGAGGCCACCTCCCCGTGGTGGATGGGGGACACGTTTTGATCAAAAAGTGCGCTAAGAGCCTCAATTTTTTTGACCAATGTGTGCTGCTGCAATCCTCTTTTTTTGTATACTCTGATGCCATGGCAGTGTGCACCCGTGTATTAGGCTGTTGTGCCGGCTATCTTTCTTTTTTCTTGTGTGTACAATTCAGGGGGTAATGGCACCCTGTTTAGCTGTGCACCCTTCCCCCTTTTTCACAGGTGGAGTTTTAAATGGATCCAGCATGTCACCCAGTCAGAGGCTATATGCCCAGCAGAGGTGAGTGGATAGTTGAGTGTTAGGCTCAGAATTTGTGCTAGGTTCCCATCCTAAATAAGGCCACCTCCCCGTGGTGGATGGGGAACACGTTTTGATCAAAAAGTGCGCTAAGAGCCTCAATTTTTTTGACCAATGTGTGCTGCTGCAATCCTCTTTTTTTGTATACTCTGATGCCATGGCAGTGTGCACCTGTGTATTAGGCTGTTGTTCCGGCTATCTTTCTTTTTTCTTGTGTGTACAATTCAGGGGGTAATGGCACCCTGTTTAGCTGTGCACCCCTCCCCCTTTCTCACAGGTGGAGTTTTAAATGGATCCAGCATGTCACCCAGTCAGAGGCTATATGCCCAGCAGAGGTGAGTGGATAGTTGAGTGTTAGGCTCAGAATTTGTGCTAGGTTCCCATCCTAAATGAGGCCACCTCCCCGTGGTGGATGGGGGACACGTTTTGATCAAAAAGTGCGCTAAGAGCCTCAATTTTTTTGACCAATGTGTGCTGCTGCAATCCTCTTTTTTTGTATACTCTGATGCCATGGCAGTGTGCACCCGTGTATTAGGCTGTTGTGCCGGCTATCTTTCTTTTTTCTTGTGTGTACAATTCAGGGGGTAATGGCACCCTGTTTAGCTGTGCACCCTTCCCCCTTTTTCACAGGTGGAGTTTTAAATGGATCCAGCATGTCACCCAGTCAGAGGCTATATGCCCAGCAGAGGTGAGTGGATAGTTGAGTGTTAGGCTCAGAATTTGTGCTAGGTTCCCATCCTAAATGAGGCCACCTCCCCGTGGTGGATGGGGGACACGTTTTGATCAAAAAGTGCGCTAAGAGCCTCAATTTTTTTGACCAATGTGTGCTGCTGCAATCCTCTTTTTTTGTATACTCTGATGCCATGGCAGTGTGCACCTGTGTATTAGGCTGTTGTTCCGGCTATCTTTCTTTTTTCTTGTGTGTACAATTCAGGGGGTAATGGCACCCTGTTTAGCTGTGCACCCCTCCCCCTTTCTCACAGGTGGAGTTTTAAATGGATCCAGCATGTCACCCAGTCAGAGGCTATATGCCCAGCAGAGGTGAGTGGATAGTTGAGTGTTAGGCTCAGAATTTGTGCTAGGTTCCCATCCTAAATGAGGCCACCTCCCCGTGGTGGATGGGGGACACGTTTTGATCAAAAAGTGCGCTAAGAGCCTCAATTTTTTTGACCAATGTGTGCTGCTGCAATCCTCTTTTTTTGTATACTCTGATGCCATGGCAGTGTGCACCCGTGTATTAGGCTGTTGTGCCGGCTATCTTTCTTTTTTCTTGTGTGTACAATTCAGGGGGTAATGGCACCCTGTTTAGCTGTGCACCCCTCCCCCTTTCTCACAGGTGGAGTTTTAAATGGATCCAGCATGTCACCCAGTCAGAGGCTATATGCCCAGCAGAGGTGAGTGGATAGTTGAGTGTTAGGCTCAGAATTTGTGCTAGGTTCCCATCCTAAATGAGGCCACCTCCCCGTGGTGGATGGGGGACACGTTTTGATCAAAAAGTGCGCTAAGAGCCTCAATTTTTTTGACCAATGTGTGCTGCTGCAATCCTCTTTTTTTGTATACTCTGATGCCATGGCAGTGTGCACCCGTGTATTAGGCTGTTGTGCCGGCTATCTTTCTTTTTTCTTGTGTGTACAATTCAGGGGGTAATGGCACCCTGTTTAGCTGTGCACCCCTCCCCCTTTCTCACAGGTGGAGTTTTAAATGGATCCAGCATGTCACCCAGTCAGAGGCTATATGCCCAGCAGAGGTGAGTGGATAGTTGAGTGTTAGGCTCAGAATTTGTGCTAGGTTCCCATCCTAAATGAGGCCACCTCCCCGTGGTGGATGGGGGACACGTTTTGATCAAAAAGTGCGCTAAGAGCCTCAATTTTTTTGACCAATGTGTGCTGCTGCAATCCTCTTTTTTTGTATACTCTGATGCCATGGCAGTGTGCACCCGTGTATTAGGCTGTTGTGCCGGCTATCTTTCTTTTTTCTTGTGTGTACAATTCAGGGGGTAATGGCACCCTGTTTAGCTGTGCACCCCTCCCCCTTTCTCACAGGTGGAGTTTTAAATGGATCCAGCATGTCACCCAGTCAGAGGCTATATGCCCAGCAGAGGTGAGTGGATAGTTGAGTGTTAGGCTCAGAATTTGTGCTAGGTTCCCATCCTAAATGAGGCCACCTCCCCGTGGTGGATGGGGGACACGTTTTGATCAAAAAGTGCGCTAAGAGCCTCAATTTTTTTGACCAATGTGTGCTGCTGCAATCCTCTTTTTTTGTATACTCTGATGCCATGGCAGTGTGCACCCGTGTATTAGGCTGTTGTGCCGGCTATCTTTCTTTTTTCTTGTGTGTACAATTCAGGGGGTAATGGCACCCTGTTTAGCTGTGCACCCCTCCCCCTTTCTCACAGGTGGAGTTTTAAATGGATCCAGCATGTCACCCAGTCAGAGGCTATATGCCCAGCAGAGGTGAGTGGATAGTTGAGTGTTAGGCTCAGAATTTGTGCTAGGTTCCCATCCTAAATGAGGCCACCTCCCCGTGGTGGATGGGGGACACGTTTTGATCAAAAAGTGCGCTAAGAGCCTCAATTTTTTTGACCAATGTGTGCTGCTGCAATCCTCTTTTTTTGTATACTCTGATGCCATGGCAGTGTGCACCCGTGTATTAGGCTGTTGTGCCGGCTATCTTTCTTTTTTCTTGTGTGTACAATTCAGGGGGTAATGGCACCCTGTTTAGCTGTGCACCCCTCCCCCTTTCTCACAGGTGGAGTTTTAAATGGATCCAGCATGTCACCCAGTCAGAGGCTATATGCCCAGCAGAGGTGAGTGGATAGTTGAGTGTTAGGCTCAGAATTTGTGCTAGGTTCCCATCCTAAATGAGGCCACCTCCCCGTGGTGGATGGGGGACACGTTTTGATCAAAAAGTGCGCTAAGAGCCTCAATTTTTTTGACCAATGTGTGCTGCTGCAATCCTCTTTTTTTGTATACTCTGATGCCATGGCAGTGTGCACCCGTGTATTAGGCTGTTGTGCCGGCTATCTTTCTTTTTTCTTGTGTGTACAATTCAGGGGGTAATGGCACCCTGTTTAGCTGTGCACCCCTCCCCCTTTCTCACAGGTGGAGTTTTAAATGGATCCAGCATGTCACCCAGTCAGAGGCTATATGCCCAGCAGAGGTGAGTGGATAGTTGAGTGTTAGGCTCAGAATTTGTGCTAGGTTCCCATCCTAAATGAGGCCACCTCCCCGTGGTGGATGGGGGACACGTTTTGATCAAAAAGTGCGCTAAGAGCCTCAATTTTTTTGACCAATGTGTGCTGCTGCAATCCTCTTTTTTTGTGTGTGTATATATATAAAATATATATATATATATATGCACACACACACACACACACCATATTTTTCGCCGTATAAGACGCACTTTTTCTTCGCCAAAACTGGGAGGGAAAATTTGCTGCGTCTTATACGGCGAATACACCCCTATCGGGTCGGTCCCTGCGGCTATCAACGGCCGGGACCCGCCGCTAATACAGGATATCACAGATCACGGGGATGCCCTGTATAAACCCTTCAGATGCGGCGATCAAAGCTGACCGCCGCATCTGAAGCGAAAGTCGGGCTGTTTGGGCCGGCCGCGGTGAAATCGCGGCGTCCTGAACAGCTTACAGGACACCGGGAGGGACCTTACCTGCCTCCTCGGTGTCTGCTCCGTGCCGGGATCCCCTGCATGGCCGGCGCTCTCCTTCGACGTCATCACGACTTCGCGCACGCTGTCCAGTCATCCAATAGGAGCGGCGTGCGTAGCGACGTGATGACGGCGACGGAGAGCGTGGATCCCAGGGAAGAAGACATCTGGAGCGTCGGGACGTGGCGACAGCGATGGAGCGACATCCAGGGCAGCGGTGACGGGTCCGGAGCGGCGGGGACACGTGAGTATTACCTCCTATCCAGTGGTCTTCAACCTGCGGACCTCCAGATGTTGCAAAACTACAACTCCTGGCATGCACGAACAGCCAACGGCTGTCCGGGCATGCTGGGAGTTGTAGTTTTGCAACATCTGGAGGTCCGCAGGTTGAAGATCACTGTTGGGTGCAGAATCTTTTTTTCTAGATTTTGCACCTTTAAAATTGGGTGCGTCTTATATGCCGGTACGTCCTATAGGGCGAAAAATATGGTATGATGTTGTTCCATAAAAAGATTAGATATGGCTGACCACAGAGATAGCTAAGCCTGTAAACCAAAAACATTATTTACTGGAATAATGAAATAATTATTACTTTACACCATATGTACTCCCATGGTCCCAGCACACTTACCGAACAACAAGCTTCATTTTCGTGAGAGCGTAACCCAGACTGGGTATCATCCCCATCAATATGAATTAAAGTGAGATGATCCAATAAAGGGTTAATATCTTCTGGTGTTTCATTCTGGCTATCTGCTCCATCATGATCTCCTCCAGCTTCTTCCACTGAATTTACTGTGTGACTGCAAATATTGGTTTCAGCCCACTTCATCATGTCAACCTCCATCGCTCCTAGATACTGTCACTTGTCTGTTAAGGTAACACAAGGTAGAGATCAAAATGTCAGTTATCACAGAAGGTAAAAGTTATATCATATATATATATATATATATATATATATATACACACACACACACACATACACACACACACTGCTTGAGTACAATGTAGTGGTGTCATGTGACAACCTTTTCTAATGTGGAAGCTATTGGCCGTGTGTTTGGTTTGATCTTTAATAGGCAGCAACATATAGTGTAGGGCGGTCACCGAGCTCACACACTCAAGGCTTCTCAATGATTGCCAACCTGTTATACCTGTAATAACTGCAAAGTCTGCTGTTATACAATCAACACAGGCCCAAGTAGAAGTCAGGAAGATAGAGTACTTAAAAAATTTACCTGTCATTAACCCCTTAAGGCCAAGCCCATTTTGGCCTTACAAACGCAGCCAATTTTATTTTTGCATTTTCGTTTTTTCCTCCTCACCTTGTAAAAATCATAACTCTTATATTTTCATCTACAGACTAGTATGAGGGCTTGTTTTTTGCGCTACCAGTTGTCCTTTGTAATGACCTAACTCACTTTACCATAAAATGTATGGCGCAACCAAAAAAATACTATTTGTGTGGGGAAATTGAAAAGAAAACCCAATTTAGCAAATTTTGGAAGGTTTCGTTTTCACGCTGAACACTTTATGGTAAAAATGACGTTTTCTAAAGATGAGCGAAGTTACAGTAATTCGATTCGTCACGAACTTCTCGTCTCGGCAGTTGCTGACTGTAGCCTGCATAAATGAGTTCAGTTTCAGGTGCTCCGGTGGCTGGAGACTCTCTTCTAGGACTGTATCCACCTTTTCCAGCCCACCGGAGCACCTGAAAGCTGAACTCATTTATGCAGGCTAAAGTCAGCAAATGCCGAGCCGCGAGGTTCGTGACGAATCAAATCACTGTAACTTCGCTCATCTCTAATGTTTTCTTTATTCTTTGGGTCAATACAATTATAATGATACCCATAATAATACTTTTCTATTACTGTTGCACTCAAACTTTTTAACCAAATTAGCACGTTTAAAATCCTTCTATTTTGACAACCTATAACTTTTTCATTTTTCCGTATAAGCGGCGGTATGAGGGCTCATTTGTTGTGCAGTGATCTGTACTTTTTATTGATACCATATTTGCATATATGAAACTTTGAATACATTTTTTTGGGGGGGAATATTAAATGACAAAAAAAGCAGCAATTGTGGAAATTTTTTTACACTTACGCCGTTCACAGTACCGGATCAATAACATTATATTTTAATAGTTCGGACATTTACGCATGCGGCTATACCAAATAGGTTTATTAATTTTTTTCACACTTTCTGGATGTAAAATGGGATGATTTTTTTTTGTTTGTTTTTATTGGGGGAGGGGATTTTTCACGTTTTATTGAATTTTTTTTTTTTTTTTTACACTTTAATAGTCCCCATATGGGACTATTTATAGCAATCACTTGATTGCTATTACTGTTCAGTGCTATGCATAGGATAAGCATTATCGGCGATCTTCTGCTCTAGTCTGCTCCTTCTCAGACCAGAGCAGAAGACCCGTCGTGATGGACGGAGGCAGGTGAGGGGATCTCCGTCCGCTATTGTGGATGATCGGATTCCCGCGGCTGTGCAGCGGGCGATCCGATCATCCATTTTACTGACCGCACTGCCACAGATGCCATAATCTGTATTGATCACGGCATCTGAGGTGTTAATGGTGCACATCAGCGCAATCGCTGATGTCCGCCATTACCGTCAGGTCCCTGGCTGCTGATAGCAGCCGGGACCTGACGCGAATGACATGTGCGCCAATCTAAATCCTTCCAGTACTTATCAGCTGCTGTATGCTCCAAAGGGTTGTTCTTTTTTTGTCTGACCACAGTGCTCTCTGCTGTCCATGTCAGAAACTGTCAATATTTTTGGACTTTGGTGTTTTTTTGTTTTTGTTTACGCCGTTCACCATACAGGATCATTAACATAATAGATTGGACACTTCCGCACCCAGCGATACAGAGTATGTTGATTTATGACTTTTATAGTCCCCACAAGGGAACAATATATTGAAATCCTTATATTGCAGATACTGATCAGTGCTATGCATAGCTTGATGGCAGACCAGAGAAGAAGACCCCGTGATGGCAGCAGGAGGCAGGTAAACAGACCTCCGGCCGCCATCTTAGCTGAGCTGATCCCTGCAGCCATGCTGCGGGCGATCAGATCAGCCACCGGAACCGCCACATAGCCATAATACTAATACTGTTCAGTGCTATGCATAGGATAAGCATTATCGGCGATCTTCTGCTCTAGTCTGCTCCTTCTCAGACCAGAGCAGAAGACCCGTCGAGATGGACGGAGGCAGGTGAGGGGATCTACGTCCGCCATTATGGATGATCGGATTCCCGCGGCTGTGCAGCGGGCGATCCGATCATCCATTTTACCGACCGCACTGCCACAGATGCCATAATCTGTATTGATCACAGCATCTGAGGTGTTAATGGTGCATATCAGCACGATCGCTGATGTCCGCCATTACCGTCCGGTCCCTGGACGATTTTCGGTGGTCGAGATTTCAATGGAGCCCACTGAGTTTAATAGGTTTCCTTGGGTTTTGGCATTTTGCTGACAAAATAACATAGCAAGCTGTGCTGCTTAGGCTTAGTTCTCACCATGTTCATGGCATACAGTCATAGCCGTAAATGTTGGCACCCCTGAAATTTTTTTAGAAAATAAAGTATTTCTCACAGAAAATGATTGCAGTAACACATGTTTTGCTATACACGTTTATTCCCTTAGTGTGTATTGGAACAAAATCAAAAAAGGGAGGAAAAAAAGCAAATTGGACATAATGTCACACCAAACTCCAAAAATGGGCTGTACAAAATTATTGTCACCCTTAATTTAATATTTAGTTGCACACCCTTTGGAAAAAATAACTGAAATCAGTCGCTTCCTATAACCATCAATAAGCTTCTTACACCTCTCAGCCGGAATGTTGGACCACTCTTCCTTTGCAAACTGCTCCAGGTCTCTCTTATTAGAACGGCGCCTTTTCCCAACAGCAATTTTAAGATCTCTCCACAGGTGTTCAATGGGATTTAGATCTGGACTCATTGCTGCCACTTCAGAACTTTCCAGCGCTTTGTTGCCATCCATTTCAGGGTGCTTTTTGACTTATGTTTAGGGTCATTGTCCTGCTGGAAGACCCAAGATCTCGGACGCAAACCCAGCTTTCTGACACTGGGCTGTACAGTGGGACCCAAAATCCGTTGGTAATCCTCAGATTTCATGATGCCTTGCACACATTCAAGGCCCCCAGTGCCAGAGGCAGCAAAACAACCCCAAAACATCATTGAACCTCCACCATATTTCACTGTAGGTACTGTGTTCTTTTCTTTGTAGGCCTCATTCTGTTTTCGGTAAACAGTAGAATGATGTGCTTTACCAAAAAGCTCTATCTTGGTCTCATCTGTCCACAAGATGTTCTCCCAGATCATTTTGGCAAAATGTAGTCTTGCTTTTCTGTGTCGGCAGGGTCCTCATGGGTCTCTTCCCATAGCATTTCATTTAATTTAAAGGGTAGCTCCCACCATCCTATTTTTTTTTCTGTCCCTGCCTATTGCCAATCTATCCCTAACCCCCTCCCTGCTTTTAATTTTTTTTTTTACTATATTAAAAATGCCTTTTGTCTGCCTGGCAGCGTGCTCACTACCAGGCAGACTTCCCCAGCAGGCACCACGTCACTGATGCCTGCTGGGGGGGGGACTTCCGCCCTTAGTTCCTCTACACAGGGTGCCTCCAGCTGTTTCACCACTACAACTCCCAGCTTGCCCCGACATCTATTGGCTGTCAGGGCATGCTGGGAGTTGTAGTATTGAAACAGCTGGAGGCACCCTGTGTAGATAAACTATTAGCTAGTTACATGCGGCGCTAGCCCGTCCCCTCCGTCTCCCTCCCCCAGCGCCATACCCTGTTCCCTCCATCACAAACCCCACCCCCCGCATACCCAGTTCCCTCATTACACTTACTGCAGAGTCCGGCAGCGGGCATGCAGGGACAGCGGCGGCGGCGATGTGCGGGAGGAGTGGCCTCCCAGCCAGTGGCCGGGGAGCCAATGTGCTCGCTCCCTGCCTGTCTGATTGACAGGCAGGCAGGGAGCGAGCGCAGGCTGAATGAAAAAGGACCGATGCCCGGTCGCATCAGTCCTTTTAAAGGCGTGACGTCACGCCAGGCTGCAGCCGGCCACTAGGAGGGAGACCCCTAGTGGCCGGTTTTCAAATGTAAATTAAAGCATTTTAACCCCTTAAGGACCGAGCCCTTTTTCACCTTAAGGACCAGAGCATTTTTTGCACATCTGACCACTGTCACTTTAAACATTAATAACTCTGGAATGCTTTTAGTTATCATTCTGATTCCGAGACAGTTTTTTCGTGACATATTCTACTTTAACTTAGTGGTAAAATTTTGTGGTAACTTGCATCCTTTCTTGGTGAAAAATCCCAAAATTTTATGGAAAAAAAATGAAAATTTTGCATTTTTCTAACTTTGAAGCTCTCTGCTTGTAAGGAAAATGGATATTCCAAATATTATTTTATTTTATTCACATATACAATATGTGTACTTTATATTTGCATCATAAAATTGACGAGTTTTTACTTTTGGAAGACACCAGAGGGCTTCAAAGTTCAGCAGCAATTTTCCAATTTTTCACAAAATTTCCAAAATCACAATTTTTCAGGGACCAGTTCAGGTTTGAAGTGGATTTGAAGGGTCTTCATATTAGAAATACCCCACAAATGACCCCATTATAAAAACTGCACCCCCCAAAATATTCAAAATGACATTCAGACAGCATTTTAACCCTTTAGGTGTTTCACAGGAATAGCAGCAAAGTGAAGGAGAAAATTCACAATTTCCATTTTTTACACTCGCATGTTCTTGTAGACCGAATTTTTGAATTTTTACAAGGGGTAAAAGGAGAAAATGTATACTTCTATTTGTAGCCCAATTTCTCTCGACTAAGCACATACCTCATATGTCTATGTAAAGTGTTTGGCGGGCGCAGTAGAGGGCTCAGAAGGGAAGGAGCGACAAGGGGATTTTGGAGCGTACGTTTTATTGAAATGGTTTTTGGGGGGCATGTTGCATTTAGGAAGCCCCTATGGTGCCAGAACAGCAAAAAAAAAACACATGGCATACCATTTTGGAAACTAGACCCCTTGAGGAACGTAACAAGGGGTACAGTGAGCATTTACTCCCCACTGGTGTCTGTCAGATCTTTGGTACAGTGGGCTGTACAAAATTTTTAATTTGCGCAGCCCACTGTTCCAAAGATCTGTCAGACACCTGTGGGGTGTAAATTCTCACTGCATCCCTCATTACATTCCGTGAGGGGTGTAGTTTCCGAAATGGGGTCACATGTGGGGGTTTTTTTTTTTTGCGTTTGTCAAAACCGCTGTAACAATCAGCCACCCCTGTGCAAATCACCTCAAATGTACATGGTGCACTCTCCCTTCTGAGCCTTGTTGTGCGCCCCCAGAGCACTTTGCGCCCACATATGGGGTATCTCCGTAGTCGGGAGAAGTTGCATTACTAATTTTGGGGGGCTTTGTTTTCCCTTTTACCTCTTGTCATAATGAAAAGTATAGGACAACACCAGCATGTTAGTGTAAAAAATTTATTTTTTTACACTAACATGCTGGTGTAGACCACAATTTCACCTTTTCATAAGGGGTGAAAGAAGAAAAAGCCCCCCAACATTTGTAAGGCAATTTCTCCCGAGTACGGCGATACCCCATATGTGGCCCTAAACTGTTGCCTTGAAATACGACAGGGCTCCAAAGTGAGAGCGCCATGCGCATTTGAGGCCTGAATTAGGGATTTGCATAGGGGTGGACATAGGGGTATTCTACGCCAGTGATTCCCAAACAGGGTGCCTCCAGCTGTTGCAAAACTCCCAACATGCCTGGACAATGGCTGTTCGGCAATACTGGGAGTTGTTGTTTTGCAACAGCTGGAGGCTCCATTTTGGAAACAGTGGCGTACCAGACGTTTTTCATTTTTATTGGGGAGTGGGGCTGTGTAGGGGTATGTGTATATGTACTGTTTTTTACTTTTTATTTTATTTTGTGTTAGTGTAGTGTAGTGTTTTTAGGGTACAGTCACACAGGCGGGGGTTACAGCGTTTTTTCCGCTGCGAGTTTGAGCTGCCGCGCAAAATTAGCTGCATCGCAAACTGCAGCCTGATACTCACTGTAAGCCCCCTGCCCATGTGAATGTACCCTGTACATTCACAAGGGGGGGACCTCCAGCTGTTGCAAAACTACAACTCCCAGCATGCACAGTCTATCAGTGCATGCTGGTAGTTATAGTTTTGCAACAGCTGGAGGCACACGGGTTGGGAAACACTGAGTTAGGAAACAGACAATGTTTCCCAACCAGTGTGCCTCCTGTTGTTGCAAAACCACAACTCCCAAACATTCTCAGGCATGCTGGGAGTAGTAGTTCGGCAACATCTTTAGAGCCAGATGTTGCCGAACTACAACTCCCAGCATGCTGGGAGTTGTAGTTTTGCAACATCTGGAGGACTACAGTTTGCAGACCACTAATACAGTGGTTCCCAATCTGTGCCCTTCCAGATGTTGCAAAACTACAACTCCCAGTATGCCAAAACTGTCCAGGCATGCTGGGAGTTGTAGTTCTGCAACATCTGAAGGGCCAGATGTTACAGAACTACAACTCCCAGCATGCCTGGACAGTAAGGGCATGTTGAAAATGTGTAGTTTTGCAACATCTGGAAGGGCACAGTGGTCTCCAAACTGTGGACCTCCAGATGTTGCAAAACTGCAACTCCCAGCATGCCCAGATGCCAAGGGCTGTCTGGGCATGCTGGGAGTTGTAGTATATAGGGTCCCAATACAGCAATGCATGTCGCTTTACAGCGAAGTGCATTGCTGTAAAGGGCCCGACCGCGGCTGAAGATCTACTCACCTGTCGCCACCGCCATCTTCCTCGCCGGGATCCGGGTCTTCAGGAACGAGGTAAGTATCGGGGCCGGTCCCCAGCACTCCCCCGTCCCCCGCCGCGTCCTCCGGTCTTCCTCCCGTCCTCTCTGGACTTCAAGGGGCCGGGCAGGACGGGAGGAAGTAACCGCCCCCCCTCCTGCGATTGGTCGGTTAACTAACCGACAGATCGCAGGGAATAGGAGGAGGTGGCAGGCTTGCCACCTCGCTCCTAGTCTTCAGCATGGTCCTGGCTGTCTGTGACAGCCGGGATCATGCAAAATTACCGGGCGGTCGGGTCCCAGAGACCCGATCAGCCCGGTATCGCCGCAGATCGCAAGGGCGATTTCCCTTGCGATTTGCGGCGATCGCCGACATGGGGGGCATACATGGCCCCCCTCGGCGTTTGCCCTGGATCCCTGCTGAAGGATTTCAGCAGGGATCCGCTTCCGATCTCTGCCGGGTGAGCGGCGGAGACCAGGAAAAGACATGACGTATGCATACGTCATGGGTCCTTAAGACCCAGGGTGTGAAGACGTATGCATACGTCATGGGTCCTGAAGAGGTTAAAAGGGTGCCAATAATTTTGTCCAGACCATTTTTGGAGTTTGGTGTGACATTATGTCCAATTTGCTTTTTTGGTTTAGTTCCAATACACACAAAAGGAAGAAACATGTGTATAGCAAAACATGTGTTACTGCAATCCTGTTCTGTGAGAAATACTTCATTTTCTAGAAAAAATTCAGGGGTGCCAACATTTACGGCCATGACTGTATGTCACAGGTATCAATCTGCATCCTGCCAAAAATGGGATGCCCAATGTATACTGTGGTTTACTGCAGCATGTGCCATTCATTTCAATGGACTGACCTTAGTTAAAATCAACTTATCCTGTATCCACAGGATAGTACAGTGTTACCCCAAACAGGGAGCCTCCAGCTGTTGCAAAACTACACCTCCCAGCATGTCCAGACAGCCTTTGACTGTACGAACTTGCAACAGTTGGGGACTCCCTGTTTGGTAAACCCTAGGACAGGGTTTTCCAACCAGGGTGCCTCCAACTGTTGCAAAACTACAACTCCCAGCATGCCCGTACAGCCAAAGGCTGTCCGGGCATGCTGTGAGTTGTAGTTTTGCAACAGCTGGAGGCACCCTGGTTGGAAAACACTGCTCTACGATAAAGGAAAAGTATCTGAATGCCGCCCGCTGCAGTATATGTCGGCATCCCATATTTGATCCATGCCATAAACACAGTATAAATACAATACTCACAGATCACACTATTCAATAAGCCGGGATAAAAGCATGTCGCTTCACGTGAAGTCATCACTAAGCGCAAAGTAAGTGCCAGGAACCAACGGGAGGCGGAGCACGGGTAATGTGGCGTAAAAAACACGTGCCGTCGGATCGTCACGTGACTCCTGTCCAGCGTCAGGCTGCAGATAGAGGCGGCTGAACATAGAAATCGCCCGTGGTGCATGGCGTGTGCTTCCATTCCCATTCTGCCTTGTCTGCTCCTCCAAATGCAGTGTTTCCCTAGCAGTGCGTCTCCAGCTTTTGCAAAACTACAACTCCCAGCATGCCCGGACAGCCAACGGCTGTCCCGGCATGCTGGGAGTTGTAGTTTTGCAATAGCTGAAGGAACACCGGTTGGGAAACCCTGTCCCAGTGTATTGAGTGTCAGGCGCTCACAATGGAGGCGAGAGGAGTCTGGAGCACTGTATTCAGTGGGCTTCCATGTCCCTACCCAAGGTGGCAGCCATTTTTGCGTTTACCGTTTCTTCCTCCTCGACTTTCTAAAAGCCTTTTATATTTCCATATACAGACGCATACCAGGGTTTGTTTTTTTGCGCGACCAATTGTACTTTGAAACCTTTCAGTTTACCATAAAAGTTACGGCACAACCAAAAAAATATTATTTATATTCATGGTGGGAAATTTAAAAGACAACCGCAATTCTGCAACTTTTTTTAGTGTGGTGTTTTTATGCAGTGTACTTTACTGTAAAAAACGTTATGTTGACTAAAATGATGCCCATCTTACATGCTTTTCTATTTTTATACTACTTATTATACAAAAAAAAAAAAAACAACTAATCTTTTTTACTAAAGAAGTCTGTTTAAAATTGCCCTATTCTGCCCCCTATAATTTTCTTATTTTCCGTATATGGGGCTGTATGATGGCTCATTTTTTGCGCTTTGATCTGTAGATTTCTTTGGTACCGCTTGTGCATATATGTGACTTTTTGATAACTTTTTATTGTTTTTTTTCTGATATGTAATATAACCGAAAATCAGCAGCTTTGGACTTTGGTATTTTTTTTTACGTTTATGCCGTTCACTGTACAGGATCATTAACACTATATTTTAACCCCTTAAGGACCAGGGGTTTTTCTGTTTTTGCACTTTCGTTTTTTCCTCCTCACCTTTAAAAAATCATAACTCTTTCAATTTTGCACCTAAGAATCCATATTATGGCTTAAAAAATCATTGTGAGACAAAAGTGAAAAAAAAAAAAAAACGCCATTTTGTAACTTTTGGGGGCTTCCGTTTCTACGTAGTACATTTTTCGGTAAAAATTACACATTCTTTTTATTCTGTAGGTCCAGACGATTAAAATGATACCCTACTTATATAGGTTTGATTTTGTCGGACTTCTGGAAAAAATCATAACTACATGCAGGAAAATGTATACGTTTAAAATTGTCATTTTCTGACCCCTATAACTTTTTGATTGTACCGCCTATGGGGCGGTATGAGGGCTCATTTTTTGCGCCGTGATCTGAAGTTTTTAGCGGTACAATTTTTTTATTGATCGGAATTGTTGATCACTTTTTATTCATTTTTTCATGATATAAAAAGTGACCAAAAATACACGTGCGGTTTAAGTAACGATATACTTTTATAATTCGGACATTTCCGCACGCGGCGATACCATATATGTTTATTTTTATTTACTGTTTTTTTTATGGGAAAAGGGGCCCCCCCCTTTTCAAACTTTTAATAGGGGAGGGGTTAAATGATCTTTATTCACTTTTTTTTTTTTGCAGTGTTATAGCTCCCATAGGGACCTATAACACTGCACACACTGATTTATTACATTGATCACTGGTTTCTCATAGGAAACCAGTGATCGATGATTCTGCCGCTTGACTGCTCATGCCTGGATCTCAGGCACTGAGCAGTCATTCGGCGATCGGACACCAGGAGGCAAGGTAGGAGACCCTCCTCGTGTCCTACAGCTGTCTGGGATGCCGCGATTTGGCTGCGGCGATCCCGAACAGCTCCCTGAGCTAACCGGCATGGTTTCACTTTAGATGTGGTGTTCAACTTTGAACACAGCGTCTAAAGGGTTAATAGCGGGCGGCACTGCGATCACTGCCGCGCGCTATTAGCCTCGGGTCCCGGCCTCGTTGTTAGAGACCGGGCCCGTCGTGGCCCCGTGTTATGGAAAGTGAAAGGACTCGGGACGTACCAGTACGTCCTTTGGTCCTTAACAGGTTAATGACCACGGACGTAAATTTACGTCCGTAGCCGGCTCCTGATCTGTGAAGTGCGCTCAGAAGCTGAGCGCGCTTCGTATTTGCGGGATCAGTGGAGCTGTTCAGGACCGCCGTGGTGAAATAACGGTGTCCTGAACAGCTGAGAGTTAGGTGTCTTACCTTCTTCCCGGCTGTCTGAGTGGTTTCTCATTGCTCCAAGCCTGAAATCCAGGCTTGAGCAATCAAGTGAAGAAAACACTGATCAATTCATTCCTATGGCAATGCATTGATCAGTGTCTGCAATCAGTGTATGCAATGTTATAGCCCCTAGAGGGAGCTATAACACTGCATAAAAAAAAGAAGAAAAAAAAAGTTAATAAATGTAATTTAACCCCTTCCCTAATAAAAATCAGAATCACCCCCTTTTCCCATTTAAAAAAAAAAAGTGTGTAAATAAAAACAAACATGTGGTATTGCCGCATGCGTAAATGTCCGAACCATAAAAATATATTGTTGTTTAAATTGCACGGTCAATGGCGTACACGCAAAAAAATTCCAAAGTCCAAAATAGTGTATTTTTGGTCACTTTTTATACCATAAAAAAATTAATAAAAAGTGATCATAAAGTCCGATCAATACAAAAATGGTACCGATAAAAACTACAGGTCACAGCGCAAAAAATTAGCCCTCATACCGCCCTGTACGTGGAAAAATAAAAAAAGTTATAGGGGTCAGAAGATGACAATTTTAAACGTATACATTTTCCTGCATGTAGTTATGATTTTTTCCAGAAGTACAACAAAATCAAACCTATACAAGTAGGGTATCATTTTAATCGTATGGACCTACAGAATAAGGTGTAATTTTTACCGAAAAATTTACTGTGTAAAAACGGGAGCCCCCAAAAGTTACAAAATGGCGTCTTGTCGCTCAATGATTTTTTATTTTTTCCGTTTTGCTGAAGATTTTTGTGAAAAATGACTGATGTCATTACAGAGTAGAATTGGTGGTGCAAAAAAAAAAAGTCATCATATGGATTTTTTGGTGCAAAATTGAAAGAGTTATGATTTTTAAAATGTAAGGAGGAAAAATGAAAGTGCAACAAATGAAAAACATGTTTGGTCCTTAAGGGGTTAATAGATTTGACAATTTCGCACACGGCGATACCGCGAAGTATGTAGTTTTATTTTGTTACATCTTTTTTCTGTAAAATGAAAAAAAGAGGGGATTTTCATTTTTTATCGGGGCAGGTGCCTATTCACTTTCATTAAAACTTCTTTTTTTTTTTTTTTTTTTTTAACACTTTTTTAAGTCCCCATCCTGGACTATTTAGTGTAATCTTTGGATTGCTAATACTGATCAATGTTATCTGCAATCTACTTCTCTGGTCTTCTAGAGATTAGACCAGAGAAGAAGATTTCAGCAGACGGCCAGGAGCAGTGAGTGGAGCTCCGGTGGCCATCTTTACTGATGGCATGATTGTGATTTTACTGTGGTCCATCAGTCTCTGTTCGACCATCACATAATTCAGATCCTGGGATTAGTATTGATCACTGTATCTGAAGGGTTAATGGCAGTCATCAGTGTGATCGCTCCTGTTCTGGCTTCATAGCCAGGACGTGACAGGCAGCCAGGGTGTACAGGTAACCTCTGTGTCCTCTAGAGGGTAAAGCAGGGTTTACCAAACAGTGTTCCACCAGCTATTGCAAAACTACAACTCTCAGCATGCCCAAAACCGTTGACTGGGAGTTGTAGTTTTGCTGGAGACACACTATTTGGAAAACACTGCTTGAAAGGGAACCTGTGATCAGTTTTATGCTGTCCGAATCAAGTAAAACCTAAAAAATAGAGCGGGCAGCACGATGCTGGGGCACTATGATTTACCCCGATTTACTCTGGCATTTCATAGCAATAATAGTTTATAAATGCTGCCAGGACTTGTGTAACTAATCATGAGGGACTGTGTATAGAGAAGGACACCTCACTGAAGCTGGCTGGGCAGGGAGCAGCCGCCGGGCCCACCCAGAGGACTAGTTGCCTGAGTCCTGGCGATTACAAACTATGCTTTTTGATCTGTAGTTTTTATTGTTACCATTTTGGGGTAGATGGAACTTTTCAATTGCTTTTTTTTCTCTCCAACCACTGTGCCCTTTGGCTGTCCAGGCATTCTGGGAGTTCTAGCTTTACAACAGCTGGAGGCACCTAACATCTTTCCAACCATGTCTGCAGCTCCATCAGCTTTCCACCATGTCCATCATACAAGTGACCGCTGTGTGTGAAACCAGCCCTGAAAACAGAATTTAAAGAATATGCAATGCCCTGATTATTACACCAGATGGCGATAAAGATTAAAAGGCGAATAGAAATAAACTGCAATGTAAGCAGAAACAATCTAAAATAAAATGATCCATTGTGAAAGCAAATGTGCCTGTGGTCTAGATTTCAAGTGCTTAATCTAACAGAAAATGGAATAGTGTGTGTATTTTTTTTTTTTTTTTTTTTACTGTTCTAATTGTTAATAATGCAAAATGGAATGTAAGAGAAATAACATTTTCAGGCTATACATATAAAATCCTTTTTGAACACAGTACAGGCCCATAGGGGGAGATTTATCAAAACCTGTGCAGAGACAAAGTTGCCCAGTTGCCTATAGCAACCAATCAGATCGCTTCTTTCATTCTTAACAAGGCCTTTGAAAAATGAAAGAGGCGATCTGATTGGTTGCTATGGGCAACTGGGCAACTTTGCCTCTGCACAGGTTTTGATAAATCTCCCCCTATGTCCCTATTTGCTCACCAACCTCTGTATCTAAAACAATGGCAATGAAATTAGAGTTCAGTAGAACACAGTATTTTAGTCCCAAATGAGTGATCACTCTATTTATAGACATTTATGTAACTACACATTAGGAAATGCTAGGATTCACTGTTCTAATAGATTTTTTTTTTTTTTATGTTCTCGGCTTCTTTAACCCCTTCATGACCCAGCTAGTTTTGGGCTTTATGACCCAGTCCGTTTTTTAAAATCTGACACGTGTCTCTTTACATAATTCACATCCACAACATGTCTACTTTATGCTGGCATCATTTGTTAAACATTCTTTTACTTTTTTAGGACATTAGAAGAGTTATACTATTGTGAGCAATTTTTCAAATTTTCTACGAAAGTGCAAAATCACATATATATACATATATTTTAATTTATTTATTTATACTTGACTAGCTGATAGTAGCGATTACAATGGTGGTGGTGGTGGGGGGGGGGGGCAACGAAACCCCCCTAGGTCCTGAGGCAAGATGGCTGGCTATTAGTGATAGCCCCCATCATACCGGGTGCGACGGGATGCCGTGAGTAGCGGCCAGTATCTGCATGACGTACTTGTATGTCATAGGTCGGGAAAACCTTCCCAGTCATGACGTACATGTATGTCATGGGTCGGGAAGGGGTAAAGTGTACCAGTCGTTAATATAATGTAGATAATACAATTTGTAATATACATTGGTTAAAAAAATGCGTATATTTTTGTCCCTACAGCTATTGTCTGTGAGGAGTCCAAATACAGGAAGTGTGGGAGGACAAGCAGGGCTCTGTGCACTGAGGACAAGCAGGGCTCTGTACACTGAGGACAAGCAGGGCTCTGTGCACTGAGGACAAGCGGGGCCCTGTACAGTGAGGACAAGTGGGGCTCTGTACACTGAGGACAATCAGAGCTCTTTATACTGAGGACAATCAGGGCTCTGTACACTGAGGACAAGCAGGGCTCTGTGCACTGAGGACAAGCAGGGCTCTGTGCACTGAGGACAAGCAGGGCTCTGTGCACTGAGGACAAGCAGGGCTCTGTGCACTGAGGACAAGCAGGGCTCTGTGCACTGAGGACAAGCAGGGCTCTGTGCACTGAGGACAAGCAGGGCTCTGTACACTGGACAAGCAGGGTTTTGTGCAGTGAGGACATGCAGGGCTCTGTGCACTGAGAACAAGCAGGGCTCTGTGCACTGAGGACAAGGCCAAAATGGGCTGAGTCCTTAAGAGGTTAAAGTTAACAACATTTAGAAGATTCCAGAATATGTGTCTTAGAGACACCTGAAGCTAAAAAAGGCTACAAAGGCATTACTGAAGAACTGGGTATACACCAAGCCACAGCTTACCATATTGTCTACAAATGTAAATGATTTGGGGCTGTTGCTACCATTGTCAAGATATGGCATTCTGTTAAGATCACTCCAAGAACACAAGACATCCTAAATAAGATAAAAAAGAAACAAAATGTAACATGAAAAACCCTACAGAAGAGTGCCATAGGTGGGCAAAGCTTCCGGCTGCCATGTGTGAAAGAGTCAAAAGAGTTACCTGGGAGTGTGATAGGTTAAATGTACAGTCCAGTTAAGTTTTCTTTACATACTCAGGTTTGTCACATGAACTTGCCCTAAATAATAATTTGCATAAAATAATTTCTTACAATCTTTACATTAGGCTGGACATCGCTGCAGCTAGCAAAAAGCTGAGTGCTGTGAGACATGTCAGGCTTCAGGATGCTGAAGGACAGCAATATTAGGGGATCGGCGGAAGGTGAGTTACAGTTTGTTATTTTATTTTTACAGCCTGGGCACAATGGATAGAAAAAAACGTTTCAGCAAAGTAGTCTTCTAATGGGATACCTGCTTGAAATAAGTTTTTTTTTTTCCCCACCCCATGCCATTAAGAGAACCAATATCTACAAACTTGCAGTGATGTTCATGTAGAGGACTGGCTACAGCATTTATGTAAGATCCCACAAAGTGTTACAGTGTTATTTGATGTCAGTAAATCAATGGAATGTAGAGCACTTTAGATTTGATGGCTGCTGTCATAAAGCAATGTGTAGGTGCTGTACTGTAGAAACAGTAATCCGTGGAGACGACTCTTGTCACTTAGATGATCTGAAGTCTTTTGACTGTTCTGCTGTGCAGGAAGCACAAGCAGGGAAAAAGGTCAAAAGTGTTTCTCTTTAGACAAATGATAAGGAATAAACAGGATAAAGTTTCATCTGAGCACCTATGTTATGGATCTATGATGTACAGATCTATATGTGATACCCATAGAATTATAAGAAAGAAATGCCCCTTGGTATGCCTCTCTGAAGAAAACAAAAACCTAGAAGGTTTCATCACATGCTGGAGTAGATTTCTTGTATTTCCCCTAAAGGCATTGAAAAGCGCTGACTTTGCTGTATGCACGAGGAGGAAAGCATTGAGGGTAATTATAATCATAAAGGTCTAAAAGAAATGTGTCCTCCTCTGCATCTCATTGTAGAGCATTTGAGAGGAATAAAATGTCCCTACGTTTTTGAATGATCATCCCTCACTGGTTATATAGCCAGCCAAACAGGGCATTGATGCCAAGGCAGAATACCATTGGCCAGATGTTCAAAGCTCCTGATTGGCCCGGTCGTATGATGCTTTAGCCATACACCGGAAAACTTCAAGCGGAACCAGGTCAAGTCATTACAGTCATTTTCTTAAACATAGGTAAATATATGGTGAGGTTAATAATATTATTAAAAAAAAGATCTGCAGTCAGTATAACCAACACTAGCATTGGTTGTACTGTACTGATTTTATTACATTTTTATATTGTTGCATATGCACCCCCCCCCCTTGCTCCCAAGATATATTACTTTTACTATTTGATTAACTACTGTATGTGCACATTTCTCTGAATATTCAAGTGTGTGTGAACTTAATTTAAAAATTAAGGATGAAGGGGCAAATCAGGTTCACAGTACATGGACGCTGACTGGGGGGGGGGCAAATTAGGCTCAATGGGGTGTGAATATGAGGTTGAGGGTGGCAAATCTGGTATAGAGAGATTAAAGTTTGAGGCTGAGCAAATGTGAGTCTGGCTCAGGTATAGGGGGATGTGACTATGAGGCTTTTAGGGGATGTTAATATGAGGCAGAGGGGATTTGAGTTGGGCTCATAGGGTGTGAATATATGGATAAGGTGGGCAAATCAGGCTTAGGGGGATGTGAATATGAGGGTGAGGGGATGTGAGGATGAGGCGGGTGAATCAAGCTTAGGGGGATGGGACTATGAGGCTCAGGGCCGGATCATCATTAGCGCTCATGGAACGCCTGCTCCGGGCCCCAGGCTCGCAGGGGGCTCCAGGCCCCGGGCCCGCAGGGGGCCCCCGTCACATTCGGGACATCCCTGTGTCCCGAAAAATCTTTTCAGGACACAAGGGTGTCCCGGCGGTTACCTCTTTGCGGCAGTTAACTTTAAAAATGCAGGGGCCGCCGGTAAGTAGCGCACGCAGGGACATCACTGACGTCCCATGCCTGCGCCCATAGAAGAGCGGAGCAGTGAGGAGGGCGCGCGCGCGCATGGTAAGGGACCAGCGGCACATCATCTTCAGTATTCCAACCACCGCTCCTCCGTTCCCTGGACCTACTGGTATGGTATATAGGCCATGGCAGTAGATTGTGACCCCGGACCGGTGGAGCGGTGGTTGGAATACTGAAGTGGGACAGTAAACAGGCATACAGCCTCCAGCCATACACTGTATATGGCTGAAGGCTGTATGTCTGTGGGGGAACTGTACTGCACCTACTGTGGGGGACTATACTTCACCTAATGTGGGGGAATTATACTGCACCTAATGTGGAGGAACTATACTGCACCTAATGTGGGGAACTATACTGCACCTAATGGGGGGGAATTATACTGCACCTAATGTGGGGGGAACTATACTGCACCTAATGTGGGGGGAATTATACTGCACCTAATGTGGGGGAATTATACTGCACCTAATGTGGGGAACTATACTGCACCTAATGTGGGGGAACTATACTCCACCTAATGTGGGGGAACTATACTGCACCTTATGTGGGGAGCTATACTGCACCTAATGTGGGGCAACTAAACTGCACCTAATGTGGGGAGATATACTGCACCAAATGTGGGGCAACTATACTGCACCTAATGTGGGGAGCTATACTGCACCTAATGTGGGGCAACTATACTGCACCTAATGTGGGGGAACTATACTGCACCTAATGTGGGGAGCAATACTGCACCTAATGTGGGGCAACTATACTGCACCTAATGTGGGGAGCTATACTGCACTTAATGTGGGGGAACTATACTGCACCTAATGTGGGGCAACTATACTGCACCTAATGTGGGGAGCTATACTGCACCTAATGTGGGGGAACTATACTGTACCTAATGTGGAGGAACTGTATTGCACCTAATGTGGGGAACTATACTGCACCTAATGTGGGGGAACTATACTGCACCTAATGTGGGGGAACTATACTGCACCTAATGTGGAGGAACTGTACTGCACCTAATGTGGAGGAACTGTATTGCACCTAATGTGGGGGAACTGTACTGACAACGAAATGTGGGGGAACTGTACTGCCAACCTAATGTGCGGGGACTTTTACTGCCAACCTAATGTGGGGGAACTACAACCTTATGCAGGGGAACTATACAGCCAACCTAATGTAGGGGAACTATACTGCACCTAATATGGGGGAACTGTCGGGGGAGGGGGGGGTCATCATAATGAAGTGCTCCGTCTTCCAGGCAGCCTTAATCTGGCCCTGATGAGGCTTAGGGGATGTGAGTTGGCTCCCACCTACTTATGCTAGCAGATATACAACAAAATTGTAAAAAATATTCCTATATCTTGGGAACGGGAAAGGGCCATAACAACAAAACAAAAATAAGATTTGGAATCGGGTCACCAGAGGTTTAAAAAAATAAAAAAATATATAAAAAAAAACTACTTTTTTATACTTACCACTCATTTATGATGTCATTGTTGTATTATTAATTGCTAAAGTTCCGCTGTATATGATTATGGATGTCTGATGTCCCTTTGTTCCATTCACAGCAGCCCACACTGGCTTTTTCTGCTGCTCAAGACTTGTGGCCAAAATCTTTTACTGGAGGTGCAACCTACCATGCCCACTTCTAGAGAGCGGATTGTCCACACAATTTAACATCTAAAGTCCTATTTACACATGTTATATTTAATATGGATTTTGGGCACAGATTTCGTGAAGAAATCAATGTCACTTCAGAAAACACACAACCATCAGATGCCATGGAAAATGTTTATTTGAATTTTTGCCACCACTTCAGAAAAGAATCCACTGTGGCAATAAGCGGGATTGCCTTTTTTTTTTTTTTTTAGATGGACAACAAGAAAAGTGATCATGACGTCACAGCTGAATTCGGAATGATCCCCGACGGGCATTTGGTCCGAATTCAGCCAGCCTGCGCTCGCTCCCTGCCTGTTAATCAGACAAGTGGGAGCAAGCACTGTGAGTGCCTGGGCTGTGCGCATTAGCTGCCTGGCCTCGCACACCGGCTGTCCCCGCCCCTGGCATGTACAGTCTGGAGGCATCGCGGCACTGAATCTCAGTGCTGTGCTGATGCTCCAGGACTGTACATGTCCTGTACGGGTAAGTGAGGTCTTACTTCACTTACCCGTACTTCGTTTCGGTCCTGGCAGTGTAGAATAGCACGGCACGTGGGCGATGCTCCTATACTCCTCCTCCCGGATAACACTACACTGCTAAACGGGGAGGAGGAGACCATGGCGCAACCTGCCGTGCTATTGGGCAGAAGTCGCCCCCCCCCCCCCCCAGCAGGCATCAGTGACGCAGCGCCTGCTGGGGAAGTGAGCACACTACCAGGTAGTCAAAAATATATTTCTAAGTTTTTCTAAGGTTGTAAAAACATTATTAAAGGCAGGGATGGGGTTAGGATAGATAGGCAAAAGACAGGGACAAAAAAAATATTTTTTCACATGGTGGGAGCTACTCTTTAACTTTTATTTTGACTGAAATAATAGTAGATATAAAGATAGACCCGTGATTGAATGGACTGTTAAAGGCCCATGT
The DNA here is from genome assembly GCF_029499605.1 of Hyla sarda. NCBI lineage: Eukaryota > Metazoa > Chordata > Amphibia > Anura > Hylidae > Hyla > Hyla sarda. The sequence goes on from NC_079189.1 coordinate 323,137,577, forward strand.
CACTGGGTCATAGTGAATACAGTATTCCGTGGATGTACATCCACAGTCACATAATTGATAGTGAGGTTATGTAGAAACTCCTCCACATAAGTCGATAACTATCCACCACTGTATAAGAACCAGGCACTAAGTGACACAATGTTAAAACATAAACACAAATATCCCCCTCTACATGTTTCGCTGACAAATCACCGTCATCAGGAGTAAATGAGGCAAGCATCTTGCCATATGCAGGTTGGTGGTATTTGTGGACTATGGGATGATGCATCATCACCTCACATCATAGCTACAGCCTATTAAGATTCAAGACCAAGATCCACCTACTAGGATGTACATCACATCCAACTTAATATGAAAATCCAAATAATACCCAATCCAATTTAAGGATACAAATGAACATACTCACATGACAGTAGTTTCTCACTTCCTTGTATCATAACATTGTGCCCAGCACCAGTCTCACAGTACTATGCAAACTCTTACTGCGCTCCAGAGAGACATTCTCTCCTGCGCCTGTGTTTGCCTGTCAAGGTGATTTGTGCATGCGGCCAAACTTAGAAGTGTACGGTATCATACTAGCCAATCCAGGCTTGCTAGGGAAAATTATCAGTGAGTATATCATTGATATCTCACCAACGAGACCAAGTAAAACCCACAGCATATCTATCCTAGTATGTAATAGTGAATAAAGGCTATACTAATACAAGATAATTGTATGTATGATTATTGTTGTCAATAGCACTCACAAGAGGGGTTATTTTGATGTTAACCCCTTAAGGACCATAGGTTTTTCCTTTTTTGCACTTTCGTTTTTCCTCCTCACTTTTAAAAATCATAACCCTTTCAATTTTGCACCTAAAAATCCATATGATGGCTTATTATTTGTGCTACCAATTCTACTTTGCAGTGACATCAGTAATTTTACCCAAAATTTTTTGCCCAAATGGAAAAAAAATCATTGTGCATTAAAATTGAAGAAAAAACACCATTTTGTAAATTTTGGGGGCTTCCTTTTCTACGCAGTAAATTTTTCTGTAAAAATGACACCTAATCTTTATTCTATAGGTCCATACAATTAAAATGATACCCTACTTATATAGGTTTGATTTTGTCGTACTTCTTGAAAAAATCATAACTACATGAAACTGCAGGAAAATTTATGCGTTTAAAATTGTCATCTTCTGACCCCTATAACTTTTTTATTTTTCCGTGTATGGGGTGTTATGAGGGCTTATTTTTTTGCGCCATGATATGAAGTTTTTATCGGTACCATTTTTATATTGATTGGACTTTTTGATCGCTTTTTATTCATTTTTTCATTATATAAAAAGTGACCAAAAATATGCTATTTTGGACTCTGGAATTTTTTTGCACATGCGCCTTTGATCCTGCGGTTTAATTAATGATATTTTTTATAGTGCGGACATTTACGCATGCGGTGATACCACATATGTTTATATTTATTTTTATTTACATGTTTTTTTTTATGGGATAAGGGGGGTGATTTGGATTTTTATTAGGGAAAGGGTTAAATCACATTTATTAACTTTTTTTTTGCAATGTTATAGCCCCCATAGGAGGCTATAACATTGCATACACTGGTTGCCGGCACTGTTCATTGCAAAGCCATAGCTTTGCATTGATCAGTGTTATCGGCAGTCGATTGCTCAAGCCTGAATCTCAGGCTTGGAGCAATCAATCGCCGATCGGACGCGCCGGAGCAAGGTGAGTGACCCTCCCCTCGCATCCTAGCTGATCAGGACACCACATTTTCACTGCGGTGGTCCCGATCAGCCCCACTGAGCAGCCGGGAAGGTTGTACTTTCGCTTTAGACGCGGCGTTCAACTTTGAACGCCGTGTCTAAAGGGTTAATAGCGCTCGGCATCGCGACCGCTGCCGCGTGCTATTAGCCCCGGGTCCCAGCTTCAGTTACATCCCGAGACCGACCCGATATGACACGCGGTCACCAATAATGGGGTATGTCCACAAAATAAAGTGAATCCATATTGGTTAGACATATTAATTCACTAGAACCAGGGATCACTGTAATGTCCAAAAACCATTACATTGGACATTAGAGTGATCCTTGTTTCTAGTGAATTAATAAACTAGTAAACTGATATACAAATATCCAAATTTGGTATTATTGGAATCATACTACGAAAAAAATGATTGCCCCACAAAATGTCACTCTTCCAAGGGTGGCAAACACACATATTAATTTATTTATTTTCTTTAAAATTGTTAATTCATTTTTGGTACCATATGGAAATGATGGCAAGAGATAGAAAAAGTTACACAATGACAATGGCACTTTATTTTATTCGAATAACAGTTCATGAATATATAATAATTTAATAATTTCTCTTCTCTTTTCAACCTAGTAATAAAAAAAAATCCTTGTGCTTGAGGGGACTGTAATCGAATTTGATCTGTCTTTCAATGTTCCATAACCAATTTAGCCGCCTCTAGTCCTTAATGCCTTTAATGTTTAAAATGAACAATAAACAGATTATCAACAACAAAGGAAGCATAAATCTTTATCTTTCTTCAAGGATATCTGCCAATTTTTTGTGTGATATTGTTTAACCGAAGTGTCACTTGAGTTCTGAATGTATACTAGAGATTTTTTTGTGGCAGTATAAAAAAATATATTACACAGATAAAAAAACAAAACCACTTACATTGGCTACATTCATTTTACTCTGGGATTCAGCCTTGGTCAATTTTTAATCACAGCAATTCAAGAATTCAAGAAAAAAGAAATACCGTATTTATCGGCGTATAACACGCACTTTTTAGGCTAAAATTTTTAGCCTAAAGTCTATGTGCGTGTTATACGCCGATACACCCCCAGGAAAGGCAGGGGGAGAGAGGCCGTCGCTGCCCGCTTCTCTCCCCCTGCCTTTCCTGGGGTCTAGAGCCCTGCTGCCGTCCCTTCTCTCCCCCTGGATATCGGCGCCGCTGCCTGTTCTGTCCCCCTGACTATCGGTGCCGGCGCCCCATTGCCGGCGCCGATAGCCAGGGGGAGAGAAGCGGCGCCGACAGCCAGGGGGATAGAAGGGGCGCCGACAGCCAGGGGGGGAGAAGGGGCAGCGGCACCCATTGCCGGCGCCGCTGCCCCGTTGCCTCCCCCCCATCCCCGGTGGCATAATTACCTGTTGCCGGGGTCGGGTCCGGCGTGCGCCCCCTGCGTCGTTGCTATGCGCTGCACGGCGCGGCGCATGACGTCAGTGCGCCGCGCCGTGCAGTGCATAGCAACGACGCAGGGGACGCACGCCGGAGGCCTGAAGCAGCGCGGACCCAACCCCGGCAACAGGTAATTATGCCACCGGGGATGGGGGGAGGCAACGGGGCAGTGGCGCCGGCAATGGGTGCCGCTGTCCCTTCTCTCCCCCTGGCTGTCGGCGCCGCTTCTCTCCCCCTGGCTATCGGCGCCGGCACCGATAGTCAGGGGGACAGAACGGGCAGCGGTGCCGATAGCCAGGGGGAGAGAAGGGCCGGCAGCAGGGCTCTAGACCCCAGGAAAGGTAGGGGGAGAGAAGCCGGCAGCGACGGCCTCTCTCCCCCTGCCTTTCCTGGGGGTGTATCGGGGTATACATGCACACACACGCACCCTCATTTTACCATGGATATTTGGGTAAAAAACTTTTTTTACCCAAATATCCTTGGTAAAATGAGGGTGCGTGTTATAGGCCGGTGAGTGGTATACCCCGATAAATATGGTAACTATTGGTACGAGGGAGGAAATATACACTGCTCAAAAAATAAAGGGAACACTAAGATAACACATCCTAGCTCTGAATGAATGAACTAATCGTATGAAATACTTTCTTCTTTACATAGTTGAATGTGCTGACAACAAAATCACACAAAAATTATCAATGGAAATCAAATTTATCAACCTATGGAGGTCTGGATATGGAGTCACACTCAAAATCAAAGTGGAAAACAACACTACAGTTTTTTTTTTTTTTTTTTTAAGCAGGCAAAACAGATTTCTTCTATTTCTTATTGGATTCTTATCCAACTGTAGGTTATAAAAGAATAGCACAGTTTTTTTTTTTCCTGTTTTTTTTTTTAGTTTTTCTCTTCAAAATACAAAAAAAAACAAATAAAACCAAATCATCACATCCAACTTTGTCAAAAGAAAACCTTACCCCCCCCCCCAGTCCTACATACATTAATCAATTAGATGGCAGGGAGTCCGGAAGTCAGGAAACAACCACACAATATCCTCTTATCATTAATTCCCCCACCCTATATAAATCCCCCTAACTGTTTGTTTGTTATCTTTTAATAATTTATCTATTAATAATCAAATAGATACCCTTTCAATTTTACTATTCTCTTTTTCAACCTGTCCTCCTGATTCCCCGCTTCTTCACATATTCTAATGTCTATAACAGTGACAACCCCCAATTAGGGAAGTAGAAAAAAAAACACCTCTCACCTCTATAACTTAACGATCTCAGGGCAACTCCATAGTATATCTATTTGACCGGCCTTCTCTATATTACATCTATTACTCTTCTTATACCTATCCTTTCCAAAAAGCGTGGTGTATAATAGAGTCTATACACAATATTGAACTGCGTTATCCTATAATTTAAATTTGGAGATACCAAGTTAAAGGATAGGGGATAAGATGTCAGATCACCAAGGTCCCGCTGCTGGGGACCCCGGGGATCACTGCTGCAGCACCCCGCTATCATTACTGCGCAGAGCGAGATCGCTCTGCACGTAATGATGGGCAATACAGGGGCCGGAGCATCGTTACGTCACGGCTTCGCCCCTCGTGACGTCACGGCCCGCCCCCGTCAATACAAGTCTATGGGAGGGGGCGTGGCGGTCGTCATGCCCCCTGCCATAGACTTGCATTAAGGGGACGGGCCGTGATGTCATGAGGGGCGGAGCCATGGCATCACGCTGCTCCGGCCCCTGTATTGCCCGTCATTACGCACAGAGCGAACTCGCTCTGTGCAGTAATGATGGCGGGGTGCCGCAGCGGCGATCCCCAGGCTCCCCAGCAGCGGGACCGCGGCGATCTAACATCTTATCCCCTATCCTTTGGATAGGGGATAAGATGCCAGGGGCGGAGTACCCCTTTAATAGTTTTCCTATAATATCCCATTTTATCTCTCTAATGGGTCCGATCTCTACCTCCCATTGCTGAAAACTCTTATGAAATTGTTTATTTTTGGATATCCTTACCAGGGCTATATTTACATACAAAATATGTTTGTTCTTTTTTATTTTACCTCCTATTACCTTATTTATTGTCTCAGGATATACTGAATGTATATTACCCCCATTATCAATACATTCAAGAAAATCTCTTTTTATACTACTCTATTCCAACCATCCACCCTCCTTTATATTAAATTCTTCTTTCAATTCTGTCCAGTCCTTGAATTTACCTCTAATCCATACATCTTTTATCCTAACACATCCCTTATCCCTAAACAAACTTATTTTCCCTAACTTGCTCACCTCCGATATATTTAAATTGTCCAGCAGTGGTGCCTCATCCATTATTCCTTTTATATCCATCTCTTTCCTAAATACCTTCCATGTTTTAACCAAACTTTTTACCATCAGAACTTTCCTTCATTTACCCTCTTCTAACTTCCTTGATTCCAATAATTGGTAAATATCCGTAAACATCACACCACTACTGGACAACAAAAAAGAGAGCAAATTTTTTCCAATCAGTCAAAAAATAGATTTGTCCTGCCAAAAAATTATTGTATATATCTGGGAAGTCCATTGCACCATTCTCCTTCGTTTGACATATATATTCTAATTTGATTCTCGTTCTTTTATTTACCCCAGATCAGTGAGTTAAAAATTGAAATTATTTTTTTAAACAATTTTGTCTCACACCAAATTGGTGCTGACCCAAATACATACAGAATTTTTGGCCTCAAAACTGACTTAATTAATGTTATCTTTTCTGCTTTTGACAAATTTAAGTAATTCCAAATATTCACCTTCTTTTCTATTTCCTTAATTAATTTTAGGGTATTTATCTGATGGATAAGTATATCCCTAATTTTTAAAATTTTTCTCCCTTGTTTATTACCCTTAGCCCATATGTTTGCCCTACACTTTCTTCTCCCAATGGCGTGATGACCTATTTCGACCAGTTAATTGCCAGTCCAAAAAATCTACCATAATTATTTATTATTTCTATTACTCTTGACAGAGATTTTTTAGGCTCATCGAGAAACAACAGAATATCGTTCCAAATCCCACTATTGATGCATCCTCTCTTATATTACTTGCCAATGGTTCTATAACCATCGCAAATAGCAGGGGAGAGAGGGGACAATCCTACCTGGTGCCTCTAGATAACATAAATCCTTTCAAACTCATGCCATCTATATTTATCTTTCCCGTGGCCTTTGAATACATCAGCTTAATTATTTTGATCAAATCTCCTCCCAGATCATACTTTCCCAACCACACTACAGGCTGATCCAACTTTGATGTAATGGCCTTAAAACAAGTCAAAATTAGGCTCAGTAGTGTTTGTGGCCTCCACGTGCCTGTATGACCTCCCTACAACACTTGGGCATGCTCCTGATGAGGTGGCTGATGGTCTCTTGAGGGATGTCCTCCCAAACCTGGACTAAAGCATCCGCCAACTCCTGGACAGTCTGTGGTGCAACGTGGCTTTGGTGGATGGAGTGAGACATGATGTCCCAGATGTGTCATATTCAGGTCTGAGGAATAGGCAGGCCAGTCCATAGCATTAATGCCTTCCTCTTGCAGGGGCTGCTGATGCACTCAGGCCACAAGAGTTCTAGCATTGTCTTTCATTAGGAGGAACCCAGGGCCAACCGCACCAGCATATGGTCTCACAAGGAGTCTGAGGATCTCATCTTGGTACCTAATGGCAGTCAGGTGACCTCTGGCAAGCACATGGAAGGCTATGCAGCCCCCCAAAAGAAATGCCACCCCACATTATTTCTGACCCACCGCCAAACCGGTCACGTTGGAGGATGTTGCAGACAGAAGAACGTTCTCCATGGCGTCTCCAGACTCTGTCACATCTGTCACATGTGCTCAGTGTGAACCTGCTTTCATCTGTGAATAGCACAGGGCGCCAGTGACGAATTTGCCAATCTTGGTGTTCTCTGGCAAATGCCAAACGTCCTGCATGGTGTTGGGCTGTAAGCACAACCCCCACCTGTGAACATCGGGCCCTCATACCACCCGCATGGAGTCTGTTTCTGACTTTTTGAGTGGACACATGCAAGGCAAGGGTAGTGGTCCTGCTGCTGGATTATTGCCCTCCTACGGCCTCCTTCATGTCTCCTGATGTACTGGCCTGTCTCCTGGTAGTGCCTCCATGCTCTGGACACTACGCTGACAGACAGAGAAAACCTTCTTATCACAGCACGTATTGATGTGCCATCCTGGATGAGCTGCACTACCTGAGCCACTTGTGTGAGTTGTAGACTCCATCTCATGCTACCACTAGAGTGAAACCACCTCCAGCATTCAAAAGTGACCAAAACATCAGCCAGGAAGCATAGGAACTGAAAAAGTGGTAAACAAAAAATAGATATTGTTCTGGGGCGGAGCCTGACCGCTGAGCTGGATGGCCGCTTAACTGCGCTGCTCTCCACGACTGAGACCTGAACCGACCTCATACAGCTCCTCATCTCACACCAAAATGGGCAGAACGGATCGAGATTGTGCTTGTGCCACCCCTGGTCCACCGAAATCTAACAAGAACCAGGCGGACATGGCAAAATACCTGAGGGCAAAGTCCCAGCAGAGCCCGGCGCGGTCTTCCAAGATGGCGCTGGCTCCCGCCGCCGCTGCTGACGGAGACGAGGCATCAGAAGACGAGAGTTACGGTGGTAGCCAGGTGGACTCAGGTGGGGAAGACCCGAAACTTCACCTAACCAAAGCCTTTCTGAGAAAGACTGTGCAACAAGCGGTTGCTAAAGCGATCCAAGCGGCCTTCGTACCGGTGCTACAGGAGCTGGCGGATATTAAGTCGGAAGTCCGCCATGCGGCCTCCCGCACCGAGCACTTAGAAACTGCATTGACTGACACAGTGTCCTTCTGCGACTCAACTGGGCACCAGCTCCAGCACCATGAGAACCAACTCAATAAAGCCTTCTTGATGTTAGAAGACCAGGAAAACCGGAGTCGGAGGAAAAACGTGAGGATTAAAGGCGTTCCCGAGACATACGCTTCGGAAGCCCTCCGTGGCGTCACCATGCAGATTTTCGCCTCCTTGCTAGGAGATGAAAGAGCGGCAGCCATTGTTATAGAACGGGTCCACAGGGCGCTTAAGCCTAAGCCTCAACCGAACGAACCTCCCAGAGACTTGGTCTGCGGGCTGCTCAGCTATCTGGACACCGCTGCGGTCCTCAGGGCTAATAGAGAAACCGAGGACTTGAGATTTGAAGGTACGCAGATTCAGATCTACCAAGATATCGCTCCATCCACGCTGGCTAAGCGACGTCTCCTTAACCCCCTGCTGCAGAAACTCAGAGAACACCACTTACCTTACATGTGGTTGTTCCCTTTCGGCATCTCCATACTGAAGGGTGGAAAAAGGATCTCTATCAGGTCTCCAGATGAGCTCGATAAAGCCTGGGCGCTGCTGGAAATTGACCCAATTGCCATCCCCTCCTGGCTGCCAGTGAATATGTGCCACACACTGCCGTCGCTCCCGAAGCAGATTGGAGGCCCGCGAGCAGAAAAGCCTAAACCTTCTAAAGCCCGCAGACATGCCGCTAAGCTACAGAAGGACTATGACACCACCTGATCTCCACCGGCCTCCTGTCCGATAAGTATATTGCCTTCATTTAAGATTTAAGTTTTCTAGTTACTATACTGCCCGCCTTGGCCGTTATAGCCCGATTGCAGAGCGCCTGACTTATTGTTGCTTGCCTGGAACTACTCAGCACTTGCGGAACGACCCTGCTGTGTTCTAACTGTCGGTGGACTTCCATTGTTCCACAGCCTGACAGCCTTTGTGTTACTCTACAGCTTGACCTGTCAGTTCTTAATGTTGTGGGGCTGCGATGCAAAGTTTCCCCTGTAGCGCTGCATATGGCATTTCCCCTGGCCTTTCCCCCCCCATCTCCTGGCCCTATACCGTAGATCACGGCATCTCTCGCTGCCACCACCCCCCCCCTCCTTTCAATGCATAGTACCTGCTCCTGACTGCCACCACCCACAACCTGCTAGCCGAGAGCTACCCCCTTGCCACCCACATGATTTGGGTCCTGGACTTCCCTGCTCCCATGGCCCCTTCCCTAACCCTTTCTTGGCCCCCCGGGGACACCTGGAGGCATGGGATCCACCGGTCGAACGGGCCACTGCTGTATGCTCCACTCGGTCATCTGAGGTATAGCTGGACTGTTGGCATCCCATGGACTGGCACGAGGGACACGCCTTGATACCTACCAAGTAGACGGGATGAGCCACTGCTGAGCTCCCTCGGCCTTGCTTTGATACCTTATTTTTCTAAGGGGTCCGTGTGTGGTCTAACCGACTGGCGGGGGTGGGGGTGGCTGGCTGGCTGGCTGAGTGGCTGGGAAGGGGGGGTCATGTCATGTCATGTCATGCTGTGTCATGTTGTTTCATTTAATTTCATTTTATCTGCTTTAACCTAATTTGCTGTGCATACGAGTCTGGGATTCTTACAGCTAGCTACCTATTACAGTGGGTCCGTACTTAGCCTGCTATTTGTTCCATGCGGGATGTTCTGCACATATGTTACTCTGAGGGCTGTATTTCTTAACATTTACCTATTTTAGAGTTTTAAGGTTCTAATAATGGTCGATTTGGTCGTCGGTTCAGGAATTTATCCGTAACCCTACTTTCTACACCCACCTTTTTCCTTCTCTCTTTGTAGAAAGGCTATCCCCTCTTCATTTCCCCCCTCACCTGTACGCCTTAGTACTTCACCATCCCATTGGCTGCTTTATCACCTATAGTGAACTGTTTCCCCCTTTTTTCACTATCTGACCCTCTCATTCTTTCCCCTTTCTGCTTCTACTCCTTCCCTCCGTCTCCCCCCCCCCTCCCGCTTGGTGCCTTGTTCGGTCTACCCCCGGCCCTAGTGCGTCTCCCACCAGTCTCGTCTTGTTTGTTGTGTCTCCCCTGTCTTGTCAACCCCTTGTTCGCGCCTGCTACATCCAGCTGCTACCCTGTGTGCCATGGCCACTCTCCAGTTTATGACGTACAATGTACATGGCTTTAATTCTCCATGTAAGAGACATAATGTATTGTCTTTATTGCAGAAAGAGAAAGTGTCTGTACTGTTCTTACAGGAAACACATTTTAAGAAGCATAGGATTCCCAAACTACCTTCTAACTACTTTTCTCTTTGGTTTCATAGTGGGAGCTCGAACTCCTCCTCCAGAGGGGTATCTATTGCACTGCAGAGGGAGGTCCCCTTCCAACTCCTTGACTCTTACGACTCAGCTGACGGGAGGGCGCTGTTCATAAAAGGTAGGATCGGAGCCGTGACATACACTTTAGCCTCCCTTTACGCCCCAAACAAGAAACAGATTCCCTGGCTGTTGGGTACATTGGAGAGATTGAGGGCCTTCGCGGAGGGTCCTATTATCATAGGAGCTGACTTGAACGTCGCTCTAGAACCCCTACTGGACTCCTCTACGCGGAGGTCGGCAGTCCGACCGGTTGACCTGCGCACCCTGAGGAACAAACTACAGGAGTTGGGTCTTGCTGACATCTGGCGTCTGCACAACCCAGGTGACCACTCCTACACTTTCTTCTCCACCCCCCATCAGTCTGCTCAGCGCCTGGATTACCTCCTCTGCCATGAAAGTCTCCTACCATCGTTCCACCACTCCACAATAGCACCTAGGACTTTGTCAGACCACTCACCCGTCACTGCCGCGTCCACTCTCACGCACCTCCCCAGGCGGGACTGGACATGGCGCCTAAATGACTCCTTACTGTCACATCCAGAAACGGTTTCTAACCTCTCATATCAAATTCAAGCCTTCTTTGATATAAATCTCACTCCAGACGTTTCCTGGCCAACGGTATGGGAGACGCATAAAGCATACATGCGAGGCATCTTAATTGCCTTAGGCTCTAAAGTCAAGAAAGAGAGGGCACGAGAGGTCTCTTCCCTATTGGAGCGACTTACCGAGCTCGAGAGACGATTCAGAGCTCCGTTCTCCCCATCCGTTGCCCGGGAACTCACTTCTGTTCGGGAACAGCTGCGAGATATACTCACCCAGAAACATGCGGACTCTGTAATCCGCTTCCGTCAAAAGTTATTCCAACACGGGGACAAGGGGGGGCGATTGATGTCGGCTATGATTAAGAAGCGGAAGGAGAAAACATTTATCCCTGCCATCAAAACAGACGCACATCAACTAACCACAGACACTAAGAAAATAGCCTCGGCTTTCACGGATTATTATACTACCTTATACAATATCTCCCCCCATGTCCCTGACCACACACAACGATCTCAAGCTATAACATCCTTTCTGCGCTCGCTGGCATTACCTACCTTGACTGCAGAGGAGGGTGCATCCCTCTTGGAGCCTTGCACCATTGAAGAGGTACAGAAAGTACTACAATCCTTCCCTAACGGCAAAAGCCCGGGCCCAGATGGACTTAGCTTGACTTACTATAAGACATTTCAGGAGGTCCTGGCCCCCAAGTTGATGCACTGGTGCAACGCTCTATTGGAGGGGGGTAGCCTGCCTGCTCAAGCGCTCGAAGCACATATTACTATCCTTCCTAAAGAAGGCAAGGATCATCTCTTATGTTCCAGCTACAGGCCCATATCCTTACTCAATATTGACGTGAAGGTGTGGGCCAAGGTGCTAACGCTTAGACTGGGGCGATATCTACCACACCTCATACATCCGGATCAAACGGGTTTCGTGCGCGGCAGGGAGGGCAGACACAACGCCCTTAGGGTGATGCACGCAATGCATTATGCTAGGTCCACACACACTCCGCTTATCCTCCTCGGCACAGACGCCGAGAAGGCATTCGACAGAGTTTCCTGGCAGTACTTACAACACACATTGGCCTCCTTTGGAGTGCCCCAGGCATTCACAGCAGCCGTCATGTCGCTTTACTCGAGCCCGAGCGCGCGCGTTAGGGTCAATGGCACTTTGTCCCCCTCCTTCCAGATCAGAAATGGTACCCGTCAGGGGTGCCCCCTGTCCCCGTCATTGTACATCACAGTCATGGAGACGCTATTGCAGGCTTTACGGAGGGAGAAGTTGATTGAAGGCTTGGTGGTGGGTGAGCATGAACATAAAGCCGCTGCTTTCGCGGACGATCTGCTCCTTCTCATCACGAACCCGGAGACCGCCTTACCAAAAGTACAAGACTTGCTAGACCATTTCGGCTCGCTTTCCAACTTCAAGGTCAATTACACTAAGTCGGAAATATTGAATGTTTCCCTGCCCAACACTAGAGCCGTACTCTTACAAAACTCCTCCCCTTACCGATGGCCGTCAGACCACATTACTTACCTAGGCATTGCCTTGCCCCCATCGCTGTCCGACCTGTTTACAGCCAACTACGTGCCTATGTTTGCAAAACTGAAACGACAGTTAGAGTCTTACCAGCTGCCCTTCCTGTCGTGGATGGGTAGGCGGAATCTACTACAGACGTACATTATGCCCTCCATCCTGTATTTGCTCAGAATGGTACCTATTGCCTTACCGACCAAGCATTTGCTTCAATGGAAGCGATTGTTCTCCTCCTTCCTCTGGTCAGGCAAGAAGCCACGCTTGCCGTACAAACTCCTGCTCAGGCGTAAATCACACGGGGGCATAGCTCTCCCGGATGTCGAGCAATGGTACCGGGTGGTGCATTTGCAGAGATGGACGGAGATTTTCTCTCGCACTAGCCTTCTGCAGGGCACTTCTTTAGAATCACTACAACTAGCGGTACCTGATACCTCACGCGAGAGAACACTCTGGCTCCCTTCGACAGACATACTCACCCAGATAGCTAACCCATTGCTGCGGGGCACACTCCTGCTTTAAAAGGCTTTTGATAGGTCGGGCAGACGTATGGTGGGAGGCAGACCTACCCTGTCCCCAGCTTTACCGAGCTCACTGATTCCGCACATCCTGACGCCCCACGCCTCGGAGGTGGATGGTGTTTGGAGACATCTTAGATCCGTACCACTGAAGCTTTTGTGTAGGGATGGCCACCCACCGTCTCAGGAGGTAATCCAGGAGCTGATCCCGACTACGACTCTAAATTTCATGCAAAGCTACATTATACGGCGCACATGTGCCTCCTTATTGAGGCAATATGCCATCGGCTCCGACCTATCCTGGGTAGACAGACTAGCTTTCGCTACCACAGACATTGACACTAAGCCGCGGCTTTCTGTCTTCCACTCACATTATATGGACGAGGATGGTGCTACTCCCCCGCTTTTCCTTACCTCTTGGGAAAAGGAATTGAAGGTTATCCTCACTGACGCTGACAAGAAGAAGATTCTAGATAGCTCTCATGGGTTCTCTAGATGCGTTAGGTTACAGGAAGGACATTACAAGCTGCTAGTTAGGTGGTATAGGACACCAGAGCTGCTCAGACATTGGGGCCTCACACAGACATCGGAGTGCTGGAGATGTGGGGGTGACATTGGCTCCCTATCACACATATGGTGGCACTGCCCCCTCCTAACAGACTTCTGGAAGGGTGTGGGGGAGACTATGACTGAGGTGACTGGCACTAGGGTTGACCTTACACCACTTCAGATCTTCCTAGGGCTCCCGGGCTCGGGGTGCCCCCTGCATCCCAAATCCCTGACAGCGCATCTACTCACGGCGGCTAAGGCCCTTATCCCGCTACACTGGCGTCAGACCACTCCGCCAACTGTTGATGAGTGGAAGGGCAGAGTCTCACAGATATGCCGCTTGGAGGAATTGTCGAGCTGGGGGACTCACACACATGACCGTTTTCTGCAGACGTGGACCCCGTGGAGGAGGTACCTAGCCTCCCCTGGAACTCCCTAATTACTGCTCGCTGTTTCCTTTGTTTCTTCTGACCTTTCCCCACATACCACGCACTCTGGTTTGGATGTACCGATTGAACTCCATCAGTACTGCACTTTACCCACATTCGCGTCTGCCCTTGTCCTCATGTTCTCCTATGCCCCTCACCTCTTTTTCCTCTCCCTATTGTGTCCTTCCTCACCCCCATCTCATCCATTACCCTCCCATTGTGGTCGCCCTCCTTCCTCCACCTTCTCACCCCACCTTTCTCTTCCATCACTTTCTAATTCCCGACCACTTACTTTATGTTCTTCACCCCCTACTCTTTCTCTCCATCTCAATTTCTCTCCATGCTACCATGTAAGTTGAATCGTCTTGCCTGAGACAGACTATCCATGGTACACGGGTGCAGCTGGCCTCGCTCGTGGACAGTGGGTCCTCTCTCACATCCTTGCATATGTGTCATGTCCCTGGCCCGCAATGTCTCTTTTGTGGGTTTTTCAGGGGTCTTGTACATACTTAGGACTCATTGTGCAGACACCTAACGTTTATTAGTCTGTCGAATGTCGTAGGCGCTATGTACTTGTGAACTTACATAATTATTGTTGTATTCCTTGGTTGACTCAACTGTCGTGTCTTGAAAATTCATAAATAAAGAATTGATTAAAAAAAAAAAAAATAGATATTGTTCTGTTCTCACTATATGTTACTCAGTGTATGTAGTTTGACAGGCAGATAAACCCTACTCTTCAATACACAAGACTATATGGTGAAGTCTGTACATTTATTGAATTATAGGATATGTGATGAAACAAGAAAACAATAGAACAAAAAACATGAATCAATAAGTGTTCCTATACAGCTAACATGACAGCATACTATGGCTAAAACACAACCTGTACAATAATAAAATGGGATGAAATGTGGAGAGTTGATCTGCCAGTCACAACTTAAGACAAATGCATCTTCTGCTCCCGAGCATCCTGTGGAGCTGGTGGCACCTGTGGCTGTGAATTCGTGTGAGCCAAGTCCATAAGCTTGCCAGTGATGCCACATGTGAGAATGGAAAATACAGAGGGATTTTAAAGATTGTCTTTGGTGTGTAATTTTTCAGTAATTTTTATTTAGTTTTTTTTCCTCATGTGACAAATTTCTAAAAAAAAATAAAAAATATGCAATCTGGTTGCTATGGGCAACTGCACCACTCTTTCTCTACACAGGTTTTGTTAAATCTCCCCCAAAAGGTAAAACTTTGTGTGCTTTTTAAAAGTACTTTTCAAAGGCAGTTTTGTATGACAGGGCTGACTTGGCTTACAGTGGGGCAAAAAAGTATTTAGTCAGCCACCAATTGTGCAAGTTCTCCCACTCAAAAAGATGAGAGAGGCCTGTCATTTTCATCATAGGTATACCCCAACTATGAGAGGCATAATGAGAAAAAAATCCATAAAATCACATTGTCTGATTTTTTAAGAATGTATTTGCAAATTGTGGTGGAAAATAAGAATTCGGTCACCTACAAACGAGCAAGATTTCTCGTTCTCACGGACCAGTAACAACTTATTTAAGAGTCTCCTCTGTCCTCCCCTCGTTACCTGTATTAATGGCACCTGTTTGAACTTGTTATCAGTATAAAAAAAACACCTGTCCACAACCTCAAACTGTCACACTCCAAACTCCACTATGGCATAGACCAAAGAGCTGTCGAAGGACACCAGAAACACAATTGTAGACCTGCACCAGGCTGGGAAGACTGAATCTGCAATAGACAAGCAGCTTGGTGTGAAGAAATCAACTGTGGGAGCAATTATTAGAAAATGGAAGACATACAAGACCACTGATAATCTCCCTCAATCTGGGGATCCATGCAAGATCTCACCTTGTGGTGTCAAAATGATCACAAGAACGGTGAGCAAAAATCCCAGAACCACACAGGGGGACCTAGTGAATGACCTGCAGAGAGCTAAGACCAAAGTAACAAAGGCTACCATCAGTAACACACTACACCGCCAGGGACTCAAATCATGCAGTACCAGACGTGTCCCCCTGCTTAAGCCAGTACATGTCCTGGACCGTCTGAAGTTTGCTAGAGAGCACTTGGGTGATCCAGAAGAGCATTGGGAGAATGTCATATGGTCACATGAAACCAAACTTTTTGGTAAAAACTCAACTCGTTGTGTTTGGAGGAGAAAGAATGCTGAGTTGCATCCAAAGAACACCATACTGTGAAGCATGGGGGTGGAACCATCATGCTTTGAGGCTGTTTTTCTGCTAAGGGACCAGGACGACTGATCTGTGTAAAGGAAAGAATGAATGGTGCCATGTATCATGAGATATTGAGTGAAAACCTCCTTCTATCAGCAAGGGCATTGAAAATGAAACATGGCTGGGTCTTTCAGCATGACAATGATCCCAAACACACCGCCCGGGCAATGAAGGAGTGGCTTCGTAAGAAGCATATTAAGGTCCTGGAGTGGCCTAGACAGTCTCCAGGTCTCAACCTATTAGAAAACCTTTAGAGGGAGTTGAAAGTCCGTGTTGCTCAGTGACAGCCCCAAAACATCACTGCTCTAGAGGAGATCTGCATGGAGGAATGGGCCAAAATACCAGAAACAGTGTGTGAAAACCTTGTGAAGACTTACAAACATCATTTGACCTTTGTCATTGCCAACAAAGGGTATATAACAAAGTATTGAGATTAACTTTTGTTATTGACCAAATACTTATTTTCCACCATAATTTGCAAATAAATGCTTTAAAAATCAGACAATGGGATTTTACAGATTTTTTTCTCATTCTGTCTCTCATAGTTGAGGTATACCTATGATTAAAATTACAGGCCTCTCTCATCTTTTGAAGTGGGAGAACTTGCACGATTGGTGGCTGACTAAATACTTTTTTGTTCCACTGTACAAGCAAACTCGGGTAGAGAAACAAATCTAACTCATTCCTAGTTAGACAGATAGCACAAGGCTCAATAATTCTACCCTAGAAGATCCAAGATCAAACAAGGTAAAAACAGGACTGACAAAACGTACAGAGTCAATACGGACTAAGGAAACGCAAAACAGAACTAACCATACAAGAATACTAAAACTCGATAAAGTACTCAAACAGGGCAAGCTAAAATCTATATATCAAACAGTTATATGAGAGGGGTACCAAAATTGATGGTTACCCCCCAAGTGGGATGACTCCGATACTGCTTCCCTTGGTGAAGAGTACTCGACATGCAATATAGAAAAAATTCTACCAATAAGGCAATAAATAAAATATAACTTTTACTGGATTCTTATAAAAAATGCAGGGTACACAATACACATAGAATATCATGACACAAATATGGCCCAAGCTGATGACAAACAGTCTTGTTTATCACGCATAGCCTGACAGGGAGGGAGAAGAGGATACAGGTGAGTACCTATCAAAGCTAGTCCCTACCTGTTCTAAACTCAACCTAAGGGTGGAAAGGGAAAAGGGATAACTTACATATAAAAAAAGGGGCTGCCACTGGAGTAGATACAAACAAAAGTGCTAGCTTGGTGTAACACATTTCTCATGCTCCATATTCCAACTCATTTCTCCCAGGTGTTGACAGTGGGTTCATCAGGGGGGGGGGGGGGTAGGAAAAGTAGAGACACATAAACAATACATCCAATAATAAAGTATGCAACAATAGACATGAGCCAAAGAAAAGGGTTAAAAAAAATGACTGAATAAATCACATCATGATGAATAGGGAGAAGCAGTCACCGTCAAAGAAATAGTCACTAGGGCTGTCAGTGATTGTCAGTTTTAGATGTTAGTGTGAAGTTAGAGCTGACAGAGGTAGATTATATAGAGAAACACTAATAAATAATACTGGATATACCTAGGGTCCATTAAGTCAATATGAAATAGCCACATGTGGTACACTTATGCATAACACAGTTTACAGATGTTAGTAATACATTGATATACCACAAAGAAAATTTTACATAAGCACAAGTTACACAAAAGACAGTGGGGAAGATTTATCAAAACCTGCCTAGAGGAAAACTTGCCCAGTTGCCCATAGCAACCAATCAGATTGCTTCTTTCATTCTTAGGAAGGCTGGTTTAAAATGAAAGACGCAATCTGATTGGTTGCTATGGGCAACTGGACAACTTTTCCTTTGTGCAAGTTTTGATAAATCTCCCCCAGTGTGTGTATATAGCTAGAAAATGATGGTACAATAATAACACAACAGGTCATTGGTGCTGCAGGTGATTGATGCTGTGTAATGATGAACACTTCTTTAAATAGCCTTGAGCTCTAATAGATACGAACAAGGCAGCCACCATTCTTGCTGCATCATCAATATCATGTCTTGAAGCCCGGCATTGGTTTGCAAAGTCCAGCTTTGTCGTGGCCTTATCGTGCTTTTACATGCAGGACTGCGGCACATCTTCCATATCTATACATTGAGAAGCAGCATTACACAAGGGCCTATGAATTTGATCTATTTGAGCTCAAGGCTATTTAAAGGGGATCTCCACTATCCAGCATTCGGAAGTAAATATCAGGGGGGTGTAGGGTTGGGAGGGGCATCCCTGAGACACGCCCCCTCCCATAGACATGAATGGAGTGTCGTGACGTCACGGCCTCCCATTATAGGGATAAGATGCCTAGAGGCAGAGTACCCCTTTAACATTTCCAGACAGGCAGTGAGAAAAATGAATATGAATGTAAGTTGCGAGTCATCAGTACAACCTCAAGGATACATGACTGATTCCGACTGTCCAAACACAGTCATTCTCTTCATCATCTGACAAACATTATCCCGTCCCTGACCTGCGAAGTGTTACAGATATATACAGAAGACATGAAAACAAAGGTGCAGCTAATGCTTTTTGTACTCACTAATTGCTTTCCAAGTAACAAAACAGCTGAGAAGCATTAAAAGAGTGGGGCTGGAGAGGTAGCGCTAGAAACTGTTGTCATGGAAACTACAAAAGGAGAGACGACTGAAGGAATTACTAATACAGGCATATAAATGTTCCTGACATTGAATAATGCACAATGGCTTCAATTTCATCCTTAACATGTCCGTAAATATACAACTAGGAAATCATACAGTCATCTCAACTTTATTATTTATGATATGGAATTTTGGATGGATGTGTATATGTAGGCTAAATCACTGGGGATCTGACTAGTTTCAGCACAATGACAAATCAATACTTCTTTATTATGTACAATTATGCAGCAATGAATGACACTGGAATTGTATCCCTCATTACGTATGATGGTGTTACCCTCAGAACACCTGATCCCATACAGCCGTCCACCTCTGCCACAATCTGACTGCTATGAAATCTGTATATGTCCATTAAATAAAGAATACCATATATATATATATATATATATATATATATATATATATATATATATATATATCTAGTATTATGTAACCCAAATTGCCTCAAACCAAATGTATTAGGGCCATTCATGATCAGCTTCTCTGTTTTCAGTCACACCTAAAGGGCTTATGACGTTCCACACTTTCCATGTAATTTAATTGCTTTTAAGATCTGTTTTAGTATAGAATACCCCATAAAGATTAACTCCTTATTGATTGATCTTTGGGTGTGTACATTTCATTGCCTCCTTTTTCTTATGTAGTGTCTTTCTCTATTTGAATTGGTGTGGCACCCCATAAATCTAATGCTATGATGATTACACACCCCAAAAAAAAAAAAATTCCTTGAAATTACAAATGGAGTCTTTTGTGTTTTTCATCATTTAAAAAAATTATTTTTTTTGCCTTTTTTTGTGCTGAAGAGAAAGCTATATCCCCCAAATAGCTATTTTCATTTGTGACATACTCTAAGCCATAAACAGCCTGCCAAAATGCAGCTGAAAAAATTTGCATATTTTATATAATGAACTGCCCCAGACTTTTATGCCTGTAAAATTAATGTGTGTTCAAACAAAAGATCAATAGAACTCAATATTAATAAACAAAAAAGTCAGCATTTTTTCAACTATAAAATGGACATTTTAAACGGCTATTCTGCAGTTACTAAAAGAGCCCATGTACTGAATGGAAACATGGGCTAACATATGCCATCTTTCCTTTTTTCTTCTATTCCAATACAGCATATTGCCTACATACTGCCTAGGTAAGCTCTACCCTAACATAGATTTTTTATAAAATGAAAAATTTACCATTTAAGGTTTAACCATTTAAGAAGACAGGTATGGCCTTTTTTTCCCCATAGACCTTAAAGGGGTACTCCGGTGCTAAGACATCTTATCCCCTATCCAGCTGGCATGCCCCCTCCCATAGGCTTGCATTGAGGGGGCGGAGCGTGACGTCACACAGGGGCAGAGCCGTGACATTACAATACTCCGGCCCCGTGATTGGCAGTCATCAGACCCGGAGCGAACATGCTCCAGGCACTGATGGTAACGGGGTGCTCCGTGAAAGATCACAGGGGTCCCCAGCGGCAGGGCCCCCATGATCAGGCATCTTATCCCCTATCCTTTGGATAGGGGATAAGATGTCTTAGCGCCGGAGTACCCCTTTAAGGCACAACGACATACCTGTACACCCTGACATGTTAAGTAACTTTGAACTGAGCGCAGGAGCTGCACTTGCTTCAGAGCAGTGAGTGTTGGCTACTATCAGTAGCCAGACACTCACTGCAAATGACGGGCAGTGACAATTGCGCTGCTGCCCATAATTAACCCTTACCGATCACTGCATTGAACCAAAACTAATAGTTGCCAGTTAGCTCAGTGGAGCTTATCATACCCCTGCAACTCACTGATGCAGCTTGGCTTAGCAAGGGTATATCAGTGGATCACTGATCACACTGTGGAATGCTATGCTGTAGGCATAGCATTATACGGTGAAGGCAATCTAATGATTGCATATAAAAGTCCCCTATGTGTTAAAAAAAAGTCTCTAAAATTATTTAAAAAATCCCATCCACTAGCAAAAAAATAAAATCACCCTCATTTTGGTATTTGGCATCACCCCAATGCATAAATGTCAAAACTAATGAAATATAATGTTCATGATTCTGCATGGTAAACGGCGTAAGCGTAAAAAATATCAAAGTACGTTTTTTTAATCACATTATAAATCAGAAAATAAATTATATAAAGCAATCAAAAAGTCCAATCAAAGCAAAATTGGTACTGATAAAAACTACAGATCACGGTGCAATACATCCCCATATGCAGAAAAATAAAATAGTTATAAGAGTTAGAAAAAAGATAATTTTATTCATACCAATTTTATAAAAAAAAACAAAAAATTAAGTTGTACAATAAGAGAAAAACAATATAAATTGGGTATCGTTTTAATCTCATTTATCTACAGAATAAACATAATGGATTATTTATACCATAAAGTGCACTGCGTAAAAACTAAACTCCCTAAGGCTAAGTTTCCACTTTTTTCTGGCAGTTTTTGGAATGCTGCCACTGCAGTTTTTGAGCCAAAGCCAGAAATGTATTCAAAAGGAATATGAAGGAAGGACTTACACTTCTCCTCCGTTATGGATCCACTTCTTACTTTGGCTCAAAAACTGCAGTGGCAGTTTTTCAAAAACTGCCAGAAAAAAAGTGGAAACTTAGCCCAAGAGTTGCAAAATGGCAGTTTCCTAATACATTTCAGAGTTATGCCTCTTTTAAGGAGAGGAGAAAAAAAAATGAAAATTAGCCCGGTCCTTAAAGTTGGAAAAAACAAATGTTTTCAAATTAACAGGTGCCAGAAAGTTAAACAGATTTGTAAATTACTTCTATTTAAAAATCTAAGAGGAAGTTGTGTAGTTCTTTCCAGTCTGACCACAGTGCTCTCTGCTGACACCTTTGTCCGTGTCAGGAACTGTCCAGAGTAGAAGCAAAACCCTATGGCAAACCTCTACTACTCTGGACAGTTTCTGACATGGACAGAGTTGTCAGCAGAGAGCACTGTAGTCAGTTTGGAAAGAACTACACGATTTCCTCTGTAGCATACAGCAGCTGATAAGTACTAGAAAAATTTAGATTTTTAAATGGAAGTCTTTTACCAATCTGTATAACTTTCTGGCACCAGTCGATTTAAAAATATTTGTTTTCCACCAGAGCACCACTTTAAGTCCTTAAGGAGTTAAATAACCTGAAAAGCTGTTGAAATTAAAATAGGATAACAGAATAGTTGTGGAAATGAAAATTATTTATAAAAGTTATTTGAGTTTCTCCTTTAATCCATTTAGAGATAATAAAAAAAGGTAAGTGATATTGAGTCTGGGTATAAGTGCTGTACTACAGATTAAATATTGTCTTTCAGAGTGTAATGAGGGATGGCTAGCAGTGCCCTGTTGGCATGAAGCTCTAATCAATGCCTGTATCATCACGTGGCCTTAGCACATTCACTACGGTCTCAGCTAAAGTTGATGTGACATGTCTGAGTATAGAGGTGCTGGGGGAGGAATGGTGAAATAGCTTCCTAATGGACTGTGCTGCAATTGTTAAGTGCGAGTGCAATGATTTTTTTTGACATCTTTATAAATTGGACATATCTCTTTTGACTCTTTAGCGTTTACGTTGTATTGGTCTGAGTAACGCATCAGCAGAGATAGAGTGTATAGAGCTAGTGTTTGGTCAACACCGGAAAATCAGGAAAATTATCACATTTTAGAGTAATAAATGATATTGCAGTTAAGTAATTGCAGTTATACTACTGCAGTTATAACACTTTACACCTCTCTCTTCAAGTGACATTTTATCTTTTATCATTATTTGGTTTTTATATTGTTAAATGGATATAAAAATAGATGTAAAAACTTTTTATATGTTGTACATCTTGGCAAAACAAAAGTTTTTCTAATGTACTTCTTTAAAAAAAATGTTCATTTTATTGAAGAAAACTGCCTTTGAAAATCCCACCACTAGGGGTCCCCTCTGGCACAATGATGAGTCCCACAGCAGCCTGAGGGTGTCCAAAGGTCATGGAGGAACACAGCCTGCAGCAACAATGCTTAAGGGTGGTTTCACACCACGTTTTGTACTTACTGTTCCTGTATACGGCTGGGAGGAGGGGGGGCGGGGCTAAATCGCGGCGCCCGCACTCAGCCGTATAGGGGAACCGTATTTAATGCATGTCTATGAGCCGACGGAAGTGAACCGCAGCCTCCGGTCGGCTTCGTTTTCGGCCGTATGCGGTTTCCCGATCGTAGGTAAAAACCACGTTTTTGCCTGCGGTCGGGAAACCGCATACGGCTGCATACGGCCGAAAACGCAGCCAACTGGAGGCTGCGGTTCACTCCGGTCGGCTCATAGACATGCATTAAATATGGTTCCCCTATACGGGAAACGTGGTGTGAAACCACCCTAACACAGAGTTTTACCAAACAAGTGCCTCTAGTTGTTGCACAACTACAACTCCCAGCATGCCTGGAAAGTTTAAGGATGTCTGGGCATGCTGGGAGTTGTAGTTTTGCAAAAGCTGTAGGCACACAGCTGAAAGCAACACTGCTGCAAACACTGTACCTCCAACTATTCCAAAACTAAAAGTCCCAGCATTACAACTGCCTAAGGATGACTCACATGAATCACATAGGAAGATGTAAGTTATACACTCACTATATTGTCTTGGTAGAGTACAGGCACTCTCCAATAATCATAATGAGTGTGTGAGAATCTGTGTGTGTACAGTATAAAACCAGAGAGGAAAGGGATACAGAGCAGGGCTGCCAGGCTCACTCCCCTGAGCAAAGAGTCAGCAGAGTGAGGGAGGGGGAGGAGTCATCACAGTGTAGGCAAGAGAGGACATGCCCCCTCCCTTTGACAAGATGAAAAAGACATTGAGCAGCTATAATATGCAATTTTTTAGTGAAATATAGGTTATAGATACATAAAAATTACATGTACATGATAAGGATGAGGTAGTGAGTAGCATATACTGTAACAGTCTTGTTTTTTGTGGGATCTGACAGGTACGCTTTAAGGACTCATGCACAAAATGCTTCCATATGGTGTCTTCATACAGAATATTCCCTTAAAGGGGTACTCCGGTGCTTACACATCTTATCCCCTATCCAAAGGATAGGGGATAAGATGCCTGATCGCGGGAGTCCCGCATCTGGGGACGCCTGTGATCATGCACGCGGCACCCTGTTTGTAATCAGTCCCTGAAGCGTGTTCGCTCCAGGTCTGATTACGGTCGACCGCAGGGCCAGCGGCGTGTGATGTTACGCCTCCGCCCCGTGTGACATCATGCTCCGCCCCTCAATGCAAGCCTACGGGAGGGTGCGTGATAGCTATCTAGTCAAATGGATTGTCCTTTTTAACTTCGGCTGTTATTTTTTATTTTATTTATTTTTGCTTTTTTTTATTTAAGTGCTTTGCTTTCCTGACCCTGTGTGGCCATGTCCGTTGATGGCTCCACAGAGGGTGAAGGTCCCTCAGAGGCCAGCATGAGTAAAATAGTGAAAGGGCTAGCTAAGCTTACAATTTTAGAGGACAAGTTTCAAGGGAAAAGGTGGCTTATATTGCTAATGACATGTCAAGCTACAACATCAACAAGTAAAAACATAAAAGAAAAGAGTGACACCTTTAAAAATTGGGCCAAACAGACACCTACAATGGGAGGAGGGGTGTGTGGGAAAATGATAACCCAAAATGATCCTAAACATGAACACACTTTTGCAAATTCTGCACATTCTGAAGCAAACATCCTAGCCACAATAGAAACAGGTGCAACCTGCAAAACATTCCAAGCCATTCCAAACAGAACAAAAAAAACAAAAACAAATTAATAAATAAAAGCCAGCAAAATGCCCAATAAAAGAGGAAGTAAAGGTGATGAATATGGATCATGATGGAGAATTGCATTATAAAAACTAAAGGCAAACTATTATATACCAAAGCCACTGAAAATAAGCATTGTACGAGTAAATGATTGTGGAAAGATGCGATCATGTTAAAAGCAGAAACATTTTTAATAGTAGGATTGCACCTTACCATATTCTTCCTTTGGTATGTGTGTTTTCCATGTCAGAATATTGTTGGTGGTGATTTGCATCAAACATGCGTCAAAAAAAGGCAAATTAAACATACAATTGACGCAATTGATAAATAGTGATGAGCGGCATTGCCCATATTCGAATTTGCGATATTTTGCAAATATATAGACAAGTATTCGTCCTATATTTGCGAATTTTGCGTATTCGTTATATTCGCATATGCGAATATTCGCATATTTGAGGAAGAAAACAGTGAGGGGGTGGGCAACTTTACTGTTGGCTGCTAGGGATGTTGTTGATAACCTCTGACAAGTGTATTTGCATCATTCTAATTGGCCACAAGTGAAAACAAGGAATATGCGAATATTCACATATGCGGAAAAAAGTGAATATTCGTATTTTCAAATATATATCGAATATATTCACAATATTCGCAAATTTGCGATATTCGCAATAAAAATTTGAAATGCGAATATTCGCGCCCAACACTATTGATAAATTACTGACCACTGCAAAAATCAAACACAGGACCGTCAAAATCCTAGCAAGTTTACAATTTGACAAAGGTCAGAATGCGGCAAATATTGGCACAAAAAGACACTGCGCCAAAGAAACACAAAAAATACCCCCGATTTACCCTAACTGAGGAGGCAAGTGATGTCTGCAGTTCTTTAGCTATCGTTGTGGGTTCTTTTGTGACCTCTTGAACAAGTCTCAGTGTGCTCTTGGTTTAATTTTGGTAGGGCTTAATTTTGGTTTAATTCTGTGAAGGTTCTCCACTGTTCCAGATTTTCTCAATCTGTGGATAATGGCTTTCACGATGGTTCACTTGATTCTAAAAGCCTTCAAAATGGCTTTGTAACCCTTTCAAGACTGATAGATGTCAGTTACTTTGTTTCACAGCCAACCAACATATGGTACCCGTTACTTTGTTTCACAGCCAACCAACATATGGTACCTCAAATCAAATGTAAAGGTAGGTAAAGTATGGCCCTGCTGACTTTTACAGGTACTGCAATATGTTATACACCATCTTGTATAAAATGGCTGTTTTGTTATTTATTAGTTACTTAGTTTATTTAGGGAACCTAACTTTCTTTTGAATGTCCTAAAAACTTATTTAGACCTCTTAATTTTTAGTTCTACAAATAATGTAAGTGCATTGATGCTTTAAAGCTTGCATATTTCAGAGTCAGATTTCCATACTTTAGACATTAAAATTCTTAAAGCAACTTATATATTTATTTATATTCTCTTTCTTGTTTTTTCTTTTTTTCCATATGGGAATGGGCTTGCATTCAGCCCTTTGCATATGTTTGTATGCCACCAAATGATAATATTGACTTCCATACCCCGATTGGCTGTACACCAATAAGGTCTATCTTACTGTAATTGAAGGTTTATATAAATAATTTATAAGCAAGAAAAGGGCTTTATTTAGTTACATAGATGGAGCATTTTATAGTGGGAGTAGAAAAACCCCTGACTTAAAAATGTGATTGACAGGTCCATTATCAACATTTTTGCATATACACAGGATATGCCACTAACCCCTTAAGGACATAGCGTTTTTCCATTTTTGCACTTTCGTATTTTCCTCCTTACATTTTAAAAATCATAACCCTTTAAATTTTGTACCTAAAAATCCATATGATGGCTTATTTTTTGCACCACCAATTTTACTTTGTAAGGACATCAGTTATTTTACCCAAAAATCTATGGCGAAACAGAAAAAAATAATTGTGTGACAAAATGGAAGAAAAACGCCATTTTGTAAATTTTTGGTTTCCGTTTCTACGCAGTACATTTTTCGGTAAAAATGACACCTTATCTTTATTCTGTAGGTCCATATGATTAAAATGATACCCTACTTATATAGGTTTGATTTTGTCGTACTTCTGAAAAATAAATCATAACTACATGCAGGAAAATTTATACATTTAAAATTGTCCTCTTCTGGCCCCTATAACTTTTTTTTCATTTTTTGCGCTGTGATCTGAAGTTTTTATTGTACCATTTTTGTTTTGATCGACCTTTTTGATCGCTTTTTATTCATTTTTATATGGTATAAAACGTGACCAAAATACGCTTTTGGGACTTTGGAATTTTTTTGCACGTACGCCATTGACCGTGCGGTTTTATTAACAATATATTTTCATGGTTCGGACATTTATGCACGCGGTGATAACACATATGTTTATTTTTATTTCTATTTACACAGTTAGTTTTTTGTTATGGGAAAAGGGGGGTGATTCAAACTTTTATTAGGGAAGGGGTTAAATCATCTTTATTAACTTTTTTCCCTTTTTTTGCAATGTTATAGCCCTCATAGGAGACTATAATATGCAGTACATTGATTAATTACACTGATCACTGCCATTGCATTGCAAGGCATTGCTCAGTGTTATCGGCAGTTGATTGCTCAAGCCTGGATTTCAGGCTTGGAGCAATCAATCTCCGATCGGACGCGCAGGAGGCAGGTAAAGCACCCTCCTGCTGCGTCCTAGCTGATTGGGACATCCGGGAAGCTTTCACTTTCACTTTAGATGCGGCGATCAACTTTGATCACCGCATCTAAAGAGTTAATGCTGGACATCTGCCAGAACGGCGATGTCCAGCATTAGCCACAGGTCCTGGCTGCTGATAGCAGCCGAGACCATGCGGGTATGATGCGAGCTCAGCTTCTGAGCTCACTTCATAACTCTCTTCCGTGCCGCAGCACCATATTAACCTGGCATTTTGCGGCAAGGGGTTAATGTCTAATAGATTGGTAGTCCTTCTTACCATCAGAAATCTTTTTTATTTTTCTGCTTTTTTTGTGTCCTTCTTACTTTAAAAAAACCATTTCAATATTTTAACTTTTTTAACACTACAGCCAGGGACTGTCTAGAGCAAGACAGTATAGAGCGGCTGATAAATACTGGAAGATTAAGATAGAAGTAATTTACAAATCTGTATAACTTTCTGGCACCAGTTGATTTTAAAATAATTGTTTTCCAATGGAGTACCCCTTTAATCTTGCACTTACCTTCTCATTTGCAAAAGATAGTATTGTATTTTGGATGTGTGTTTTACAGTGGAAGGTGACAAAGTGGCAGTGTCCCCTTACAGAAAGGAAACGGCAGGCAGTTCAATTTTTTTGTACTCTTTTTTCCACACTAACCACATCATTTGCAACATTCCTTATAGAGAATGGTGTAGGCTGAATAACAGACAAAGAAAAAGGAAAATATGCTTAAGTACAATAAACCAAATTGCAAAATCACATCAGTCATAGAAACAGAACATGTCTTAAATCAAAGAGCAAGGCAATGCAAACATAGGAAGAAAACATCAGTAGGAGAAAAACACATAATACCAATGCGACCAACAAGAGCATAGTCAAAACCAACTCGGGGTGGTAGTCTAGCCAAACCCCAGCAAGAGTAAGTCGAAGGTAACAGAATAAGACACTAGCAATCATAGCAGAGGGGCAAGCCCCAAAAAGTGGCTTGGAGACAGGAACAACATAGAACATAGAAGACACCACTAGAAACACAATGTGGGGAGCACAATATGAAGGGAAAGGGCAATAGAGGGGAGGGGGGAATCAAGGAGGTGAAGTGGTCCCAGGGTTCCAATATGATGGAAGTAAATACAGACATAGAATTATTCAAAGAAGCAGTAAGGGATTCCAGGGACCAAATCTCTCTAACACGGGTAAATAGGGTTTGTGCCATGTTGGAGGTGCCATAATCTTCCAAATTTCACAATCAGGGCCTTAGCAGCCAGTAAGATATGTAGGGGAAGTTTTGTTTGTTTCTTTCCCGGGGACTGGGGACAGGGTTTTAGAAGGTAGACCAGGAGGTCGGGAGGAACACGGATGGCCAAACCATCAGATATTAAACCTTTAAATTCTGACTGATAACTGGTAATCAATGAGCAGGTCCAGAAAATGTGATAGGCTGATCCAGCCTTCTTCCCACAACCCCATAGGGGGATTAAACTTGTGGAGCAACTCAGGAGTATGATACCAGACCATTAATAGGTTAAATTGGGTTAAATTAAAGCTTTAGAGGCCCATTCCCATATATTTTCAATTACTCTAGGGAAATTAGGATATTCAGAACCCTTCTCCCAACTGCTCATATATTTGTGAAAAGGAGAACCATCGTCCACAATAGTAACCAAGATAGAGTAGAAAAAAACAAAAGACCCTTGGTCATGGGGCCCTGACAACATAGTTACTCAAATTTCGTAGGCAAAGACACAACAGTCTGTTCAGAGGAGGGAAACCGACATTTGATCATCAGTTGATCAAAAGAAAAGGATGGAGGGAAAAAAAAACATTGAACACATCTGCATAACAGAAAATCCCCCTGTATCCCAAGTGCCCTATCATACTGGAGGTTATGCAAACTGAAAGGTCAGGGTGGTAAAGAAAGGACTACAGTGGAGAAGAAGATTAGTATACCCTATATTTCCCAGAACTGTATCCCCAGACATTCTTAGAGAAGACCATGGGACCTAAGAGAGGACCCACCTGTGTTGGTCAGAGAAGAGGTATTCCAGAGCAAAGAATTTGGATGGATCGGGGCTGCTTTCTTATAGACTTTTAGAGAGAGGTTACCCTCCTGATGTCCTGCGGGATGCAAAAAATAAAATCAGTGTGATAGATTGTTCCACATTATTATCTCACCATCAAACGGTGGGGACTGAAGAGACAGGAGAAGCAAGTAGATTCAATACATAAGACAGACCCTTATTTTGTTACCTCTTTCAGTTAACAGTTTAATGCTATTGGTCGTGTTATGAGGAAATATTTATCGATTTTGAAAAAGACCCTGTACTAAAATATATGATATCACAAAGTTTTAAAATGGTATCTAAACGGGGTCCATCTTTGAGATAAATGTTATAGTTTGTTTAGAAAACACAATGGACAAAAGGAAAATGTATTACATGCAAATATGACAGTATATTATCAGTATTAGTCCTTTACTACAGACAACATTTATTTTACCAGAAATAACATTAATTGTAATACCAAATCAATCATTTACTTGGCTTCATGTTGCATTTGTAGATGCCAATATGTAGGATGTATTTCTACTGCACTTAAAGTTAGATTCTGTAGACACCTACCCAACACTAAGAACAGTGTAATATTTCTGCACTCTCCAGACATTTTCTGGAGATACATAGTGCTGATTTATCTACATTAGGTATAATTGGTGTTACGCCGAGAGCTCCGGGTCCCTGCTCCTCCCCGGAGCGCTCGCGGCGTTCTTCTGTGTGCAGCGCCCCGGTCAGATCCGCTGACCGGGAGCGCTGCACTGTTATCACCCGCGGGGATGCGATCCGCGTAGCGGGACGCGCCCGCCCGCGGGTCGCATCCCAATCACCTCACCTACTCCGTCCTCCTGCTGTTTTGTCCCGGCGCGCGTGGCCCCGCTCTCTAGGGTGCGCGCGCCGGCTCTCTGAAATTTAAAGGGCCAGTCACCATTAATTGGTGCCTGGCCCAATCAGTATCTACACCTTCAATACATATAGAAAAAAAAACCACTTCCCCTTCCTATCCTTGCCGGATCTTGTTGCCTTGTGCCCTGAGAAAGCGTTCCTGTGTGTTCCATAGCCTGTGTATCCAGACCCTTGCCGTTGCCCCTGACTACGAACCATTGCTGCCTGCCCAGACCTTCTGCTACATCCGACCTTGCTCTTGCCTTGTCCCTGTGTACCGCGCCTGACTCAGCTGTCAGTGAGGTTGAGTCGCTATCGGGTGGACCTGGGGGTTACCATCCCGCTTTGCGGCGGGCTCTGGGGAAAACCAGTAACCCCTTAGATTCCGTTCCCCTGGCACGTCCCACGCCATCACCTCACTGACACAGAGGATCCACCACCTGTGTCCTCTCTGCATTCCAGTCCGGATCCTGACAGTAGATCAGGCCATGAATCCCGCTGAGGTCCCGCTGCCCAGTGTCGCTGACCTAACCTCCGTGGTCGCCCAGCAGTCACAACAGATCGCGCTACAAGGACAGCATTTGACTCAGTTGTCCGCTATGCTACAACAGCTTCTGCCGCAACCATCTCCTCCGCCAGCTCCTGCATCTCCTCCGCAGCGAGTGGCTGTTCCCAGATTCCGCCTGTCGCTACCTGACAAGTTTGATGGTGACTCTAAACAGTGCCGTTGATTCCTGTCCCAGTGTCCCCTACACCTGGAGATGATGTCGGACCAATCTCCTACTGAACGGTCTAAGGTGGCGTTCGTGGTCAGCCTCCTGTCTGGAAAGGCCTTGTCATGGGCCATACCGCTTTGGGACCGCAACGATCCTGCCACAGCTACAATCCAGTCCTTCTTCTCAGAAGTACGTAGTGTCTTTGAGGAGCCAGTCCAGGCTTCCTCAGCCGAGACTGCTTTGCTGAATCTTGTCCAAGGGAGTTCTTCTGTGGGCGAATACGCCATCCAGTTCCGCACCCTCGCCTGGAATAATGAAGCCCTCTGCGCGACCTTCAAGAAAGGCTTATCCAGTCATGTCAAATATGTCCTGGCCGCACGAGAAATTCCTCCTAACTTGCCTGAACTCATCCATTTGGCCACCCGCATCGACATGCGTTTCTCGGAAAGACGCCAGGAGCTTCGTCAGGAAAAGGATCTTGTTCATACCAGGCGGTTTTCCTCCCAGGCTCCTCTCTTCCAACGTCCTCTGCAATCTGTTCCTGTGCCTCCTGCAGAGGAGGCTAAGCAAATGGATCGGTCTCGCCTGACCCAACAAGAGAGGACTCGCCGTAGGAATGAAAACCTATGTCTATACTGTGCTAGCACCAAACATTTCCTAAAAAACTGTCCTATTCGTCCTCCGCGTCTGAGAAACACACCCACTTACCTAGTCAACGTAGGAGAGTCGTTGCTAGGAGTGAATTCTACCTCTCCACGATTGACTTTACCTGTGCGGATTGCTATACCCGCTAATGCTACTTCCTTCTCCGTTGTGGGCTTCTTGGACTCGGGTTCAGCAGGAAGTTTCATTGAAGACTCTCTAGTAAACAGATTCAACATTCCAGTTACCCGTCTCGTCAAGCCTCTCTTCATCTCATCCGTCAATGGAGAGAGACTGGTCTGCACCGTGCGTTACCGCACTCAACCGCTACTCATGTCTGTTGGAGTTCACCATCATGAACATATTGAATTTTTTGTGCTACCCAACTGCACTTCTGAAATTCTTCTGGGCTTGCCCTGGCTCCAACATCATTCGCCTAGCCTCGACTGGGTCACCGGGGACATTAAGAGCTGGGGGTCTTCTTGCCACAAGCGATGTCTTCACCCAGTTTCTTCCTGCCAAGTCTCCATGGCTACTCCTTTGACTGGTCTTACCAAGACCTATCAGGACTTTTCAGATGTTTTCTGTAAAAAGCAGGTAGAGGTCTTACCACCACATAGACCCTATGACTGTCCTATCGACCTCCTCCCTGGTACCACACCGCCCCGTGGTAGGATCTGCCCATTATCTGCCCCGGAAACCCAAGCTATGTCGGAGTATATTCAAGAAAACCTCAAAAGAGGTTTTATCTGGAAATCATCTTCACCAGCTGGAGCTGGATTTTTCTTTGTCGCTAAAAAAGATGGATCTCTCCGCCCCTGTATTGATTACCGCGGCCTCAATAAAATTACCGTAAAAAAATCGCTATCCTCTGCCCCTCATCTCTGAACTCTTCGACCGACTGCGAGGTGCCAATATTTTCACCAAACTAGACCTAAGGGGCGCTTATAACCTCATCCGTATTCGTGCAGGTGATGAATGGAAGACCGCCTTCAATACCAGAGATGGTGAATTCCTAGTTATGCCTTTTGGCCTATGCAACGCCCCAGCAGTCTTTCAGGATTTTGTTAATGACATTTTTTGGGATATGCTGTACTCTTGTGTGGTAGTCTATATTGACGACATCCTCATTTTTTCCTCCAACCTAGAGGAACATCGCCTTCATGTTCGTCAAGTGCTCCAGCGACTACGCCAAAATCAACTTTACGCCAAAATCGAGAAGTGTCTAATTGAACGCAGCAGTCTTCCCTTCTTGGGTTACATTGTGTCCGGACAAGGTCTTCAAATGGACCCTGATAAACTTTCTGCGGTAATGGATTGGCCTCGCCTCACTGGCCTGCGAGCAATCCAAAGATTTCTCGGATTTGCAAATTACTACTGTCAATTCATTCCCCACTTCTCCACCATCGTTGCTCCTATTGTAGCACTGACTAAGAAAAATGCTAATCCAAAATCCTGGCTGCCACAGGCGGAGGAAGCCTTCAACCACCTCAAAGCCGCCTTCTCCTCTGCTCCAGTCTTGTCCAGACCTGATCCTCAGAAGCCCTTCTTCCTCGAGGTTGACACCTCCTCTGTTGGAGCCGGAGCTGTTCTCCTACAAAAATCCGCTAAAGGAAAAAATGTCACCTGCGGATTTTTCTCCAAAACCTTTTCACCTCCAGAAAAAAATTATTCCATCGGAGACTGTGAACTGTTGGCAATTAAGTTGGCCCTTGAGGAGTGGAGACATCTTTTGGAAGGATCCCTACACCCCATCACCATTTATGCTGATCACAAAAATTTGTCTTATCTCCAATCTGCCCAGCGGCTAAATCCTCGCCAAGCTAGGTGGTCGTTGTTTTTTGCCCGTTTCAACTTTCTGATCCATTTTCGTCCCGCAGACAAGAATGTCAGAGCCGATGCTCTATCTCATACCACTGATGCCTCTGAAGCTGAGACCCTTCCTCAGCACATCATTCCCCCTGAGTACCTGATCTCTTCTGCTCCTGCTTCTCTGGTACCTGTCCCTCCAGGAAAGACATATGTTCCTCCACGTCTTCGGCTCCGGATCCTCAAATGGGGCCATTCCTCCCTTCTGGCTGTTCACGCTGGAATCAAAAAGACCTTACAATTGATTGCCAGACACTATTGGTGGTCCTCCTTGGAAAAGGATGTGACCGATTTTGTACGAGCCTGTACTGTATGTGCACGTGACAAGGTCTTCTTTTGCCGGTGCCTGAACAGCCTTGGTCCCACATAGCCATGGACTTCATCACGGATCTTCCTGTATCCCATGGCAACACTGTCACCTGGGTGGTCGTTGATCGTTTTTCCAAAATGGCTCACTTTATCCGCTTCCAGGCCTTCCTTCTGCGCCACAGTTGGCGAAGCAATTTTTTCTGCAGATCTTTCGTCTTCACGGGCTTCCCACGCATATCGTCTCAGATAGAGGCGTTAAATTTGTGTCAAAATTTTGGAGAGCTATCTGTAATCAAAGATCAAATTAAATTTCTTGTCCTCCTATCACCCCCAATCCAATGGACAAGTGGAAAGAGTAAACCAGATTCTTGGTGACTACTTGCAACATTTTGTCTCCTCCCGCCAAGATGATTGGGTCAACCTTCTGCCCTGGGCTGAATTCTCGTACAATTTCAAAAATTCTGAATCTTCTGCCAAATCCCCATTTTTTGTGGTGTACGGCCGTCAACCTCTGCCCCCCTCGCCATTCCCACTTCTTCTGGAGTTCCCGCCGTGGATGAAGTAACCCGGGACTTCTCCGCTATCTGGAAGGAGACTCAAAAGTCGCTCCTACTGGCCTCGTCTCGAATGAAGAGACATGCAGATAAAAAGAGAAGAACTCCTCCTGTCTTTCTCTCTGGGGACAAAGTGTGGCTCTCTGCCAAATACATACACTTTTGTGTCCCTAGCTACAAGTTGGGTCCTCGCTACCTCGGCCCTTTTAAAATCAAGAATCAAATTAATTCTGTCTCTAACAAGTTTCATCTTCCCTCTTCTCTTCGCATTCCTAACTCTTTCCATGTGTCTCTTCTCAAACCTCTTGTGCTTAACCGCTTT
Source organism: Hyla sarda (assembly GCF_029499605.1). NCBI lineage: Eukaryota > Metazoa > Chordata > Amphibia > Anura > Hylidae > Hyla > Hyla sarda. The sequence goes on from NC_079189.1 coordinate 323,172,397, forward strand.
TCTCCCAAGGTTACTGTTCCTGCTCCTGTTTCTGGCTCCTCTGATGTCTTCGCTGTCAAAGAGATACTTGCCTCCAAGATCGTCCGAGGTAAAAGATTTTTTTTAATTGATTGGGAGAATTTTGGCCCGAATGAGAGGTCCTGGGAACCTGAGGCCAACATTTTTGACAAGGAGCTTGTCCGCAGATTCCCGGGCTCCAAAAAGAGGGGGAGACCAAAGGGGGGGTACTGTTACGCCGAGTGCTCCAGGTCCCTGCTCCTCCCCGGAGCGCTCGCGGTGTTCTTCTGTGTGCAGCACCCCGGTCAAACCCGCTGACCGGGAGCGCTGCACTGTTATCACCGGCAGGGATGCGATCCGCGTAGCAGGACGCACCCGCCCGCGGGTCGCATCCCAATCACCTCCCCTGCTCCGTCCTCCTGCTGTTTTGTCCCGGCGCGCGCGGCCCCACTCTCCAGGGCGCGCGCGCGCCGGCTCTCTAAAATTTAAAGGGCCAGTGCACCATTAGTTGGTGCCTGGCCCAATCAGTACCTACACCTTCAATACATATAAAAACCTACTTCCCCTTCCTGTCCTTGCCGGATCTTGTTGCCTTGGGCCCTGAGAAAGCGTTTCTGTGTGTTCCATAGCCTGTGTATCCAGACCCTTGCCGTTGCCCCTGACTACGAACCATTGCTGCCTGCCCAGACCTTCTGCTACATCCGACCTTGCTCTTGCCTTGTCCCTGTGTACCGCGCCGGATTCAGCTGTCCTGTGAGGTTGAGTTGCTATCGGGTGGAACGACCTGGGGGTTACCTGCCGCTGCAAGTCCATCCCGCTTTGCGGCGGGCTCTGGTCAAAACCAGTAACCCCTTAGATTCCGTTCCCCTGGTACGGCCCACGCCATCACCTCACTGACACAGAGGATCCACCACCTGTGTCCTCTCCGCATTCCAGTCCGGATCCTGACAATTGGGATAGAAAAGGTTAGGGAATCCTACTAGATGTTGTTGTTAGATACTAGACAACCACAAGGTATGACCCATTGGCAAGACCTTAGTCTGACATATTATAGGTTGTTTGTGCATATTTGTATTTTCTTCTCTTTTTTTTTTTTTCTTTTTTAATGATCTATTATAGGTCTGTTCCTGACTAACAGTGTTGGGTAATGCCTTTGGTACCTTTCTTAAAGAGTTTATCTGTATTTATTCAGATATTTGTACTGGACTGCATTATCCACTACAGGTTTTATATGTGTTTTAGTTTTCTGTTAATGTCACTTGCACATGACTATCTGTGGATAATTTTTAAATCAGTACATGTATGAAGTTTTATATATCATGACTAAGGGTTACCTAACCCAAAACGTGTAGGATTTTTGCTCTGTATTTTGCATATTTTAGATAATTAAAGAATCAAGTTTTAATTGCACACCTTGATGCTTAACATGCTTTCTTTGAATTATCCTGGATGTTGGTGTAGCAGTATGTTTCTTTTTTGTCTCAATGTGCATATATGTATGATAAACAGGTGTCAATGTATAGTCAGGTAAATATCAATTGAAATGGTTTATATGCGCATACTCATATGCTAGAGATCAAGCCGTCAAACAGCTTTTCTGACAGATTTCATTCTGAATGAGACAGAGCAGTCTGCACTATATGTAAACACATATAAGGTGTAGAAAATACACTGTAAACACTTTTTAATAAAGACTATAGATGAGGGAATTTATTTGGCATGAATTCTATTCAGTCTATATTTTCCCCCAAAAAATTTGACTTGTTTTGTGATTCATGTTGGATTACTTTCGCCCCTAAATCTGTATACTGAGTATCCTTGAGGTAAGTGGCAAAGCTATTGCAGCTTACACTAACTAAATCTGCAGGGTCGGATGCTCTGCACCACTGAGATATCTGGGGCAATTGAAGCACTTCTTAATCTAACAAATCTGAAAGTCAGAATTGCTGAATCGGACCCAATATCTATTATTTGTAATAAGGAAATTATTACCACCAATGCAAAAATTGGAAAGTTGTCCATAGTCTTTCAACAAACTATTTTATTTCTTTAACTCTTAAACTTTATCATGGTTTAGAACACATTTTTTTCCCCTGCATATAAAAAAGGATGTATGTTATGGGTTGGCCTACTAAATCTAAAACCTATTTTTTGAAGCATTTAAAAAAATGTTTTTTTTACAATTAAATGTTATCATTTATAATCATTTTTTCTCTTTCTTATTTATAGAAATCTTTCATTGTACAGAATTTTATTTACTGACTAGAATAGCTAGTCTGTTTATTCAATAATTCTCACTGGCATTTCACATATTAATAGAACCTGAAGGATGGAAATTGAAGTGGAATGGAATTCTAAAATAGGAGCACACGTCAGGGGAATTCACTAACAAAATGAGGTCTGCATTTTGAACTGAAAATACCTTTTGTTTGTGCATAAATTATGAATGTTCCTATGGTGACTCAAAAGAACACAAAAATAATGGAAAGGGGATCATATACTTCAAAACAAATGTGTCTTCTCAGTTTGAAGTTTCGGGCAATTTGCCAATATTTGTGTCTTTTTAGAAGTAAAGTATTCCCAGTACCGTACTACAGCTCAGTAAAAGTAGTTTGTATGTTATAGTTTGGGCTTAAATCAATAATATTTGTAGTTAACTGCTTTAACCAATGCCCATACGGAGGTTGCCTTATAGGAAAGAAGCGGGTCCTCTATTATCATGCTAGGTTGTGTCAATCAGGAAAAAGGGCACCTTTGTCCTTTTTACATAGCCCTTGGGACATTTTCCAACCTTTTGTTGGCTAACTAGAGTTTTTCTGTCATGACCAACCTAAGCGATGGATGGACAACTTTGACCGGGTCCCTCCCTGCGCTACAGTGCAGTGGCGTAAAAACAAATAATAAGGCTCCTTTCACACTATGAAAAGGACCCATTATATAACACCCGTTATAAAATCGCGGGCGATCACAGGCTAAAATGGCCATTAGAAAAGCCCTAACTTACGTTAGTAAATCCCATTATAGTCTATGGGATTGTTCTAATACACGTTTTACCCCATTCTCGCCCGTCATTCATAACGGATGTTATTTTGGGACGGGAGATAGTAGCGGGAGAAATAGTGCAAGAAAAAACTAAATTTTGTAACTTTTGGGGGCTTCCGTTTCTACGCAGTGCATTTTTCGGTAAAAATGACACCTTATCTTTATTCTGTAGGTCCATACAATTAAAATGATACCCTACTTATATAGGTTTGTTTTTGTCGTACTTCTGGAAAAAATCATAACTACATGCACAAAAATTAATACGTATGAAATTGTCATCTTCTGACCCCTATAACTTTTTTATTGTTCCTTGTGAGGGCTGATTTTTTGCGCTGTGATCTTAAGTTTTTATTGGTACCATTTTTGTTTTGATCAGACTATTTGATCAATTTTATTAATTTTTTTATGGTATAAAAAGTGACCAAAAATACGCTATTTTGGACTTTGGAATTTTTTTGCACGTACACCATTGACCGTGCGGTTTATTTAACCATTGGTTCTGACATTTACACATGCAGCGATACCACATGTTTAGTTTTATTTTTATCTACACACTTTTTTTTATGGGAAAAGGGGGGGGGATTCTGATTTTTATTAGGGAAGGGCTTTATTAACATTTATTAACCTCTAGGGGCTGTAACATTGCATACACTGATTGCAGACACTGTTCAATGCATTGACATAGGAATGCATTGATCAGTGTTTTCTGCGCTTGATTGCTCAAACCTGGATTTCAGGCTTGGAGCAATCAAATGACGATTGGACAGCTGGGAAGAAGGTAAGACACCTCCCGCTGTCCTCTCAGCTGTTAGGGATGCCGCAATGTCACAGTGGCGGTCCCAAACAGCTCCGCTGAGCTAACCATCAGTGTATTCTCCCGTTTTAGATGCCGCAATCAACTTTGATCACAGCGTCCAAAGAGTTAATACTGGACATCAGCTCAATGTCCGGTATTAGCCTCAGGTCCTGGTTGCTGATGGCAACCGGGACCCCGCAGAGACGAACATAGGCTTCACAGATAGGGAGCCGGCCACAGGACGTAAATTTACGTCCGTGGTCGTAAAGGAGTTAATAAAATTTCGTAGGGTACCATTAAAAAAAATATATAAAAAAACCCAGTAGTGATTGAAAAAATTTCATTTAACGAAATTTATCTTTATTATAACAAAATTTTTATACATTTTTAAACAGGGATCAATTTATGTGGGCAGGCAGGGCAATGAAAATGTAGCCGACAATAATAAAAATGTGTGTGTGTTTTTAATTTTTTTTTTTAAACATTTTTTAGGTAGTACTTCTACTCCCAGCATGGAACAGACTGTTCCATATGGGAGTAGTAGTACCAGTACTAATTGACAGATCACCCGTGTCACTTCTAACACCCGTTGCGATCCTCCTTTATAATGTATAGATGTGGCCGGCCGCTCTTCTATGTTCCCCTGCACTGCCGTATATACACCTATTTATATTTCCTGCAGAGAGCTGTGATTGGCCAGATGGTTCCAGCCAATCACAACTTTCTGTGGGGAATATGAATAGGTGTATGTATATAGATATATATATATATATATATATATATATATATACAGGCCCGTCGCTACCGCAATTGCTTGGGGCCCCGAGCTGGCTGGGGGCCCCGAGCAGAGCCAGTGCTTACCCGTCCTGTAGCGACGGGGCACTTCGGGGGGCCCGCGCCCTACAAAAAGGTAATTGAAATGTGCGGGCCCCCCCGAAGTGCAGGGCCGGCCCCCCCTTAAGAAAAGAAGCAGGGTCGGCACCGGACAGGTCAGGGGCTGATGGGAGTAGAGACGTCACGTGCCCCGCACAGGCACGCACATCTACGCCAATCACCTGACCTGTCCCTGCTTACGTCCCCACGCGAACCTGCAGCATCCTCCGTACAGTGACAGGAGCAGCAGCAGACTCACACCGCTGCAACGATCCCTGGCAGGGTAAGTAAACTGGCGCGGGGGGGGGGGGGATTGTATGGTGGTTAGGGGACTGCAATGGTGATAAGAGGTGTGTGTGTGTGTGGGGGGGGGGTGTTATGGGGGTCATGAGAGATGCAGGGGAGGTGTTATGGGGGTGATGAGAGATGTAGGGGTGTTATGGGGGTCATGAGAGATGCAGGGGGGGTGTTATGGGGGTCATGAGAGATGCAGGGAGGGTGTTATGGGGGTCATGAGAGATGCAAGGGGGGTGTTATGGGGGTCATGAGAGGTGCAGGGGGGGTGTTATGGGGGTCATGAGAGGTGCAGGGGGGGGTGTTATGGGGGTCATGAGAGATGTAGGGGGGGTGTTATGGGGGTCATGAGAGATGCAGGGGGGGTGTTATGGGGGTCATGAGAGATGCAGGGGAGGGTGTTATGGGGGTCATGAAAGATGCAGGGGGGGTGTTATGGGGGTCATGAAAGATGCAGGGGGGGTGTTATGGGGTCATGAGAGATGCAGGGGGGTGTTATGGGGGTCATGAGAGATGCAGGGGGGGTGTTATGGGGGTCATGAGAGGTGCAGGGGGGGTGTTATGGGGGTCATGAGAGATGCAGGGGTGTTATGGGGGTCATGAGAGATGTAGGGGGGGTGTTATGGGGGTCATGAGAGATGCAAGGGGGGTGTTATGGGGGTCATGAGAGATGCAGGGGGGGTGTTATGGGGGTCATGAGAGGTGCAGGGGTGTGTAATGGGGTCATGAGAGGTGCAGGGGGGTGTTATGGGGGTGATGAGAGGTGCAGGGGGGTGTTATGGGGGTGATGAGAGATGCAGGGGGTGTTATGGGGGTGAGGAGAGGTGCCCCCCCTGCACCTCTCCTCATCACCCTCCCATAAGCCCCCCCCCCTGGTTATAATAGTGATGAGGAGAGATGGGGGGGGGAGTTATTGTAATGATGAGGAGAGGTTTAGCGGGGGGTTATGGGGGTGATGAGGACACAGGTAAAGAGGGGTGCTTATGTATATATGTTGTGTATGCATGTGTGGCGGTATTGTATTCAGTGGATACAGTCTGAGCAGCATTATATTCAGGGTACAGTGTGGGGCAGTATTATATTCAGGGTACAGTGTGGGGCAGTATTTTATTTAGGGTACAGTGTGGGGCAGAATTATATTCAGGGTACAGTGTGTGTCAGGATTATATTCAGGGCAGTATTTTATTTAGGGTACACTTTCTGGCAAGGTTATAATGATTACTGTCTTCATGCAGAGGATGAGGATCTACTGACAATGTGAGGAGCCAATGATGTCTGGATGTCAGACTCTGCAGAGAAGATGGAGCTGGGGGAAGACCTGGTCTCTGGACCAGATGAAGAAGAAAAGATAACAGAGAAGACGTCACTCAGGTCAGAAGACATCACTCAGGTCACTGATATCATTGTGTATCTTGACTGTCCCACCAGAGCTGTAGTCACTTGTAAGTTCTGCAGTGATGATGGGTAAAACTGTGTCCAATCTGTGTCTCTCCAGCTGTTACAAAACTACAACTCTCATTGCCAGAGGCTCTCCAGACATGATGGGAGTTTTAGCTTTCCAACAGCTGGAGAACCACTTTAACCGAGGTGATCGGTGGGGGTCTCAGCAGTCAAACCCCCACCAAAAAAATGGCCCGGGGGGGGGGTCTGGACAGGGGGTATGGGTAGGGAACACTGCTGCACCTAATGTGGGGGGAACACTGCCTACCTAATGTGGGGGGAACTCTGCTGCACCTAATGTGGGGGGAACTCTGCTGCACCTAATGTGCGTCGTATCGACGTTCGCTCACGTTGCGCTCCCAGAATTCAAGGGCCGGCGTTACTATGTCCTGACGCAGGCCCTAGAGTGTGACGCGCGTGAACATCAAAGGGGGGGGGGGCTCCATGTCCATTTTGCTTGGGGCCCCCAAATTCCTTCAAACGGCCCTGTATATATATATATATATATATATATATATATATATATATCAGTGCAGGGGACCATAGAAGAGTGGCCGCCAGCATCTATACATTATACAGGAGGATCACAGCGGGTGTCGGAAGTGACACTTGCTGCGATCTGTCTATTAATGCAGGTACTACAGCTCCCAGCATGGTGCAGAGTGTGCTCCAGTAGTACCTGCAGTTAAGGACAGATGTCAATCCTGACACCCGCTGCGATCATCCTTCATCCCTGAGATGCGGAGCGGCTTTCTCCTACACTCGCATCTCTGGTCTGTACTCCAGCCGGCCACTCACCATTCATATTTCCCGCTGAGAGCGGGGATTGACTGCCATTATCCGGCCAATCCCCACTCTGGGTGGAAAATATGAATGAGTGATGTGAATTTCTATTCACATCACTGGCCTGCCCGGAGTATAGTGCAGAGATGTGAGCGCTGTATACAGCCGCTCCGCATTTCTGAAATATTATAGATGACACCCGGGGCGATTTGTCTATTAGTACAGGAACTACTACTCCCATCATGAAACAGTGTGTTCCATGCTGGGAGTCGTAGTACTACGTAAAAAAATATAAAAAAATAAAGGAAAAAAAAGTGAAAAAAACACACACACTACATTTTTATTATTGTCGGCTGCCCACCCACATAAATTGATCCCTGTTTAAAAATTTATAAAAATTTTGTTGTAAAAATACATAAATTTCATTAAATACATTTTTTCTATCACTATTGCATCATTTTTATTTTTTTTGGTACCCAATAAATTTTGAAAACAAAAGCCAAAGGGGCCAAAATGCAATTTCCACTCAAGTGCAAAAACACCAGAAAAACGTCAGACGCAAGAAATTGCACTGGCATTTTTTAAGGCGTTTTTTTCACACAAAAGAAAACACAGAAAAAATAAAAAAGGGGAAACTTAGCCTTAAAGGGGTGCTTCGGGAAAATAAAAAAATGTCCCAAAGCCGCCACAATACCTGTTCTGTGTCCCCTGTAGTTATCAGGTCCTGTGGCCTGTTGTGCCTTGCTTGCAGCCCAGACTACAACTCCCAGCAGTCAGCGCGGCTTTGTGTAATGGCTGCCAGCCAATTGCTCTTACTATCTGTGTGCATGCTGTGTTGTTGTAAACACAGTGTGCAGCACACACTGTGCAAGTCTTTTCTTTCAAACTATCCTTCCCCCCAGCAATAAATCATGCAATGCTCTGAATGGCAGCAGTCAGTGATTAGATCTACAGCAGTCAAAGAGCAGCATTATGTGCTGAGTTGTGACTGAGAATCTTCACAGGAGACCCTGGGATTCTCTGCCAGCAAGATCCTCACACGGGAAGGGAAGGGGAGGTGTGGCTGTGAAGCCAGAGCCCTAGACAAGAGAGAAATCACGTGGTGTTTGTCTTCTAGGGTGGGGGCTAGTCTTGTGAGGGCTTTGAACAAAGACAAGGTGGATCTCATAATGCTGTCTTACTCTCACTCCCTGCATGTACTGTAAGTGACAAAAGAGGAAAACTGCTATATATAGCTAATGAATGACATTTAGACAAATAAATAGGTTGTTGAGAGGGAAAGGGTTGGCTATGGGTTTAGTTCCCCTGAGTACCTCTTTAATGTTTGGGAAAGCTGAATGCTATTGTGCTTTAAATAAAACAAAAAGGAGTGTGTTGCTGCTAAAACTTCTGTAGTGGTGGCTTATTTCTCCAAAACCAAAAGGAATGAGCAGTTTAAATGCAACATCCCAGTTGCCAGTTGGCCCATCCCTTAGAAACCAGCCAGTACAGCCAAATGTGTATGGATAGGGTTACACAAAACAGATCCACAACTTATTTTACTGGAGGCACAATATAGGGTCATCGGCAGATCTGCAGCGTAAAATACCCTAAAGGGGGCCAGAGGGTCAATAAAAGAAATTTGATTTTTTTGCATTTTGGAGCCTCAGGTGGCTTCTGTTATGTGTTGTACTTAATTATTGTTCATAATTAATATGATGCAACAACATTGGTTTATGTCTTTTACTGGTCAAACTAAATGTAGACTGAACAAGAAACCAAAGAGATTTTTACATATGAGACAAACAAGACAAAATAACAAGACATTGTTATACTACTTTAGAACCTCTCAGCTACAGAGCCATCTAGAGGCACCAGACATACATAAACATTGCTTGTATTTAGTTGCTGTTCCCCTTCCTGATATATAGGGACATTACTATTTTGTTGTGTATCTTCACTTTTTTACTAAATAGACAGCGGTGTGCGGTTTGGCTCTAGATACCGCCATGATGAACGGCTCGAACATCGGAAACTCCTCGTCACACAATAAATCAAAGGACGACTAGGTGGTCAGTGGACATGACGAGAACAAGAACAACCCATTCGCAGAATACATGTGGATTGAAAACAAATAGGATTTAAAGGGGTTATGTGCTGCCCTGCCTTTCGGAGCTCCGCTCGCAGCGTCCGGAAGTTCATTACTCCGAATGCTGTGTGCGGGGTTCCGTGTTCACGGCCGCCCCCTTGTGACGTCACGCTCGGCCCCTCGTGACGTCACGCCCGCCCCCTCATCAAAAGTCTATGGGAAGGGGGCGCAACCGCTGTCACGCCCCCTTCCCATAGACTTTGGTTGACTGGGTTGGCGTGACGTCACGAGGGGGCGGGTGTGACGTCACAAGGGGGCGGTCACGAACACGGAAGTTCCGGACGCTGCGAACGGAGCTCTGAAAGGCAGGGCAGCGCACAACCCCTTTTAACAGGCAGGTAGAGGAAGAGTTACAAGAACAGGAGTTCCTCAACTGCTGTTTCCAGGAGGTGTTGGATGAAGAGGATCAGGATTGGTTCATTCCCTCATGTGATTTCTGCAGGGGGTAGGGAAGTTGCAGCAGCAGTTAAATGGTCTCACAGTGAATGATGTTCCCAGTTCAGAAGACAACCTGAACCTGAGCAAAAGCAACCTGAACCCTGATGCAAAGGAGTTTGTCGCTGGACTGAAGTATTGAACATTTACATTCAACTTTTTAAAAAGAAAAACAGACATAAAAAGACAAAAAAATAAATAAAATGGGTGTGAATTCCAGGGGGTGTGAGTGTGATAAATATTTACACCCCTGGAAACTGATGCATATCGCGTCAGCCTTATATTCACTGTGCAGAGCAGGCTAGGTTTTTTATGGGGAAAGTTCCTAAAATGGACAGAGGTGTCAGCAGAGAGCACTGTGGTCAGACAGAAAGAAAGAACTTCCTGTGGATCATAACAGCAGCTGATAAGTACTGGAAGGATTAAGATTTTTTAATAGAAGTAATTTACAAATCGGTTTAACTTTCTGGCACCAGTTGATTTAAAAAAAATTTTTTCCAGTGGAGAACACATTTAAGGCTAGGTTCACACTATAATTTGTGCCTCTGAGACACAGATACATCAGGAAAATATCAATATGACATGCAAAGGTGACATGCCAAGGTGTCTACGCCATTTCAATGGCACGAGCATAGTAGAGTTTTGCCTGGGATTGAAAATTGCTGCAAGCCGTGATTCTCTGTCCAAGCCAAACTTGTAAACCCTTGGGAAATGACAAGAGCCTAGTCACTAGCTGACTACACTCGGGCCATTAAAATGAATGGGACCCTTGTCTGTCCGAGCATGGATACGTCATCTTGTGACATCTTTTGTGATTTTCCTGACATCTTTTGTGATTTTCCTGACATTTCTATATCTCAGAGGCACAAATCGTGGTATGAACAAGGCCTAAGGACCTGTCCACACTGCTGAATTTCTAGGTGGACATTCTATCAGCAGTGGGCTCCGCAGAAATTTCTCTAGAACCCCATGAACATGTGGCAATGCAGTCTGGATGGAAGGAACGATGACCATGTTTTGGCAGATTCTAAAGCTTGAATTTCTGCTGCAGAAAATTTCAGCCACATAAATTCTGCATTGTAAACGGCACAGTAAAATGCTACTGTGCAACTCTGTTGCAAGTTGAATTCCGAAGTGTTAATATTAGGGCAGAAATTCACGGGCCCTTAGAAAGTTGTAATACATAATTGCTGTTTAGAGAGCTAATTAGCAAGCAAGGCATGTTTAAATTTTAGACATGTTGTTTTACATGTCTGGCCATGTCTGTTCTATAAAGACTATAAATCTAAAAATATGATTTCACAATTATTCAGTATGGTATGACTAAGGCCCTGTGGGCCAAAATGCGTCACATTGCTTGAGTTTCTGTTGTTTCCCATGGCAACCTAATAAAGAAGTTCCTTGCACGAGTCTGGCGCTGGACATTCTCTTCTTTCTATGTGCTAAGTGGACTAGTCCTGGTCCAGTCCGACTGCAATCCCGAGGGTGAGCTGGATATAACTCTTTTGCTGTTTCCACAATTATACAGTAGGAACATGACATGATTTTTATGTCACACAACGCAAGTTCAGAATTTTTTATTCGATTTTATATGCATTATTTCCTAAACATTTTTAAAGGGGTTATCCAGGAATAGAAAAACAGAGCTAATTTCTTTCAAAAACCGCTCCCTGCCTGTCTGGGGAAAGATGTGGACTATGTTGTGAGATTACCATAACACTGTGGCTAGCTTTTTGTGAACTTTTATTTCCTGTTTGACTTTTCTTTTTTTTTGACTACAAATTCCACAATTCCATTTTCCTCCCTCCCACACATCAGCCACCCCACCCATTGAAACATAAATGAGCTACATCCATTCAAAAGACCTGTGGTTTTCAATCAGGGTGCCTACAGCTGTTGCATTAGTTGCAGATTGATCTCTCTCCCACCAAGTGATCGCTCCACTCATTGAAGCAGACAGGCTCCCTGTCATCAGCTGACTAGTAAGTCAGGTCTCGGCCACATTGCAAGCTGGGAAAAATCTGAGACAACAGTCATTTTGTATGCTGATAAAAATAAATATTTAAGTGAAAATCACAGAAGAATTGTGAGAAAACCGTCACACACAGGTACAGACACTATATTATGATCTACACTAACTTTACAGCCCCTGTAGCATTGTCAAAAAAAATTCCTGGAATACCCCTTTAATTGATCCTGCCAAGGATATTGAATAATGTAACAAAAAAACAAAACAAAAAAAAACTAAACAAATGTTGCTGGTAAGAGGCCAGAAGTGCTCGGCACATTGAATCAAATTGCCACCGGTTCTATTAGAGGGTTAAATGTCCAGGATTGAAGTTATTTCTGGTCCTGGTCACTGATAGTGGGTATCGGCTGCATTTAGCAGCTTGCCTCCACCTTGAATGAAGAGGACTAATCTTCCAAGTCCACTCTATACTCCTTAGAGGAGGAACTTCCAGCATTAAAGTTATCTCTAATCTCAACCATTTACAATGCGTGTTAGCTCCATTAAATAGCTGGCACCCACCTTGAATAAGGAGGGCTCAACCTCTGAGCCCACTCTATACCTCCCTGGGGGAGATTTATTAAAATTTGTTCAGAGGAAAAGTGGTGCAGTTGCCTGTAACAGTCAGATTGCTTCTTTTATTTTTCAAAGGCCTTTAAAAAAAAAAAAAAAAAAAAGAATCAATCTGGTTGCTAAGGATAACTGGTCAACTTGTCTTCTGCACATATTTTGATAACTCTTTCCTCTTGACCCGACATTTGACAGATAAGTTTGTGGTGTTTCCCAGACTAGTTAATTTTAAAAGCCCTTCCTAATGAAAAAGCTGCAGCAATATTGAATGTAAACAGTTAACTCTAAGCAAGTGGCGCATTGTAAAATTAATAGTCGGACATTTTTTGATAATATAATTACAAGGTCCCAAATTAGTTTCAGAAAAGAGCATTTGTTCCTGACAATAATTGCCATGCTCCACTGAAGCTGTCCAAGAGTTAAATGCACCCTTGAGATTTACTTACAAAACATTCAAATTAATGCAAACCTAGAATACCGATGAATTTGCATAAATCATTCAGTGAAAATGATGATTCACACGTAATATTTTAATTCTTTTACAAGAAAAGGGATGAAAACACGGTACAAAAAAAGCTACTGTATTGTAAGAAGCTGACATACCGTGAAATTTTCTTTTTTTTAGAAAATAACGAAAACAACAGTCAATTGCTTACATATGTATTTGCACTAATTTACTTACATTCTAATGAGACTTGCAAGTTCTCTGTAAGCATAGCAAACCCTAAACTCATGTTGTTACTTATAAATAGATGCCATATTGCAGCATATTTGAAAATTGAGGGATGGGGCTGAAATACCAAAAGTACAGTTCATCTTTTAAAGGGGTGCTCTGCTACTCAGCGTTTGGAACAAACTGTTCCGAACACTGGAGCCGGCACCAGGAGCTTGTGATGTCATAGCCCCACCCCCTCATGACATCACGTCCGACCCCCTCCATGCAAGTCTATGGCAGGGGGCATGACGGCTGTATACTGTACATACACACACAAACGGGTGGCCTGCTTCTAATAGGGTAGTGGCAGCCATGCCTCCAGGGGAATTTTAGCATGTAAGTGTCCAAAATGCAGAAAAACAGTCAGCCTTACAAATACTGATGCAGAATGACAAAAATACTGAAATGGAAAGCTGTAATAATGGAAATTTGATGCCAGTGTGACAAAAACCTGTGTGGATGCCTTTCCACAGGTATTGTAGACTTAAAGGGGTATTCCTCTCTAGACATCTTATCCCCTATCCAAACAATAGGGGATAACATGCCTGATCGCGGTGGTGGGACCCCCGCGATCTCCATGCTATACCCAGAGTTCATATAGAGCATTGGGTGCAGCACTGGAGGCGCGTGACGTCACGGCCACGCCCCGCTCATGACGTCACGGTTACGCCCCTTCAATGCAAGTCTATGGGAGGGGGCATGATGGAAGTCATGCCCCCTCCCATAGACTTGCATTGGGGGGGCATGGCTGTGACATGACGAGTGGGGCTTGACTTTGACGTCCCGAGCCTTCGCCCCCGCATCGCCAGTTATACGTAGCCGAGATCGCGGGGGTCCCCAGCGGCTAAACCCCCGCAATCAGACATCTTATAGGGTATAAGATGTCTAAGGGCGGAGTACCCATTTAACATCAATTTTGTAGGGGGCACTTTGTATAATTATAATAATATTAAAGGGAAAATAATAAGGATTATTCTGATCAAGTGTTACTGTCACAAAGACAAGCCAAAAGTTTGAGACCCCACAATCTTTAGACATAGCCAGAAGTGTGCAGCTATGTGCATCACTCCATGGCTCACCATCCCGTTCGACTGCAATCAGCCAGGGAGTGAAGTGCACAGGCCTACACTTCTTGGTATACATTGCGACCGATAGGGGTCTGACTGTTCAAAACTTTTGATATATATGTGTGACATGTAAAAAAAAAATTCTTAAATTACAGTATCAATTTAGGGGCAAAACAATTTACCTTGTTACATGAACCTTCATCTATTTCAAAGGAAATATGCTGGTATATCAGATATTTCTATACATTGCACATTTATGATAAACTACAATTTAAATGGGCACTGTCAGATATAAAAACTTTTGACATGTTGTAAAGCATGCAAAACCAACAGGTTTTGCAATTGCTTTCATTAGAAAATTTTCAGTATTTCATACTGAAAAAGCCATTCAAACAACTTCCCCCCCCTGCCTGCTTGGACACATACTAGTCCTGCTGTGTCCATGCGTCATCACCTATGTCATGGACACAATTCCTTGATTGACAGCTGTGAGCGAAGGGGTCACAGCTGGAGGAAAAATCCAGCTTGTGTCCCGCTACTGTCAGTGAGGACAAGCTGGGAATTGTAGTTTTGCTAATGCTAGGGGAGATGTGAGCAGACAGCATACTGAGGGAGGGGGGCGGAGACCTGTACAGTGAGGCCACGCCCCCTCCCTTTGAGAGGAATTCAGACTAGTGAGCTAAATTAAAAGTGTAATAAAAAAATAAATAAAGGTGCTAGACACAATTATATGTACATGGTCAGGTCAGGATTAGGTACTGAGTGATGTATAAAAAAAATTGTTGGATCTGACGGTTACGCTTTAAAGTTTAGAGTCATATTTAAGATTTTTATTTTCAAAAGTTTGCTGTAATCTTGTCAAAATTGTACAGTTTATCACCAGCTGCTCTAATCTGTTCCGGTGTTTACTATTTCCCTATTTGTTCTGTACTCTGCAATTATAATGACTCATTCCTCTTTAGAAAGTGAGACTTGTAAACGTAGCCATTAACGATGCTTTGAAAAAATACTGCACATAGCACAAAAGAAAGAAAATTTATCATGTTTAAGTCATTTATAACACAAAAATAAACTATCGGCATAGTGAACATAGTGCAGACATTTTGAAAAATAGCTATGCTTGCTTCTCACTCTTTCAGCCAACAAAATAACAAACAGTGCATTCAGAAAGCTTTGAGACCCTTTTACTTCTCTCAAACTTTCTCATGTTAAAGGGGTACTCCGGTGGGGAACACATTTTTTAAAATCAACCGGTGCCAAAGAAATAAACAGATTTGTAGGTTACTTCTATTTGAAAATCTTAATCCTTCCAGTACTTACCAGCTACTGTATGTTCCACAGGAAGTTTTGTAGTTCTTTTCTGTCTGACCACAGTGCTCTCTGCTGACGCCTATGTCTTTGTCAGGAACTGTCCAGAGCAGGAGAGGTTTGCTATTGGGATTTGCACATTCTCTGGACAGCTCCTGACACTGGCAGTTTTTTTCTGGAAAAATATAATATTAGAGGTTATGGATTCTAGATGTATGAGGATAGAACATTGATCCAGGGATTTCTTCGAGAAGGCATTTTACCTCACATGGGGCCATTGGCATCAGCCTCATAGGGATTTTTTTTTATCTTCCACCTGATCAACACAGTAGGGCTTTAGGTTGAACTTGATGCACTCTTCTTTATTTTCAGCCTTATAAACTATGTAACAAGCTGCCGCTTCATGTGCTGTTACTCCCAGATGAAAGGATAAAATAATTTCTTTAACTACAGGTTAAGACATGACACTGCTATGTACCTTGAACCTGTTCATTTAGAGAGGACACCTTGTAGGTGTAACACTAAAAATAGTTATTTGTACGGCACAAACTAGGGATAGCTATAGAACTGTTCGTTCAGTAATGAATGATCACGAACTTCAGATAAAATATAAAAATAATAGTAATAGCTTTATTCTATTTACAGATAATTTGCTTCAAGGGACTCAATTCCTCTTAGTCAGGTCTAATATAAATACAGACGGGAACAATAATTGACTCTCGGGTCATCAGGAAACGGTAGACACTGAACACATAGTAAAAGTTAGTCACTTGATAAAAGGTCCTGCTGTATGTATATTATTTATCAGAAACATATATATATATATATATATATATATATATATATATATGTTACCGCAGTGCTCTCTGCTGACACCTCTGTCCATGTCAGGAACTGTCCAGAGCAGAATAGGTTTGCTATGGGAATATGCTCCTATACTGGACAGTTCTTGACATGGACAGAGGTGTCAGCAAAGAGCACTGTGGTCACTTCCTTTGTAGCATACAGCAGTTGATAAGTACTGGAAGGATTAAGATTTTTAAGTAGAAGTAATTTGCAACTTTCTGACACCGGTTGATTTAAAAAAATAATAATTCTTCCACCAGAGTATCCCTTTAAAATGGCCCTCTAATGTACTGCACATTTTTAATTTTAAGTGTGCCTGTCTTTTTGACATATCCTAGGGATGTTTTTATATAGTTCAGTGTTCAGAGCCCGACCAATCAGTAGAACCTGCGGGAAGAGAGGCGCTTGGCCAACTTTTATTCAGATGTTTCTATGATCTTTTGCCAGACGTTTCTGAGGTATATTGCAATACAACTATAAGCATCTCATTCATTTTTAAACTTTTATTGACAAATACATCAAGTTTATGCAAAGTCTCAATATTTACAGTGCAATTCGCCCTGACATTCTGAATATCAGCGTCTAGGCCAAATCCTGACTGATGGTGAAACATTCTTGTCTAATCATTGCTTGGAATTTGTCACAATTTCAGTGTTTTTGTTTGTCCACCTGCTTTTTTTTTATTACAGATTGACTATAGGATCTCAATGGGAGGGACATCTGGGGAGTCTCCTGGCCATGTAATTTACAGTCCCATGTAAATAACATCACCCCCATCCAATACATAGTTCCACACTGAAATGGAGGTCATAGCTACCAAGAGCAGAAGACCCGATGGTGGGTGACCCTCATCTTGTAACAGCCTGCCAACACACAAAGCACAGCTGTTCTATGTAACTGATAAAGCCTTTGTATGTGGAGCCTGGAAGAACAAGGAGGCCTTCCCCCAGAGACTCGGTACAGACAATGGCATTCCCTACTGGCAGTTGCTTCTTTAAACTGCAAAACCTTCTTCTGGAATAGTTATAGGAACATGACAAAAAGTTCAGTGTGTTGACTTGGCATCGACATTCCCCATTGGGTATTGAAATTCAGTGTGTCTAATTCTTCTTCCATCATCATTATCTATTAGAGGAGAGTTTGGAGGCCCTCCATATTCAGGACAGTCAGCCTGGCTGAACGCGCTGATTTCATTGGGTACTTAAAGCATAAAAAGTATAAACATTTTTAAAAGGCAGTCTCTGCTTTGGACAATGCCTATTTGTATGAAGTGATTCTCAGTAATAAGCTGTTCTCAGGGTCTCCTGCTGGTGGGACTTCCAGCTATTAGACTTAATCTCCGGGGAAACTTGGCAGCAATTCTTCAAATGGTTTTCCAACACCAGCGGAAGGGAAATGAAGTATTATTCAGTTACAATTAAAGAGCTGTCCATGTAATGTATAGACAGGGTTCTTATTAGTTACAGACTCTTTGTAGCCACTTTGTGACTAATAGATGATGATCTTGTTATGTATTACAGAATTTCTTTTGCCATATTGTCTAAATTTACTGTTGTGTTTATTTACTGCCCATCAGGTTGGGACAGAATGGCTGTGAGCTATACCTGAAAATATGTCATGACTTAGTCTAGTGTCTTTTCTGCAACTCTGGCCGTACTTATTGTTTCCACCATCAGCTGGGTCTTTTTCACTCAATTGTTTTATCTTTGATATGCAATGTTCAACTCTTTTATACTTTGTATTGCTGTCATCTGTAAGTAAAAGGTTTAGTAATTTCTTAACAAACCTACGTATCACGGGGGAAATGTGTCTGAATTTATTTAGTATAGTTTAATACACTTTTCTTACTAGGTGTTACTACATTGTTTTTACACTTAAACACCATAGAAAAAAAGAGTTCAAACAGCACAGAGTAAAAACAATTAAATACCACAGTTCTAGTTTATTGCAAAAATATCTCCCTTGTGTCATATTGGCACCCATAAGGGAGTGCAGAAAAAATCCTGTCATTAACAGGGGAACTCAATAATATAATTAAACACCATAGAAAAAAAGAGTTCAAACAGCACATATATAAAAAGTATATACATCTTTATTAAACACATATTCAATTAAAAACATGTATCATGCAGCAATGGAGAAGTAACAAGGATGGGTATCCAATACAACAAAAGGGGCAATAGGTTGCTCAGAAAGATATATTATTGTAACCGCTCATGGTCCAACGAAAAAATTAATAACACGTATAAACATGCAGAATCTCAAGTACAACAAAGGTATTTCCTTTATAATATACATACATTGAATATGGGCTTATGTCAGTATAGTATATCTATGGGGAGAACCATTAGTTATTCCCACCCAGAGCTCAACTTCCTGGATATTCAGATGCAACGACAACCTGATGGACATCTGGCTACTGACATATACAGAAAGGAGACTTCCACAAACTCACTGCTACACGCAAGCTCCTCACATATGCCATCAACAATCAACACTGTGCCTATTGGCCAGTATTTACATCTAAAACGAACTTGCTCCTCTATGGAGACATTTGAGGAATCAGGGTACAGTAAAAGATCTATAAAACGAGCCTATAGGAGAGCTAAGCACACTCCCAGGGAAGAACTCTTAGTAACCAAAAGACATAGCAAAGAGGTAAGAGGAGAGGAACAAACACGTTTTATTACCACCTATAATTATGAATGACAGAATATGCAGAATGCGATACAAAAACATATAGGTATCCTTAAAATGGATCCTGTACTATCTAAAAATATTGCAGATCGGGTCCCTATGACCGCACGACGTAGCCAGAATTTAAGGGATCTATTAGTTAGAAGTCACTATGTGCCTAAGATCCCTCATCCACTTACTGACACAACACCGAGAGTGGGATTCTATCCCTGTGGAGATTGCTTGGCTTGTTCCAATATGGTTCGAACTAAAATGTTTATGTCAACTGGAGGTTTGCGAGAATATCACATTCGACAGTATATCTCGTGCAGTAGCACACATGTCGTATACTATGCAACGTGCGAGTGCTCCAAAATCTATATAGGTTTAACAACGCGACAATTACGTATTCATGTGCGGGAACATGCACGGGATATACTGTCAGCAAAAAACTGTACTGATGTTTCCACCTTGAAAACTTTACCCCGACATTTTAGAGATAAACACGGATGTGACCCTAAAGGGCTTAAAGTGAGGGGCATTGAGAAAATTCAGGGAGGAATGCGAGGAGGGAATCTTAAACGAATATTGGCACAGAAAGAGTTGCCGTTGGATCATTGTGTTAAATACAATGATTCCCAACGGATTAAACAAACAGCTCTCCTTCTCCCCCTTTTTGTAGGTTGAAGCATATAGTGAGGGCTGAATTAGGTTATTATCATAAGACTTAGGGATTTGGTTCTCTTTAGCTGTGGGTAGATCAGGATGTTCTCTCTCTTGGCCGGCAGCTTTCCATTGAACACTTATATGATGTTCTTTAAGTCTTTGCAGACCCCTTGTGAGATCCCCATTATCATTGGTCTTTTTGTTTCTGATATCATATGATCTTTATAAGCGTTATGTTTAGGGACATATGAGGGCTTTATTGTTATATTGCCCCTTTATCTTGTTTTTTCTCCTCTCTCTTTCTTTTTTTCTCTTCTCTTTCCCCCCTTCTCTTTTTTTCCCCTCCCCTCTCCCATATATATATTTTTAATATTTTAAATTTTGCTCTTCCTATTTTCTTCCTCAGTTTTCCTTTTTCCTAGTGCAGTTTATCCCTATAGGAGATATAGAGAAATGTCCCACATACATTGATCCATTGGTCCCCGATTTCTATTACCATGTGTAGTATATAGCTTTTTAACAGTTGTTATGTTCTAACGTATGTCTTAGTTGTCTTTTAGGAGTCGAATCCACATGGTTGTAGGTCGGCCATTTTATCGGAATTTTTTTGGTCTGGGAATATTTATGGGGATCTTCTGATATATCATCTAACTTAATATTATATTGGATACATACCTAATGGGTCAGTGTTTAGTTGGTCACATGTCACAGTAGGTGCATCTAGGTTTATCGGTGTTTTTTTTTATCATATTATTCACAATTAATAATCGGGATTGCTATTGAATGAATGGCAATGACACCGTTATATATATATATTTGCTGCACATTTTCTTGCATATATAATAGAGTTATATCACACATATGGGATTTACACATAGACACATTCACAGTATTGTTTACTAATTACAAAAAATATATATATTATAAAAAAAAACTTTCATGTGACTTGGATGTCACATAACACCATATATTTTGATTTGTGTTTAATATTTATTTTATTGTTTCTGGATTGATATATATTGTCATATGCATTGTAATTGTGGTGTTTTTTTTCTTATTTTTTTCACTATTTTCACATACACTAAATGTCACTTACATGTTATCATGTGAACCGCTTACTGTGTATGGGCATTGGGTCACTCTAATACAGCAGTGTTCTTCAGTGCGCCTGCGCTAGGCTTCCCCGTCCGTGACGTGGCTCCCCGACGCGACAGAAGTCCTTGTGCGCGAGCCTGCGCACTGGGATGGAGACGCTGGAAGTGGGGCTCACAGATAGTTCCGGCGGAGTAGTACGCAGGTGCCAGCGTGATGACACACTGCTGTAAGTAATTTAGTTTATTGATTCACCATATAAATTCCGATAGTGACTGTTACTATTAGTGCCTCTTGAGAAAGGGAAACCGAAACGATCGTAGGGGTCGGGGCGGTGGCTGCTCTCCCACATGGGTAAGGTTATTTTAGTATGCTGATGTGATCGCTCATTTTCTTAAGTATGGACTATGTCTGCATTTACCCAATGCCTATCTTATATATGTGATGCATTTGCACTTTATGGTTAAATATACCTTGAGCTCTGGGTGGGAATAACTAATGGTTATTCCCATAGATATACTATACTGACATAAGCCCATATTCAATGTATGTATATTATAAAGGAAATACCTTTGTTGTACTTGAGATTCTGCATGTTTATACATGTTATTAATTTTTTTGTTGGACCATGAGCGGTTACAATAATATATCTTTCTGAGCAACCTATTGTCCCTTTTGTTGTATTGGATACCCATCCTTGTTACTTCTCCATTGCTGCATGATACATGTTTTTAATTGAATATGTTTTTAATAAAGATGTATATACTTTTTATATAGGTGCTGTTTGAACTCTTTTTTTTTCTATGGTGTTTAATTATATTATTGAGTTCCCCTGTTGATGACAGGATTTTTTCTGCACTCCCTTGTGGGTGTCAATATGACACAAGGGAGATATTTTTGCAATAAACTAGAACTGTGGTATTTAATTGTTTTTACACGTTGTATACATAGGGGTAAATTATCATTGTTGGTGTTGGTGAATGCTTAAGCCCATCTATCCATCTATTTTGTGTGGTGCTAATGGTCATAAGGCATTTCTACACAAACACACCGAAAAGCTAAACCATTCCTGGGCTGATGTAAATTTGTGACTTTTTGGAGATCTTTGCTCAAAAATCTGTAATAATGAATACAGTAAAAAGAAAACACAAAAAAATCATATTCAGTACAGTGTTTTTTTTTAAGAATGTAAGTCAATGTAAAATGTCATACAGCAGCATCTATCTGAAAATATATGTTTTTATTCTTTTCAATTGGAAAAAAATATACGTTAATGTTAAGAAAAATGCAGTGTGAACCCAGTCTACTTTAGCATCACTTTTATGCCCTTTATAGTTTGACCCATTCTACATAGTGTCACACTAGGATGCTACTAGAGACAGGTTGGAAGGTTACGTTTATTAGGCTTTGTTGTGTTTGGAATAAGCAATTTTTTAGGCTTTATAATTCACTATTGGTATTTTAAATCTATTATTGAAAGGGAATGCATTTCTTTTATTTCTGATTAGCAGTCTGTTTCCTATAAATACATACAGACAGATATTATAACCAGAATAGGACTTTTCCTGATATAAGTATTTATGTACAGTATAATAAGTCACCCTGTCCTGTATAACATTAATTGACGCTCATTTTTTCCCATTGAGACAGTCAGACAAAGGTGTCCTGTGATTTTAGATTCATCCTGGGCGTGTAGCTGTCATTCATGAGAATGTATAGTTGTGTGTTATGATAAGTGGTCCTTTCCGCTGGGTGTGATTAATGGCGGAGATATTAGATGTGTCAGACCCAAAGCTAACACAGTTCTGTGCCTTCCAGATCATCCATTTGTTAACAAAGAAATAGTGCGGCACTGTCTGATTATAATTTATTATCTCACTCCCCTAATCTTGTTTTATGCTTTGTGTCAACTTGGTGTATGAATACTTAGAAAGAAGAATAGATTGAGGTTAAATATTCAAAACATAACTTTGGCAATGTCAAAAACCCAGTGTTATAAGAGTTTACATTTTGTATCTCTTAAAACTTAAAAAGTTCATGTAGCGTAAGTAAGTGAAATGTAAGTGATGCTATCTACTAAAATATAAATTAGTAGGGTAAATATGTGAAGATATCTTAATACCTGGCAATAGTTAACAAAGTTATACTTCTTATTAATGCTAATGTTTATATCACTGTTAATCCAATCATGAAAGAGGGCAATGACCTTGAAGAAGGTGAGACAACCCCTTTAAATCACACAGATCATTATTACAGTTTTTCTATGTAAATCAAGCTCACTTACATAAGTGCATTTCTGCAAGTGGCTATAGCTCCTTCTGATGCTTCTCTTCCTCTGTGAGCTGGTCCTGCTTTGCTAGTTTGGGCAAAGGTTCTAATGCTTGTACCATACTCCATCATCTGGTTGCCAGATCACAATATTAGGTGGCCTATTTAAAGAGCCATCTACCTGCCACACATTGCCTGGTGCCATTTTGTTCCTTGTACATTTGTTTTCTAGATCCAGCATTTTAGTTGTATGTACCAATATTTGAAAAGTCCACATACACAACATCCACATTCTTACTCTGGTCCAGTCTAGAACTAACTCTCCTCTCTAAATCTCCACAATCTAACTCTGTTCCAGTCTAGAACTAAATCTTCTCTCTAAATCCTCTCATGATCAGATTGGTCTGACAGGACTAATCCCTTAAAACCTATTATGATGTTGATGCTGATCAATAATCACGCAATGTTATAACCTTCAATCTGTGATTATTCTGGAGGACATGAGAATGCTTTTGCATCAAAATCAACAAAAACTTGCATGGGTTAAAGGGGTTGTCTGGCAAAATGCTGTTTTCTACAAAAAATATCCAGGCTGCTTGCTTAAAAAAATAAATAAAATAGATACCCACACTCCTCCACTGCCTCGGGTATCACTGTTCTTTCTGATTCTGGTTCACATTCCTGCTCAATTAGTCATGTGACATATTCGGGCCAGCACCAGGAAGAAGACTGTAGGTGAGACTGGGGCTAGTGCCCAATGTGTCACATTGACTCTGATACAATCATTGGCTAAAGCAGGACACAGTTGGGGCATATTATTGAGTGGCAATGTGACATATGGGCCCAGCATCAGTAAGAAGACTGCGGGTAAAACGGGTGCTGGGGCCCAATACATTACATTGCCGCTCAGGCAATAACTGGCTGAATTTGGACACTGCTACAGCCAGTGATCGGCTGGGTGCAATGTGATACATCAACCCCCAGAACCAGGAAGAGGGGAGCACCAGACTGGAGCAGCGATATCAGAGGCAGCAAGGGAGTGCAGGGGGTGTAAACATCTTTTTTTTTTTTTGATCAAGCAGTCTAGGCATATTTGTAGAAAACACCTTTTGACAGATGATCTTTTTTTAGGGTGAAGATGTAAAGACTAGTGATAAGCGGCATAGGCCATATTCGAATTTGTGATACTTCATGAATATTTGGACAAATATTCATCCTAAATTCGCGAATTTCGCATATTCGCTCACTTTTTTTCCATGCAAAATTCCTAATAAATTTTGTACATGCGCATGCGCGATTATAACTTTCAACTAACTACTTTTCCTATTGGTTGCTAGGGATGTTGCTAACCTCTGAAAACTGTATTAGCATCCTTCTCATTGGCCCACAAGCTTAAAGAAGGGAGGGATCAGTGTCCTCTGGAAGTGCCGATATTCGCATATTTTTCGCATTAAATTCGCATTCGCCTATTTGCTTTCTTTGGACCACAAGCTGGAAGTAGGGAGGGATGATCATTGTGATGTTGAAACTGTGATGTACTGTGAAAAAAAGAAAAAGAAAACGAAATGAACATTCATCATATCTAATATAATTTTTTTTCGATATTCTAAATATTCTCAAAATCGCAAAGCGCTGATATTTGCAAAAAAAATTGCTATTCGAATATTTACGCTCAACACTAGTAAAGACTAAGTAAGTCCTTATACTCTGCTTCCCAGTCAAGCTGGCATCAAATGGATTGCGGCTTATGATGCCGATATGAATTTTTTTGGTCATATGTCCAGAATTATTTCTTTTGTTTTTTAAATGTATTTACTGAGCACAGATAATCCCAACAGAAAGGACAAAGTAATATCTATATATCTATATATGTAATAAGTCATAGGTACAAGAAGCATCCGAACTACAGTATCTAATTCATCATAAGTGAGTGCCCCCCTCACATTTTTGTAAATATTTTATTATGCAAAAAATTAAATAAATATTTTATTATAAAAATTGTATAATAAAATATTTACAATTAAGTAGCCAATAAGTACACTTTTTGCATAATAACTTTGCATAGGAAATAACCAGAAACAAAATAAAAATTACTGTTTTGATAAGTAAACTTAAGATATATCAAGTGAGTTAGGGCACTACATCACTAGTCAGGTGTTGAAAGGGAGCCTGTCTGGGTAAAGCGATCCCTGGGGAGATCATTCTCCACAGCGCTGAAGCTGTACTACAGTTATTTGGAATGGCTGATGTGTGGAAGGGAAAAAAGGACCTCACACTTACAAACAAGGGATACTTGGACTTGTAGTTGGAAAGAAAGAAAGTCCAACAGAAAATAACCATTTCACAAAAAAAAAAGAAAGAAAAAAAGAAAAAGAAAAAAAGAAAAAGAAAGAAATCAGCAGCATTGTAATGGACTCAAAACACAGCCATTTGGCCCCTGTACAAGCATGGATCCTTCCTAAGCATGCCCATTACTGTCTGGCAGGTAAGTTCTAAAGTTACCTTATGGTGGATAACCCCTTTAAATACATCACTGTTGGCCAATTATTGGAAACAAGTGTTCCTATGAATGCTAATTTGCCAAATATTTTACCTGTGTAAAAGGGCCCTTAGACAGTCATGAAACTCTTGTCTTGGAGCGCTGCTCAAGATACAACCTTCATCAGTAAAACATTGAAAGGCTGTATTTGTATTTATTTATTTTTTACTGTACTGAACATACTTCTTGTACTAAATACGAGGTTGTGTATTTCTAGAGATGTCGCAAATTGTTCGCCGGCGAAAAGTTCCCGGCGAATTTCGCATGTTCGCGTTCGCATCGCTAGGCGAACATATGTGAAGTTCGATCCGCCCCCTATACTTTAACATTGCAGTAAACTTTGACCCTGTGAGTCAGAGTCAGCAGACACATTACAGCCAATCAGCATCAGTCCCTCCCTTCCAGACCCTCCTACCTCTTGCATTGACGCCATTTTAGCCTCATTCAGCATGCTGCAGGCTAAGGAAGTGGAGGGTTAGAGAAGCTGCTCCTGCTGTATAGGGAAAGCGATAGCTAGGTTGCTGCTAGGTGGTGTATTCAGGGTCCAGTTTACTCCTAAAGCACTAGTGTAACATCTGCTTTAAGGACAGCACCCAAAAAAGCCCTTTTTAGGGCTGAAAGATATCAGTCCTGGTTGGGAGGGAACCGCTGGTTAAAAGGGGTACTCCAGAATCAAACTTAAGTTCCTTCAAGCAACTAACTACTACAGTATTCAAAGGGCTGAAAGATATCAGTCCGTGTGTTTTGCAACAGCTGTAGGTACCCTGGTTGGGGACCACTGCTTAAAAGGGGAACTCCGCTGGCAAGCTTTTTTTCTGTAAAGCAACTAACTACTACAGTATTCAAAGGGCTGAAATATATCAGTCCGTGTGTTTTGCAACAGCTGGATGCCAGCGGAGTTCCCCTTTTATGCAGTGGTCCCCAACCAGGGTGGTTAGGGACCACTGCATAAAAGAGGAACTCCGCTGGCAAGTTTTTTTGCTCATTGTCACACTAGTGCAAATCACATTAGGTGTGACAGTTGCGCAAATTAAAAAAAAATACCTTTTTTTGGCTGTTAAATAAAATGAGCCGTCACTGTTAGTTCACGTCACAGTTGCCATTTTTCCTGCCTGCAGGGCAAATTGTGTCACCCTAGTGCAAATCACATTAGGTGTGACAGTTGTGCAAATAAAAAAAAAATATGTTTTTTGGCTGTTAATTAAAATCAGCCGTCAAGGTTAGTTCATGTCACAGTTGCCATTTTTCCTGCCTGCAGGGCAAATTGTGTCACCCTAGTGCAAATCACATTAGGTGTGACACTTGTGTAAATTTAACCAAAAAAATTACAGGCAGAGGAAGGCCACCCCGCAGGGGCCGTCGTGGTGCTGAGATTCCCTTTGGCCCTAGAATGGCCAGTGTTCAGAGGCCATGTACCCTGAACCCCCAAAGTTCTGAGAACTTAGTTGACTGGCTATCACAAGAAACCCAATCTACTACTAAAGCTTCCACTCGGAACCTTGACGCACAGTCCTTCCCTCCTCTAGCTTAGCTTCGGGCACCTCTCATACTACCACTTGCCCGCCTGCCGCCACCACCAACACTAGCACCACAGCAGCTTTACTTGATCCGTCAGAGGAGTTATTTACACATCAGTTTGAAGACATGAGTGATGCACAACCATTATTGCCAGAGGATGTAGTTAACCCCTTAAGGACTTAGGGTTTTTCCGTTTTTGTACTTTCGTTTTTTCCTCCTTTCCTTTTAAAAATCATAACCCTTTCAATTTTCCACCTAAAAATCCATATTATGGCTTATTTTTTGCATCACCAATTCTACTTTGCAGTGACATCAGTCATTTTACCCAAAAATTCACGCCGAAACGGAAAAAAAAATAAAATTGTGAGTCAAAATCGAAGAAAAAACGCCATATTGTAACTTTTGGGGGCTTCCGTTTCTATGCGGTGCATATTTCGGTAAAAATTACACCTTATCTTTATTATGTAGGTCCATACAATTAAAATGATACCCTACTTATATAGGTTTGATTTTGTCGTACTTCTGGAGAGGAGACGAGTTGGAAGCAGGGGGAGGTCGTCTCAAGGAGCTAGTGGCACAGTCAGACAGCATGCATCGGCACCCGAGGTCAGCCAGACGGTACGCCAATCAATGCATGCTGTTGCCACCACCAGAATGCCGTCATCGGAGAGCTCAGCAGTGTGGCATTTTTTTTGTGTGTCTGCCTTTGACAACAGCAAGGCCATTTGCAACCTGTGCCAGAAGAAACTGAGTCATGGGAAGTCTAACACCCACCTAGGCACAACTGCTTTGTGAAGGCACATGATGTCACATCACAAACGCCTATGGGATCAACACGTCAGTACAAGCAGCACACAAAGTGAAAGCCGCCATCCTCCTCCTGGTCCAGCATCTTCAGCCAGATCAACCACGGCTGCCCTCCTTGCCCCCTCTCAACCATCCGCCTCTCCGTCTCTCTACTTGAGAAGTTCCTGCTCATCTGCCCCCAGTCAGGTGTCTGTCAAGGAGATGTTTGAGCGCAAGAAGACAATGTCTCAAAGTCACCCCCTAGCCCGGCGTCTGACAGCTGGCTTGTCGGAACTGCTAGCCCACCTGCTTTTACCATACAAGCTGGTGGAGTCTGAGGCCTTTAAAAAAATTTGTAGCCATTGGGACACCGCAGTGGAAGGTACCCAGACGAAATATTTTTTGCAAAAAAGGCAATCCCCAACCTTTACTCCATTGTGCAAAAGGAAATTATGGCATGTCTGGCACACAGTGTAGGGGCAAGGGTCCATCTGTCCACTGATACCTGGTCTGCAAAGCATGGTCAGGGCAGGTATATCACCTACACTGCTCATTGGGAAAACCTGGTGACGGCTGCCAAGCATGGAATGCTTGACTCTGCAGAGGAGTTGGTGACACTGCCACAACTTGCAGGCAGGCCTGCTGCCACCTCCTCTACTCCTCCTACTCCATCCTCTTCCATAACATCCTCGGCTGAGTCCTCTTCCACTGCTGCGTCTTGCTCCGGAAGAGGAATAGCACCCCCGCAGCTCCCCAGGTGCTATTCCACATCCCGGATATGGCAGTGTCACGCCATCTTGGGGTTGACTTGCCTCAAAGTGGAGAGTCACACTGCACCAGCGCTCCTGTCGGCCCTGAACGCAGAGGTGGACCAGTGGCTGACTCCACACCAACTGGAGATCGGCAAGGTGGTTTGTGACAACGGAACAAATTTGTTGGCGGCATTGAGGTTGGGCAAGTTCACTCATGTGCCGTGCATGGCACATGTGTGTAATCTGATTGTACAATGCTTTGTGCTCACTCAAGTACCCAGGCTTACAGGATGTCCTGAAGCAGTCCAGGAAGGTGTGTGGCCATTTCAGGCGTTCCTACACGGCCATGGTGCACTTGTCAGATATCCAGCGACGAAACAACATGCCAGTGAGGCGCTTGATTTACGACAGCCCGACACGTTGGAATTCAACACTCCTAGTGTTCGACCGCCTACTCCATCAAGAAAAAGCCGTCAATGAATATTTGTATGACCGGGGTGCTAGGACATAATCTGTGGAGATGGGAATTTTTTTGCCACGTTACTGGAGGCTCATGCGTCCTTTTTAGGAGGTGACAAACCTGGTCAGTTGCACCATAGGCACCATCAGCGACATCATACCGTTTGTTTTCTTCCTGGAGCGTGCCCTGCGAAGAGTGCTGGATCAGGCAGTAGATGAGCGTGAAGAGGAAGAGTTGCGGACACCATCACCACCAGAAACAGCCTTATCAGCATCGCTTGCTGGACCTGCGGCAACGCTGGAAGAGGATTGTGATGAAGAGGAGTCAGAGGAGGAATGTGGCTTTGAAGAGGAGGAGAAAAACCAACCACAGCAGGCATCCCAGGGTGCTCCTTGTCACCTATCTGGTTCCCGTGGTGTTGTACGTGGCTGGGGGGAAGAAGATGATACCTTCCCTGACATCACTGAGGACGAGGAACGGGACATGAGTAGCTCGGCATCCGTCCTTGTGCAAATGGGGTCTTTCATGCTGTCGTGCCTGTTGAAGGACCCTTGTATAAAAGGGATGAAGGAGAACGACCTCTACTGGGTGTCCACGCTACTAGACCCCCGGTATAAACATAAAGTGCCTGACATGTTACTGCATTACAGCAAGGCAGAAAGGATTCAGCAGGTCCAAAATAAATTAAGAAGTATGCTGTACACAGCGTATAAGGGTCATATCACAGCACAACAGGGATCTAACAGGGGAAGAGGTGAAAGTAATCCTCCTCCTCCTCCCACGAACACGCCGGCAAGGACAGGAAGCTGTATAGACATGCTGTTGATGAAGGACATACGGCGCTTTTTAAGTCCTTTGCACCGCCACAGCCCTCCGGGGTCCACCATCAGAGAATGACTTGACCGACAGGTAGCAGACTACCTGGCCTTAACCGCAGATATCGACACTCTGAGGAGCAATGAACTCCTTGACTACTGGGTGTGCCGGCTTGACCTGTGGCCTGAGCTATCCCAATTTGCGCTCAAACTTCTGGCCTGTCCTGCTTCAAGTGTCCTGTCAGAAAGGACCTTCAGTGCAGCAGGAGGTATTGTCACTGAGAATAGGAGTCTCCTTGGTCAAAAAAGTCTAGATTACCTCACCTTTCTTAAGATGAATGAGGGATGGATCCCGAAGGGACTGACACTGGTCGATATATATTTGACTGAACAAGGCCTGATCAGATGACCTGCCTTGGCCTAAAAATGGTCCACACACTGCTGTATTTGAACTCTGAATGCCGGTTGACTTGCGTGACTTATCCGCCACCAACTAGGGTTCAACCACAATGTTTTAGGGCACTTTCTGCCTGGAAAAACAAACAGAAATTTTTCAGGCCGCTGCTACAGTAGCGGCTGCGACAATACCACATTTTCCAGCCAGGTGTACATGCCTAATTTTTCTGGCCTCTGCTGCTGCACTTGTTATGGTGCTGCAATTTTTATGGCCGCTGCTACAGCTGCAACAATACCAAATTTTCCTGCCAGGTGTACATGCCTAATTTTTCTGGCCTCTGCTGCTGCACTTGTTATGGTGCTGCAATTTTTCTGGCTGCTGCTACAGCTGCGGCTGCGACAATACCCAATTTTTCATCCATGTGTACATGCCTAATTTTTCAGGTACTCTCTGCTGACATCTCTGTCCATTTTTCCAACCGTGGATATTAGATGTATGCTATGGGTAGCATGGTGGCTCAGAGGTTAGCACTGCTGCCTTGCAGCGCTGGGGCCTTGTGTTCAAATCCCACTATGTGCTGCCTCAAGGGGGCTCTAACTATGTGCTGCCTAATATGGGGGAATCTATGTGCTGCCTAAAGGGGAGGCTTAACTATGTGCTGCCTAATATGGGGCAATCTATGTGCTGTCTAAAGGGGGGAATCTAACTATGTGATGCCTAAAGGGGGGCTCTATGTTCTGCCTAAAGGGGGCTAAAGCACGTTATTCCAAACCATTTAGGAATTATAGGTGATTTATGCCCTTTATGGATTAAAACCAGACTCTGCATCAACTATGTAATTTTCCATGGCAGTTTTGCCATGGATCCCACTCCGACACGCCACAGTCCAGGTATTAGTCCCCTTGAAACAACTGTTAAATCACTATTGTGGCCAGAAAGAGTCCCTGTGGGTTTTAAAATTTGCCTGCCCATTGAAGTCAATGGCAGTTCGCCCGATTTGCAAACTTTTGCGGACGTTCGCGGTTAACAAACCGAAAATTTTATTTTCGCGACATCACTATGTATTTCCTGAATAAAAGTTAAATGTAGTTATAGAGAAAATTATCCCAACATAGCAGCTGCTTTATGTCCAAATATATTTGTATGCAAATAGATTGAGGCAACGGAAAATGTTATTTTCCACAGTGAATTGCTCTGAATTTACCATGCACAGCGTCTCTTTAAAGCTTCTTCATATTGACTTAAATCTCACAATTTAGATTGGCAGTTTTACAAAGCTTGAAGTGCATTTTGGAATTGGCTTTATTCAGATGGTTAGTAGGTGATAATATAAGTCTCTAGGATAAAATAAAATGACAAACAGAAATATTTGAAGGTCATCTTAGAGCTCTCTGACTAAAAATGGGGATTACAAATTATGTTCCCTGGGAAAATTTGTATGTTTTATTTTTATACATGTCTTCTTAAGAAAGAGTTAAAAAAAAATAAAAAATAAAAATATATATATTGCAAGAAAAAGTATGTGAACCCTTTGGAATTATAAGGGTTTTTGCACAAATTGATCATAAAATGTGATTTGGTCTTCATCTAAGTCACAACAATATACATTCACAGTCTGATTTAGCTAATAACACAAAGAATTAAATGTTCCCATGTTTTTATTGAACACACCATGTAAACATTCACAGTGCAGGTGGAAAAAGTATGTGAACCTGTGGATTTAATAACTGGTTGAACCTCCTTTGGCAGCAATAACTTCAACCAAACGTTTCCTGTAGTTGCAGATCAGACGTGCACAATGGTCAGGAGTGATTCTTGACCATTCCTCTTTACAGAACAGTTTCAGTTCAGCAATATTCTTGGGATGTCTGGTGTGAATCGCTTTCTTGAGGTCATGCCACAGCATCTCAATTGGGTTTAGCTCAGGACTCTGACTGGGCCAATACAGAATGGCTTATTTTCTTCTGTTTAAGCCATTCTGTTGTTGATTTATTTCTATGCTTTGGGTCGTTGTCCTGTTGCAATACCCATCTTCGGTTGAGCTTCAGCTGGTGGACAGATGGCATTAAGTTCTCCTGCAAAATGTCTTGATAAACTTGGGAATTCATTTTTGCCTTGATGATAGCAATCCGTCCAGGCCCTGGCGCAGCAAAGCAGCCCCAAACCATGATGCCCCCACCACCATACTTCACAGCTGGGATGAGGTTTTGATGTTGGTGTGCTGTGCCTCTTTTTCTCCACACATAGTGTTGTGTGTTTCTTCCAAACAACTCAACTTTGGTTTCATCTGGCCACAGAATATTTTGCCAGTACTGCTGTGGAACATCCTGGTGCTCTTGTGCAAACTGTAAGCGGGCAGCAATGTTTTTTTTTGGACAGCACTGGCTTCCTCTGTGGTATCCTCCCATGAAATCCATTCTTGTTTAGTGTTTTACATATCGTAGATTCGCTAACAGGGATGTTAGCATATGCAAGAGACTTTTGTAAGTCTTTAGCAGACACTCTAGGATTCTTCTTCACCTTATTGAGCAGTCTGCACTGTGCTCTTGCAGTCATCTTTACAGGATGACCACTCCTATGGAGAGTAGCAGCAGTGCTGGACTTTCTCCATTTATAGACAATTTGTCTTACCGTTGACTGATGAACAGCAAGGCTTTTGGAGATACATTTATAACCCTTTCTAGCTTTATGCAAGTCAACAATCCTTAATCGTAGATCTTCTGAGAGCTCTTTTGTGCGAGGCATCATTCACATCAGACAATGCTTCTTGTGAAAAGCAAACCCAGAACTGGTGGGTGTTTTTTATAGGGCAGGACAGCTGTAACCAACACCTCCAATCTCATCTCATTGACTGGACTCCAGTTTGATGGCACCTCACTCCAATTAGCTCTTGGAGATGTCATTAGTCAAGGGGTTCACATACTTTTTCCACCTGCACTGTGAATGTTTACATGGTCTGTTCAATAAAAACAGACTTATTATGTGTCTTATTAGTTTAAGCAGACTGTGATTGTCTATTGTTGTGACTTAGATGAAGATCAGACCACATTTTATGACCAACTTGTGCAGAAATCCATATAATTCCAAAGGTTTACATACTTTTTCTTGCAAATATATATCTATATATATTTATATATTTATTAGGCTCTGTTGGAAAAGTACATATGCTAGTCAAACACATAGGGGCATATGCAGATACACCAGAATTCTGGTATAATCTTTGCAAAAAAGTATTTTTAATTACTTGAGGCACATTTATTATTAATGCTTTTTTTTTTGCCCAAAATTTGCCACATGATTCTGATGTAAACTAAGCCAACTATATAGTTAGTTATAGTCAGTCTAGATTTACACAGGGCAGTGAGTATGTTTTTTTTTCCCTTTCAATCCCTGTTCCTTGTGTCATTGTAAAAAGAATGGAAAGAATTTTAAAGATTAGAAATTACATGATTTAACTGCCGCAAACTTTTTTTAAAGACGTTTTTGGAAAAACAATTTTAAAGAAAGTCTTTATGTTTATAGCACCAACATATTTTTAAGCAATGTATAGATCTTGTCATCACATAAAACTCCGATAGTGAACTTATTAACTTATTACTCAAACACATGGTGGGCATACAAACTCTATGCAGATATTGTTCATGGTTGGACTTGATCCCACGACCACAGCACTAAGAGGCTGTGCTGCCTATTTACTACAGCTAGCCATAGACATGAAATATTTCTCTACTGATCATAGACAGATCCAGAAAAACATGATGATGGTGATCTGATGTCTCTGGTGGTTATATACATAGCAAGTGATACCTCTGTTTAAAATTGTTCAATTTTTCCATACAAATTCCAGAAGAATTACTGAGACAGCAAAGTCTAGACAGAATACCCCTTTAACCAGACAATACATTTAAAAGAGGAGGTTAGCTATTTAGAATTGTTAAAGAACATAACCTTTACTAAGCTATTTCCAGGACTAGCATATCACTCAGCATGCCAGATTTATTCATAATCCTCAGGCTGCCATCACACACTGCTGTTTTTATTTTTTATTTTTTATTTTTTTTTAGAAAAGTTCCACTTCAGTTTATGAGTCAAAACTAAGAGTACAGGGTGGGCCATTTCTATGGATACACCTTAATAAAATGGGAATGGATGGTGATATTAACTTCCTGTTTGTGGCACATTAGTATATGTGAGGGGGGAAACTTTTCAAGATGGGTGGTGACCATGGTGACCATTTTTCAATAGGAAAAGGGTCATGTGACACATCAAACTATTTGGAATTTCACAAGAATAACAATGATGTACTTGGTTTTAATGTAACTTTATTCTTTCATGAGTTATTTAAAAGTTTCTGACCACTTATAAAATATGTTCAATGTGCTGCCCATTGTGCTGGATTGTCAATGCAACCCTCTTCTCCCACTCTTCACACACTGATAGCAACATCGCAGGAGAAATGCTAGCACAGGCGTCCAGTATCCATAGTTTCAGGTGCTGCACATCTCGTATCTTCACAGCTTAGACAATTGCCTTCAGATGACCCCAAAGATAAAAGTCTAAGGGGGTCAGATCGGGAGACCTTGGGGTCATTCAACTGGCCCATGATGACCAATCCGCTTTCCAGGAAACTGTTCATCTAGGAATGCTTGGACCTGACACCCATAATGTGGTGGTGCACCATCTTGCTGGAAAAACTCAGGGAACGTGTCATCTTCAGGGCATAAAGAGGGAA
Organism: Hyla sarda; assembly: GCF_029499605.1. Taxonomy (NCBI): domain Eukaryota; kingdom Metazoa; phylum Chordata; class Amphibia; order Anura; family Hylidae; genus Hyla; species Hyla sarda. The sequence continues at coordinate 323,207,400 of NC_079189.1, forward strand.
ACACATCATCATGTAGGAATTTTGCATATCCAGTGGCCTTGAGGTTTCCATTGATGAAGAATGGCCCCACTATCTTTGTACCCCATATACCACACCATACCATCAATTTTTGTGTTCCAACAGTCTTGGAGGGATCTATTCAATGTGGGTGTGTGTCAGACCAATAGCAGTGGTTTTGTTTGTTAACTTCATCATTCACATAAAAGTTTGCCTCATCACTGAACAAAATCTTCTGCGTAAAATGAGGGTCCTGTTCCAATTTTAGTTTTGCCCATTCTGCAGCACCTGAAACTATGGATACTGGAAGCCTGTGCTCGCATTTCTCCTGCGGTGTTGCTATCAGTGTGTGAAGAGTGGGAGAAGAGGGTTGCATTGACAATCCAACACAATGGGCAGCACATTGAACACATTTTATAAGTGGTCAGAAACGTGTAAATAATTCATGAAAGAATAAAGTTACATTAAAACCAAGCACATCATTGTTTTTCTGGTGAAATTCCCAATAAGTTTGATGTGTCACATGACCCTCATCCTATTGAAAAAACAAAAGTTGGATTCAAAATGTCCGCCATGGTCACCACCCATCTTGAAAAGTCCCCCCCCCCCCTCACATATACTAATGTGCCACAAACAGGAAGTTAATATCACCAAGCATTCCCATTTTATTAGGGTGTATCCATATAAATGGCCCACCCTGTAGATTGGAATATATAAGGGAAGGACTTCTCCTTCCTGCTAAATCCACATCTGGCTTTGGCTCAAAAGCTGTAGTACCAGTTAAAAACAAAACAAAAACTGCCATGTGTGATGAAAGCCTTAAAGGTCTTAAATATTAAAGTCTTTTAATTGTGTCAATTGTGTAATTATTCATTTAAAAACAGCATAGGGTTTTAATTTTTGCAGGTTGGTCCCAGGGGTTGGACCCCCCCCCTCTGGTGATCAATCTCCAAAATGTGCCCAAATCTCTCTTCTGAAGATGCATTAAATGCTTGCCAACCACACTCTCGATACAGCGGGGAGATTTTGGGTGATGTTCTGGAGATGACGGGGGGGGGGGGGAGGTGGATCGGCGGTTAGGCCCCTGTGATCAGACACTTATCCCATATCCTGTGCATAGGGGATATGCTTTTAAATGATGGAGCACCCTCTTAAAAGTAAGGGTAGATTGATTGGATCCATTGGTGTCTGTTGTGCAATGGACCATCTAATGTTTTTATGCATTAAATGAAATCTGAAATGGAGGACCTGAATGAAGCCTCCAATGCTGACACGTACTAATCCTAAGTGTGACTCATTTGCAAAAAGTCTGCAATTTTTTTTCATACGTGTAATGGGTATTGCGAATTCTAAATCGCAAGTTACTCATAGGCAATTTGGATATTAAGCCCTAGAAGACTCAAGACGTGCATGTAGACCCTTACTGCCTAGTACTTAGCGCACCAGGACTGACATGTATGTTCTGCAGTGTGTATGATCTAAAAAGCTGCACTCGCTTCATAGACCGCACGTCGGATAGCAGCCTGGGACCAAATGCTAATGGAGAACATCAGCGTTCACGTTGATGCCTGCCATTAACACTTCAGATGCCATGATCAATACTAATCTTGGCATCTAGTAAAAAGGGGGCTTTATAAGACTCATCAGACTACCCGCAGCGCGGGATACGATGAGTCAAGAAAATGGCCTGGGCTCTCCTTACCTGCCAATGCATAACACATAACTGTAATAGATATAAAAAGATTGCTAGAAATAGTTTCCCATGGGGTCATAAAAATGTAAAAGAAAAATAATAAAAGAGTTTTATAAAATGTGAATAATCCCTTCCCCAATAAAAATTATGTAACCCTTTTTTTCCCGTTTTTACAAACCAAAAAATGGTACAGAAAATAAATAAAGGAAATATGCGAACTGAATGTTATGATCACATCTATCACCTTTCTATCATAGTCAACATTAACTTTCAGCAATCTGTGCTACACTAGTTGTTCTGTAAGACTAGGATATATCCCGCCCCTTGACAGGAGCCAATGGAATTGTTATATGAATACTATTCATTTATAATATTTTTCTTTGCTATTATCTATAAATCTCTTTTTCTTTTTCATTGTGCAAGAATACAACAAGAATCCACATTTTCTTTTCAATTATCTGTGAATACATTTTTAGACCAGACTGTAAGAGACATGAAAGTACTAAAAATATAGATGTGATATATTTTATTGCACAATGAGACCAGGGATGACCTTTGCTATCTTTTGTCTCTGGTGAGCTAGCAAGAGCAAATAGAAGAATACTTGAAGCAGATGCATGTATTTGCTTAGCTGTCAAAATAATAGGTTTCTTATGCTCCTAAAAAGGGTGGCCCCACACAGGAAACTCTCCATATTTCCACCTAAAAACCTTTTGAAATGGCAGTGTTCGTAGGTGGAAATAGGGAGAGGTTCCTGTGTGGGGCCACCCATTTTAGGGCGAGTAACACTTGCCAAGAAGGGAATTAATAATGCGAGAGTAGGGCCTTACAGGGGAAGTTTTTACCCCTACCAGTTTCAATGGACCATACGTTGTTCGCTTCCACCTTTTAGAGGTCTTTGCATCAATACTTGGTGGTGTAGGTGGCACATGGTGTTTTTTGCACACCTTTCCTTTTGCTTGATTAAAAAAAAAAAAAATTGGGGTACATATATTTTATCCTAAGAAAAGTTAAGTTTTAGCTAATGCATATCCTAAATACTTACTTGTGGTCTAATGCCGAGGAATTTCTGTAACTGGGGAGCAGCACCTTAAATATGTTTTGCACTATCCTTATTTGTGAAGTGTTCGTGTGGCACCATGGTCAATCTACTCTGATGGATCATCTTCACAAAGGTCAGTCTCTCCACATTTTTCAGACGAGTTCTCCTTGGGGTTACTATGGCCCCCACCGCACTAAACACCTGCTCTGATGGCACACTACTGGCCGGGCAGGACAGCTTTTCCAGGGCAAACTGCTAGTTGCGGCCACAGATTAAGTTTGGCTGCCCAGAAGTCCAGCGGATCTTTAAGGTGTGTTGGCATGGTCATGTCAAGGTATGCCACCACCTGCTGGTTCAGGTCCTGCTCCAGGTCTACCTACTGCTGATGAGTTGCTTCACTATGCGGGTGAAGAAAGCTACTTATCAGCGACTGTAGACTCAGGCTGCTGCTGATAGAGCTGGTACTGCTCCTGTCACCCCATCCCTCCCCAGCAACCATGGCAGTGGAAGGTGGCAGTGGAGGGCCCCCCGAGTCAGACCTGCGAGAGGATGGACGATGACGCAGATAGGCATCGGCCAACTGACTACGTAGGATGTCTCTGTAGTAAGTCAGTTTTTCCTCCCTCTCAGTGGGTGTAAAATTTTGTGCCGGTAGTGAGGGTCCAATAAGGTGGAGAGCCAGAAGTTATCCCAGTGCCAAATGGTCACAATTCGGCGGTCACTATGCAAGCAAGTGAGCATGCATCGTGCCATTTGTGCAAATGACTCGGAGGGACTCCCTGCCTCCATCTCCACTGCATGCTGGCACGAAACATAAACTGTGCTCCACTGTTCCCCTCCCCCTCCTCCTCCTCCAGTTCAGTCTCCACAGGGCTCATGTGGCCGTTAGATGTAGGCGCCACATCTCCAGGGCCCTGACCAGCCATTGTTTCCAAAACGTGTTGTAGGAAATTAAGCAGTGGAATGATGTAGTTCATCCCGTAATCCTGGCGACTGACTAATAATGTGGCTTCCTTAAAGGTCCTGAGCAAATGGCAGGTGTCACGTATGAGCCGCCACTGGTTGACATTGAAGTTACACATGGGAGTACCCCTATCTGCTTGGATCATCAAGAAATTGGTGATGGCTTTTCTCTGTTCGTATAGTCGGTCCAACATATGGAGGGTGGAATTCCAACGTGTGGAAATGTCGCAAATCAGACTATGTTGGGGAATGCCGTTCTGATGCTGCAGCTGAAGGAGTGTGTGCTTTGCGGTGAACGAGTGGCTGAAGTGCACGCAAAGTTTCCTCCCCATTGTTAGGATGTCTTGCAGATGGGGGGAAGACTTCAGGAACCGCTTGACAACCAGAATTAACACGTGTGCCAAGCAGGGCTTCCTTGTCGCAGCGCAGACAAGATGTTCTTCCCATTTCCAGTTTTCATGGAGTAAGCCATGATTCGATTTCCTTATAAATGACTTTTAGTAGTTCCTCCCCTGTGTGACTTCGTTCGCCAAGGCAAACCATGTGAACAACAGTGTGACACTGCCGTGCCCTGCACACATGGTATGCTGGAGGGGCACTGAGACTTGTCTGGGCAGTGGAGGCTGAGGACACAGTGGAGGATGAGGAAGCGGCGGAGCCGCACACTGTCACAGGACCAACAGCCTGTGAGCGTGGAGGCGGAAGCGGCGTGACCTGTCCAAGTTGCTGTTGTGGCTGTGCAGGAACCACATTTACCCAGTGGGCCATAAAGGACATATATTGTCCCTGACTGTAGTTACAGATCCACACGTCGGTGCTGCCGTGCACTTTGGTACACACTGAGAGACTCAAGGACTGGCCCATCTTCTGTTCCACAAAATTGTGCAGTGCTGGTACTGCCTTCTTCGCAAAGGAATGATGGCTTGGGACTCTCCACCTCGGCTTGGCAGAAGCCATCAGTTCTCTGAAAGGTACAGAGTCTACCACTTGAATAGGGAGGGACTGCAGCACCAGCAACTTGGACAGGAGCACATTCAGCTTCTGCGCCATTGAATGAGTGGGCACATACTGTTGTCTCTTGGACATGGCTTCGCCGATGGATTGCTGGCGGAATGATTGACTCGAAGTAGGAGGAGGAGGAGCATCTGGAGCGACAGAAGATGGGTAGGACACACAGTTCCTTTCGGCTGAGGTGGTGGAGCCTTGGCTGGCTGAAACAGGGAGTGGTGTGCCAACGAGTGATGCAGCAGGCTGGTCCACCACATTGGAGCAGAGGTTCTCCCAGGCCACTTTATGGTGACGCTGCATATGTTGACGCAGGGCCTTTGTGCCAACATTGGGACCCTCGCCACACTTCACCTTCTGCTGACACATCTTGCATGTAGGGTAAGGTATGTAAAGTAGATTGCCACAAAGCAGGTGGTCTACCCTGGGCACATTTGGCTCCAGACTTTCCACTTCTGCCACCATGCTGACTGCCAACCATGCTACCACCTTGCTGGCCCAGCTGCTGCCTCACGGGCAACTTGCAACCCTCTTCTGATTATGATAATGAAGCCCCTTCTGCACCCAGCTCCTAAGTGCGATCGGCTTCATCATCATCGAGTTGTGTCTGCATGTCACTGATGTCCTCCTCAGGTTCCTCAACAGTGTCTGCTCCAGGAGCCTGAACGCTCGCAACACCACTTCCCATGCCACTCTCCTCATCACTACTTGCCCGTCTAGCAGAGGAAGCGGCGGATGTCTCCTCCACTTCTTGGCTGGGCAGTAGCTGCTGACTGTTCTCTAGATCACCCTCACTAAATAGTGGAGCTGAACCCACAGCATAAAATACTTCAGTGGGTGAGGGAACAGCATAGGACAGAGCTAATGGGAGGACAGGGACTGCCCCCGGGCCATGCCAACTGAGGGTTGTGTCTGAGGAACCCATCAACTGTTGACTGGGGGTGTCAGATGTCACTTGTGATGAAGTGGATGACCGTGTTAACCAATCGATGACAGCAGATGGGCTGCTGGTCGAGACACGACCGCTAGCTGATACCGTAAGTTCAGGCCTCTTGCTGCGACTCCTGGTGCCACTTCCCCCTTGTCTGCTGCGACCTCTGCCTGATGAATTTAGGCCTCTGCCACTCCTCTATGCACATCCTGGCACTTCTCTGCCTTACATACTTAGTGCGTATATAAGGGTACACTACGCTCCACTACGCTTAAAACAGTATTTGGCTTTAACCCCAGTATTTGGCTTTAACTCGTATATTTACGTCCTCCGCCGGTTCCTGCGATATGCCGCAGGGTCACGCAGTGACCGCGCGTCATATCAGGTCATTCCCGGCGGCCATCAACGGCTGGAACCCGAGGCTAATACAGGACATCACCGATCGCGGTGATGTCCTGTATTAACCCTTCAGACGCGGCAATCAAAGCTGACCGCCACGTCTAAAGCGAAAGTGAAAGTATCCCGGCTGCTCAGATGGGCTGTTCGGGACAGCCCCGGTGAAATCGCGGCGTCCCAAACAGCTTACAGGACACCGGGAGTGCCCTGACCTGCCTCCTCGGTGTCCGATCGGTGAATGACTGCTCCGTGCCTGAGATCCAGGCAGGAGCAGTCAAGCGCCAATAACACTGATCACAAGCGTGTTAATACACGCCAGTGATCTGTGTAAGGCTGCATTCCCATCACGATTTCTCCATCTGACCTGAGCCCACAATTTCAGAAATCAAAATCATATGAAAACGTACACAAAGTCTGATTCATTGACTTCCATGAAAAAATCGGATCTTTTATACACATCCGATTTGATCCGCATCCGATTTTAAACAATTTTTTTTCGGGTCTGAATTCGGGTTTGACCACAATTTTTTCGCCAGACTGAAAATCGGATACAAATCGTATCTGAAAAACATATAATGAAGTTCAATGTAAATCGGATAAGATCTTTAACTGTGCGATTTCATCAGATTAATCGCACCCGTATTTTTGGTTCACACATGCGCAGTAGCCACAGAATGGTCCAGCAAGTTCTGGAAACTGCTAAAAACTTTGAGAATCTTCCTCCCAGCAGTCTCTGCTCTATATATAAAGGTCAGAGCAACCTTCCCCCCACACACACCTAGTCTGTGAAGCCTGGACACCATCTTGATGCACCCAAGGAGTGAGGTACCCTTCTGAAAGTAAGTTTCCTCAGATATCTCAATGCAATAGATGTTTTATGTTATCAATATATAATTTGCAAACATTTTATTTTGTGTAGGATATATTTTATATGTTTTATGCATGTTTTTATTTCCCTATATTGGCTATGTTCTCATTGTATAGCCACAGTAAATTGGCTGTTTGGTGCTGCTACCATGTTTACTTGCATTCAACATTGCACTTTATATTACTTTGGGGGATAGGGGGTTATATAGTGGAAAGCTGCAATGATAACTTTATAATGTTTTTGGGTGGGATCCTGCTGTTTTTTTTTCACCATGTGTTTACAATGCTTGTGTACTTCCAATATTGTGTGGTGATTGGGGTGGGCTCCTGCTGTTCTTTTTGCACCATGCTCTCACAGGTGGATATTTATCCAAAGCTGAGCAGTGGAAGAGTGGTGCTGTTGCCCATAGCAACCAATGTGATTGCTTCTTTCTAGAGGCCTTTTCAAAATGTAAATCACTAATTGGTTCTTATAGGCAACGGCACCACCTTTTTAGACATCTCCAGAACAATGTCTGTCTCAGTAGATTCACATTATTATGTTTTTTGTGTTTAAACAGATGTTTAGTGATGATGATGAAGTACCAGGATATACGCAGGAATCCTTTCCTGGGGTAAATTTTTGTTTGTATATCAATATGTGTAGATATGGATACCTAGATATAGATGGGGTGTGTGTATAATATATATATATATATATATATATATATATATATATATATATATATATACATATGTGTGTGTAATGTATATGGGGGAGATTTATCAATACATGTGTAGAGCAAGGGTGGTGCAGTTGATCGCTTTTATTTTTCACATGCCTCTTTAAACATGAAAGAGATGACCTGATTGGTTGCTATGGGCAACTGCACCACCCTTGCTTGACACATGTTTTGTTAAATCTCCCCCTATGTGTATGTATATCTCTGTGTGTGTGTGTGTGTGTGTGTGTGTATATATATATATATATATATATATATATATATATATATAAAAGCAAAAATAAACAGTGGCACACCAAGTGAAAAAAAGAAAGGTGATTTATTTCAAAAAAACGTGTTAGGTTGAAATTTGGAATAGGCTTTTTTGAAATAAATCACCTTTCTTTTTTCCACTTGGTGTACCACTGTTTATTTTTGCTTTGTGTCTTGGAGGGGTCCCCAACCAGGACCTGACACAGTAGGCACCCGTACACCTTTTTTCCTCTGGAGTGCTGCTTTCCTGTTCCATATAGATATATAGATAGATAGATAGATAGATAGATAGATAGATAGATAGATATAGATATAGATATAGATATAGATATAGATATATATATATATATATATATATATATATATATATATAGATATAGAGATGCAAATCATAAAATGTTGCAGTATCTTGTAATACCTTTTTTATTGGACTAACAGCATTTTGTAGAGACAAGCTTTCGGGATTCCTCCCTTTATCAAGTCCAAAGCAAATCACTTGATAAAGGGAGGAATCCCGAAAGCTTGTCTCTACAAAATGCTGTTAGTCCAATAAAAAAGGTATTACAAGATACTGCAACATTTTATGATTTGCATCTGCATCACTGGACTAATACGGCTACTCAAATTTACTATATATATATATATATATATATATATATATATATATATATATATATATAGCTATACATAATGATTTGTGTGTATATATTTTTTTTAGTTTTTTTGCACAGTCCATCTGACCATAGCACTGTATGTACCTATATATATATATATATATATATATATATATATATATATATATATATATATATATATATATATAAAATGTCATAGGTAAAAGCACAGTTGACCTTTAAAATTGCTTTTATATTTGCCATTATATATAGACTTATATATAGGCAAGGTTTAGCACAGAGCCGGAGGAGCGGTGTCAATCTCCCCATCTGCCTACCACTAGCCAGGTTTATATTTTATTTATTTATTTATTTATTTATTTATTTATTTTATTCTACATAGTTTTAGCATGTACATAATTTTTTTTTTTTTTTTTTTTTTTTTTAGGCATCTTCTGTTACCACAAGCCAGAAATCAAAGAAGCCTTCATCCAGTCAAAGTACAATTGGGGTAAGTATGCTCATCTTTTCATGACTATTTTGACCTTCAAGGGTACCACAAAACCACTATCAAACTTTACATCATTCATGGTGATGCAAATTGCCAATATTTCCAAGGATCTATTGTATAATTAATTTATTTCCAAGGATCTCTTCATGTATGTAGCTTTTTTTTGTTTCATCATGAAGGTTGATCATAGTAGTATGCTTTGGACACAATGGGGGAGATTTATCAATAACTGTCCAGAGGAAAAGTTGCCCATAGCAACCAATTATATTGCTGATTTTATTTTAACAAGACCTCTGCAAAATGAAAGTAATCAGATTATTTGCTCTGGGCAACTTTTCCGATGGAAAGGTTTTGATAATTCTCCCCCAATTCACCCTCCATTCCTGTCTATTGGTCCTGTGCCTTTTGTATGTATGTATGTAATTAATCAAAAATGTATTATTTTCATTAGATGAGAAGATGCAAAAAAAAATGGCGGTCAGTAAGAGATGCTTTTAAAAGATATTGTACTAAAGAGGAACAAGCGTCTAAAAGTGGTTCTGGAGCCTCCAAACTTACTGTGTACAAGCATGCCAATAGTCTACAATTTCTTCAAAAATGCTTCAAACTTCGAAAGTAAGTATATTTAAGGCCAAAAAATTGCATCTTTAAATTTTCACATGAATCTTTAAAACAGAGACTGACTGGTTACTATGGGCAACTCAACTCTTTCTCTAAACAGGTTTTGATAAATCATCCACTATATGCCTTTGAAATATTATATATTTTTTATTTTCAGGACAACATCAAGTCTTTCATCAACATTACAGACAGAACAGACTGAGGGTTCCACACTACAATCAGAAACTGCTCCACCAGTAGAAGGAGAACCTTCAGCTCGCATGTCTGTGGCAGATCAAATACAGCATCAAATTATGTATGCCAGTAGACGCCAACGAAAAGACCATGATTTTAGAGATATCTTAATGTTAGAGGGATTTCCAAAAATAGAGGACAGCTTTGAGAGTAGATTAATGTCCCAAGATTTAAGGATTTTGCGTTTGGAGGGAGGGTGGATTGGTGAGAAAGAAAATGCAGATCGTCAATTCCTTCTCTCATTACTCCCTGGTATGTCTACAATGACATATTCTGAAAAATTATATTTTCAGGGAAAAATTCTTAATTTAATGGCAGAGATAGACAAAAAGCACTGCCAAACTCCCACATTTCATGAACCATCACCAATGTGTGGTAGCCCTTGGGGGGGGGGGGGTGTGTATGGTGGTGGTGGTATGGTATCGGTATATGAGGGGTTAATATTAACCCTGTCACTCGTGACGCCAGGGTGAGGGCTGATATTACCGTGGTATAGCTTCGGCCTATCGCCGCCCTTCCCAGAAACGACAGGCGTATGCAGGTAATGACTGAAGGTCCACACTGGAGTTAAACTTGAACTGAAGTAAACTTTAATCTTGAACTTGCGGTACATTCAGAATACAGTTACAGTCTCTGCAATACACTTCTATAGACTTCAATGACTGACAGTTGCTGCGGACCTTGCGTCTTTTGCAGGTTAATAGAATCAAGGTAATTGATCCGTCCGGATTTAGGGGTAGATTAGGTCTGGTGGTCCCGCAGAGTGTTTGGGGATTGATACACTCTATATTTGCTAAGGATTGGCCGTTGCTGCGAGGCTTGGGCCTAACTCATGGTTTTTAGCAGCGCAGGTTTTATAGAGAGATGTTGCTCGCTTGGCAACCCAGGAACAAAGAGAGCTAAAATGGCTGCCGTGTCCCTTATATGGACAGGGGGCAGAGCCTAATTTGATAGGTCCAAGGTCAGCTGTCACTCACCGTCACACAGGCTTCTGGGTGATCATCTGACTTCCTATACAGGTCCTATGCACATAATAAAACCAAAACGAGGCTAGAAATACCAAAGTGAGGCCTGGAACGCATCCAGAGTGAGGCTTGGAACGCATCACATGACCCGAAGGCCCTGCGACACCATGGAAACAAGTAATTAACCATTTATTTACATATATTATGCTATTTACTGTTACGCCGAGCGCTCCGGGTCCCCGCTCCTCCCCGGAGCGCTCGCTACACTTCCCTCACTGCAGCGCCCCGGTCGGTTCCACGGACCCGGGGCGCTGCGTTACCACCTCCGGCCGGGATGCGATTCGCGATGCGGGTAGCGCCCGCTCGCGATGCGCACCCCGGCTCCCGTACCTTACTCGCTCCCCGTCAGTTCTGTCCCGGCGCGCGCGGCCCCGCTCCCTAGGGCGCGCGCGCGCCGGGTCTTTGCGATTTAAAGGGCCACTGCACCGCTGATTGGTGCAGTGGTTCCTATTAGTGTTTACACCTGTGCACTTCCCTATATCACCTCACTTCCCCTTCACTCCCTCGCCGGATCTTGTTGCCCTAGTGCCAGTGAAAGCGTTCCTTGTGTGTTCCTTGCCTGTGATTCCAGACCTTCTGCCGTTGCCCCTGACTACGATCCTTGCTGCCTGCCCCGACCTTCTGCTACGTCCGACCTTGCTTCTGTCTACTCCCTTGTACCGCGCCTATCTTCAGCAGCCAGAGAGGTTGAGCCGTTGCTAGGGGATACGACCTGGTCACTACCGCCGCAGCAAGACCATCCCGCTTTGCGGCGGGCTCTGGTGAAAACCAGTAGTGACTTAGAACCGATCCTCTAGCACGGTCCACGCCAATCCCTCTCTGGCACAGAGGATCCACTACCTGCCAGCCGGCATCGTGACAGTAGATCCGGCCATGGATCCCGCTGAAGTTCCTCTGCCAGTTGTCGCTGACCTCACCACGGTGGTCGCCCAGCAGTCACAACAGATTGCGCAACAAGGCCAACAGCTGTCTCAACTGACTGTTATGCTACAACAGTTACTACCACAGCTCCAGCAATCATCTCCTCCGCCAGCTCCTGTACCTCCTCCGCAGCGAGTGGCCGCTTCTGGAATACGACTATCCTTGCCGGATAAATTTGATGGGGACTCTAAGTTTTGCCGTGGCTTTCTTTCCCAATGTTCATTACACTTGGAGATGATGTCGGACCAGTTCCCCACTGAAAGGTCTAAGGTGGCTTTCGTAGTCAGCCTGCTGTCTGGAAAAGCCCTGGCTTGGGCCACACCGCTCTGGGACCGCAATGACCCCGTCACTGCCTCTGTACACTCCTTCTTCTCGGAAATTCGAAGTGTCTTTGAGGAACCTGCCCGAGCCTCTTCTGCTGAGACTGCCCTGTTGAACCTGGTCCAGGGTAATTCTTCCGTTGGCGAGTATGCCGTACAGTTCCGTACCCTTGCTTCAGAATTATCCTGGAATAATGAGGCACTCTGCGCGACCTTTAAAAAAGGCCTATCCAGCAACATTAAAGATGTTCTGGCCGCACGAGAAATCCCTGCTAACCTACATGAACTCATCCATCTTGCCACTCGCATTGACATGCGTTTTTCCGAACGGCGTCAGGAGCTCCGCCAGGATATGGACTCTGTTCGCACGAGGCGTTTCTTCTCCCCGGCTCCTCTCTCCTCTGGTCCCCTGCAATCTGTTCCTGTGCCTCCCGCCGTGGAGGCTATGCAGGTCGACCGGTCTCGCCTGACACCCCAAGAGAGGACACGACGCCGCATGGAGAATCTCTGCCTGTACTGTGCTAGTACCGAACACTTCCTGAAGGATTGTCCTATCCGTCCTCCCCGCCTGGAAAGACGTCCGCTGACTCCGCACAAAGGTGAGACAGTCCTTGATGTCTACTCTGCTTCTCCACGTCTTACTGTGCCTGTGCGGATGTCTGCCTCTGCCTTCTCCTTCTCTGCTGTGGCCTTCTTGGACTCTGGATCTGCAGGAAATTTCATCTTAGCCTCTCTCGTCAACAGGTTCAACATCCCGGTGACCAGTCTCGCCAGACCCCTCTACATCAATTGTGTAAACAATGAAAGATTGGACTGTACTATACGTTTCCGCACGGAGCCCCTTCTAATGTGCATCGGATCTCATCACGAGAGGATTGAACTGTTGGTCCTCCCCAATTGCACTTCTGAAATCCTTCTTGGACTTCCCTGGCTTCAACTCCATTCCCCAATCCTGGATTGGTCCACTGGGGAGATCAAGAGTTGGGGGCCCTCTTGTTCCAAGGACTGCTTAAAACCGGTTCCCAGTAAACCTTGCCGTGTCCCTGTGCTTCCTCATGTAACCGGTCTCCCTAAGGCCTATATGGACTTTGCGGACGTTTTTTGCAAAAAACAAGCTGAGACTCTACCTCCTCACAGGCCTTATGATTGTCCCATTGACCTCCTCCCGGGCACTACTCCACCCCGGGGCAGAATCTATCCTCTGTCCGTCCCAGAGACTCTTGCCATGTCTGAATACGTCCAAGAAAATTTAAAAAAGGGCTTTATCCGTAAATCCTCCTCTCCTGCCGGAGCCGGATTTTTCTTTGTGTCCAAAAAAGATGGCTCTCTACGTCCTTGCATTGACTACCGCGGTCTTAATAAAATCACGGTTAAGAACCGCTACCCCCTACCCCTCATCTCTGAACTCTTTGATCGTCTCCAAGGTGCCCATATTTTTACCAAACTGGACTTAAGAGGTGCTTATAATCTCATCCGCATCAGAGAGGGGGATGAATGGAAAACGGCATTTAACACCAGAGATGGACACTTTGAGTATCTGGTCATGCCCTTTGGTCTATGCAACGCCCCTGCCGTCTTCCAAGACTTTGTTAATGAAATTTTTCGTGATCTACTATACTCCTGTGTTGTTGTATATCTGGACGATATCCTGATTTTTTCTGCCAATCTTGAAGAACACCGCCAGCATGTCCGTATGGTTCTTCAGAGACTTCGTGATAATCAACTCTATGCCAAAATAGAGAAATGTCTGTTTGAATGCCAATCTCTTCCTTTTCTAGGATACTTGGTCTCTGGCCAGGGACTACAAATGGACCCAGATAAACTCTCTGCCGTCTTAGATTGGCCACGCCCCTCCGGACTCCGTGCCATCCAACGTTTTTTGGGGTTCGCCAATTATTACAGGCAATTTATTCCACATTTTTCTACCATTGTGGCTCCTATTGTGGCTTTAACAAAAAAAAATGCCGATCCCAAGTCTTGGCCTCCTCAAGCGGAAGACGCCTTTAAACGACTCAAGTCTGCCTTTTCTTCGGCTCCCGTGCTCTCCAGACCTGACCCATCTAAACCCTTCCTATTGGAGGTTGATGCCTCCTCAGTGGGAGCTGGAGCTGTCCTTCTACAAAAAAACTCTTCCGGGCATGCTGTTACTTGTGGTTTTTTTTCCAGGACCTTCTCTCCGGCGGAGAGGAACTACTCCATCGGGGATCGAGAGCTTCTAGCCATTAAATTAGCACTTGAGGAATGGAGGCATCTGCTGGAAGGATCAAGATTTCCAGTTATTATTTACACCGATCACAAGAACCTCTCCTACCTCCAGTCTGCCCAACGGCTGAATCCTCGTCAGGCCAGGTGGTCTCTGTTCTTTGCCCGATTTAATTTTGAAATTCACTTTCGGCCTGCTGATAAAAACATTAGGGCCGATGCTCTCTCTCGTTCCTCAGATGCCTCTGAAATTGAACTCTCTCCTCAACACATCATTCCTCCTGACTGCCTGATTTCCACTTCTCCAGCCTCCATCAGGCAAACTCCTCCAGGAAAGACCTTTGTTTCTCCACGCCAACGCCTTGGGATCCTCAAATGGGGTCACTCCTCCCATCTCGCAGGTCATGCGGGCATCAAGAAATCTGTGCAACTCATCTCTCGCTTCTATTGGTGGCCGACTCTAGAGACTGATGTGGTGGACTTTGTGCGAGCCTGCACTATCTGTGCCCGGGATAAGACTCCTCGCCAGAAGCCCGCTGGTTTTCTTCATCCTCTACCTGTCCCCGAACAACCTTGGTCTCTGATTGGTATGGATTTTATTACTGACTTACCCCCATCCCATGGCAACACTGTTATTTGGGTGGTCGTTGATCGATTCTCCAAAATGGCACATTTCATCCCTCTTCCTGGTCTTCCTTCAGCGCCTCAGTTGGCTAAACAATTTTTTGTACACATTTTTCGTCTTCACGGGTTGCCTACACAGATCGTCTCGGATAGAGGCGTCCAATTTGTGTCTAAATTCTGGAGGGCTCTCTGTAAACAACTCAAGATTAAATTAAATTTTTCTTCTGCATACCATCCTCAATCCAATGGACAAGTAGAGAGAATTAACCAGATCTTGGGTGACTATTTACGACATTTTGTTTCCTCCCGCCAGGATGACTGGGCAGATCTTCTACCTTGGGCCGAATTCTCGTATAATTTCAGAATCTCTGAATCTTCCTCCAAATCTCCGTTTTTCGTGGTGTACGGCCGTCACCCTCTTCCCCCCCTCCCTACCCCCTTGCCCTCTGGTCTGCCCGCTGTGGATGAAATTTCTCGTGATCTTTCCACCATATGGAAAGAGACCCAAAATTCTCTCTTACAGGCTTCTTCTCGCATGAAGAGATTCGCAGATAAGAAAAGAAGAGCTCCTCCCATTTTTTCCCCTGGAGACAAGGTATGGCTCTCCGCTAAATATGTCCGTTTCCGTGTCCCGAGCTATAAGTTGGGACCACGCTATCTTGGTCCTTTTAAAGTTTTGTGTCAAATTAATCCTGTCTCTTACAAACTTCTTCTTCCTCCTTCTCTTCGTATCCCTAATGCCTTTCACGTCTCTCTTCTTAAACCTCTCATCCTCAACCGTTTTTCTCCTAAATCTGTTCCTCCCACTCCTGTTTCCGGCTCCTCGGACATCTTCTCTGTTAAAGAGATTTTGGCCTCTAAAAAGGTCAGGGGAAGAACTTTTTTTTTAGTGGATTGGGAGGGTTGTGGTCCAGAAGAGAGGTCCTGGGAACCTGAGGACAATATCCTGGACAAAAGTCTGATCCTCAGGTTCTCAGGCCCCAAGAAGAGGGGGAGACCCAAGGGGGGGGGTACTGTTACGCCGAGCGCTCCGGGTCCCCGCTCCTCCCCGGAGCGCTCGCTACACTTCCCTCACTGCAGCGCCCCGGTCGGTTCCACGGACCCGGGGCGCTGCGTTACCACCTCCGGCCGGGATGCGATTCGCGATGCGGGTAGCGCCCGCTCGCGATGCGCACCCCGGCTCCCGTACCTTACTCGCTCCCCGTCAGTTCTGTCCCGGCGCGCGCGGCCCCGCTCCCTAGGGCGCGCGCGCGCCGGGTCTTTGCGATTTAAAGGGCCACTGCACCGCTGATTGGTGCAGTGGTTCCTATTAGTGTTTACACCTGTGCACTTCCCTATATCACCTCACTTCCCCTTCACTCCCTCGCCGGATCTTGTTGCCCTAGTGCCAGTGAAAGCGTTCCTTGTGTGTTCCTTGCCTGTGATTCCAGACCTTCTGCCGTTGCCCCTGACTACGATCCTTGCTGCCTGCCCCGACCTTCTGCTACGTCCGACCTTGCTTCTGTCTACTCCCTTGTACCGCGCCTATCTTCAGCAGCCAGAGAGGTTGAGCCGTTGCTAGGGGATACGACCTGGTCACTACCGCCGCAGCAAGACCATCCCGCTTTGCGGCGGGCTCTGGTGAAAACCAGTAGTGACTTAGAACCGATCCTCTAGCACGGTCCACGCCAATCCCTCTCTGGCACAGAGGATCCACTACCTGCCAGCCGGCATCGTGACATTTACATTAACCTATGCATAAATTACTAATTATATACTAGAATAGAGGCGACTAGGGGTAGACTGGATTAACAGGAATCCCTACGTCCTAGGGACTCTGGCTATGGGGACCCATAAATAAACAAGTACCGTATAGAATGCGGTACTGGGACACTACAAACCCCCTTACTAAAGATAAGTCGGCCTCGACGTCTGTCCCCTGAGACAGAGGGACTAGGACTAGAACAGGATGCTATAGAACAGGATGATCTGTATATTTTCTATACATCCTAAGTAGAGTAAACACGTTTTTGATGCTATCTAGACATTTGAATGCTATCTAGACATTTGAATACTATCTAGACAGTTGAATGCTATCTAGACATTTAAATACTATCTAGACATTTAAAGAAGCTATCTATCCTTTAGTTTCTAGCTTCCTATATAACTTTATAAAACTTATGATACATTTTGAGGCTTACTAGGCAATTAGGTCTCTCTAGACAATTAGATAGCTGCCTAAGACATTTTATTAGCTCTCTATACATTCTAATGAGGCTAAACTGATCATTAGCACATACCTCTATACATAAGGCTAACTAGATATTAGTACCGCTCTATTTACCTTTTGAATCAAGCTGACTAGACATTTGTATTATCTCACACATTCTATATGCCAACAATAAGTTACCTGTTAGTTAGTACACAAAGGGTATACTGGCTAACCGGAAGCTAGGTCACAGTAAGGGTGGCTGCTAGGGTCTATCGACTACACACTACTTACCCCTAGAGCACTTTCAAAACAACCTATCCAGGTCATTCTAAAAATGACGTGTTTATTTTCTGTATTTGCAAGAACACCTACTGGCCAGGCAGAGCATCTCACAAACGCAATGAAAAGAGAAAAGAAGAAATGTACCTAACAGTGGCAGGAATTGGGTATCAATGTGCTACAATTCCTTAAGTGTTACTTAAGTGAGATATTTATTTGTTTTTGTGTATGTACTAGAGACATTTTGAAGTAGTACATTAAGTGAGTAATCTAGGATACTGGAAAGTGATCGGCAGAGTACTGAAGTGGGTCATTAAAGGTACTATGTGTGTAGGTACTAAATGTGAATCCTGGTACCTGATTGGTAATTTGCCCTGTGTAGTCCCTTGAGACCGCAGCAACACCACCTCCAAGTCATCAGGAGTTCCTTCACTTGAGGATTCTTCAAGAACTTCAGTCCCCAAAGGGACCAGCTGGAGGGCTGGAAACAGGAGCAACTTCTTCGGTAGAACTGAGGGGTTCTCTTAAGACAGATGGAGGAGTGGCTTCAATGTCCGGAGCGGTCACTGGAGCAGGACTGAGACTGGGTGTAGCGACCAATGGTGGTTGACATGGGGCAACAGCTACTGGCAACTGACTGGTTGGTGCGACCAGTGTCGGCTGACTGGATGGAGCTGGGAACAGTATGCCCCAATACATGGTAGGCTGCTGAGATGGGAACAAAGGAACATCCATAGTGAGATGAATTCCTTCTCCCGGCACATACTCTCTCACACGCCTTGTCGGAGGTGGAGTAGAAGTAGCAGGAGGATCAGGAGGAGTAGGAGGAGATGGGCCAAGCATATCTTCTTTCCGGCACACTTTTATCCTATTCCGGTGAACCACCTGTGGCTCGAACCCATCTTTTTGTATCTCATACACGTCCGTTTCAGGTTAAGGAACTGCAGTGATGGTGTATGGCTCTGTTTCCCACAGGGAGTCCAATTTATGGGTTCTAGGAAATTTCCTGAGCCACACTTTATCTCCAAGCTGCAAGGGCTGAGCCGAAGCATGTCGATTATAGTCTTTCTGCTGGCGCTCATGAACTTCACCCATTTTCTTCTCAACGATGTCCTTTGCTTCCTCAATTCTTCGTCGATGCTCTGACACCCAACCTTGGGAAACCTGAGGAGAATTGTTGAAAGGTGCCTGTAGCCCAAAGGTTCGATCCTTTGGCAATTGGCCATGTCGGCCCATCATCAAGAAAAAGGGTGTATACCCCATAGAGCAGTGAACAGTGTTGTTGTAGATTTCCAGGAGTTCTGGCAGAATCTGAGGCCACTCTTCATGTTTCGAGACAGAGGCTGCTCTGAGCATCTGGATGAACACTTGTTTGATCCTCTCACAGAGTCCATTCCCTTGGGGATGGTAGGCCGTTGTCCGGAGCTTCTTGCAATCATGCAGCCGGTAAAGTTCCTGGAACAACTGGGCGTCAAAGGCGGTTCCCCGATCCGTGAGGACTGATTCGGGACACCCCAACGGTTGGATCCATTGCCGATAGAAGAGTTGAGCAGCAGTCTTGGCGGTAAGGTCCTTGACGGGGACCACAACCACCCACTTAGAGTAATGATCCACCATTGTTAGGGCATGACAATAGCCAGATCGAGTGGGGGCCAGCTTCACATGGTCCAAGGCAACAATTTGATTCGGTCTTTCTGTACAGATGGGATGCAAGGGGGCTTTCGCGTCCCTCTGGGAGTTCTTTATCACGTTGCACACGGAGCACTCGGCACACCATCTCTCGATGTCTCCCCGCATCCCAATCCAGTAGAATCTCCTCCTGACTGTGATCTCCGTCTTATGGACCCCGAAGTGTCCGGATTGGTCATGATAATCATTCAGAACCATGGCTGCATCCCTCCTGGGAACCACAATCTGGTGTATGCGGTCTCCAGAGACTGGGTCTAGGAAATTTCGGTATACCAACCCCTTGTGCAGGAACAGGTGGTTTCTCTGCCGCCACAGCCGCTTCAATTCGAAGTCTCCATGGGCCTTGCGCACCCGAGTAGGCACTTTCTTGTGGAGGCAATAGTCAAGGAGGTACCCTATAACTCTGCTCTCATCCTGAAGTGTCTTCCAGGTAGACAGATCTTCAGAGACCTTGGGAGATTCAGGTCCGTCACCCGCCTGGGCAGTTAGAGCATTCTGGCTCACGAACCTTCGTTAGAAGGGAGGCATCTCTACATCTTCCCACACATCTTCAGCAGGAGGCGCTTCTCCCGGGGCCATGCGAGAAAGTACATCCGCATTGACATTGGTTTTTCCGCTGCGGTACTTGATGTTAAAGTCATAGTTGGCCAACCGAGAGGCCCAACGCTGTTCGAGAGCTCCCAACTTAGCAGTGTTCAAATGGGCCAAGGGGTTGTTATCAATGTAGACCGTTAAGGGAGTAGCAGCCAGATAGTCTTTAAACTTCTCAGTAATAGCCCAAACCAGGGCCAGGAGTTCCAGCTTGAAGGAGCTGTAGTTAGCGTCATTCTTATCAGCACCTCGAAGATGCCGGCTGGCATAGGCAATCACCCTCTCCTTGCCATCTTGCACTTGAGATAAGACCGCCCCCAGACCTTCAAAGCTAGTGTCTGTGTATAAACGGAACGGCAGGCTGTAGTCAGGATACGCCAATATGGGGGGTTCAGTGAGGAGATACTTCAGGGCTCGAAAGGCATCCTCTTGTTCTTTTGCCCACTTGATGGGAAGCCTCCCATTATGATTATCCCGGACAGTCCCTCTCAGTAATTCGGTCAAGGGTCCGGCAATTTGAGCAAAATGAGGGATGAAACGCTGGTAAAATCCAGCAAACCCCAGGAAACTTCGGACGTCTCGCACCCTCCTGGGTGTAGGCCACGCTTTCACAACACTCACTTTGTCTGGATCAGGCTGAACTCCTTGAGCACTGACGACATGTCCTAGGTAGTGCACTTGAGGCTTTAGCAAGTGACATTTGGAGGGCTTAACCTTGAGTCCATGTCGGATAAGAACTTGGAAAACTTCTTTCAGGTGATCCAGGTGTTCTTGATATGTTTGAGAGTAGACTATGACGTCATCTAGATACAACAAAACACTCTGGAAGTTAAGGTGCCCTAAGCATCGCTCCATTAGGCGTTGGAAAGTAGCTGGTGCATTGCACAGTCCAAAGGGCATACTTTTGAACTCGAAGAGACCCATGGGGTCACAAATGCGGTCTTCTCCCTGTCCTCTTCTGCCATCGGCACCTGCCAGTATAGCTGCTCGTCAGATCCAGCGTGGAAAAGTAGGCGGCAGACCCCAACGCAGTCAAGGATTCTTCAATGCGTGGGAGAGGATAGGCATCCTTATGAGTTATGTTGTTGAGCTTCCGGTAGTCTACGCAAAAGCGGATGGTGCCATCTTTCTTTTTCACCAAGACCAAAGGTGCAGCCCACGGACTCTGGCTTTCCTGGATGACATCGGCCTCTTTCATCTCCACCAGCATTTTCTTTATGGTCTGATACATCCCAGGAGCCACAGGGCGATGCCTCTCTTTAATGGGTGGATTGTCTCGGGTGAGAATCCTATGTTTGATCATGGCGGTCCTGCCAAAGTCTGTGGGAAATTTGCTGAAAGCTTCTTGATGTTTCTTAGCCACCTGGATGACTCCTTCCACCTGTTCCCTGGAGGTATCTTCGTCTCCTATCTGCAGCTGGTTCCACCAAGGTTCCGCAGGGCTCCGATCAGGTCCAGGTTGGACCACCTGTGACTTTGAGACTACATCTCTGACCTCTAGATGGTGTAAAGTAGCCACTGGGGTCTACTTGGGTAGTTGGACAGCAACTTGAGAGAGATTGATGTCAGGATCCGGATACTGTGAGGATACTGGTGGTGGATCCTCTGTGTCAGTGGGGTGATGACGTGGGCCGTACCAGGGGAACGGAGTCTAAGGGGTTACTGGTTTTCACCAGAGCCCGTTGCAAAGCGGGATGGACTTGCAGCGGCAGGTAACCCCCAGATCATTCCACCCGATAGTGACTCAACCCCAACTGACAGCTGAGACAGGAGCGGTACAAGGGATTAGGCAAGAGCAAGGTCAGACGTAGCAGAATGTCAGGGCAGGCAGCAAGGATCGTAGTCAGGGGCAATGGCAGAGGGTCTGGAACACTGGCTTGGGACATACAAGGAAACGCTTTCACTGGCTACGCGGGTCGCATCCCCGCCGGTAACATTAATGCAGTGCTCCCGGTCAGCAGGTCTGACCGGGGCGCTGCAAGAAGGTGAACACCGCGAGCGCTCCGGGGAGGAGCAGGGACCCGGAGCGCTTGGCGTAACAATTGATAAGCCTCAATGGGACCTTCCCATTCCGTACGGTTACCAGGCTTCTAGCAGCTCGCACCAAGGGACAATCTTCTAACAGAAGGGGCTTCAAGAGTGCTTGGTAATCTTGATTTTTCACCCCGGGTCGGACACAGCACCAAATAACTGTCTCTCTCTGTGGCTGTAGACTAATGGCTCGGATATCTTGAGTCCTTACTCGACAGATTTCTCCATGATGATTCACGAACTTCTGTTCTGCTTGGAGGGTTTTGAGGTGGTGATGGGCAGCTCGCCGGCCTGGGGGTGACAAGTAAGGGAGAGATGCATGCAGTGCACAGATAATATCATCAAAACAGTGCCTCATAATATTCATGCCTAAAATGAAATCGGCTGCTCCCTCATCTCTAACATTTGTGACGATAACCCCTTGCCTTCCTAACACATGTTTTCCCACCTGCACCGTGGGCTCCCAGTAACCATGTCTGGGTACTGGTTTCCCGTTCCCTGCAATTACTCTGAAGTCCGCTTCCTGAGGATCACACAACCTTTCTGGGCCCAAGTACTTATAGAAAAAAACCCTGTGGGATAGTGGATACCTGAGACCCCGTATCTATCAGAGCTTGTAACCAGACACCTTCAATCATCACCTGTACATAAGAGCAAGCAGCTACATACATAGGCAGTCCTTTCTTATCGCTGGTTGATTCTGGACCTTCAATCTCTACTCCTGGGGTGTGGTCCTCGACCCCAGGGGACGCCCGTTTAAAGCCCAGCATTGGCTCTTCCAGTGTCCATTCTTGTTACAATAACTGCAAACGGGTCTTTGGATTCCAGGTGGTCTCACAGAAGGAACACTAGGTGGTGTGACAGGGCGAGGGTCAGCCTTCTTAGGTGGTGGTGTTGCAGATCTGGAAGGGTTTGGCTGTACTGCCATTTCTTTGAAGGCCTTGGCTAACTGTTCAATGTCCTGTTTAATGTCTTGTAAGTCAGCTGTCCAAGGGCTAGGACTAGATGTTGGTGGGGCAGATTGAGAAGGGACAGGCGGTTTGGGCGAAGGACCCTGAGAGTCTGTAGCAGGAACACTAATTTCTTCTGTCTGAGGCCCTGACTCTATTACTTTCTCCACTAGTCTCTTAAAGGCTGGGAAGGCCATGTCGGGATTCTGTATGGCCAGCATCCTCAGTTGGGCCTTGTCCCATTTGTTTAGTGCCCCCTCTATAAAATGATCCATCAGTACTCGATTGCCCTGATCGGGCGTGATGCCGTCCAACTTCTGTACCGCCTCTAATATGCTCTGCAAAGCCACTGCATATGCTCGGAGGGTCTCACCTGGCTTCTGGTGTCGTTCATAGAGTCGGAGGCGTACCTCCGAGAGGGAATGAGATTCAAACACTTGAGAAAGTCCTTCAAAAATCTGTCCCACTGTGGCCTTATCGGCCACTGGCCAGGTGCGAAGTTCTTCCAAGGCGGGTCCCTGGAGTTGTCCCAGAAGCAGTTGTACCTGTTGATGAGGGGGAAGTGCATAAAATGCAAAGAGGCTGTAGAATTTCTCTTTAAAGTCTCTTAGTGTAAAAGGGTCACCATTGTAGGTGGGAAGTACAGGATTCCCCAAGAAGACAGGCTCCCAACACATAGGGAGAGACTGAGGGTGGACTGGCTGGGTCCTGTTCTGCCGGTGTTGGTAAGGGCGGCAACATTCTTCTAGCTGAGGGTGCAGACCCCGTTGGCTGGGCCGCTGGAACATCGCCCCCTTGCTGTTCAGGTGGGGACCGTGGGACTGCAGGTTCCGACATTTTTGTATTTGTTATACTGGCCCTTTAAATAGATCTCGGGTTCCTAGGTCCCAGGAAAATGCGCAATTGTTCTTTAATCTGGAACTTGAGAGCGTAGATTTCAAACTTGAGAGCGGTGACCTGAAACTCAACAGCCTTTAATTGGAATTTGAGTGCGTTGATCGGCAGCTGGAGCGATTCTATGCAGGACTTCAATTCGGTAATCTGATGTCTCAGAGTCCCGTACTGTATCGGTTCTTCACAGCTTCTAGCCTGTTGAAGCACTCTGTGCCTTTTCCCGCACTGGGCTGTCTGTCTTTGTTGGTTTCTGGCTCTAGGCTCTGACAAAATGGCCGCCGCGGCACCGAGGGCTTTGGTGGGCGGGGTCTCTGGGTCACGTGCGCCGGGATGTCCCGCGCTGACTTGTAACTCCGCAGTACTGTTCGCCTCCCCCTTACTTTACATGCGCACTACCTCCACACAGCACCGTGCGCGCAACCTCTTGCTCCGGAGTATAAGTCACAGTACATTAATAAAGTTCACTTCATAGGGGGGAGTACACTTTCACTAGTGGCAATGGTAGGCACACACCCGAATCCTGTTCGTGCAACGCCAAAAAGGCTTTGTGGTAGCCCTTGGGGGGGGGGGGGGTGTATGGTGGTGGTGGTATGGTATCGGTATATGAGGGGTTAATATTAACCCTGTCACTCGTGACGCCAGGGTGAGGCCTGATATTACTGAGGTATAGCTTCGGCCTATCGTCGCCCTTCCCAGAAACGACAGGCATATGCAGGTAATGACTGAAGGTCCTCACTGGAGTTAAACTTGAACGGAAGTAAACTTTACTCTTGAACTTGCGGTACATTCAGAATACAGTTACAGTCTCTGCAATACACTTCTATGGACTTCAATGACTGACAGTTGCTGCGGACCTTGCGTCTTTTGCAGGTTAATAGAATCAAGGTAATTGGTGCGTGGATCCGTCCGGATTTAGGGGTAGATTAGGTCCGGTGGTCCCGCAGAGTGTTTGGGGATTGATACACTCTATATTTGCTAAGGATCGGCTGTTGCTGCGAGGCTTGGGCCTAACTCACGGTTTTTAGCAGCGCAGGTTTTATGGAGGGATGTTGCTCGCTTGGCAACCCAGGAACAAAGAGAACTAAAATGGCTGCCGCGTCCCTTATATGGACAGGCGGCGGAGCCTAATTTGATAGGTCCAAGGTCAGCTGTCACTCACCGTCACACAGGCTTCTGGGTGATCATCTGACTTCCTATACAGGTCCTATACACATAAAACCAAAACGAGGCTAGAAATACCAAAGTGAGGCCTGGAACGCATCCAGAGTGAGGCTTGGAACGCATCACATGACCCGAAGGCCCTGCGACGCCATGGAAACAAGTAATTAACCATTTATTAACATATATTATGCTATTTACATTAACATATGCATAAATTACTAATTAAAAGCAAATTAAAACGGCACAACCAATATCCAGAGTAAAGAAGAAATTTGGCGTGCCCGCATATCTGGAATCTGGGTCCGCCGGTTCCTTGATCCAGACCAAAGCAAATATGATGCAGCACTCCACAAGTAGCAAAGAAGGTGGTTTTATTCCATCATGTGCATAGACAACGTTTCACCAGTCTCACACTGGCTTTTTCAAGTTCACTTGAAAAAGCCAGTGTGAGACTGGTGAAACGTTGTCTATGCACATGATGGAATAAAATCACCTTCTTTGCTACTTGTGGAGTGCTGCATCATATTTGCTTTTGTCTAAATTACTAATTATATACTAGGGACTACGTCCTAGGGACTCTGGCTATGGGGACCCATAAATAAACAAGTACTGTATAGAATGCGGTACTGGGACACCACAAATGCAACAATATCAACCACTAAATCCCCAGACACGTGTGCCTCCAAGTACACCACAGCGTTTCATTCAATATGGTCAACCTCAAGTTGCACAAACACAGTATCTCAATGTTCGTACCTACTCTCATCAATGTCCAGGAACGCACACCTGTTCGGGGATCAGAGGTTCAATTCCAAAATTTGTAGCTACTTTTGTCTTTGCACAATGTGAACCAGCTTTCTCAAATAGTGCATGAGAAACATTGGTGTGAATTTCCAAAAGCAAATGCTATTGGAAACTCACTCCGCTGTTTCTCACACTGATTGAGAAATCAGGTTCATTAGCGATCTCTTCAGAAAATGAGTTTTGGTTGGTTCAAAAAATTTTGTAAAATTATCTATAGCACTTTATTGAGGATTCTCACCTATCTCAATGTGGATGTTTCCCAACCAGACAGCTTCCAGCTTTTGTCAAACTACAACTCTCAGTATTGTTGGTGTGTGGAGATGCTTTAAATTGTATTTTGACAACAGCTGTAGGCCCCAAAGAGTATTGTTCTGCCAAGAACTTGAGTCCATTGTGAAGAACTCACTTTACCCCGTTGCTGTTCGGTCCTTTGGTCCAGTCTTCTTCCTCCTTTTGTGAGCATGGATCATCACGCTGAGCGCAGCAATATCACCTGCCACAGAGATGTACAAACTTGGCTGAGTGCAGTGTGATGATCCGTGCACACAAAAGGAGGAAGAAGGTGACACTCAAGTTTTTTTGCAGAACAATACTCTGATGGAGATTGTAGAGTCATGGAATTATATGCACTAGTATTCCCCTTTTTAAAAAAAAGTTTCATAAAGTTATATATTTCTAAACACCCTATGTAGGGTAAATTGTCAACGTGGCAAAATATACCAACATTGTAATGAACCTTTTTTGTGAAGGTTTAAAAAATGCCAGCAGAATTTATACCTGTACTGTTTGTTTCTCAAAGGATTTGTTTGTATATTCTTAGATTTTTACCCAATTGTGGGTAATGTTTCATTTTATTGTACAATGTTTTTTACTTTTATAAAGTAAAGACATTTCTAAAAAAAAAAAGTCTTCATTATTTTAAGTTCACAAATACGAAATTAGTTTAACAAACGACAAAATTTATTAAAATGGGTTATATAATTGGTTCTTGTTGACCGTGCCAAATGCCTCCAGATGAAGTCTGTGAAGAGAAAAATTATAAATGTTAGTACATTTATAGAAGATTAAAGATTATAAGGGGGAGGGGGAATTATCAAAAGCTGTGCAAAGAAATAGTAGGCAAGTTGACCATAGCAATCAATCAGATCCCTTCTTATTAGCAGAGGCAATTTTTATAAATGAAAGAAGCGATCTGATTGGTTACTATAGGCAACTGGGAAACATTTACTCAGAGGTTTTATACCCCCATGAATGGACCCAAAGCTCCTCAAACCAATTACATACCTAAAGATTATCTTGCCATGGAACTTTGCCTTGTGGGCTGATGAAGTACTCTGCATATTGGTCACGGATATTTAGGACAGCTCTGGTGGATCGTGCAGAAACAGTTTGTAAACTGTCCAGCTGGGACTCGCTGTCACTTGGGTCCATGTTCAGTGGTTCCAAACTGGTCACATAATTGTGCAACACTACACATGCTTTAACAATTTTGTCGATGTTATGTGGAGAAAGTTGAATAGTAGTGTTCAGGATTCGCCAACGTGCAGTCAGTATGCCAAATGCACACTCTACAAATCTGCGGGCCCTGGTCAGCCTATAATTAAATATTCTTCTTATGGGGTTCAATCTTCGTGACCCATACGGTTTAAGAAGGTTTGGACACATTAGGAAGGCTTCATCTCCTACCAAGACAAATGGCATTGGGGGTCCCTCTGATCCTGGGAGTTGTTGTGGAGCTGGGATGTTAACCCCTTCCCGCAGAATGTCATATATAAACGCCGGGTTGTGCAGTGCGTTCGCGCATCCCGACATTTATAAATGACATTCAGTTAACCCGGCGATGCGCAGCATCGCACGGGTTAACTGGCAGATGTCCCGCTGTTTCCAGCAGGGGGCAACTTCTGCTTCACCCCCAGGACCATCCATCGATAGCTGCGGGGGCTCGCGGCATAGGTGGGGGAACACGCGGGGACCGGCGACCTTACCCGAACCAGCGGCGGGACCGAGGAGCAGCGCAGGACCGGCCACGTGGACGAGCAGCGACGGGAACGGCAGGTGAGTATATGGTCCTCAGAAGCAGCAGTGAAGATCTTCACTGCTGCTTCTAGGAGTCTGAAAACTACAACTCACAGCATGCCTAGACAGCCTTTGGCTGTCTGGGCATGCTGGGAGTTGTAGTTTTGCAACATCTGGAGGGCCCCAGTTTGGAGACCATTGTATAATGGTCTCCAATCTGTGCTCTTCCAGCTGTTGCAAAACTACAACTCCCAGCATGCACTGACTGTCCAGGCATGCTGGGAGTTTTAGTTCAGCAACATCTGGCCCTTCAGATGTTGCTGAACTACAACTCCCAGCATGCCCTTCAGCTGTCTGGGCATGCTGGGAGTTGTAGTTTTGCAACAACTGGAGACACACTGGTTGGGAAACATTGTTTCTAACTCAGTGTTTCCTAACCTGTGTGCCTCCAGCTGTTGCAAAACTATAACTCCCAGCATGCACTAACAGACCATGCATGCTGGGAGTTGTGGTTTAGCAACAGCTGGTGCACCCCCCCCCCCCCCCCCCTGTGAATGTACAGGGTACATTCACATGGTCGAGGCTTTTACAGTGGGTTTCTCGCTGCAAGTTTGAGATGCAGCAAATTTTGTGCTGGGAAACTCGCTGTAATCCCCCGCCCGTGTGACTGTACCCTAAAAACACTACACTACACCAACACAAAATAAAATAAAAAGTTAAAAACACTACATATACACATACCCCTACACAGCCCCCCTCCCCCAATAAGAACGTCCGGTACACCACTGTTTCCAAAGCAGAGCCTCCAGCTGTTGAAAAACAACAACTCCCAGTATTGCCGGACAGCCGTTGACTGCCCACGCATGCTGGGAGTTTTGCAACAGCTGGAGCACCCTGTTTGGGAATCACTGGCGTAGAATACCCCTATGTCCACCCCTATGCAAATCCCTAATTTAGGCCTCAAATGCACATGGCGCTCTCACTTTGGAGCCCTGTCGTATTTTAAGGCAACAGTTTAGGGTCACATATGGGGTATCGCCGTACTCAGGAGAAATTGTGTTACAAGGTTTGGGGGGTATTTTCTTCTTTAACCCTTCATGAAAAGGAAATGTTGGGGTCTACACCAGAATGTTAGTGTCAAAAATTTAAATTTTTTACACTAACATGCTAATGTTGCCCTATACTTTACATTTTCACAAGAGGTAAAAGGGAAAAAAGCCCCCCAAAATTTGTAACGCAATTTCTCCCGACTACGGAGATACCCCATATGTGGGCGCAAAGTGCTCTGGGGGCGCACAACAAGGCCCAGAAGGGAGAGCGCACAATGTACATTTGAGGTGATTTGCACAGGGGTGGCTGATTGTTACAGCGGTTTTGACAAACGCAAAAAAAACAAAACCCCACATGTGACCCCATTTCGGAAACGACACCCCTCACTTAATGTAATGAGGGGTGCAGTGAGAATTTACCCCCCCCCCCCACAGGTGTCTGACGGATCTTTGGAACAGTGGTCCGTGAAAATGAAAACTTGTACAGCCCACTGTTCCAAAGATCTGTCAGACACCAGTGGGGGGCAAATGCTCACTGTACCCCTTGTTACGTTCCTCAAGGGGTCTAGTTTCCAAAATGGTATGCCATGTGTTTTTTTTTTGCTGTCCCGGCACCATAGGGGCTTCCTAAATGCGACATGCTCCCCGAGCAAAATTTGCTCTCAAAAAGCCAAATATGACTCCTTCTCTTCTGAGCATTGTAGTTCGCCAATAGTGCACTTCAGGTCAACTTATGGGGTACCTCCATACTCAGAAGAGATGGGGTTACAAATTTTGGGGGGTATTTTCTGCTATTAACCCTTGAAAAAATTTGAAATTTGGGGGGAAACACACATTTTAGTGGAAACATTTTTTTTTTTTTTTTACATATGCAAAAGTCGTGAAACACCTGTGGGGTATTAAGGCTCACTTTATTCCTTATTACGTTCCTCAAGGGGTCTAATTTCCAAAATGGTATGCCATCTGTTTTTTTTTTTTGCTGTTCTGGCACCATAGGGGCTTCCTAAATGCGACATGCCCCCCGAGCAAAATTTGCTCTCAAAAAGCCAAATATGACTCCTTCTCTTGTGAGCATTGTAGTTCGCCCGTAGTGTACTTCAGGTCAACTTATGGAGTACCTACATTCTCAGAAGAGATGGGGTTACAAATATTGGGGGGTATTTCCTGCTAATAACCCTTGGAAAAATTTGAAATTTGGGGGGAAACACACATTTTTGTGAAAAAAAATTTTTTTTTTTTTACATATGCAAAAGTCGTGAAACACCTGTGGGGTATTAAGGCTCACTTTATTCCTTGTTATGTTCCTCAAGGGGTCTCGTTTACAAAATGGTATGCCATGTGAGGGTTTTTTGCTGTTCTGGCACCAAAGGGGCTTCCTAAATGCAACATGCCCCCCCAAAAACCATTTCAGAAAAACATACTCTCCAAAATCCCCTTGTCGCTCTTTCCCTTCTGAGCCCTCTACTTCGCCCGCCGAACACTTTACATAGACATATGAGGTATGTGCTTACTCAAGAGAAATTGGGCTATAAATATAAGTATACATTTTCTCCTTTTACCCCTTGTAAAAATTCAAAAATTGGGTCTACAAGAACATGCGAGTGTAAAAAATGAAGATTGTGAATTTTCTCCTTCACTTTGCTTCTATTCCTGTGAAACACCTAAAGGGTTAAAATGATGACTGAATGTCATTTTGAATACTTTGGGGGGTGCTTTTTTTATAATGGGGTCTTTTGTGGGGTATTTCTAATATGAAGACCCTTCAAATCCACTTCAAACCTGAACTCGTCCCTGAAAAATAGTGAGTTTGAAAATTTTGTGGAAAATTGCTGCTTAACTTTGAAGCCCTCTGGTGTCTTCCAAAAGTAAAAACTCGTCACTTTTATGATGCAAACATAAAGTAGACATATTGTATATGTGAATAAAACATTTTTAATTGTAATATACATTTTCCTTACAAGCAGAGAACTTCAAAGTTAGAAAAATGCAAAATTTTCTAATTTTTCATCAAATTTTGGGATTTTTCGCAAGGAAAGGATGCAAGTTACCACAAAAATTTACCACCATGTTAAAGTAGAATATGTCACGAAAAAACAATCTCGGAATCAGAATGATAACTAAAAGCATTCCAGAGTTATTAATGTTTAAAGTGACAGTGGTCAGATGTGCAAAAAACGCTCTGGTCCTTAAGGCCAAAATGGGCTTGGTCCTGAAGGGGTTAAATGTCCCCTGGTATAGTCGTTTTCCCATGCATGATTCTTTAAAGACTTTAGAGTCATTTGTACGCCCATATGCACCAATGTCGACTGCCACAATTTGATACTGGGCATCAGCTATTGCCATTAATATTATAGAGAAAAACTTTTTATAATTATAGAAACTTGAACCACTGTGAGCCGGCTTCTTGATGTGAATGTGCTTGCCATCTCCTGCCCCTATGCCCCTATTGCAACTTCATTAAATTTTTCAGCAATGGCCAACCACTGATCACAGGTGGGATGTGGCATGTTTTGTGGTTGCAGCTTTTCCCAGATAACATGACAGGTCTCTTTAACAAGGTAGCAAACAGTAGACTTGCCAAGGCGATATTGGTAGTGCAGGGAGCTGAAACTTTCCCCAGTGGCAAGGTACCAGGATATGAAGAAATATAGTATTCAGACTAGACACAGGCAATATACATTCTTGGATATTCAAGCAAATCCCCCACCACCTCATTCACCCCCCAAAAAAGTGTATATAGTGAATATCTATCTTAGGGTGACAGCCAGTCTTTCTGTTGCAGAAACACATTTCCGGAACCTTGTATCCTGGCGTTGTAGATCAGCTCCAATCAGCTGCAGTAAATTATCAAAACTGTCTACAGTCATTCTAAAGTAGTCTTGAAACTTTATAGGGTATCTTCGAAGCTGGCTATACAGACCATGAAAGTCCCCATGCTTCTCCCTAACAGTATTGACAGGATGTACCCAATAACGGCGCTGCTGAACTGCATGCAACCTCTTTTGCCTCATCCTCAATTGCAGCATCCTCATTCGCATAAGAAATGATATACTGTATTTATCGGGGTATACCACGCACCGGCCTATAACACGCACCCTCATTTTACCAAGGATATTTGGGTAAAAAAAGTTTTTTACCCAAATATCCATGGTAAAATGAGGGTGCGTGTGTGCGCGTGTATACCCCGATATACCCCCAGGAAAGGCAGGGGGAGAGAGGCCGTCGCTGCCCGCTTCTCTCCCCCTGCCTTTCTTGGGGTCTAGAGCGCTGCTGTCGGCCCTTTTCACCCCCTGGTTATCGGCGCCGCTGCCCGTTTTGTCCCCCTGACTATCGGTGCCGGCGCCGATAGCCAGGGGGAGAGAAGCGGCGCCGACAGCCAGGGGGAGAGAAGGGGCAGCGGCACCCATTGCCGGCGCCGCTGCCCCGTTGCCTCCCCCCATCCCCGGTGGCATAATTACCTGAGTCGGGTCCGCGCTGCTGCAGGCCTCCGTCGTGCGTCCCCAGCGTCGTTGCTATGCACGGCGCGGCGCACTGACGTCATGCGCCGCGCCGTTCAGCGCATAGCAACGACGCCGGGGACGCACGCCGGAGACCTGCAGCAGCGCGGACCCGACTCAGGTAATTATGCCACCGGGGATGGGGGGAGGCAACGGGGCAGCGGTGCCGGCAATGGGTGCCGCTGCCCCTTCTCTCCCCCTGGCTGTCGGCGCCGCTTCTCTCCCCCTGGCTATCGGCGCCGGCACCGATAGTCTGGGGGACAGAACGGGCAGTGGCGCCGATAACCAGGGGGTGAGAAGGGCCGACAGCAGCGCTCTAGACCCCAGGAAAGGCAGGGGGAGAGAAGCGGGCAGCGACGGCCTCTCTCCCCCTGCCTTTCCTGGGGGTGTATCGGGGTATAACACGCACACAGACTTTAGGCTAAAAATTTTAGCCTAAAAAGTGCGTGTTATACGCCGATAAATACGGTAATCATTGTAAATTTCCCTCACACAAGCACTCCTATATCTCCTATCTCCTTGTACACTCAATAAACCTTTCAACCCTTTTATGAATTGAATAATAAAGCTTTATTTACGCTTGACAACGAACATGATCCGATTTTTATGAAGCAAATCGGATAAAATCGGATCAAATTTGGGAACCATACGATTTTTTTGGGAATGATTCTTTAATTGGATGAGTGTAATTTTTTAGATAAGATTGTATACGAATCTTACAATCCGTTTCCATCAGATTTTTATGTCCAATATTCGGATGGAGAAATCGTGCTGATATGGACGCAGCCTAAAAGATCAGTGTGTGCATTGTTATAGGTCCCTATGGGACAGTAAAAAAAAAATAAAGATCATTTAACCGCTTCCCTAAGTTTGAATCACCCCCTTTTCCCATAAAAAAAATAAAACAGTGTAAATAAAAATAAACATATGTGATATCGCCGCATGCGTAAATGTCCGAACTATAAAAATATATCATTAATTAAACCGCACGGTCAATGGCGTACACATAAAGTAATTCCAAAGTTCAAAAAAGCTTATTTTTGGTCACTTTTTATACCATTAAAAAATGAAAAAAAAGTGATATAAAAGTCAGATCAAAACATATGGTACCGATAAAAACTTCAGATTACGACGCAAAAAATTAGCCCTCATTCCGCCCTGTACGTGGAAAAATAAAAAAGTGATAGGGGTCAGAAGATTACATTTTTAAACGTATATATTTTCCTGCATGTAGTTATGATTTTTTCCAGAAGTACGACAAAATCAAACCTATATAAGTAGGGTATCATTTTAATCGTATGGACCTACAGAATAAAGAGAAGGTGTCATTTTTACCAAAAAATGTACTGTGCAGAAACGGAAGCCCCCAAAAGTTACAAAATGGCATTTTTTCTTCGATTTTGTCGCACAATGATTTTTTTTCCCGTTTCGCTGTGGATTTTTGGGTTAAATGACTAATGTCACTGCAAAGTAGAATTGGTGGTGCAAAAAATAATCCATAATATGGATTTTTAGGTGGAAAATTTAAAGGGTTATGATTTTTAAAAGGTAAGGAGGAAAAAACGAAAATGTAAAAACTGAAAAACCCTGCGTCCTTAACCCCTTAAGAACTGAGGGTTTTTCCGTTTTTGCACTTTCGTTTTTTCCTCCTTGCCTTTAAAAAATCATGACTCTTTCAATAAAAATGCCACCTTATCTTTATTCTGTAGGTCCATACTATTAAAATGATATCCTACTTATATAGGTTTGATTTTGTCGGACTTCTGGAAAAAATCATAACTACATGCAAGAAAATTAATACGTTTAAAATTGTCATCTTCTGACCCCTATAACTTTTTTATTTTTCCACGTATGGGGCGGAATGAGGGCTAATTTTTTGCGCTGTGATCTGAAGTTTCTAGCGGTACCATTTTTGCATTGATAGAATATATGTTTATTTTTATTTTTATTTACACTGTGTTTTTTTTTATGGGAAAAGGGGGGTGATTCAAACTTTTATTAGGGAAGGGGTTAAATGATATTCATTCACTTTTTTTCACTTTTTTTTTTGCAGTGTTATAGCTCCCATAGGGACCTATAACACTGCACACACTGATCTTTATCATTGATCACTGGTTTCTCATAGGAAACCAGTGATCGATGATTCTGCCGCTTGACTGCTCATGTCTGGATCTCAGGCACTGAGCGGTAATTCGGCGATCGAACAGCGAGGAAGCAGGTAGGGACCTTCCTGCTGTCCTGTAAGCTGTTCGGGATGCCGCGATTTCGCCATGGCTATCCCGAACAGCTCCCTGAGCTAACCAGCATGCTTTCACTTTAGACGTGGCGTTCAACTTTAAACGCCGCGTCTAAAGGGTTAATTGCGCGCGGCACCACGATCAATGCCGCGCGCTATGTTAGAGGCCAGGCCCAACCCGCTATGACGCTGGTTATAGATCGGGAGTGGACTCATGACGTACCGGTACGTCATGTGTCCTTAAGGGGTTAAAGGGGTACTCCGGTGGTCAACGTGTTTTTCCATTTTTGACTTACCCTATTTGTTTTGTTTCATTTCTATTCTTGTTGTTTAGCCTACTCTATTTCCGTTCTTTGTTGTCTTTTTTTCCCCCACTTTGTTTTCCTATCTTTGCTTCTATTTCCTGTTTCTTGCTGTGCTGAAAACTACAAATCCCAGCATACCACATGCCTTGCTGGTTTGGGGCGGCTCCTTTTTTTTGTTTGTTTGTTCCGCCCTTTACCCATCCTACTATTTTCCTGGGTCAGCCCCCTTGTACACAGCACACTTATATAATCAGCCCTGGCGTGGATACACTGGCATACACGCACAAAAGGGACTACAACTCCCAGCATGTGTCATTCAGGAGTCTTCAGTCTGTGGTATAACACCAGCATGTTGCCTCTGTAGTCTCCTGGTTGTTGTAATTCACCACACCTCTATAGGGCATACACCAGTGTTTCCCAACCAGGGTGCCTCCAGGTGTTGCAAAAGGCTGTCTAGGCATGCTGGGAGTTGTAGTTGTGATACAGCTGAAGACACCCTGGTTGGGAAACAATGCACTTTGTTTGTAATATATTGAATAGGCTAGGCCAGTGTTTCCCAATCAGTGTGCCTCCAGCTGTTGCAAGACTACAACTCCCAGCATGCCAAAAGACTGTCAGAGAATGCTGGGAGTTGTAGTTTTACAACAGCTGGAGGCACACTAGTTTGGAAACACTGGTGTAACATGATGTGTATGCTGAATAGGCTAGGACAGTGTTTCCCAACCAGTGTGACTCCAGCTGTTTCAAAACTACAACTCCCAACATGCCAAAAGTCTGCCCAAGCATGCTGGGAGTTGTAGTTTTGCAACAGCTGGAGGCACACTGGTTTGTAAACACTAGCATACACACACATAACAGGGACTACAACTCCCAGCATGTGTCATTCAGGAGTCCCCCCCCCCCGTTACACACAGAAATCATCCCCAGTCCGAGATTTATTCCCCTGCAGTCTATACATCCCCAGCCCGTGTACCTTGTTATCCTCCCCTTCAGATAACACTCTTGTCTTCTTTCAGTGCAGACCTGCATCCTCAGAAGACAGAGCAGGGGAGGGGAGATGAGGAGCTGTGTTTGAGCTTCTTGCTCTCATGCACACCTGCGTCCTCCAGGAGGGGGAGATGAGGGCAGGGCCGGCCTTAGGTGTTCAGGTGCCCTGTGCAAGCTAACCTTGTGGTGCTGCCCCCCCGTGGGGGTATGTTATAGATCGTGGGGTGTCCGAGCATTGGGCCCCCCCTATCTTCTGCACGGGGTCCCAGCAGTCGGCTGGAAGGGGGGGCATGCAGTACCCTGCACGGAGCGCCGGCTGACACGGCCCTCCATGCACCCCATAGAGATACAGACGTCAGCTACCAGCAAACTGCCGGGGCCTGTGCAGGAGATTGCGGGGGGGGGGGGGGGGTCTGGGTACTGGTGAGACGGTTGAAGTGGTTCTCCAGCTGTTGGAAAGCTAAAACTCCCATCATGTCTGGAGAGCCTCAGGCATTGAGGGAGTTGTAGTTTTGTAACAGCTGGAGGGACACAGATTGGACACAGTTTTACCCATCATCACTGCAGAACTTACAAGTGACTACAGCTCTGATGGGACAGTCAGGAGAACACACATTGATATCAGTGACCTGAGTGATGTCTTCTCTGTTCTCTTTTCTTCTTCATCTGTCCAGAGACCAGGTCTTCCTCCAGCTCCATCTTCTCTGCAGAGTCTGACATCCAGACATCATTGGCTCCTCACTGTCAGCAGATCCTCATCCTCTGCATGAAGACAGTAATCATTATAACCTTGCCAGAAAGTGTACCCTAAATAAAATACTGCCCCACACTGTACCCTGAGTATAATCCTGCTATACACTGTACCAACTAAAAATAATCCTGCCACACACTGTACCCTGAATATAATCCTGCCCCACACTGTACCCTGAGTATAATACTGCTATACACTGTACCCACTAAAAATAATCCTGCCACACACTGTATCCACTGAATATAATCCTGCCACACACTGCACCCCTGAATATAATCCTGCCACACACTGCACCCCTGAATATAATCCTGCCACACACTGTACCCTAAATATAATACTGCCCCACACTGTACCCTGAGTATAATACTGCCATACAATGTACCCACTAAATATAATCCTGCCACACACTGTACCCTGAATATAATCCTGCCCCACACTGTACCCTGAGTATAATACTGCTATACACTGTACCCACTAAAAATAATCCTGCCACACACTGTATCCACTGAATATAATCCTGCCACACACTGCACTCCTGAATATAATCCTGCCACACACTGCACCCCTGAATATAATCCTGCCACACACTGTACCCTAAATATAATACTGCCCCACACTGTACCCTGAGTATAATACTGCCATACAATGTACCCACTAAATATAATCCTGCCACACACTGTACCCTGAATATAATCCTGCCCCACACTGTACCCTAAATAAAATACTGCCCCACACTGTACCCTGAATATAATACTGCTATTTACTGTACCCACTAAAAATAATCCTGCCACACACTGTAACCTGAATATAATGGTGCCCCACACTGTACCCTAAATAAAATACTGCCCCACACTGTACCCTGAATATAATACTGCTATACACTGTACCCATTAAAAATAATCCTGCCACACACTGTAACCTGAATATAATGCTGCCCCACACTGTACCCACTAAATATAATACTGCTATACACTGTATCCACTAAATATAATGCTGCCCCACACTGTACCCTGAATATAATATTGCTATACACTGTACCCTAAAGAAAATACTGACCCACACTGTACCCTGAATATAATACTGCTATACACAGTACCCACTAAATATAATCCACCTTTTATCACTCCATAACCCCCCTGCACCACTCATCACCCCCATAACCCCCCCTGCCCCTCTTATCATCCCCATAACCCCCCCTGCACCTCTCATCACCCCCATAACCTCCCCCCACCTCTCACCACCCCCATAACCCTCTGCTCCTCTCATCACCCCTATATCCCCCCTGCACCTCTCATCAACCCCTGCACCTCTCATTACCCCCATAACCCCCCTGCACCTCTCATCACCCCCCCCCCGGGCACCTTTCATCACCCCCTGCACCTCTCATCACCTCCCTGCACCTCTCATCACCTCCATAACCCCCCTGCACCTCTCATCAACCCCTGCACCTCTCATTTCCCCCATAACCCCCCCTGCACCTCTCATCACCCCCCCCCGGGCACCTTTCATCACCCCCCTGCACCTCTCATCACCCCCTGCACCTCTCATCACCCCCATAACCCCCCTGCACCTCTCATCACCCCCCCTGCACCTCTCATCACCCCCATAACCCCCCTGCACCTCTCATCACCCCCCTGCACCTCCCATCACCCCCCTGCACCTCTCATCACCCCCTCGCACCTATAATAACCCCCCTTGCACCTCTCATCACCCCCCCTTGCACCTCTCATCACCCCCCCCCTTGTAACTCTCATCACCCCCTTGCACCTCTTATCACCCCCCCCTTGCACCTCTCATCACCCCCCCTGCACCTCTCATCACCCCCATAACCCCCCTGCACCTCTCATCACCCCCTGCACCTCTCATTACCCCTATAACCCCCCCTGCACCTCTCATCACCCCCCTTTACCTTTCAACACTCCCCCTACACCTCTCATCACCCTCCTGCACCTCTCATCACCCCCATAACCCCCCTGCATCTCTCATCACCCCCCCGCACCTCTCATCACCCCCATAACCCCCCCTGCACCTCTCATCACCCCCCCTGCATCTCTCATCACCCCCATGCACCTCTTATCACCCCCCTTGCACCTCTCATCACCCCCCTGCACCTCTCATCACCCCCATAACCCCCCTGCACCTCTCATCACCCCCCTGCACCTCTCATTACCCCCATAACCCCCCCCTGCACCTCTCATCACCCCCCTTTACCTTTCAACACTCCCCCTACACCTCTCATCACCCTCCTGCACCTCTCATCACCCCCATAACCCCCCTGCATTTCTCATCACCCCCCCGCACCTCTCATCACCCCCATAACCCCCCCTGCACCTCTCATCACCCCCCCTGCACCTCTTATCACCCCCCCTGCACCTCTCATCACCCCCCTGCACCTCTCATCACCCCCCCTCGCACCTCTCATCACCCCCCCTTGCACCTCTCATCACCCCCCCTTGCACCTCACATCACCCCCTTGCACCTCTTATCACCCCCCCCTTGCACCTCTCATCACCCCCCCCTGCACCTCTCATCACCTCCATAACCCCCCTGCACCTCTCATCACCCCCTGCACCTCTCATTACCCCTATAACCCCCCCTGCACCTCTCATCACCCCCTGCACCTTTCATCACCCCCCCTGCACCTCTCATCACCCTCCTGCACCTCTCATCACCCCCATAACCCCCCTGCACCTCTCATCACCCCCTGCACCTCTCAACACCCCCATAACCCCCCCTGCACCTCTCAGCACCCCCCTGCACCTCTCATCACCCCCCTCATCTCTCATCACCCCCCTCATCTCTCATCACCCCCCTCATCTCTCATCAACCCCCCGCACCTCTCATCACCCCCCCCCTTGCACCTCTCATCACCCCCCCTTGCACCTCTCATCACCCCCCCCTTGCACCTCTCATCACCCCCCCTTGCACATCTCATCACCCCCTGCACCTCTCATCACCCCATAACCCCCCCTGCACCTCTCCTCACAACCCCCCCAGCACCTTTCATCACCCCCCTGCACCTCTCATCACCCCCGGCACCTCTCATCACCCCTATAACCCCCCTGCACCTCTCATCACCCCCATAACACCCCTGCACCTCTCATCACCCCCCTGCACCTCTCATCACCCCCCCCCTTGCACCTCTCATCACACCCCTTGCACCTCTCATCACCCCCCCTTGCACCTCTCATCACCCCCCTGCACCTCTTATCACCCCCCTGCACCTTTCATCACCCCCCCTTGCACCTCTCATCACCCCCTGCACCTCTCATCACCCCCCGCACCTCTCATCACCCCCCCCCCCTTGCACCTCTCATCACCCCCCCCCTTGCACCTCTCATCACCCCCCCTGCACCTCTCATCACCCCCCTTGCACCTCTCATCACCCCCCTGCACCTCTTATCACCCCCCTTGCACCTCTCATCACCCCCCCTGCACCTCTCCTCACCCCCATAACCCCCCTGCACCTCTCATCACCCCCACACCTCTCATTATCCCCATAACCCCCCCTGCACCTCTTATCACCCCCCTGCACCTTTCATCACCCCCCTGCACCTTTCATCCCCCCTGCACCTCTCATCACCCCCCTGCACCTCTCATCACCCCCCATAACCCCCCTGCACCTCTCATCAGCCCCATAACCCCCTCTGCACCTCTTATCACCCCCCTGCACCTCTCATCACCCCCCTGCACCTCTCATCACCCCCGTACCTCTCATCACCCCCGTACCTCTCATCACCCCCCTTGCGCCTCTCATCAGCCCCCCCTTGCACCTCTCATCACCCCCCCCTTGCACCTCTCATCACCCCCCCCTTGCACCTCTCATCACCCCCCCTTGCACCTTTCATCACCCCCCCCCTTGCACCTCTCATCACCCCTAACCCCCTCTGCACCTCTCATCACCCCCCTTGCACCTCTCATCACCCCCCCTTGCACCTCTCATCACCCCCCCTTGCACCTCTCATCACCCCCCCTTGCACCTCTCATCACCCCCCCTTGCACCTCTCATCACCCCCCTGCACCTCTTATCACCCCCCCCCGCAAGTTTACTTACCCTGCCGGGTATCGATGCATAATATGAGGCTGCTGCTCCTGTCACTACACGGGGGAGGATGAAGAAGATCGCGCAGGACATAGGCAGGGACAGGTCAGGTGATTGGAATAGACGTGCGTGACACCTCTACTCCAATCAGCCCTTGGCCTGTCCGCCAGCCCTGCAATGATTCTTAACGGGCCCGCACCCTAGAAGTAGGTAAATTAACCTCTTAACCTTAACCTAAATTAACCTCTTCAGGACCCATGACGTATGCATACGTCATCACACCCTGGGTCTTAAGGACCCATGACGTATGCATACGTCATGTCTTTTCCTGGTCTCCGCCGCTCACCCGGCGGAGATCGGAAGCGGATCCCTGCTGAAATCCTTCAGCAGGGATCCAGGGCAAACGCCGAGGGGGGCCATGTAGGCCCCCCATGTCGGCAATCGCCGCAAATCGCAAGGGAAATCGCCCTTACGATCTGCGGCGATACCGGGCTGATCGGGTCTCTGGGACCCGACCGCCCGGTAATTTTGCATGATCCCGGCTGTCACAGACAGCCAGGACCATGCTAAAGCATAGGAGCGAGGTGGCAAGCCTGCCACCTCCTCCTATACCCTGCGATCTGTCGGTTAGTTAACCGACCAATCGCCGGAGGGGGGGCGGTTACTTCCTCCCGTCCTGCCCGGCCCCTGGAAGTCCAGAGAGGACGGGAGGAAGACCGAAGGACGCGGCGGGGGACTGGGGGGAGTGCTGGGGCCCGGCCCCGGTACTTACCTCGTCCCTGAAGACCCGGATCCCGACGAGGAAGATGGCGGCGGCGACAGGTGAGTAGATCTTCAGCCGCGGTCGGGCCCTTTACAGCAATGCACGTCGCCGTAAAGCGACATGCATTGCTGTATTGGGACCCTATATACTACAACTCCCAGCATGCCCAGACAGCCCTTGGCATCTGGGCATGCTGGGAGTTGCAGTTTTGCAACATCTGGAGATCCACAGTTTGGAGACCACTATGCCCTTCCAGATGTTGCAAAACTACACATTCTCAGCATGCCCTTACTGTCCAGGCATGCTGGGAGTTGTAGTTCTGTAACATCTGGCCCTTCAAATGCTGCAGAACTACAACTCCCAGCATGCCTGGACAGTTTTGACATACTTGGAGTTGTAGTTTTGCAACATTTGGAAGGGCACAGATTGGGAACCACTGTATTAGTGGTCTGCAAACTGTAGTCCTCCAGATGTTGCAAACTACAACTCCAAGCATGCTGGGAGTTGTAGTTCGGCAACATCTGGCTCTAAAGATGTTGCCGAACTACTACTCCCAGCATGTCTGAGAATGTTTGGGAGTTGTGGTTTTGCAACAACAGGAGGCACACTGGTTGGGAAACATTGTCTGTTTCCTAACTCAGTGTTTCCCAACCCGTGTGCCTCCAGCTGTTGTGAAAACTGTAACTACCAGCATGCACTGATAGACTGTGCATGCTGGGAGTTGTAGTTTTGCAACAGCTGGAGGTCCCCCCCTTGTGAATGTACAGGGTACATTCACATGGGCAGGGGGCTTACAGTGAGTATCCGGCTGCAAGTTTGCGATGCAGCAAATTTTGCGCAGCAGCTCAAACTCGTAGCGGGAAAATCGCTGTAACCCCCCCTGCCCTGTACCCTAAAAACACTACACTACACTACACTAACACAAAATAAAATAAAAAGTAAAAAACACTACATATACACATATCCCTACACAGCCCCCCTCCCCATCCCAATAAAAATGAAAAACGTCTG
Organism: Hyla sarda; assembly: GCF_029499605.1. Classification (NCBI taxonomy): domain Eukaryota; kingdom Metazoa; phylum Chordata; class Amphibia; order Anura; family Hylidae; genus Hyla; species Hyla sarda. The sequence goes on from NC_079189.1 coordinate 323,249,587, forward strand.
GTACGCCACTGTTTTCAAAATGGAGCCTCCAACTGTTGCAAAACAACAACTCCCAGTATTGCCGGACAGCCGTTGACTGTCCAAGCATGCTGGGAGTTTTGCAACAGCTGGAGGCACCCTGTTTGGGAATCACTGGCGTAGAATACCCCTATATCCACCCCTATGCAAATCCCTAATTCAGGCCTCAAATGCGCATGGCGCTCTCACTTCGGAGCCCTGTCGTATTTCAAGGCAACAGTTTAGGGTCACATATGGGGTATCGCCGTACTCGGGAGAAATTGCCTTACAAATTTTGGGGGGCTTTTTCTCCTTTCACCCCTTATGAAAAGGTGAAGTTGGGGTCTACACCAGCATGTTAGTGTAAAAAAATAAATTTTTTACACTAACATGCTGGTGTTGCCCTATACTTTTCATTTTGACAAGAGGTAAAAGGGAAAAAAGCCCCCCAAAATTTGTAATGCAACTTCTCCCGACTACGGAGATACCCCATATGTGGGCGCAATGTGCTCTGGGGGCGCACAACAAGGCCCAGAAGGGAGAGTGCACCATGTACATTTGAGGTGATTTGCACAGGGGTGGCTGATTGTTACAGCGGTTTTGACAAACGCAAAAAAAAACAAAAAAACACATGTGACCCCATTTTGGAAACTACACCCCTCACGGAATGTAATGAGGGGTGCAGTGAGAATTTACACCCCACTGGTGTCTGACAGATCTTTGGAACAGTGGGCTGCGCAAATTAAAAATTTTGTACAGCCCACTGTTCCAAAGATCTGACAGACACCAGTGGGGGGCAAATGCTCACTGTACCCCTTGTTACGTTCCTCAAGGGGTCTAGTTTCCAAAATGGTATGCCATGTGGGGGTTATTTTGCTGTCCTGGCACCATAGGGGCTTCCTAAATGCGACATGCCCCCGAGCAAAATTTGCTCTCAAAAAGCCAAATATGACTCCTTCTCTTGTGAGCATTGTAGTTCGCCCATAGTGCACTTCATGTCAACTTATGGGGTACCTCCATACTCAAAAGAGATGGGGTTACAAATTTTGGGGGGGTATTTCCTGCTATTAACCCTTGGAAAAATGTGAAATTTGGGGGGAAACACACATTTTTTTAAAATTTTTTAAAATTTTTTTTACATATGCAAAAGTCGTGAAACACCTGTGGGGTATTAAGGCTCACTTTATTCCTTGTTACGTTCCTCAAGGGGTATAGTTTCCAAAATAGTATGCCATGTGTTTTTTTTCCTGTTCTGGCACCATAGGGGCTTCCTAAATGCAACATGCCCCCCAAAAACCATTTCAGAAAAACGTACTCTCCAAAATCCCCTTGTCGCTCCTTCCCTTCTGAGCCCTCTACTGCGCCTGCCGAACACTTTACATAGACATATGAGGTATGTGCTTACTCGAGAGAAATTGGGCTACAAATATAAGTATACATTTTCTCCTTTTACCCCTTGTAAAAATTCAAAAATTGGGTCTACAAGAACATGCGAGTGTAAAAAATGAAGATTGTGAATTTTCTCCTTCACTTTGCTGCTATTCCTGTGAAACACCTAAAGGGTTAAAATGCTGACTGAATGTAATTTTGAATACTTTGGGGGGTGCAGTTTTTATAATGGGGTCATTTGTGGGGTATTTCTAAGATGAAGACCCTTCAAATCCACTTGAAACCTGAACTGGTACCTGAAAAATTGTGATTTTGGAAATTTGTGAAAAATTGGAAAATTGCTGCTGAACTTTGAAGCCCTCTGGTGTCTTCCAAAAGTAAAAACTCATCAATTTTATGATGTAAATATAAAGTAGACATATTGTATATGTGAATAAAATAAAATAATATTTGGAATATCCATTTTCATTACAAGCAGAGAGCTTCAAAGTTAGAAAAATGCAAAATTTTCAAATTTTTCATCAAATTTTGGGATTTTTCACCAAGAAAGGATGCAAGTTACCAAAAAATTTTACCACTAAGTTAAAGTAGAATATGTCACGAAAAAACAATCTCGGAATCAGAATGATAACTAAAAGCATTCCAGAGTTATTAATGTTTAAAGTGACAGTGGTCAGATGTGCAAAAAATGGCCGGGTCCTAAGGTGTAAAATGGCTGGGTCCTTAAGGGGTTAATAGAAATGTGCGGGCCCCCCGCACAAGTCAGTTAAGACAAGGTAGTTAAAAAAAAAAAAGCGAGCTGTGTCGGCCGCCGGGCGCCCCTGTTGCTATGGCGCCCTGTGCGGCCGCACAGCTCGCACACCCCAAAGGCCGGCCCTGGATGAGGGGGCGTGGCTTATTCCTCTCATGCAGTTCTGAAAGAACAGAGAAAAAAAAGCTATGACATCTTGTCCACAGCCTAATCCTAACATGTGGACAACAGTAAGAGATCCAACACAGAACTACAGAACTTCCTGGCCCACAAACAGGTAAGAAAAAAAAACACATGCTACACAAACATATAATACATGTCAATTGCAAAAAACATGAACATTAAAAGAAGATGCAATATAGCCAAAAATCTTAACCACCGGAGTACCCCTTTAACACCAGCAGGTGTTTACTTTTGGCTGGCCTTTCACAGTATCTAGGCTAAAAAAAAAAAAGTGTAAAGAAAAATGTATAAAAGTTTTATTAACCCCTTCCCATTTAAAAGTTAAAATCACCCCCCCCCCTTTTCCCATTTTATAAATAAATGAATGTAATAAAGAATACAAATAATCATGTGTTGTACCTCCATGTGTGTAAATGTCCGAAATATTAAAATATTAGGTTAGCTAAGCCACACGGTCGATGGCGTACATATAAAAAAAATACCAAAGTCCAAAATTGTGCATTTTTGGTCACTTCATATACCATATAAATATTAATAAAAAGCGATCAAAAAGTCCTATCAAGACAAAAATGGTACTGATAAAAAAAACGACAGATGATGGCACAAAAATTGAGCCCTCATACCGCCCGGTACATGGATAAATGAAAAAGTTATAGGGGTCAGAAGATGCCAATTTTAAACATACTAATATTGGTGCATGTTGTCTATATTTTTTTAAAGTATTAAAATAAAACCTACATAAATTGGGTATCCTTGTAACCATATAGACCTACAGAATAAAGATAAGGTGTCATTTTTATCAAAAAGTGCACTGCGTAGAAACGGGAGCCCCCAAAAGCTTACAAAATGGCATTTCTTTTTTTTATTTCACCGCACAAATAATTTTATTTTGGTTTCACTGCAGGTTATATTATAAAATGATTGATGTCATTACAAAGAACAATTGGTGATGCAAAAAACAAGCCCTTATATGGGTCTGTAGGTGCAAAGTTGAAAGCGTTATGATTTTTAGAAGGGAAGGAGGAAAAAAGGAAAATGCAAAAACGAAAATTTGCTGAGTCGTTAAGGTAAAAATAGGCTGAGTCCCTAAGGGGTAAATGAAGCAATTCGAGTGATCAAATCATGGCGATATTTGCATTCGTTACGAATCAAATTTTTCCTGAAATTCGTAACAAATTCAGATTCGTCAGATTTGATTCGCTCATCCCTTGTCTCCTCCTATCCTTCTAAAAAACATAAAGGCCCATGCACAATGAGTCAATTCATTTTCTTTCTTGCTGAATTTCCTCAGTGGATTTGCAACCAAAATTAACCTCTTTGATTTAAATTCCCATTGACTAATGGGCTTTTCCGGGCAGATTTTGTTGAAAAAATGAACATGTTACTTCTCATGGCAGTATCTGAATGCATGTCAGAAGTTCAGCTGCAGTGTGTTCAATGCAGCAGAATTTGGATAGGGGTTAAATTGTTTAGTACCACAGTACTCCTTTAAATGTATCAGTCCCTAAGTCCCTAGAGAGACTTTCTTTAACATGTTTGATTAAGTGGGGTCCAACTGCTGGGAACCCCTGCAATCTTCCCCCGACCACTCTTCCCATGAACGGCATGATGTTGACCTCTGCACGAAGCAGTGGCCGACACGCTCCCTCCATGCTTCTTTATGGGAGAGCCAGAGATATGGCATTCGGGTATCTCCAGCTCTCCCATATAGATACATAATGGGGGCATTTTGACCACCACTCCTTGCATGGAAGGGAGATTGCTCAGTGCACAAGGAGAGTGGGGTATTGGGCAGGAGATTGCGATGAGTCCAAGTGGTCGGACACCCCGCAATTAAACACATCCCCTATCCTTAGCACCACCGTACTCCTTTATAGAGAACTTGCCTATTTTAGATCATCTTTATTTGCTAACAAAAGTTTCCGGAAGATTACTGGCCTAAAGATTTATTATTGTACATGTTTACTATTTTAATAATTTAAAAAGAAGGTCCTATCTCTAAAGAAAAATGTGCATTTGATAATATTTTCTAGAGGAGTATTTTAAGTTCTCTCAGTTTCCCCTTAACAGTATACTACAAACTACCACTTTGTTGGTAGTGTCACATGGTGGCTGAATAGATTGACTAAGCATAGATAGTCTAGTCTTCTAGTTGGAAGTGAAAGTGTAAATATAGTATGAAAGGGGTTTTCTATGTTTAAAGAACATGCAGAAAAGTATCTAAATTTGTCTTATAGCTTAGATGTAATTTTTCTTATCTTGCTTAGCTCTGAGCAGCAAATATGTTTTCATGCTGCCAGGGGTTGCAGTGGGTGGAATTACTAATGCACATACAACATGGCCTTTCTTTATAGTTGACTGCATGCGCATCTATTACAAGGCATAAGGTTTTGCTGTAATTACTTACTACTGTCTTCACAGATAACATGACAAAACACTACTCTGCACTATATGTGATTTCTGCTAGTTTCCAGAGATGAAGAATTTGGCTGATCTATAGAGGAGTGGAGATAGCTGCCCTTTATTCAGGGACAGGCAAAAATGAGATATCCACAGAGTATGGAACATCTATAGTTTTCCAAGGGGTACTCTGTTGGGAAAAAAAAATTCTAATCAACTGGGGCCAAAAGGTTAAACAGATTTGTAAATTACTTCTATATAAACATCTTAACCCTTCCAGTACTTATCAGCTTCTGTATGTTCCAGAGGAAGTTGTGTCTGACCACAGTGCTTTCTCTTGACACCTCTGTCTATGTCAGGAACTGTCCAGAGTAGGAGCAAATCCCCAAAGCAAACCTCTCCTGCTCTGGACAGTTCCTGACAGGACAGAGGTGTCAGCAGAGAGCACTGTGGTCAGACAGAAAAAAAAATTCAAAAAGAAAAGAACTTCCTGTGGAGCAAACAGCAGCTGTGAAGTACTGGTAGTGTTAAGATTTTGAAACAGAAGTGATATACAAATCTGTTTAACTTTTTGGCACCAGTAGATTAAAAAAACTATTGTTTTCCACCAGAGTATGTTGGAGGACCTTTGGAGGTCCTTGGGTCACGTGTTTCCCACAATCCTTTGTAATTGTGATTGACACAAGTATGGACCAATTAGCATTAGTCCAGCCTCTGCCCATATAAGAGAGCTGTAGCCAATTATCGCTCTCTTTGGTTGCTGCTCTCGTGGATCCTGGACTAGCAGGACGGATCTGCGCAACTTGCAATGACACGCTAGGCCTGAAAACCAACCGGCCTCAGCGGAACTTAAAATGTGAGTTCTAAACTACCCCCGCTAAAGCTAGAGTGACTACTGGACCACAACTAATCCCCTAAATCCAGTGGAACAGCGCATGTTATCCTAAATACTCTAAATTTCTTAAGTCCCAACCTTTGTCAATCAATCTCCAAAGAAAGCTTGCATGTATAGCAACTGTTCCGGTTCTGAAGCTGCATAAAATCTTCAGTAAAAGTTACAACTTTCAGCAAACTCTTCGGTTGTGGACATTCCATTATTATCTATCACTCTTGGGAAGGGTGGCGGTAGGACAAGCATTACTGAGGAGCCCTCATGAATAGCAAGGGTTAACAAGCACCCTTTAGTAACTGCACAGCTACACTCCCCATACCCAACTCCCCCAGGCTACCACATAGCTTTTTGGCGTCCTACGACCAGGATTCGGGTGTGTGCCTACAGCTGTTGCCACCAAGTAAAGTGTACTCCCCCCTATGTAAAAGACTATATTAATGTGTTAGGAAGCACCATCCAAGAATACAGAATTGTGTATATGGTGCCGCGTGCAGAGAGCACACGCGAAAAGTAAGGGGGGAGGCGAATTTTTTTTTTGCTGCAACAATGTGTAAAGTGAGAAATGAATGTATGCTACGATCCTCTGGTCCGGTCAGCAATGCAAGAGTTAATCCGCTGCCGGAAAAGCGCGCAAAGAAAGCCCGCGCTGCGCCACGACCCGCCCCTGGGCGTGGCTACCAAGTAAATGTGTCGCAGCCGAAAGGGAACTTAAATTCACTGCTGTTCTTTCCGGGGTACAGGAAGTCGGGGCTGTACCGATGACGTCCTTCCGGCCGGCAGACATTTTGGCGAAGCCCATTATAAAGGGAGCTCTGCACAGCGACCTCTGTAGTCTGCACAAAGGAGAGCTGGAAGGTACAGACATGGCGGAGAGCAGCGTTCCACGTGGCGTGCGCACCAAGATGGCACTGGAACAAAGGAAAGTTGCGGCGGTCGCAGTCCAACTGTTCCACGATCTTGCTGATCGTCTGCAGCTGTTATGATTGGATGAAGAGGGGGCCTGCAATCTTCCCCCACTGCCTGATGATGATGACGACTGGCTGGATACCCCTCCAAGGGAAGTCGTTGGGACATCTGGAGCACCCTCACCGGTGAGACTGTCCCCTCACCATCGGACATGGGGTTCGTGGGCTGAGATCCCGACGGAGGAATCCTCAGTAAGTACACCATCAGAGGCTGCCTTATCCTCCTCCACCAGCCCTGAGCCAGAAATACCCCTATCCACTTTGTAGAGTGCACGACCGTGCTCACCAAAATTGCCCCAATGGGTCTTTGGGGATGGACCTGATTTGATCCAATACATGCATGATGTTCTTCGACCCCTGCCTGGGAAGCCTCTTCCACCGGTCCCTAAGGCACAGAGGGAAAGAGCTCGTCAGGAGGCCGAAATGGCTGACTTGATGGAGAAGTTAAAGGCCTGATACAAAGAACTTTATGCTCCTAAGCACATTCATCTGCCTCATGAGGAGAGGATCCGCTATCAAGAAAATACCAAAGAGCTGGAGGCAATCTTCATCCGCATGTGGGATCATCCCCGAGAAAGGGAGAAGCCCTTGGAACGTCGAAGAGCAACAGTGGCCAAGTTCAACACGGCCAGAGGTTATGGTACCCTCATTGATTGCCACACTGGCTATATCATCCTCGTAAACCGGCGAGCTGTGCAGAGGTCATATCTCCACAAAAAGTTTCATTCCCTGAAGGTGGGTGAAATAGTGGAGTACACCCCCGTCCAGGGCCTGCTAGGAGAGTAGGCTGCCGCAGTCACCAGACCAGCCGCTCCAACCCAGCTGCCTTATAAGTACTTTCCTTCTAATGATTGGGATGCAGACCCTTTCCAGCTGAGGCCGACATAGCCTGCTCCTGATGCCTCCACCTACAAGTCTGAGGAGGAATGCCTCCACCTACAAGTCTGAGGAGGAATTATTACAGCAGCAGCCACTTCCGTCTGATTCCTGCAAAGTACCCTGGCCTACTCCTATCCAGGAGGTTTGGCCTCGACCACGGGTACCAACCGAAGTACCTAGGCCTACTCCCGACACAGAGATTTGGCCTTCCCACCAGGTACCAACGAAAGTGCTGCCGCCCACTCCCGACAAGGAGGTGGGGCCGAATCAACCAGCACCAACTGTTAGTCTCAATCCTACAGTGTCACACTCTACCCTTACTAATGTGGTGTGGGAGAGCCACATTAACTCTTTGCCTGCTTGTGATCCTGAGAGCGGTAGAGGCTCTAAGCGAGGAGCAGGACATCATCGCCAGAGTTTTGTCTGAACTATGACACTATTCTTGTCTTAAAGTTTTTTTTTTCTTCACAGACTTTCTGCAACGTTTAAGCAGTGTGCCTAGCAGGACTATGCTAAGACTGTTCAAGTTGAAACCGTAACCATCAAGCTTTTGTGCCTGGTCTTTTTACCAAGAGACTCCTAGCGGTAGGAGATTCGTCTGTGTGTGCCCGGCTAACAGTCCTAGCTGTGAAAATTGGACTCTTAGTTCAGGTGGACTGCTGATCCTTGCACGTATCTACCTCAATAGTAACGTCAAAAGCGAATGACCAGGGAGTCAGGAGTTTGTCTGGCGCAGAGAGGAACCATCAGACAGCCAGGTAAAATCAATGGATTTATTAGATGCAACGCGTTTCGCTGCGCATGCGCAGCTTCATCAGGCATGACAAAGGGAGGCTGGTAACAGGTATATATACCTCCAGGAATTAACCATTAGAGTGCTTTTTGAAAAGAATTGTTACATAGAGTTACATATCTATATGACAATATATAAAAGAGATACATAAATACATATAAACAGAAATCACAAAAGTAGAAATAGGACAGCAATATGAAAGCAAAATACAATCCTATAAATATATATATAAACATGATTATAATTATCGCATGTGGTTCATTTTATATTTTATTCTTTATTATTATTATTATTATTATTATCATTATTTTTATTTATTTTTGGTTATTTAATTTAATTTATCCTGTTATCTCATTTCATTTATTATTATTATTTCTATATATACACATTTTTTTCTACTGCTCTCCTTGCTCGGACATGGAGTATTTCCCTGATCGTGACCATGTCAGGAACTCCCTGATCAGCCAACTCTTAGGTGCGGTAAAAACTAACCCTGTACCACCTGGTGGCTTTGTTCCGGGAGCCCTCACAGAGGACGATCTAAGTAAACTGACGGCTCTTTTTAATGATTACGAAAGTTGTTGCAAGTCTGAATTGCAGCATAATTTAGATGTTTTATTCTTACAAAGATATCTTAATGATAGTTTTACCCCGAGGGGTCTGAGATTACCCTTTGAATCCTCCTTTCCTGATGATCCTCTTTTTACTAAAGAGTGGGAGGAATTTACGGAAAATTGTTCTAGGGGACTTGTCACTCGTCTCCTGGAAAAAAGAAATACATTAGTCCTTCATTATCGGGACAAAGCTAAGTCCATTAAAAATGCTCTGGCAACCTTTTCGGGTTATTCTGAATATCATAAACTTGAAGGACTTCTATCTAATAGATTACAAAAATTGGAGATAGAAACCATAAATAAAAAAGTACATAAGTTTAATCGTGACAAACAGGATTATATGTGTGGCCAAATACATAAATGGCCAAGATATAATCCTCAGAAACAAATGCCTAATAACACTTTATCCTCTAAAAAACAGGAAAACCCAATTAATTCTGTTCTTAAAACATCGTCTGTCACTCCCCTGGGTACTGACAAAAAATTCGAACATAGTAGAACTATAGTAAATTCAGCTCGTAACAATTCCCAATACTCTAATTCAAAAAATTCTAACAATAAGAAAAATCATATTACTTCTGAAACCAAACCATCAGCGAATAAATCTTTTATGCCTACTGCTAATACCAATATCAGTTGTAATCAAAAGATTATTACTAGCACATGTATTACCTCTACCAATTCTAACACTAATGTGTTTAATAACACTACCACTAATACTTTTTCATCACTAGACAGACCAGCACCTAATATGGTCTGTCCTTTGCTTCCTCCTCTCACCCTTTTGGATCCTTGTCATGGGTCGAACTCGGGTTCCGGGGCGGTGGGGGGTCTTTCTGTTGGGCAGCCTTGTAATTCTCTCGACTGCTCCATTGATCCCTCCCTTCTCACGGTGCACGAGGGTTCTATGTCTGACATGAGTTCCACACTCATTGATAGCTCACAATATGACACGCTTGACACCCCAGGGAATTCTACTCCTGTTTCCACCTCCTCATCTTCTTTTTACAATTGCCCTCTCACTACAGATGCCACTCTAGCGTGCAATGCCAATTTGGATGTACGCTTACGCACGATCACCCAGTATTATCCCCTCATAAAAACATCAAATCGAACACAGTCTATAAAAAGAAAGGAAAACCCAGAGGTTGCAGAGGAGGTCAGAGAAAACGCCAACTCACCTCTACAATTATCCCAAAGACAGAAAAATTAATAACAAAAAAAAGAAACTATAAAAATTTTTAATTTATCTAACTATATACTTTCCGAAAATGAAACGAATTTACTCGCGAAAGGACTGTCTTTTTGTCCCGCTGCACGTCCGAACGATTTTCAGTTATTTTTAGATTTAAACGATTTTATTCGTAGATTAACATTGAGCCGTCATTTCTTTATCCAGAATAGATCGGACCATCAAACTACTAATACCCCCCAAATTTCGAATTCGGGAGTTTGTAATTCTAATATTGATAATATTTCAATTCCTGTTACCACACTAGTTGACATGACTCCAGCTCGTCATGTACCAGTAAAACCCAAATCTTCGTTTTATCCTCTACACAATCGTGGCAGCCATCTTGAGACTTTTTATCATATGGTCATGCAAGATTTTTCAAATTTATGTGATAAATCTGTTATTTTTAAGGAAAATGATAATTTAACTTCTGCTGAGAGAATTGCAATTAAATCTATACAGAACAATAAATCTATTATTGTTCGCCCTGCAGATAAAGGTGGGGGGGTGGCTGTTTTGAATAGGGCTGATTATAAAAATGAAGCCCTTAGAATTTTATCAGACCTTGAATATTATACTCCGCTTCCTTATGACCCTTCCCCTCATATTTTTTCACAATATTGTTTACTTATAGGTGGAGCTACAGAAAAACAATTGTTGGATAAGAGGGAGCACACATTTCTCAGTATTAAAAATTATAATTTACCTATTTTTTATTATTTACCCAAATTACATAAATGTCTAACCAACCCCCCTGGTAGACCTATTATTTCAGGTATTGGTTCGATTACTGCAAACCTTTCTCACTTTATAGATCTATTTCTTCAACCTTTTGTTTTACAATTACCATCTTATTTGAGAGATTCAGCTCAACTTATTTCGGAATTACATGCCCTATCCTTACCCCCCTATTATAGTTTTCTTACTCTGGATGTGTGCTCCCTTTATTCTAACATCTCCACTGATTTAGGTGTTCCGGCAATTAAACATTTTTTACAAGAAGACCCTTCACTTAACCCCAGCCAGTCAGAATTTTTACTGGATTCCATTAGATTTATTCTTCTTAATAATGTTTTCGAATTCAATCATACCATTTATCGGCAGAGTAGGGGCTGTGCCATGGGGACTCGATTCGCCCCTAGTTACGCTAATTTGTTCATGGGGCGATTCGAGTCCCTTGTCATGGCACAGTCCCTGTTCTTTAAGTCCGTTTTTTTCTTTCGTCGTTATATAGACGACCTTTTTTTGATCTGGGTAGGTACCAAACATGAAGCTGACCTCTTTGTCCAAGAGTTGAACACTAACACATGGGGTATTAAATTTACTATGCATTATGCAGAAAATTCCATCCAATTTTTAGACCTTGACATCCATAAAACAGCCGATGGCACTATTTCGACGAAGACTTTTTTCAAATCTGTCGATATTAATAGTTTTTTACAGTTCGACAGTGCACATTATCCAAGCTGGCTAAGAGGGGTGCCTTTCGGCCAATATTTACGAATTCGTAGAAATTGCACCTCTGATTTAGATTTTATCTCTCAAGCTGAGGTTTTAAAACAACGCTTTATACAATAGGGCTATCCCAAATCGCTTCTTACTAAGGCATATCTGAAGGTGAAAGATAAAAAACAATCTGATTTGGTTACATCTACTTCTAAAAAATCCAGCTCTAATCAGCTTCTTAACCCCTTTAGATACAATTTTGTTACGAATTTCAATATTGAGGCATCTAATATTAGAAAAATATTAACTAAAAATTGGCCCATTATTCAAAATGATAAAATTTTAAACCAACTAATTCCCCCAGTCCCTAATGTCACCTACAGACGTTCCAAAAATCTCAGCAATTTATTAGCCCCTAGCAGATTTTCTGAATATCGTATATAACAGAATTCCTGTTCTATTAAACCATATTGTTTTCCTTGCAAAAAAAGTCGCTGTCTCTGTTGCGAATGGATTATTCAAACTGATACCTTTTCTTCCTTTTTTACACAACAAACATTCAAAATTAAGGATTCATTAAATTGTGACACCACTTTTGCTATTTATCTATTAACCTGTGGTTGCGATCGCCAATATGTTGGCCGTACCACACAAACGGTGCGCTCCAGGATGAACAAACACAGATGGAACATAAAACATGGTTTTTTGTTGCATAGTCTCTCCCGTCATTTCACTCTCTATCATCAAAAAAACACTGAAACTCTAAAATTAATTATTTTAGAAACTATCCCCATTCATTTACCTAATAGAATACAAAGACGTAATAATCGCGAATCCTTTTGGATTCACAAACTACATACTTTGCACCCTCAAGGTTTTAATGAATGTATTGATACAGTTAAATAATTTGATAATTTGGGATTTAAAAATTTCCCATCGTTCCATATGGATTAATTTTGAAAACATCATGTCTTGATTTTGCCTTGCTCCTTCTGTACTGTTCACCCTGGAGCGCCCCACGGTGTAGTTATTTATTCATTTTTTAGGTTTTATTATCTAAGTTTTGTTGATTTTCCTTTCTTTTTTACATATAAACATTTTTGTATTTTTAATTCCTTTATTGTTTGTTAATCCGGATTCTTGTACGAATATTCACACCCTGCGTTTTCGCCGGTTGCTATACTCAATACCGCATTAGTTAATAGAGTTTATCTTATTCTCTAAGTAGTGTTCATACATTCCCCTCTGATCAGTTGCGGTTTGGTTTATCGCACTGTCACTTATTTATTTTTTATTATTTTTTAATAAGGTAGCGATATACAATTAAATAATAATTTTTCTATCTTTTGAATCAATCGACATGACTCTTTATACCATATATATATTTTTTGAAATAATATCCAACTTGTGTTGCTGAGTGTCGCACCGGCGATTTAGCGGAGCGATTTCTTGAGTCGTTTTGGTGTTATATTCACATCACATGCGATAATTATAATCATGTTTATATATATATTTATAGGATTGTATTTTGCTTTCATATTGCTGTCCTATTTCTACTTTTGTGATTTCTGTTTATATGTATTTATGTATCTCTTTTATATATTGTCATATAGATATGTAACTCTATGTAACAATTCTTTTCAAAAAGCACTCTAATGGTTAATTCCTGGAGGTATATATACCTGTTACCAGCCTCCCTTTGTCATGCCTGATGAAGCTGCGCATGCGCAGCGAAACGCGTTGCATCTAATAAATCCATTGATTTTACCTGGCTGTCTGATGGTTCCTCTCTGCGCCAGACAAACTCCTGACTCCCTGGTCATTCGCTTTTGATTTCATACCTATCCAGGAGGGCTGCAGTGGACCTGCCTTCATATCTTTTCTGCTTCTAACCTTGTTGTGTGTGGGCGCACAACCAACTTTGGTAAGCGGCTTGGGAATTACCTTCCCCTACCCCCACCTGCAAGATCTACTGATCCCGCACATGAGGCGCCTTCCTTCCTTTCTCTAGATTTCAATAGTAACGTGACATTCTTGGCTAAAATTGCATTTATCAGGTGAATGCACCTGAACCCTGTTGGAGTGTTTAATAAATATTTGTGCTAAGGTAACTCAATGTAAATGGTTATTGTACACGGAAAAATTAGCCTTGTACATGTGTACATAAAAAATGTAAATAATAGGTGTTGTAGTAGTTTCTAGTAGGTGGCTTTCTCAGCTCCTCTGAGGATAAAATTTTTGTCACCCATCACTAACACCGTCTCAAAGGTCCACTCAGGGAAAATTACCTCTAAGGTATCAAGACTGACCTTTCACCTAGTACTATACACATAGTACCTCAAATTAATCACTTAAGTGTACTTGCCTCACTTAAACTTATAAAATAAAGGGAATACAGCGCTCCATAGTGTATTAAAAGAAAGACCTGTGATAGTATGCACACAAATGGCAGCTCACCTGGAGAGGTTGTGTAGCCACATACACAACAATGGTGTGCGCATGGTAAGAAGTGTCCGCAGCCAGCTGGCTAAATAGACATATAATGGGAAAGGCTTCAGTGTGGGTGCAGGCTTCGGAACGCACAGGACACAAGACATCAACAGGTGAGTTGAAAACGGAGGTAGTTTATTCTCCCAACATGCAACGTGTTTCACTGCTAGAGCAGCTTCATCAGGCATAACCAGAGACATATGGGTGGTGAATTTATACAGGTAGTTGGAGGGCACATCAGAGCACGAAGGCTCCGATGGTCCAATCATCGCCCGGCAAATTACACCGTACAAATACATATGAAAGAAACATGTAATAAAATATAAAAATACAATATAAATAATAATACAAAAAATAATCAAAAGTAGAAAAGAAACTTTTATGTAACATTAAATATGCAATATAGGTACTAATGAAGAAAATATGGCATATTGAATTAAAAATCAATAATAAATAAAATCAACGAGCATTCTCTATCGTCTCATTCAGACCATGTGGTTTTCCGGCATTATTTTTCCGGCATTATATTGATGATTTATTTTTTCTCTGAATAGGTACAGAAAATCAAGCAATAGATTTTGTTAACTATTTAAATTCTAACTCTTGGGGTATACAATTTACTTAAAATTTTTCCACTACTAATATTAACTTTTTAGATCTGGAAATTATTAATTACAAGGGACAAATACATACCAGAACTCACTTCAAATCGGTCGATGTAAACAGTTTCTTGTAGTACACCAGCGCACATTGTCCGAGCTGGCTTAAAGGGGTCCCCTATGGACAATATTTTAGAGTTCGTAAAAACTGTACCACCAATCATGATTTTTCCACACAAGCACAGGTTTAAAAAAATCATTTTCTATCTAAGGGTTACCCTAGTTCATTACTCACAAAGGCATACCATAGAGTGAAAGATAAAAGACAGATCAATCTTGTGACCACTAACGAACAAAAATACCCTATACATAAGAAAGCTTATAACAAATTTAAATATAATTTTATCACTAACTACAATAGAGCTGCGTCTGTAATACATAACATTTTGATACGCAATTGGCATATCATTCGTAGTGATCCGATACTCAGGGACATCGTCCCCACCAAACTGGGCATTACATACAGAAGATCGAAAATCTTCAAAACTTACTTGCCCCTAATAGATTAAAAAATATTTCATCTACAAATATGTCTACTTCTCCCCTCTCTATCCGTGGTTGTTCACCATGCAAAAAAACCCGGGGTTTATGTTGCAGTATGATGGATTAATTCACTGATTCATATACGAAAAAATCTTTTAATATTAACCAATGTTTGAATTGTAATACTCAATATGCAATATATTTACTTTCATGCAGTTGTTATTTACAATATGTTGGACGCACGATTCAAACAGTGCATTGTTGCATGTCCAAACACCGATCTAATATTAAGAACAAATTCAGACTTCATAGTGTGTCTCGTCATTTTACTCTTGTTCATAAAAACGACATATCATCCTTACATCTAATTATTTTAGAATCTATTCCCCCCACAAAATGTGCCGAACGCTTAGAGCCGGTGTCGGGAGCTCGTGACGTCATAGCCCCACTCCTCACAACTTCACGCCACCCCCGCCCCATAGACTAGCATTGAGGGGTCGGGACGTGACATTGCGAGGGGGCGGGGCTATGACGTCACAAGCTCCCTATACATTTTGTTCCAAATGCTGAGCAGCGGAGTACCCCTTTAACATTAAAGGTTATCCTTGATTATAATGCTTCTTGAATATTTCATCAAGTATTTAGTTACAAGACTGTGAATGTCAGTTTATCTTGTTTTGAAATCCCCAGTGAGATTTTCTAAGGAGTTTTCTTAATTTTAAATCTAGATTCCTGCTGAAATGTAAATATGATTTTCTTTTGAAGACAAAAAGAGAAAAGATTTCTATACACAGTGGTAGAAGCTGTGCATGAAACACTATGTGGCAATTATCACCATGGTGCTTGAAATATGTTGTTACAAACTAGTTTTAATTTGTGTTTTCAGTTTTTCACGCAGTTAACATATAAAAGTTTATGCTTAACACAGCATAGATTGCCATGCAAGCCAAAAGGATCCAACCAAAATGATAGCATTTACATTGTGCCTCTACTATTTTCTCTACTGTAACAGCCTTGTTAAAGTTTGCAAGATCATATATATATATATATATATATATATATATATATATATATATATATATAAAGGGAATGTGTTGCCTAGATTTTTTAACTGAATAAAGCCAGATGCTAAAACATGTTTTTTTTTAAATCTGTTTCTAAAGAGCTATATTTGTAGCTTTCTACTTTATATTTAGAACATTATTTTATGGAGTCAAGCATCTAGCCTGGGCTGTTTTTAACAGCATGGGGTGCAATGCACCAAGGTGGCCAAATTTAACCCCTTAAGGACTCAGCCCATTTTGGCCTTAAGGACTCAGACAATTAAATTTTTACGTTTTCATTTTTTCCTCCTCGCCTTCTAAAAATCATAACTCTTTTATATTTTCATCCACAGACTAGTATGAGGGCTTGTTTTTTGCGCGACCAGTTGTTCTTTGTAATGACCTCACTCATTATATCATAAAATGTATGGCGCAACCAAAAAACACTATTTTGGGGGAAATTAAAATGAAAAACGCAATTTTGCTAATTTTGTAAGGTTTCGTTTTCACGCTGTACAATTTATGGTAAAAATGACGTGTGTTCTTTATTCTGAGGGTCAATACGATTAAAATGATACCCATTATTATATACTTTTATATTATTGTTGTGCTTAAAAAAAATCACAAACTTTTTAACCAAATTAATACGTTTATAATCCCTTTATTTTGATGACCTATAACTTTTTTATTTTTCCGTATAAGCGGCGGTATGGGGGCTCATTTTTTGCGCCATGATCTGTACTTTTTTTTGAAACCACATTTGCATATAAAAAACTTTTAATACATTTTTTATAATTATTTTTTAATAAAATGTATTAAAAAAGTAGGAATTTTGGACTTTTTTTTTTTCGTTCACGCCGTTCACCGTACGGGATCATTAACATTTTATTTTAATAGTTCGGACATTTACGCACGCGGTGATACCAAATATGTCTATAAAAAAAATTTTTACGCTTTTTGGGGGTAAAATAGGAAAAAACGGACGTTTTACTTTTTTATTGGGGGAGGGGATTTTTCACTTTTTTTAAACTTTTACATTTTTTTACATTTTTTTTTACACTTGAATAGTCCCCATAGGGGACTATTCATAGCAATACCATGATTGCTAATACTGATCTGTTCTATGTATAGGACATAAAACAGATCAGTGTTTTCGGTGATCTTCTGCTCTGGTCTGCTCGATCACAGACCAGAGCAGGAGACGCCGGGAGCCGGACGGAGGAAGGAGAGGGGACCTCCGTGCGGCGTTAGGAATGATCGGATCCCCGCAGCAGCGCTGCGGGCGATCCGATCATTCATTCAAATCGCTCACTGCCGCAGATGCCGGGATCTGTATTGATCCCGGCACCAGAGGGGTTAATGGCGGACGCCCGCGAGATCGCGGGCGTCGGCCATTGCCGGCGGGTCCCTGGCTGCTCGATCTCAGACCAGAGCAGAAGTAGCAGCGCTGCGGGCGATCCGATCATTCATTGAAATTGCGTACTGCCGCAGATCTGTATTGATCCCGGCATCTGAGGGGTTAATTGCAGGCGGTTCCCTGGCTGCGATCAGCAGCCGGGATCAGCCGCGCATGACACGGGCATCGCTCCGATGCCCGCGGTTATGCACAGGACGTAAATGTACGTCCTGGTGCGTTAAGTACCACCTCACCAGGACGTACATTTACGTCCTGCGTCCTTAAGGGGTTAAAGGGGCACGCCAGTGGAAAACTTACTTACTTTTGCCTACATGCGACCTATTTATCAAATAGTTGCACGACCTTGATAAATAAATCACACGTAAGCAAAAACCTGGGAAAACACTTTTGTGCATACAGAGTTCTCAGGGACTCAATCTCCCACTATGAATCTGATCATGCCTCAGACACGTCTTCACCCATGATCGAATGGGAAGCATTATAATGTGTCCTTAGAGGCATCTTAATGAGTCATGGGGTAAGGCTAAAGAGGGAAGCTTCTGCTAAAATGATCTCTCTCCTTCAGGAATAGAGATGTCGCAAATTGTTCGCCGGTCGAACAGTTCCCGGCGAACTTAGCATGTTCGCGTTCTCATCGCCGGGCGAACATATGTGAAGTTCGATTTGCCCCCTATACTTTAACATTGCGGTAAAGTTTGACCATGTGAGTCAAAGTCAGCAGACACATTACAGCCAATCAGCAGCAGTCCCTCCCTTCCAGACCCTCCTACCTCCTGCACGGATGCCATTTTACCTTCATTCAGCATGCTGCAAGCTTAGAAAGTGGAAGGACAGAGAAGCTGCTCCTGCTGTATAGGGAAAGCGATAGCTAGGTTGCGTATTCTAGGTGGTGTATTCAGGGTCCACTTTACTCCTAAAGCACTAGTCTAACATCTGCTTTAAGGACAGCACCCAAAAAAGCCCTTTTTAGGGCTCAAATATCAGTCTGTGTGTCTTGCAACAGCTGGAGGCACCCTGGTTGGGAGGGAACTACTGGTTAAAAGGGGTACTTCAGTGTAAAACTTAAGTTCCTTCAAGCAACTAACTACAGTATTAAAAGGGCTATAAGTTCAGTCCGTGTGTCTTGCAACAGCTGGAGGCACCCTGGTTGGGAGGGAACCGCTGGTTAAAAGGGGTACTCCAGTGTAAAACTTAAGTTCCTTCAAGCAACTAACTACATTATTAAAGGAGTAGTCCGGCGCACACTTTTCTCATTTTATCTTGTCCGGGCTGCAAAATAAAAAAGAACAAACTTTCTCTTACCTGCCAACGAGCCCCCGGAGCTCCGGTACAGGTGTTCGGTCCCCGGGCTGTATTCTTCTTACTTCCTGTTAGCTCGGCACGTCACACGGAGCTTCAGCCTATCACCGGCTGCAGCGATGTCCTGTCTCAGCTGGTGATAGGCTGAAGCTCCGTGTGACGTGCCGGGCTAACAGGAAATAAGAAGAATACAGCCCGGGGACTGAACACCTGTACCGGAGTGTACCGGAGCTCCGGGAGCTCATTGGCAGGTAAGAGAAAGTTTGCTCTCTTTTATTTTGCAGCCCGGATGGGATAAAATGAGAAAAGTGTGCGCCGGACTACTCCTTTAAAAGGGCTATGAGTTCAGTCCGTGTGTCTTGCAACAGCTGGAGGCACCCTGGTTGGGAGGGAACCGCTGGTTAAAAGGGGTACTCCGGTGTAAAACTTAATTTCCTTCAAGCAACTAACTACAGTATTAAAAGGGCTGTAAGTTCAGTCCGTGTGTCTTGCAACTGCTGGAGGCACCCTGGTTGGGGACCTCTGCTTAAAAGGGGAACTCCACTGGCAACCTTTTTTGCTCATTGTCACACTAGTGCAAATAACATTTGGTATGACAGTTGTTCAAATGAAAAATAAAAAATACCTTTTTTGGCTGTGAAATAAAACCAGTGCTGCCTAAAGGGGGGCTCTAACTATGTGCTGCCTAATATGGGGGAATCTATGTGCTGCCTAAAGGGGGGCTTTAACTATGTGCTGCCTAACATGGGGGAATCTATATGCTGCCTAAAGGGGGGATCTAACTATGTGATGCCTAATGGGGGGATCTAACTATGTGCTGCCTAAAGGGGGCTCAATGTGCTGCCTAAAGGGAGGCTCTACCTATGTGCTGCCTAAAAGGGGGCTCTAACTATGTGCTGCCAAATATGGGGGAATCTATGTGCTGCCTAAAGGGGGTATCTAACTATGTGCTGCCTAAAGGGGGCTAAAGCACATTATTCCAAAGAAATTAGGAATAATAGGTGATTTATGCCCTTTATGGATTAAAACCAGACTCTGCATCAACTATGTAATTTTCCATGGGAGTTTTGCCATGGATCCCCCTGCAGCACGCCACAGTCAGGTATTAGTCCCCTTGAAACAACTTTTAAATCACTATTGTGGCCAGAAAGAGTCCCTGTGGGTTCTAAAATTCGCCTGCCCATTGAAGTCAATGGCGGTTCGCCGGTTCGGGAACATTTGCGAAAGCTCGCGTTCGCCGTTCGCGAACCAAAAATTTTATGTTCGCGACACCACTATTCAGGAACTACAAGCTCTTGGGACCCTGCACAAACGAATGCATGACCTTTCAGGAGCTCATGTGTGCGCACATAACTTCTAGCTCTCATGAACGCTAAACACAGATACTATAAACATATCACAGGATGGCTATTCTATGAATGGGGCAACAAATCGTGAAGACTGCTGGTCAATGCTTTTTGTGAAAAGCGGTCCTCTTTTTTTATTGCATCCATTAACCCCTTAACGACGCAGGACGTATATTTACGTCCTGCGCCGGCTCCCGCGATATGAAGCGGGATCGCGCCGCGATCCCGCATCATATCGCGTCGGTCCTGGCGCTCATCAACGGCCGGGACCCGCGGCTAATACCACACATCGCCGATCGCGGCGATGTGCGGTATTAACCCTTTAGAAGCGGCGGTCAAAGCTGACCGCCACTTCTAAAGTGAAAGTGACCCGGCTGCTCAGTCGGTCTGTTCGGGACCGCCGCGGCGTCTCGAACAGCTTGCAGGACACCGGGAGGGCCCTTACCTGCCTCCTCGGTGTCCGATCGGCGAATGACTGCTCCATGCCTGAAATCCAGGCAGGAGCAGTCAAGCGCCGATAACACTGATCACAGGCGTGTTAATACACGCCTGTGATCTGTGTAGAAGATCAGTGTGTGCAGTGTTATAGGTCCCTATGGGAGCTATAACACTGCAAAAAAAAAAGTGTTAATAAAGGTCATTTAACCCCCTCCCTAATAAAAGTTTGAATTACCCCCCTTTTCCCATAAAAAAAAATAAAACAGTGTAAAAAAATAAAAATAAACATATGTGGTATCGTCGCGTGCGTAAATGTCAGAATAATGAAAGCAAAGGCCTCCCTGTCCCACCTTGCCATTACAAGTGTTCAGCCTTTGCCGATGACCTTCTCCTATTCCTTTCCTCCCCCTTTACCACCCTCCCTTCTCTTTTATCCACCATTATTCAATTCTCCAGCTATAGTAAATGCAAACTAAACACCTCTAAATACGAAGCCCTCAATATAACCTTGCCCCCACAGATCCTCCACCAAATACAAACTTCCTACCCCTTTAACCCCTTAGGGACGCAGGACATAAATGTACCTCCTGGTGCGGTGGTACTTAACGCACCAGGACGTACATTTACGTCCTGTGCATAACCGCGGGCATCGGAGCGATGCCCGTGTCATGCGCGGCTGATCCCGGCTGCTGATCGCAGCCAGGGAACCGCCTGCAATTAACCCCTCAGATGCCGGGATCAATACAGATCTGCGGCAGTACGCAATTTCAATGAATGATCGGATCGCCCGCAGCGCTGCTACTTCTGCTCTGGTCTGAGATCGAGCAGACCAGAGCAGAAGATGACCGATAACACTGATCTGTTCTATGTCCTATACATAGAACAGATCAGTATTAGCAATCATGGTATTGGTATGAATAGTCCCCTATGGGGACTATTCAAGTGTAAAAAAAATATAAAGAAATGTAAAAGTAAAAAAAAAGTGAAAAATCCTCTCCCCCAATAAAAAAGTGAAACGTCAGTTTTTTCCTATTTTACCCCCAAAAAGCGTAAAAAATTTATTTAATAGACATATTTGGTATCACTGTGTGCGTAAATGTCCGAACTATTAAAATAAAATGTCAATGATCCCGTGAACGGCGTGAACGTAAAAAAAAAAAGTCCAAAATTGCTACTTTTTTAATACATTTTATTTAAAAAAAATTATGAAAAATGTATTAAAAGTTTTTTATATGCAAATGTGGCATAAAAAAAAGTAAAGATCATGGCGCAAAAAAATTAGCCCTCATACCGCCGCTTATACGGAAAAATAAAAAAAGTTATAGGTCATCAAAATAAAGGGATTATAAACGTACAAATTTGGTTAAAAAGTTTGTGATTTTTTTTAAGCACAACAATAATATAAAAGTATGTAATAATGGTTATCATTTTAATCGTATTGACCCTCAGAATAAAGAACACACATCATTTTTACCGTAAATTGTACGGCGTGAAAACGAAACCTTCCAAAATTAGCAAAATTGCGTTTTTCTTTTTAATTTCCCCACAAAAATAGTGTTTTTTGGTTGCGCCATACATTTTATGATATAATGAGTGATATCATTACAAAGGACAACTGGTCATGCAAAAAACAAGCCCTCATGCTAGTCTGGCGCTGAAAATATAAAAGAGTTATGATTTTTAGAAGGCGAGGAGGAAAAAACGAAAACGTAAAAATTTAATTGTCTGAGTCCTTAAGGCCAAAATGGGCTGAGTCCTTAAGGGGTTAAGTGGCAATCGCGTTCTCTTAAATATTTAGGCGTTCAGGTCCCTGCCGATCCCTCAGACACTTTTTGTATTAACTTCCCACCTCTCCTACACTCCTTAAAATCGGACTTGGCTACATGGGAGCGCAGGGATTTCTCTTGGCTGGGCAGGGTGAATATCCTGAAAATGAATGTACTCCCTTGCCTTTTATATATCTTTTCAAGCATCCCCTGCCATGTACCTCGGACATTCTTCAGGGAACTCTCGGCGCTCCAGTCTAGCTTTGTATGGATGCATAAATACTCCAGATTGGCCCATAATACACTGATTATGAAGATGACAGAAGGAGGCCTGGCACTGCCAGACTATCTTTCCTATTACCTGGCGGCAGTGCTGTCTCATGTACTATACTGCTTTCATCATCATTCCGACAAACAATGGGTCCACTTTGAAAGCAAAATGTCAAACCTAGATTCCAAAACTCTACTTTGGCTTCCACATTACGTTTCTTCTTCAAAGAAAATAGCAGACCTTCCCCCAGTATTGCACTCGTACCCAAATAAGTTGCTCGTACCCAAACTGCCTGTCTGACTTGCCTCTCCCTCCTTACTCCTGATGGCCCACTCACTCTGCTCTTTGACAACCCTGCTTTCCTTCCCGCCCTCTCTGCTCGTTCCTTCCTCACTTTCAGAAGAGACGAGGGCATAAACTTCCTCTTCCTGTTATCCCCGACGACATTGAAACCATTTGCTGACCTGTTGCAAGAGACTGCTCCCACCACCAATCTACTCCGCCAATATGCTCAATTGCTTCATTTCTACCTATCTTCCAAACACAGACTGCAGTTCCATCATCCGCTCACTAAATTTGAGACTTTGTGCCTCGTCCGTTTCTGAATGTCGTAAGATTAGTGTCCTGTACTCTATCACACTTACCACCTCTACCACTGACCCGCTTCTTTTCAAAACGAGCTGGGAAAAAGACATAGGCCACCCTCTCTCCAACGAGGAATGGAAAAAGGCTCTATCACAATGCCATCGCAAATCCATCTCCTGCAAATCCCAGGAAATGAGCTACAAAGTTCTGACGAGATGGTACAAGGTCCGTCTCTTCTCGCTAAATTCCATCAGGGTGTTTCTAATGCCTGCTGGCGATGTGGGAACCCTGGAGGCCCAATGCTTCATATCTGGTTAACTTGCCCCTCCCTGTCAACGTTCTGGTCCTAGACATTATTCATCATGTTACCTCTATACGCCTTCATAAAACTCTGGAAACACTATTACTCTCTATCTTACGCACTCATCTGCCCAAAAGTACCGTGAGGCTGATTTCCTTCCTACTACTAGCGGCTAGGACAGTGATTCCATGGCTATGGAAATCCCCTCTCCCACCCATTATTTCATCCTGGCTCCGGAAATCTTCCCATTTACACAGAATGGAAGAATTGCTGGCTGATTTTAAACACTTTTAAAGACAAATATTATATGATCTGGCATCCCTGGATGGCCTTTAGGTCCTCCAAGGACTATGAAACTATACACCTCTCCGGTGGGATCCAGCAACATAGTCCCTAGCCGTCTCCTTCAACTCACATATGTCCCCCTTCTGACACTGCCAACTCAATTCCACTTTACGATGTGCCCGGACGCCATGATGACCTGGAGCCCGTTCAATCTGCAAGGTAAGTCTCCTATTTCACTACTCTTTTAGTCCTGCTCTTCTCTTCCCTTCTTTTCTTTTTTGTTCTCTCCCTCCTGTTTCTCTCCCTTCCCTCCCACCATGTCTACTGTCTCTCCTCCTGTCTTGTGTTTCCCAACCCCATTAGTAGCGATATAACTATGTGTCAGCCCTCCTATCCCATTGCTACATTTGCTACTTTGGAATGAAATTATCTCTCACCCAATGCATTTCTACTGTTCCCCTTACCACCATTTATATTGTTCTGACTTTTCTATGTTCAATATACTCCATTCCAAATTGGAGACTGTTGTAGAAGTGCTACTGATGTGAAGTTTGCTATGATGTTTTTCTGTTTATATTTACCTGATTATACTTTAATAAAAAGGTAATATAAAAAAATAAATAAATGGATAATTCCATAACAAATTCCCTGAAGTTTGTGGACTTTTCACAATGGACTAAATTTGGTATATATTTAACCACAATACAGTCCTACTGTATTTTCTGTATCAGTATGTGATAAGAAACTACAAAATACTATCACTATGGATATTCCAATTTCATTTAAAATCAAACTCTAGCCTGTTAGGACTGTAATATAATAAACTACACTCTACTGGCCTTACCTTCTCCAGAATTGGTGCTCTGATCCGCACCAATGCCTTTGTTTATTTGTGATCGACCCAACGTGGCCAGAATAACAATAACAATATGTCGGCCAAGGAGGTGTGGGTGATTTGGTCAGAATAATGAGTTGGATTGGGGTAAAGAAAACAAAATGATGACTAATAAAGGTCCTTAATATGGTGGTATGAAGAGTATGCCTGTGTGTGGTGAAGTGCACTTATTGAGTAACCAATCCGGCTAAATGTATATCATATAAAACATACAGATTTATTAAAATTAATGCTAAAAATAGTTACATTGAAAGGCAGTTGCAGGGCCCTTGCAGCTCCTCACTACTAGTGGAATAATAGTGGAATAATATTTGTACTCCCATTTAACAGGGATCTCAGTGTACATGTACAATATTCGCAAAGGCAATATGTAACACCCCCTGTCCACAAACTTTGCCATATACCATAACAACGATCCCACTAACTTGTTTTTCAAGTGAATAAGAGGAACTAGAGAGGAAGCAGTCATTTATTACAAATGTCAAGGGCAGAGAGCCAAAAAAATCTATGAATTCTAAAGTCTTGAACCCAGAGGCCTTAAAGGGGTATTCCGGGCAAAAACATCTTATCCCCTATCGAAAGAATAGGGGATAAGATGTCTGATCGCAGGGGGCCCGCTGCTGGGACCCCCCGCGATCTCCCTGCAGCACCTGCATTCTATACGGGGCTGCGTCTTCAGTTGTGGAAACCTCCGAGTGTCCGGGACTAGAGACGTGACGTAACACCACGCCCCCTCTTGATGTCACATCACGCCCCCTCCATTCATGTCTATAGGAGGGGGTGTGGTGGCTGTCACACCCCTCCCATAGGCTTGCATTGAGGGGGCAGGGCGTGATGTCAAGAAGGGGCAGTTCTGTGACATCACGATACTCCGGCCCCTGTATCGTGAATCATCTGACACGGAGCGATCTCGCTCCATGCAGCTGATGACAAGCGGGTACTGCAGGAGAGATTGCGGGGACCCCTGCGATTAGACATCTTATTCCCTATCCTTTGGATAGGCGATAAGATGTCTAGGGGTGGAGTACCCCTTTAAGTCATATCTGAAGCTTCAACTATATTCAGCTGAAAGCTGTAACACCTGAGCAGATATCCTATAACCCTTTACAACCATTGTACTTTTGATTTTTGTGATTTTATTTTATTCTTTATTTTTTCATTTCTTATTTTTATCTATGCCTTTCACAATATTCCACTACTAGTGAGGAGCTGCAAGGGCCCTGCAGCTGCCTCTCAATTTAACTATTTTTAGTATTCATTTTAATACATCTGTATGTTTCATATGATACATATTTAGCCGGATTGGTTACTCAATAAATGCACTTCACCACACGCAGGCATACTCTTCATACCACTATGTTAAAGGGGTACTCCGGTGGAAAACCTTTTTATTTATTTATTTTTCTTTTTTTAATCAACTGGTGCCAGAAAGTTAAACAGATTTGTAAATTAGAGAAATTGTGTGAAGCTCACAACCAGGTAATTGACGTTAATGTGGTTAAAGGATTGATCCCCACCAATCCAAATGGGTAAAAATTAAAACAAAAATTAACCACACCTAAAGAATACCACCCTAGGGTACACAGTGAATAATTGTTTGAGTCAGATAGTTTTGAAAAAAAATGCAGATTTTATTAAAACAGCATTACATAAAAAAAAATGGTTAAAATTAACAGAGCAATATCAATATTATCTTAAACTGTCATTGGGCCCTAATGACAGAATTAGAAAATGTATGTATAGCAACCACCTAATATAGAATATTCTGTAGATATTGAATAGATTTTTCAACGGCATATATCAATACTCCGGAATTGACTATTAGTCCGTCACTTATGGTGGAAGAAGGCTGATGGTCCGGCAATTGTAATAGAAAGGACAAAGTCACTTGATGGACTGATGTAAAAGATGCTGCCCACAGTTTTTAAGCAAAAGCAAAGTTCAATCTCACCATGGCTGCTGGTCCCATACTGCGACGGGCCGATGAATGGAATTCTGGATTATCTGCAGCAATCTCGGCGTGAGAGCCTGGGTGGATAAAGGGCTCCGGCAGGAGACTCTCTCGGGAGCGGTCCGTGGTATTGGTCCGGAACTTTGTGAACCACTTGCTGCATTTACCAAACATTCTCCCCCACTGAGCGCATTACCACGATCTCTCCAGCGAGGGTCCAACATACATCCAGGTATTTGCCGATATCACGGACCGCTCCCGAGAGAGTCTCCTGCCGGAGCCCTTTGTCCACCCAGGCTCTGACGCCGAGATTGCTGCAGATAATCCAGAATTTTATTAAATGATAGTCGGCTCACATTATATGCAATATCTTTCTTTACAGCGCCAAATAGCAGCCAAATTTATCATATTTTTTATATATTCAAAAGAAAAAACTTTACAGCACAGGTGAGTATGCCTAGGTAGTACAACCTAACATGCTGTATAGGTGTATCCAATCAGAGCATAGGATAGTATATAAATAGCTCAGATAACCAGGTATCCTCCTCTTTCTTTGCTGCTTTGGCTAGCAATCAGTTAGGTATCTTAGTGTCAATTTTTTCATAGTAAAATTGTTGGTTATTATATGATTTCTTATTATATTAATTCTGTTCATTTATATCTTTATCCTTTTTTACTCTGTCTCCAAGTGTGACCTATATATTTTCTCTGTCCGGTTATATATAAATATATATATATATATATATATATATATATATATATATATATTTTCCGGTCTATTTTCTATATCTGTACCTGTCCCTTTACCGCTTTTTCGGAGGTATAACAGCTAGTACACAGCGCGCGCGTCCTTCTATTACGGTAACATCAATCTGAGGCGGCCATTATCACTGCGCGTGCTTCCCCTTCCTCCTCTTCTCTCCTTCACTTCACGCGACTCCCGTAGTCTCGCGAGACTGTGATGTAAGTGGTCATCACTTGCATCGCTCGAGCTCTCTCCTGTCAGACGCACTCTGGTCGCCTGACAGGAAAGTTCTCTCTCCACAACCTCCGCTATCTCCCTCCTATTACCTATTTACCTGTGTTAATATTATACTGTCCTTATTAGGACATTCTTTATCCTATTACCCCATTATTTTTTACCTGATATTTACAACGTTATATTTACTAGTTATACTTAACTTCATATATAGTATTGACATAGTGAATTCTATTATCCCAGTTGAATATTATATATTATATCATCCTCTATCCACAAATTGTAATGTCTTCTGAACAACAGAAATCTAATGCTTCTGAAATAGTCATTAATGACCAATTACAACTGTTAGTGGACCCCTCAGTAGCCAGGTCGGTCCATTCTGCTGTCAATAATGCCATGGTTGCAGTGCAAGAGACTATTGCTGACTCAGTAGTAAAAGCAATTTCCCAATCCTCTGCCCAACAGTTTCACCAATCCCTTCAGGCCAAAAGATTATTAAAAAGGAGGTCAGGTCACGATGACAACCTTATTTCCCAAAAATACAGAAAAACTATGACTAGGGAAAAAGGTTCAGATACTTCTGACACCAGGCCAGGTGTGAGTGGCCAAATTATTAATGCTGACATAGAACAACCAGGACCCTCTACCCGGGAGGAGTTACATGATACACGGGTTAATAAAACCTCCAATCCTATTATATCTAATGAAACTGAAGAGGATTATTATTGTGATTATGAACATGAGGATGATGAGGATATTATTTATGAATCCGATATGTCGGATATTAATTGTTACGCCGAGCGCTCCGGGTCCCCGCTCCTCCCCGGAGCGCTCGCTACATCCTCGCAATTGCAGCGCCCCGGTCAGACCCGCCGACCGGGTGCGCTGCGATACCTCTCCCAGCCGGGATGCGATTCGCGATGCGGGAGGCGCCCGCTCGCGATGCGCATCCCGGCTCCCGTACCTGACTCGCTCTCCGTCGGTCTTGTCCCGGCGCGCGCGGCCCCGCTCCCTAGGGCGCGCGCGCGCCGGGTCTCTGCAATTTAAAGGGCCACTGCGCCACTGATTGGCGCAGTTAGCCTAATTAGTGTGTTCACCTGTGCACTCCCTATTTATACCTCACTTCCCCTGCACTCCCTCGCCGGATCTTGTTGCCATCGTGCCAGTGAAAGCGTTTCCTTGTGTGTTCCTAGCCTGTGTTCCAGACCTCCTGCCGTTGCCCCTGACTACGATCCTTGCTGCCTGCCCCGACCTTCTGCTACGTCCGACCTTGCTCTTGTCTAATCCCTTGTACCCCGCCTATCTTCAGCAGTCAGAGAGGTTGAGCCGTTGCTGGTGGATACGACCTGGTTGCTACCGCCGCTGCAAGACCATCCCGCTTTGCGGCGGGCTCTGGTGAATACCAGTAGCAACTTAGAACTGGTCCACTAGCACGGTCCACGCCTATCCCTCTCTGGCACAGAGGATCCACCACCTGCCAGCCGAATCATGACAGTAGATCCGGCCATGGATCCTGCTGAAGTCCCACTGCCAGTTGTCGCCGACCTCACCACGGTGGTCGCCCAGCAGTCGCAACAGATAGCGCAACAAGGCCACCAGCTGTCTCAACTGACCGTGATGCTACAGCAGCTACTACCACAGCTTCAGCAATCATCTCCTCCGCCAGCTCCTGCACCTCCTCCGCAGCGAGTGGCCGCTTCCGGCCTACGATTATCCTTGCCGGATAAATTTGATGGGGACTCTAAGTTTTGCCGTGGCTTTCTTTCGCAATGTTCCCTGCACTTGGAGATGATGTCGGACCAGTTTCCTACTGAAAGGTCTAAGGTGGCTTTCGTAGTCAGCCTTCTGTCTGGGAAAGCTCTGTCATGGGCCACACCGCTCTGGGACCGCAATGACCCCGTCACTGCCTCTGTACACTCCTTCTTCACGGAGATTCGAAGTGTCTTTGAGGAACCTGCCCGAGCCTCTTCTGCTGAGACTGCCCTGCTGAACCTGGTCCAGGGTAATTCTTCTGTTGGCGAGTACGCCATCCAATTCCGTACTCTTGCCTCCGAATTATCCTGGAATAATGAGGCCCTCTGCGCGACCTTTAAAAAAGACCTATCCAGCAACATTAAAGATGTTCTGGCCGCACGAGAAATTCCTGCTAACCTGCATGAACTTATTCATCTGGCCACCCGCATTGACATGCGTTTTTCCGAAAGCCGTCAGGAGCTCCGCCAGGATATGGACTTTGTTCGCTCAAGGCGTTTTTTCTCCCCGGCTCCTCTCTCCTCTGGTCCTCTGCAATCCGTTCCTGTGCCTTCCGCCATGGAGGCTATGCAAGTTGACCGGTCTCGCTTGACACCTCAAGAGAGGACACGACGCCGCATGGAGAATCTGTGCCTGTACTGTGCCGGTACCGAACACTTCCTGAAGGATTGTCCTATCCGTCCTCCCCGCCTGGAAAGACGTACGCTGACTCCGCACAAAGGTGAGGCAGTTCTTGATGTCAACTCTGCTTCTCCACACCTTACTGTGCCTGTGCGAATATCTTCCTCTACCTTCTCCTTCTCTGCTATGGCCTTCTTGGATTCCGGATCTGCAGGAAATTTTATTTTGGCCTCTCTCATCAACAGGTTCAACATCCCAGTGACCAGTCTCGCCAGACCCCTCTACATCAATTGTGTTAACAATGAAAGATTGGACTGTACCGTGCGTTACCGCACGGAACCTCTCCTAATGTGCATCGGACCTCATCACGAAAAAATTGAGTTTTTGGTCCTCTCCAACTGCATTTCGGAAATTCTTCTTGGATTACCGTGGCTTCAACGCCATTCCCCAACCCTTGATTGGTCCACAGGAGAAATCAAGAGCTGGGGTACCTCTTGTTTCAAGGACTGTCTTAAACCGGTTCCCTGTACTCCCTGCCGTGACCCTGTGGTTCCCCCTGTAACCGGTCTTCCTAAGGCTTATATGGACTATGCTGACGTGTTTTGCAAAAAGCAAGCTGAGACTTTACCTCCTCACAGGCCTTATGACTGTCCTATTGACCTCCTCCCGGGTACTACTCCACCCCGGGGCAGAATTTATCCTCTGTCTGCTCCAGAGACTCTTGCTATGTCTGAATACATCCAGGAAAATTTAAAAAAGGGGTTTATCCGCAAATCCTCCTCTCCTGCCGGAGCTGGATTTTTCTTTGTGTCCAAAAAAGATGGCTCCCTACGTCCTTGCATTGATTACCGCGGACTTAATAAAATCACGGTAAAGAACCGCTACCCCCTACCTCTTATCTCAGAACTCTTTGATCGCCTTCAAGGTGCCCACATCTTTACCAAACTGGACTTAAGAGGTGCTTATAATCTCATCCGCATCAGGGAGGGGGACGAATGGAAGACTGCATTTAACACCAGAGATGGACACTTTGAGTATCTGGTCATGCCCTTTGGCCTGTGCAACGCCCCTGCCGTCTTCCAAGACTTTGTTAATGAAATTTTTCGTGATCTCTTATATTCCTGTGTTGTGGCTTATCTGGATGATATTCTGATTTTTTCTGCCAACTTAGAAGAACACCGCCAACATGTCCGCATGGTTCTTCAGAGACTTCGAGACAATCAACTTTATGCCAAAATGGAGAAATGTCTGTTTGAATGCCAATCTCTTCCTTTCCTATGATACTTGGTCTCTGGCCAGGGATTACAAATGGACCCAGACAAACTCTCTGCCGTCTTAGATTGGCCACGCCCCTCCGGACTCCGTGCTATCCAACGTTTTTTGGGGTTCGCCAATTATTACAGACAATTTATTCCACACTTTTCCACTATTGTGGCTCCTATCGTGGCTTTAACCAAGAAAAATGCCAATCCCAAGTCCTGGTCTCCCCAAGCGGAAGACGCATTTAAACGTCTCAAGTCTGCCTTTTCTTCTGCTCCCGTGCTCTCCAGACCTGACCCATCTAAACCCTTCCTATTGGAGGTAGATGCCTCCTCAGTGGGAGCTGGAGCTGTCCTTCTACAAAAAAATCCTTCCGGGCATGCTGTTACTTGTGGTTTTTTTTCTAGGACCTTCTCTCCGGCGGAGAGGAACTACTCCATCGGGGATCGAGAATTACTGGCCATTAAATTGGCGCTTGAGGAATGGAGGCATCTGCTGGAGGGATCAAAATTTCCTGTTATCATATACACCGATCACAAGAATCTCTCCTATCTCCAGTCTGCCCAACGGCTGAACCCTCGCCAGGCCAGGTGGTCGTTGTTCTTTGCCCGTTTTAACTTTGAAATTCACTTTCGCCCTGCCGACAAGAACATTAGGGCCGATGCCCTCTCTCGTTCCTCGGATGCCTCGGAAGTAGAAGTCTCTCCGCAACACATCATTCCTCCTGACTGTCTGATCTCCACTTCTCCAGCCTCCATCAGGCAAACTCCTCCAGGGAAGACCTTCGTTTCTCCACGCCAACGTCTCGGGATTCTCAAATGGGGACACTCCTCCCACCTCGCAGGCCATGCGGGCATCAAAAAATCCTTGCAACTCATCTCTCGTTTCTATTGGTAGCCGACTCTGGAGACGGATGTTGTTGATTTTGTGTGGGCCTGTACTGTCTGTGCCCGGAATAAGACTCCTCGCCAGAAACCTGCTGGTCTCCTTCATCCCCGAACAGCCTTGGTCACTGATTGGTATGGACTTTATTACAGACTTACCCCCATCCCGTGGCAACACTGTTGTTTGGGTGGTCGTTGATCGATTTTCCAAGATGGCACATTTTATTCCTCTTCCTGGTCTTCCTTCAGCGCCTCACTTGGCAAAACAATTTTTTGTACACATTTTTCGTCTTCACGGTTTGCCCACGCAGATCGTCTCGGATAGAGGCGTCCAATTCGTGTATAAATTCTGGAGGGCCCTCTGTAAACAGCTCAAGATTAACCCCTTAAGGACCAGGCCATTTTATACCTTAAGGACCGGAGCGTTTTTTGCAATTCTGACCACTGTCACTTTAAACATTAATAACTCTGGAATGCTTTTAGTTATCATTCTGATTCCGAGATTGTTTTTTCGTGACATATTCTACTTTAACTTAGTGGTAAAATTTTATGGTAACTTGCATCCTTTCTTGGTGAAAAATCCCAAAATTTGATGAAAAAAATGAAAATTTTGCATTTTTCTAACTTTGAAGCTCTCTGCTTGTAAGGAAAATGGATATTCAAAATATATTTTTTGGGGGTTCACATATACAATATGTCTACTTTATGTTTGCATCATAAAATTTATGAGTTTTTACTTTTGGAAGACACCAGAGGGCTTCAAAGTTCAGCAGCAATTTTGAAATTTTTCACAAAATTTTCAAACTCGCTATTTTTCATGGACCAGTTCACGTTTGAAGTGGATTTGAAGGGCCTTCATATTAGAAATGCCCCATAAAAGACCCCATTATAAAAACTACACCCCCCAAAGTATTCAAAATGACATTCAGTAAGTGTATTAACCCTTTAGGTGTTTCACAGGAATAGCAGCAAAGTGAAGGAGAAAATTCAAAATCTTCATTTTTTACACTCGCATGTTCTTGTAGACCCAATTTTTGAATTTTTGCAAGGGATAAAAAGGAAAAAATTTTTACTTGTATTTGAAACCCAATTTCTCTCGAGTAAGCACATACCTCATATGTCTATGTTAATTGTTCGGCGGGCGCAGTAGAGGGCTCAGAAGGGAAGGAGCGACAAATGGTTTTTGGGGGGCATGCCGCATTTAGGAAGCCCCTTTGGTGCCAGGACAGCAAAAAAAAACACATGGCATACCATTTTGGAAACTAGACCCCTCAGGGAACGTAACAAGGGGTAAAGTGAACCTTAATACCCTACAGGTATTTCACGACTTTTGCATATGTAAAAAAAATATATATTTTTTTTACCTAAAATGCTTGGTTTCCCAAAAATTTTACATTTTTAAAAAGGGTAATAGCAGAAAATACCCCCCAAAATTTGAAGCCCAATTTCTCCCGATACAGAAAACACCTCGCATGGGGGTGAAAAGTGCTCTGCTGGTGCACTACAGGTCTCAGAAGAGAAGGAGTCACATTTGGCTTTTTGAAAGCAAATTTTGCTCTGGGGGCATGCCGCATTTAGGAAGCCCCTATGGTGCCAGAACAGCAAAAAAAAAACACATGGCTTACCATTTTGGAAACTAGACCCCTCGGGGAACGTAACAAGGGGTAATGTGAACCTTAATACCCTACAGGTGTTTCACGACTTTTGCATATGTAAAAAAATATATATTTTTTTTACCTAAAATGCTTGGTTTCCCAAAATTTTTACAATTTTAAAAAGGGTAATAGCAGAAAATACCCCCCAAAATTTGAAGCCCAATTTCTCCCGATTCAGAAAACACCCCATATGGGTGTGAAAAGTGCTCTTCTGGCACACTACAGGTCTCAGAAGAGAAGGAGTCACATTTGGCTTTTTGAAAGTGAATTTTGCTCTGGGGGCATGCCGCATTTAGGAAGCCCCTATGGTGCCAGGACAGCAAAAAAAAAACACATGGCATACCATTTTGGAAACTAGACCCCTCGGGGAACGTAACAAGGGGTAATGTGAACCTTAATACCCTACAGGTGTTTCACGACTTTTGCATATGTAAAAAAATATACTTTTTTTTAACCTAAAATGCTTGGTTTCCCAAAATTTTTACAATTTTAAAAAGGGTAATAGCAGAAAATACCCCCCAAAATTTGAAGCCCAATTTCTCCCGATTCAGAAAACACCCCATATGGGTGTGAAAAGTGCTCTGCTGGCGCACTACAGGTCTCAGAAGAGAAGGAGTCACATTTGGCTTTTTGAAAGCGAATTTTGCTCTGGGGGCATGCCGCATTTAGGAAGCCCCTATGGTGCCAGGACAGCAAAAAAAAAAACACATGGCATACTATTTTGGAAACTAGACCCCTCGGGGAACGTAACAAGGGGTAATTTGAACCTTAATACCCTACAGGTGTTTCAC
Source organism: Hyla sarda (assembly GCF_029499605.1). Taxonomy (NCBI): domain Eukaryota; kingdom Metazoa; phylum Chordata; class Amphibia; order Anura; family Hylidae; genus Hyla; species Hyla sarda. The sequence goes on from NC_079189.1 coordinate 323,284,304, forward strand.
GACTTTTGCATATGTAAAAAAATATATATTTTTTTTACCTAAAATGCGTGTTTTCCCAAAAATTTTACATTTTTTAAAAGGGTAATAGCAGAAAATACCCCCCAAAATTTGAAGCCCAATTTCTCCCGAGTACGGCGATACCCCATATGTGGCCCTAAACTGTTGCCTTGAAATACGACAGGGCTCCAAAGTGAGAGCGCCATGCGCATTTGAGGCCTAAATTAGGGACTTGCATAGGGGTGGACATAGGGGTATTCTACGCCAGTGATTCCCAAACAGGGTGCCTCCAGCTGTTGTAAAACTCCCAGCATGCCTGGACAGTCAACGGCTATCTGGCAATACTGGGAGTAGTTGTTTTGCAACAGCTGGAGGCTCCGTTTTGGAAACAGTGGCGTACCAGATGTTTTTCATTTTTATTGGGGAGGGGGGTTGTATAGGGGTATGTGTATATGTAGTGTTTTTTACTTTTTATTTTATTTTGTGTTAGTGTAGTGTAGTGTTTTTAGGGTACAGTCACACGGGCGGGGGTTCACAGTAGTTTCTCGCTGGCAGTTTGAGCTACGGCAGAAAATTTGACGCAGCTCAAACTTGCAGCCGGATACTTACTGTAATCCTCCGCCCATGTGAGTGTACCCTGTACGTTCACATTGGGGGGGGGGGGGAACATCCAGCTGTTGCAAAACTACAACTCCCAGCATGTACGGTCTATCAGTGCATGCTGGGAGTTGTAGTTTTGCAACCGCTGGAGGCTCCGTTTTGGAAACAGTGGCGTACCAGACGTTTTTCATTTTTATTGGGGAGGGGGGCTGTGTAGGGGTGTGTGTATATGTAGTGTTTTTTACTTTTTATTTTATTTTGTGTTAGTGTAGTGTTTTTAGGGTACAGTCGCACGGGCGGGGGGTTCACAGTAGTTTCTCGCTGGCAGTTTGAGCTGCGGCAGAAATTTTGCCGTACCTCAAACTTGCAGCCGGATACTAACTGTAATCCTCCGCCCATGTGAGTGTACCCTGTACGTTCACATTGGGGGGGGGGAACATCCAGCTGTTGCAAAACTACAACTCCCAGCATGTACGGTCTATCAGTGCATGCTGGGAGTTGTAGTTTTGCAACAGCTGGAGGCACACTGGTTGTGAAACACCGAGTTTGGTAACAAACTCAGTGTTTTGCAACCAGTGTGCCTTCAGCTGTTGCAAAAGCTACAACCCCCAGCATGTACGGACAGCGGAAGGGCATGCTGGGTGTTGTAGTTATGCAACAGCTGGAGGCATACTACTTTGGCTGGGGATGCTGGGGATTGTAGTTATGCAACAGCTGGAGACACACTGGTTTACTACTTAACTCAGTGTGCCTTCAGCTGTTGCAAAACTACAACTCTCAGCAGTCACCGACAGCCAACGGGCATGCTGGGAGTTGTAGTTATGCAACCACCAGATGCACCACTACAACTCCCAGCATGCACTTTAGCTGATTGTGCAAGCTGGGAGTTGTAGTTACACAACAGCTGAAGGTACACTTTTCCATAGAAAGAATGTGCCTCCAGCTGTTGCAAAACTACAAGTCCCAGCATGCCCATAAGGGCATGCTGGGAGTTGTGGTGGTCTGCCTCCTGCTGTTGCATAACTACAGCTCCCAGCATGCCCTTTTTGCATGCTGGGAGCTGTTGCTAAGCAACAGCAGGAGGCTGTCACTCACCTCCAACGATCCTCGCCGCACAGGTCAGTCCCTCGTCGTCTCCGCCGCCGCCGCTGCTCCTGGGGCCCCGATCCCAACAGGGACGCCGGGGATCGGGGTCCCCAGCACCGGGGGTCGTCTTCCCGCACCCGCTCACGTCCTCCGGAAGAGGGGCGGAGCGGGTTGCGGGAGTGACACCCGCAGCAGGCGCCCTGATTGGTCGGCCGGTAATCCGGCCGACGAATCAGGGCGATCGTGAGGTGGCACCAGTGCCACCTCACCCCTGCTGGCTCTGGCTGATCGGGGCCGTCTCTGACGGCCCCGATCAGCCAATAATTCCGGGTCACCGGGTCACTGGAGACCCGATTGACCCGGAATCCGCCGCAGATCGCTGGACTGAATTGTCCAGCGATCTGCGGCTATCGCCGACATGGGGGGTCATAATGACCCCCCTGGGCGATATGCCCCGATGCCTGCTGAACGATTTCAGCAGGCATCGGGGACCGGCTCCGCTCCAGATGGTTGCGGGGGGCCGGTAAAACACATGACGTTCTCATACGTCATGTGTCCTTAAGGACTCGGAAATGGAGACGTATGAGAACGTCATGTGTCCTTAAGGGGTTAAATTAAACTTCTCTTCTTCTTATCATCCCCAATCCAATGGGCAAGTAGAAAGAATTAACCAGGTCCTGGGTGACTATTTACGGCATTTTGTTTCCTCCCGCCAGGATGACTGGGCAGATCTTCTACCATGGGCCGAATTCTCATACAACTTCAGAGTCTCAGAATCTTCTGCTAAGTCCCCATTTTTCGTGGTGTACGGCCGTCACCCTCTTCCCCCCCTCCCTACTCCCTTGCCCTCTGGTTTGCCCGCTGTGGATGAAGTGACTCGTGATCTTTCCACCATATGGAAAGAGACCCAAAATTCTCTTTTACAGGCTTCATCCCGCATGAAAAGGTTTGCCGATAAGAAAAGAAGAACTCCCCCCATTTTTGGGCCCGGAGACAAGGTATGGCTCTCCGCTAAATATGTCCGCTTTCGTGTCCCCAGTTACAAACTGGGACCACGCTATCTTGGTCCTTTCAAAGTCTTGTGCCAGATTAATCCTGTCTCTTACAAACTCCTTCTTCCTCCTTCTCTCCGTATTCCCAATGCCTTCCATGTCTCTCTCCTTAAACCACTCATCTTTAACCGCTTCTCTCCCAAACTTGTTTCTCCCACTCCTGTTTCCGGCTCTTCTGACGTCTTCTCCGTGAAGGAGATTCTGGCCTCCAAAACGGTCAGAGGGAAAAAATTCTTCTTGGTGGATTGGGAAGGCTGTGGTCCAGAGGAGAGATCCTGGGAACCTGAGGACAACATCCTAGACAAAAGTCTTGTCCTCAGGCTCTCAGGCTCCAAGAAGAGGGGGAGACCCAAGGGGGGGGGGGGGTACTGTTACGCCGAGCGCTCCGGGTCCCCGCTCCTCCCCGGAGCGCTCGCTACATCCTCGCAATTGCAGCGCCCCGGTCAGACCCGCCGACCGGGTGCGCTGCGATACCTCTCCCAGCCAGGATGCGATTCGCGATGCGGGAGGCGCCCGCTCGCGATGCGCATCCCGGCTCCCGTACCTGACTCGCTCTCCGTCGGTCTTGTCCCGGCACGCGCGGCCCCGCTCCCTAGGGCGCGCGCGCGCCGGGTCTCTGCAATTTAAAGGGCCACTGCGCAGTTAGCCTAATTAGTGTGTTCACCTGTGCACTCCCTATTTATACCTCACTTCCCCTGCACTCCCTCGCCGGATCTTGTTGCCATCGTGCCAGTGAAAGCGTTTCCTTGTGTGTTCCTAGCCTGTGTTCCAGACCTCCTGCCATTGCCCCTGACTACGATCCTTGCTGCCTGCCCCGACCTTCTGCTACGTCCGACCTTGCTCTTGTCTACTCCCTTGTACCGCGCCTATCTTCAGCAGTCAGAGAGGTTTAGCCGTTGCTGGTGGATACGACCTGGTTGCTACCGCCGCTGCAAGACCATCCCGCTTTGTGGCGGGCTCTGGTGAATACCAGTAGCAACTTAGAACCGGTCCACTAGCACGGTCCACGCCTATCCCTCTCTGGCACAGAGGATCCACCACCTGCCAGCCGAATCGTGACATTAATGACCCCTCTTCCCACATGATTAAGAGGGCAATACCTATTTTGACGATAAGACTACACAAGATTCCTTCATTTGTGATTTGTGTCAGGGAGTCCCATTTTTTGATCCTTCTCAGATAGTTCCTCCTAGGTCTGGAGAATGGACTCCTAACACTGAGGTGGATAAATTTATTTGCCATTGGTTCAGAAAGGGTATGGACATCTGTACTAGAAGTAAACTTCGGGCTGAGTGTCCCAGACCAACCCTATCCACTGTCTCCTCTCAAACCCCGGAAATAGACCCGATCTTGACCAGATATATACAAAAGTCGGGAAAAAATCCAATTAAGGGAATTGATAGAAGTTTTAAACTTTGCCAAGATAAGTTTCTTGACCTTCTTGGCCCCTTAACAAAGATTATGGACCTGTCTGAGGATGCCTTTACGTCAGGTAATCCTATAAACGTTGGCTCATTGAGAGGTTGGATACAACGGGCCATATGCCTTTTTGGGAGCAATAATGAAGCATTTTGTGTTGAAAGGAGATGCTCCATATTGCTAAAATTAGACCCTCAATTAACATATTTAGCCTCCACTCAAACGTCTACTCCCTCTGAGGATCGTCTCTTCGGAGACAACTTCATCAAGGAAATATCAAAATATGTGGGCTTATTCTCTTCTTTGGATAAGGCCCAGTCCTCTTTAAAAAAGTTTTTCCCTACTAGAGTTTTTGGAAGGGCTGGGAGAAGCAGGGGCCATTTTCCCGGCCGTGGCTCATACTATAGAGCACAATTCAGAGGTCCCTCTTATCCAGACAGATCCACCCTTGCCAATTACCCTCCCCAAGCTCAACCTCAACCTCAACCCCAACCCTTCTTCCCTTAACGTCCAAGACCATGGAGAACTCGAGGTCAAAGATTCAACACCCGTTCCAGACCGTCAGGTAAGTTCAACTCACCCAATTTTCCTCCAGTGGGCGGAAGACTCAATCTTTTTTCCCAAAATTGGGAAGGGATATCTTCCGACCAGTGGATTCTCAATACTACGAAGGGTTAACTAATAGAATTCATTTCTTTTCCTCAGCAAATAAATCCCCCTCATCCCATACAATTTTCAAAGATAGATCCGATTTTGATAGAATCAGAGATCAAAGATCTCATCACCAAACAAGCAATCATTCAGATTCCCTTGGATTCCCCAGGATTTCTAAGCAATCTATTCCTGGTAAAAAAGAAGGACTCAGGTTATCGTCCTGTAATAAATTTTAAAATACTCAACAACTTTGTTCGATACCGACACTTCAAAATGGAGGGCATCCATCTGTTAAGAGATATGCTTCTGGAGAACGATTGGTTGATAAAAATCGATTTCAAGGATGCATATCTGATGGTACCAATTCATCCCTTTTCTCAACAGTTCCTTCAGTTCATTTGGGACAACAAGAAATGGCAATTCACTTGCCTACCGTTCGGGCTATCATCAGCCCCGTGGTGCTTCACCAAACTGATAAAGCCAATCATTGCCCTTCTACGCGCCCGGGGTGTTCGTCTCATAATTTATTTAGACGACATCCTTATCATGGCCAAATCAATCAATTTAGCCTATCTTCATATGAATTGGACACTATCCAATCTGGGATTTCTCATCAATCACGACAAATCCATTCTCGTTCCTTCTCAGGAAGTTGAATTCTTGGGTTTTGTAATCAATACCCAAACATCGTTATTGAGCCTACCGATGAAGAAATTTAAAACTATCCGCAAAGAAATCCGTTCCTTACTCAACAAGGATTTGATATCTCTTCGTGCTATTGCAAGGATTGTAGGTCTCCTGTCAGCATCCATTCAGGCGATATTCCCAACCCCCTTACATTATCGAACTCTTCAACGTCTGAAGATACAACATCTGAGAGAGGGTCTCGGATATTCGGACAAAATTCATCTATCACAGGAAGCGAGAGAAGAACTCATATGGTGGCTTCAACACATTCAAGAGTGGAATGGGAGAACCATCTTCAGTTCCCATCCAGATCTCATACTGGAAGCGGATGAAAGTTTTCTGGGATGGGGAGCTCCCTGTGGACCACTATCCACGGGAGGCAAATGGTCTCTTCAAGATACTCAGTTACATATCAACTGTCTAGAGCTCATGGCAGGATTCTTCACCCTCAGAAGTTTCGCAAATGACAAATCTCATTGTTGTATTCTCCTCCGCATGGGCAACATCTCAGCGGTCCAATATATCAATCGGTTAGGAGGAACACGATCTCTCTTGTTGGCAAATATCGCCAAGGATCTATGGCATTTCTGCTTGAACAGAAGCATTATTCTCAAAGCAGAATATATTCCGGGACTTTCCAATAATATTGCCGATTGGAATTCCCGTTATCTTTCAGATTCCAGTGACTGGAAACTGGATCATATGATATTCCTTCAAATTCAACAACTTTGGGGTCCTTTTCATCTAGATCTCTTTGCTTCCAGACTGAACCGACAACTAACAAAGTTCTTCAGTTGGCACCCGGACCCGGAATCATCAGGAACAGACGCTTTATCTCAGATCTGGCTGAAGAAAACGTTATATGCGTTTCCTCCGTTCATTCTTATTCCCAGACTTCTCCTCCAAGTAGCTGTTCAGAAGGCCACGATTGTCCTTATATCTCCATGGTGGCCATCCCAACCGTGGTTCCCTCTGATTCTAGAAATGGTGATAGATTTCCCCAGAATCCTACCTTCTTCCCCGAATCTGCTATCAGATCCTTCAGGGAATCAGCATCCTTTAGTTCTTTCCCATCAACTTCAATTAGTCGCTTGGTTGATTTCAGGTCAACCTCTTCTGAACCAGAGATTTCTCAATCATCTAGAACTCTCTTATCAGAAGCTTGGGCACCAGGTACAAGGATCGCTTACGGATCAGCATGGAAATTTTGTGCTCATTAGTGCTCTCAACGGGATCTGGATCCCGTATCTGCATCTATCACCCATATCTTGAATTATCTATCGGAATCTTTTGACTCTGGGAAAGCCTATCGCACATTGAACCTCTATCGCTCAGCTATTTCATTCTATCATTTGCCCATTAATTCTTTCCCGATTGGAAGGCATCCATTAATTTGTAGACTTCTTAGGGGAATCCGTTTTAAACGTCCCCCAACTCCTAAATACCAATCCACGTGGGATGTCAATGTAATATTAGACTTATTCAATTCTTGGCCAGACAACAATTGTTTATCCTTAAAGCTTTTGTCTTTCAAGCTTACTACCTTGCTTTGTTTAATATCCATAAAAAGAGTTTCGGATGTTAAAGCCCTGGATATAACGCATAGACAATTCTCCCCCCTAGGAGTTTCTTTCTCCATTCACAGAAGGAAAAAAAATAACCTACATTCAGTGTCCTATCCTTCTTTTCCACACAATGACAAGCTTTGTGTAGTCAAGTGTTTGCAATCTTATGAATCCAAAACTCAATCCATTCGTCATCCTTCCTTCTCTCAACTTCTGATCTTCTATTGTAGGCCTCACGTACCCGTATCATCAGCGACACTAGCTAGGTGGATAAGAAATGTTATGTCTATGGCCAATATAGATATATCTCAATTCGGTGCCCATTCTGCCAGAGGGGCAGTTTCTACAAAAATAATTCAATCAGGTGGTTCCTTATTAGACTTACTCAAAGCGGCTAATTGGTCATCTGAGTCTACTTTTAAAACCTTCTATTATAGACCAGATGCTCATGTCTCTATGAATTTATTTTAATATATGTACTTAATGTTATTTTATTACTATAGCTTTAAACTTGCATTTAATGTGAGCCGACTGTCTTTTAATAAAATTGAAGATTTTCCTAGGTTAGATGACAGAAAATATAGATTTTATAAAAGACAGGAGGCGAACATTATCCCTCCCATACCCGCCCTTCTAATTGTATTTACATAATTTTAATATTTTTCAGCTAACTAACCATTCGGGAATGGCAGTTTGTTTAGTCAACTTCATACTCTACTGGTGGATGGCTTCGTTCCTGGCTCAAGTTTTCGTTCTTCTTCATAAAAAGTTTCATCTATAGTTGGACTTCTTTTTCACTTCTTATCTCAAGTTCAGAAGAGACTTATCTTCAGTTAAAAAGATCGAGTATTCTTCGGTTATTTGAACTGACATATTCTACAATGCACAAAGAAAAAGGAGGATACCTGGTTATCTGAGCTATTTATATACTATCCTATGCTCTGATTGGATACACCTATACAGCATGTTAGGTTGCACTACCTAGGCATACTCACCTGTGTTGTAAAGTTTTTTCTTTTGAATATATAAAAAATATGATAAATTTGGCTGCTATTTGGCGCAGTAAAGAAAGATATTGCAAATAATGTTTGCCTCCTGTCTTTTATAAAATCTATATTTTCCATCATCTAACCTAGGAAAATCTTCAATTCCATTAATCGGCCCGTCGCAGTATGGGACCAGCAGCCACGGTGAGATTGAACTTTGCTTTTGCTTAAAAACTGTGGGCAGCATCTTTTACATCAGTCCATCAAGTGACTTTGTCCTTTCTATTACAATTGCCGGACCATCAGCCTTCTTCCACCATAAGTGCCGGACTAATAGTCAATTCCGGAGTATTGATATATGCCGTTGAAAAATCGCATTTACTTTCAATATCTACAGAATATTCTATATAAGGTGGTTGTTATACATACATTTTCTAATTCTGTCATTAGGGCCCAATGACAGATTAAGATAATATTGATATTGCTCTGTTAATTTTAACCATTTAGTTTTTTTTTATTGATGTAATGCTGTTTTAATAAAATCTGCATTTTTTTTCAAAACTATCTGTCTCAAACGATTATTCACTGTGTACCCTAGGGTGGTATTCTTGAGGTGTGGTTAATTTTTGTGGTTTAGATTTGTAAATTACTTCTATTAAAAAAATCTTAATCCTTTCAGTAATTTTTAGCAGCTGTATGCTACAGAGGAAATTCTTTTCTTTTTTAATTTCTTTTTTGTCTTGTCCACAGTGCTCTCTGCTAACACCTGGAGCCCATATCAGGAACTGTCCAGAGCAGGAGAAAATCCTCATAGTAAACCTATGCTGCTCTGGACAGTTCCTGACATGGGCAGAGGTGTCAGCAGAGAGCACTGTGGACAAGACAAAAAATAAATTCAATTCAAAGCAAAGAATTTCCTCTGTAGCATACAGCTGCTAATAAGTACTGGAAGGATACATATTTTTTAATAGAAGTAATCAGCTATCACGCCCCCTCCCGTGGGCTTGCATTGAGGGGCAGAGCGTGACGTCACACGGGGGCGGAGGCGTGACGTCACACACTGCCGGCCGGTCCCCAGCGGCGGGACTTCCACGATCAGGCATCTTATGCCCTATCCTTTGGATAGGGGATAAGGTGTCTAAGCACCGTAGAACCCCTTTAAGGACGTGGAGCGTATGCATATGCCCGTGGGAATTCCAGTCCCCGCCGCTAGCCGTTGGGGGACTGGACCGGAATGCCTGCTGAAATCATTCAGCAGGCATCCTGGCACATCGCCGAGGGGGGTCCTGAGACCCCCCATGTCGGCGATCGCAGAAAATCGCATGTCAATTCAGACATGCGATTTTCTGCTTTTCCGGGCTGATCGGGTCTCTGGGGACCTGATCACCCGGAAAATAGGGATGATTGGAGCTGTCAGGGACAGTCCTGATCATCATGAGGGATAGGAGCAAGGTCACAGTGCTGCGATCTCCTCCTATCCCCTGCCATTGGTCAGAACTGATTCTTACCAATGGCAGGGCAGGACAGTGGGTTGCCCTGGCAACCCCCATTCTGCCCACCCCTGGATGTCGAGGGGATCGTGGGAAGAAGATGGAGGCCGGTACCTGGAGGAGAAGATGCCTGGGGACCCCGGATCGTTGCTGGAGACTGCTGGATCCTGGTTCAGGTAGGGAAACCATGTTGGGGGGGGGGGGGGAATGAAAGTGAAAGTAAAGTGATCTTTACTGTGGCAACCACTAGGAAGGTCAAACTGCAACTCCCAGCAGTTTTGCAACATCAGGAGGGTCACAGTTTGGAGACCACTGTTACAGTGGTGCCCAAACGGTAGCCCTCCAAATGTTGCCAAACTACAACTCTCAGCATGCCTAGACTGCCCAGACATGCTGGGAGTTGTAGTTCTGTAACATCTGTCCCTTCAGATTTAGCAATTTTCATGACATTTTTGAAAATCGCTGCTCTACTTTGAAGCCCTTCAAAAAGCAAAAATATGTCCATTTTATGATGCCAACATAAAGTGGACATATTGTATTTGTGAATAAAAAAATTTTTATTTGGAATATCCATTTTCCTTACAAGTAGAGAGCTTCAAAGTTAGAAAAATACAAAATTTTAAAAATTTTCATGAAATTTGGGGATTTTTCACCAAAAAAGGATGTAGGTAACGCCGAAAATTTAGCACCAAAATAAAGTAGAAAATTTCACGAAAAAAACATCTCACAATCAGAATATTCGGTAAAAGCGTTTTCGAGTTATTAATTTGTGAAGCGACGGTGGTCATAATTGCAAAAAAGGGCTCAGTCCTTAAGGTGGAAAAGGGCTGCGTCCTTAACCCGATAACGACCATGGACGTCTATACTCGTCCAATGGCCGTTACCGGGGTATGACGCGGGCTCCTGACTCGAGTCCGCGTCATACCGGCCAGCCCCCAGCTGATTCCTGTAGCTGGGGGCCGGCGTTAATAGCCGACATGCGGCGATCGCCGCGGCCGGCTATTAACCCTTTAGATCGCCGCTGTCAAAGTTCACAGCGGCGTCTAAAGGTGCCTGTATACAGTCCCTGGCGGTCCAGTGGGGTGGATCGCTCCCCTGCAGCGCGATCGAGGGGGAGCGATCCACTACTGAGGTAGCCTGAGGGCTTACCTCTCCTGCTGCGGCGGCCCCGGCTCTCTGAATGATAAAGCCTGGCAGGACCAGTCAATGGCGTACAAGCAAAAAAATTCCAAAGTCCAAAATAGCGTATTTTTGTTCACTTTTCATACCATAAAAAAAGGAATAAAAAGCGATCAAGAAGTCCAATCAAAATAAAAATGGTACCAATTAAAACTTCAGATCACGGCGCAAAAAATGAGCCCTCAAACCACCCTGTACGTGGAAAAATAAAAAAGTTATAGGGGTCAGAAAAGGACAATTTTAAATGTATAAATTTTCCTGCATGTAGTTATGATTTTTTTCAGAAGTACGACGAAATCAAACCTATATAAGTAGGGTATCCTTTTAATCGTATGGACCTACAGAATAAAGATAAAGTGTCATTTTTACCGAAAAATGTACTGCCTAGAAACAGAAGCCCCCAAAATTTACAAAATGGTGTTTTTTCTTCAATTTTGTCGCACAATGATTTTTTTTTCCGTTTCGCCATAAATGTTTGTGTAAAATGACTGATGTCATTCCAAAGTAGAATTGGTGGTGCAAAAAATAAGCCCTCATATGGATTTTTAGGTGCAAAATTGAAAGGGTTATGATTTTAAAAGGTGAGGAGGAAAAAACGAAAGTGTAAAAACAGAAAAATGCTTGGTCCTTAAGGGGTTAAGGGGTTAAGGACTTTAATTAGTCATCGTTTTGTTTTCTTTATCCCAATCCACTCCATTATTCAAATCACCCACACCTCCTTGGCAGACATATTGTTATTGTTATTCTGGGTCGATCCGGGTCGATCAGACTATATCAAAATCACTTACAGATGCATATTGTGGGAAAGAGTCCATAGGGGTCTTTTTAGCTATTGAGGACCGTCCTTCCTATTTTTCATATTCCTGTTTCTACTTTTATGGTTGCTTTGGGTATTAGCGCCTTGTACGGTTAACCTCCAGCTAATAAGTTGTGAGCTGCACATTTTATTTCTTTTAGAATGAGAAACAACTGTGCTCCATGGAGGGAGAAGACTCTCATAGGCTCAATGACTCAATGAGAGCACCAAAACCACATTGTCACCACTCTGAAGGGTTAATAGAACAAAACCAGGCAGGTTTTTTACAATTCTTTTGAAGGTACAAGCATACTAAGAGCATTCAAATCGTTTCATTATTAGACAACTGAAAATGTCAGGCTTAGCTATTCCATTTTCCCTTTCATCTATTTGCTTTGAGCTTATAAAAGAAATATTACCATCCACAATATCATAATATGTAGCTGAACTTTTTTTTGTCATTGTTAATCTGTTAATGTTGAATAAAAATAGAAAATACCACTATATCCAAAATGTAAACATCCATCCAATTGTGACCAATATACAGTAGAAGTGCACAAGACAAACATTTGATTTCCATGAAAGACGTTTCTAAGGGAATCAATAGATACAGAAACATTAAAATCAATGAGGCATATTCTGTACTGTGAAATAGCCATAGCTATAGCTAGAAGTCGGATGCAATGCATGTCCCGTGGTACTTAATCAAAGGACTAAATAGAGCAGAACAACATTGAAATAGTCACAAGGATGTTCAATTACAATTATGAAGGGTAAACAATTCATAAAAACTATTAGAATAGAAATTCTAACTGTACATTTATATATTGTACCTATATTTTGTTAATCAATGTCATAGAAACAACTTTCTATATGCATCTTTATATGTGTTTTTTTTTACTTTTAAAAATCGACCACTAGGGGGTCTCCCTATATGTCCTGGCTCATAGAGTTCGGACTCATGCCGGCCTGGCATGAGTCCGAAGTCTCAGTGCCGCTGGGACACTGAAGAACACAACGCAGCTCCCTGCCTGTCAATCAGACAGGCAGGAGCAAGCGCTCTGCATGCTACCACACCTCCCCCGTGCTGTGCCTGCTGGGCCACCAAAGTCCACTTTAACATGCTCGTCACCCTGTAGCTTAAAGTTTATCAGGCATTGGTTGAGGAAACCTCTGCAGGACTTCATGTTGCCATTGTAGCTTAGAGGAAAATGCAACTGGAAATGTATCCATCCAAGTGTGAACAAGGTGCAGCAGAGGATGCAGGACTTGCTGGGGACTGTAGGGCAGTTGGTGCAGGTGGTGACATAGCATCCAGACAGGCTGAAATAGTGTTCATAAACTTCAGCAGGACATCCTAATAATGCTTGATATAGGTCCTGCACAGCAGACATGTATTTGCCTGCAGGGTCTATGGCCTGAATAAATTGAAACATTCCAAAAACGGTGTGAACTAACTGTATTACCTTACTGGTTTGACTTAGGGTCAAACTCAAGAGCGGAGTCTAAGGCTAGGTATAACACTCCACGGGGTGGAGTGATGGTTCATTTTCCTTTATTTTGCAGCCCGGGCAGAACGGAGCAGGAATACTCTGCACTAGAGTACTCCTTTAATAGACAGATCGCAGCGAGTGTAATTTCTGACACCCGCTGCGATCTGTCTATTAATGCAGGTGCTACAGCTCCCAGCAAGGAGCAGAGTGTACTCCATGTTGGGAGTAGTAGTACTTGTAGTTAAGGAAACATCACAGCGGGTATCACTCCTGACACCCGCTGTGATCCTCCGGTATAATGTATGGATGCAGCGGCCGCTCTTCTATAGTCCCCTGCACTGCTGTATATATACATATATTCCTAGAGCTGTCATAGGCTTGAACCATCTGGCCAATCACAACTCTCTGCGGGAAATATGAATAGGTATATATATATACGTCAGTGCAGGGGACCATAGAAGAGCGGCCGCCGCATCTATACATTATACAGGAGGATCGCAAGGGACGCCGGCGATCTGTCAATTAGTACAGGTACTACTACTCCCATCATGGAACAGTGTGTTCCATGCTAGGAGTAGTAGTAATACCTAAAAAAATGTTAAAAAAAAAAAAAGGGAAACACACACACACACACACACTGATCCCTGTTTAAAAATGTATAAACATTTCGTAATAAAAAAGATAAATCTCGTTAGATACAATTTTTTCCATCACTACTGTATCTTTTTTATAAATTTTTTTTTTTGGTACTCTACGAAATTTAGATAAAAAAGGTGTCTCCATCAATTTTTTGGATCGCTAAAGTCCAAAAAAGAATAAAAACCGCATGCAAAAACGCAAAATTTAAAACCAACATGGCGTTTTTCTTGGCGTTTTCGCTCTCCAATAGACTTCTATGGGATGAAAACGCCACAAATTCAGGGCAAAAAAACACCAAACTAGGTTTTGTTGGGTGATTTGAAAAACCAGCCGAAATTGCTGAAAAATGCCAAAAGGATCAAAAAATCCAAACTGAAAAACGCCAAGTGAATCTGGCATTTTGCAGTTTACAATTGACTTGCAGCTAACATCTGGACGCGGCGTTTTTTCACTGAAAAAACGCTGTGCGGGAAAATTGGCTTTTTTACGGCGTTTTTGCAAATAAAAACTCAGTGGAGTTCCAGCCTAAGTGCTCAGGTGTTTGGAGGAAGTAGCAGCTGCCACAGCAATAGAATGGTCAGACAGTCCGAATCAATCCAGGAGTGGCAAAACAGGAACAGAGTAAGTATCAGTCATAGGTCAGAAAACAGGCCGAGGTCAATAACAGGATACAGCTGATCAAGTAGCAGATGCCTCAGCTCAAGGAAAACACAAGAAGATCAGGCAATGACTGAAAGTTCAGAGGCTCCTTTTATAGCAGGAACTAGAGTGTGATTGGTGAGAGGGCTGGATCATGGGCGTGCATGGATCTTCAGAGCAACTGGCCCAGTGCGACCTCTGCTGGAAGCATCAGGAACAGAAACAGATGCAGAAGTCACAGATCTTAGTCTGCAGCAAGCAGGATGAGTCGTGTGCGCTGCACGTCCCCGGAAGATGGTGGATAGAGGTACACGTCGGCAGACGCCAACCTCCGGCGCTAAACTAGGCTATCTCCACACCGACATTCCGCAAACTGCTAGGACTGCACAGGAAAGTGCCATCTCATAGACGGCTATGCTTTCTGTGAGGAGTCTGCAGAAAGAATGTGCACAGCACAATCCCGTTGAATTCAAAGGGACTCTGCTGCAGCGGAATCTCTGTGCCGAATTCCAATGCGGAATCAGGCACAGAAATTTTGACGAGTGAACATTGCCTAAGTATGTCAAGGTTTTCATGCATAAACCTACTCCAGGATGAGGAAGCTGGACTTTTGCCGCTAGATGATACTAGCTCAGAAAGCAAGGTACCTTGGATACAGGCAGAGGTTAGGCTGGCACACAACAAGTCAGCAGCTAAGTGGTAATAGCAAGAGACAAAGCACAGTCCAGTGTGAGTTAAAGGAGTAGTCCAGTGAAAAACATCTTACCCCCCAACATCTTATCCCCCACAATCTCCTGAACGGGACCTGGCTCTCTTTAGTCTCTGTGGGAGTACCGAAGAGTGGCACTCTCATAGAAATTAATAATGTGCTTGTCATCTGCTCCTCTTAGAGAGACACATCCCATTCAGGAGTTTTCACTTATCAGGCACTTATCCGCAACCCTTTATGTCAGTAGCAGAAATGAGCTCCAATAGATGGTGCTTTTCAGCAGCAAGAGATTCAGCCCAGTGGGAGTTAAAAAGTACCTGTCACCAAATAAACATTTTTAACTACTCCTAACACTCCTCCCACCCTTAAAAAAATTTCAGAGCTTTAAAAAGCTCTGTATAATACTTTTATTCCTGCTCACATAGTGCAATCTCCTACCAGCAGAAAGTGGGTGATTCCCAGCAGGCATGAAATCACTGAGGCCTGCTGGGGGATTACTTCCGTCCTCACATTGTTGTAGTGCTGTGAGGAATAGAAGACCTTCTATGCATGTTTCAGTGAGGCTTGTTGCAGCTTTCAGCGAGGCTCTGTGCAGCTTTCAGTCTGTGCAGCTTTCAGTGAGGCTCTGTGAAGCTGTCAATAAAGCTTAGTGTAGAGAAACACTTCCTGAGTTTGGTCTACTGCCAGGCCAGGAGGAGACCAAACTCACGGTATTTGGCAGGGAACAGAACAGAGCCACCTAGTGGCTGTTTTTTCTATTACATTTTAAACATATTTATGTTGATAATTTTAAAAGCAAGTGAATGGGAAAGTGTCTGCCAATTACACAAGGAACACTATATTAAAAGTTTTATTTGGTGACAGGTACTCTTTCAGCAGCCTTAAGGTGAAGATGTAGCAGAGCTAAAGATATTCTAGTAGCAGCAAGATGAATCTCTGGCTAGATACAAGCACAGGTTTAATACTGACAGTCCGGGTCAGTGATGCACAAGGATCAAGCAGAGGCAATGTCAGGTAAACAGGCACAGACACATTACTAAATGCCCAATTTCCTTTTTTTTTTTTTTTAAACAAATCTTTATTTTATAATAGTAAGTTTTACAATTCTGATGTACATAACACTGATCTAACCATCTTATATCAAATACATCAAAAAAGTACAAGTCCATAAACACATAATCACTATTGTCTAACCCCCTCCCCCCCCCCCCCCCCCTCTCCCATTCCCACCCTCTGGTACCGGAGGAGAAAGGGAAAAAAAAGATCCTCACTTACTACTATCTTCCATAAATTCCAGGTCTTATTCCATTCTATCCACCCACTCTTACTCCTAATCCATATGCGCTCTTTATCTTTAATAGTTTTTAATCCTTTCCTCCATTCCTCTATCTGCGGCTTAACGGGAGATATCCAATTTCTTAAGATAACCAATCTAGCAAAAAACAGAACTCGATGTAACATATTCTCATATTTTCCCATATTACCTATGGCTCCCAACAGAATAAACTCTATCGTACGGGGAACCTCTACAGAGATTTTGGTTTCAACCTCCTTTATTACAGATTCCCAATAGACAGATATTTTATCCCATGACCAAAAACTATGTAAATAATCCGCCTCTTCCATACCACATTTCACACACTGTGCCGTATTTCTCACCCCTATCCTACACAAGTGGAGTGCAGAATAGTGGGTCATGCGTAATATCTTAAATTGTACAATTTTGTGTTCCATACAACGGGAGACTTTACTTATATTTTGAGCCATAGTATCCCAACCATCTTCTGGCACACAGCCCACTATCCCGGACCACTTTTCCTTAATTCTATCAATCCCCCTTATTCCCATAGTATTATTTAATTTCTTATACAAAATCGATATTCCTTTTTTTCTATGGTGATCTATTTGTGTTAGTGCTTCTATCATATTGTGTTTCTGTGTTAAGTACACCTCCTAGACATGTGCAATTCGGTTCGGCACGAATGTCTAATTTACCGAAATGCACAAAAACAAATATTGAACATTCCGGAATAGCCTCGATAATACGAATAGCAAAATAATGAATGCATTCGTTATTTCCCGAATGCATGTGGTAAATAATGAATGCATTCGTTATCCGTAAACGAACGTAAAGAATTCATTCTAATAACAAAGATAATAAAAAGGATACAGATACAGTTAGATTTTTCGGATACATTCGGTATTCGGGTACATTCGGTAAATCTTTTTATTCTTTTTTGGACTTTAGCGATCCTAAAAAATTTATGGAGATACCTTTTTTATTAAAATTTCGTAGGGTACCATAAAAAAAATCATAATAAAAAAGATACAGTAGTGATGGAAAAAATTGAATCTAACGAAATGTATCTTTTTATTATGAAATGTTTATTAATTTTTAAACAGGGATCAATTTATGTGAGCGGGTAAAGCACTAAAAATGTAGCCGACAAAAATAAAAATGTAGTGGGTGCGTATTTTTCACTTTTACATTTTTTTTTGGGGGTAGTACTACTACTCCCAGCATGGAACACACTCTTCCATGATGGGAGTAGTAGTTACCTGTACTAATTAACAGATCTCGGGGGTCCCTTGCGATCCTCTTGTATAATGTATAGATGCGGCGGCCGCTCTTCTATGGTCCCCTGCACTCACGTATATATACACATATTCATATTTCCCGCAGAGCTGTGATTGGCCAGATGGTTCCAGCCAATCACAGCTCTCTGTGTGAAATAGGAATATGTGTATATATACGGCCGTGCAGGGGACCATAGGAGAGCGGCCGCCGCATCCATACATTATACAGGAGCATCACAGCGGGTGTCAGGAGTGATACCCCCAGTGATCTTTCCTTTACTACAAGTACTACCACTCCCAACATGGAGTACACTCTGCTCCATGCTGGGAGCTGTAGTACCTGTATTAATAGATCGCAGCGGATGTCAGAAGATACACTCGCTGCGATATGTCTATTAATGCAGGTACTACAGCTCCCAGCATGGAGCAGAGTGCGCTCCATGTTGGGAGTATTAGTACCTGCAGTAAGGGACATATCCCAGGGATGTCACTCCTCCTGACACCCGTTGCGATCGGCCTTATGTGAATGTCAGGATCAGCTGTTCTCAGGGCTACAGAGCCGGGAGAACAGCTGACGCTGAGCCGTAGGTATACATCGTATATCTACTGCCCAGCATGAACTTACAGTGAGCCTGCAATGTGTATACAGTATACACATTGCTGGCTCACTTAACCCCTTGCTGAGCTGTGCGCTATGCGCAAGCCCAGCAAGGGAAGAGTTAACTTACACTGCTGGACAGTGTAGGTTAACCCTTTGGGCGGTATACACTATATACAGCTATCTATAGATAGCTGTATACAGTGTATACAGAAGACGAAGTCCGCTTACTTCCCTCGAGTACCGGGCAGGTCCGTGTAACTCTGCCCCCTAGTGATGACATCATTAGGGGGCGGAGCTACAGAAGGGAACAAGGCTAGTTAATCTGAAGCTCTGTTCACATTGTCCATTTTGTATAATGTGAACAGACCCTTCTGGCAGTGTCTACCCAGACAGGGAGACTCCAGCTGTTGCTAAACTACAACTCCCAGCATGACCAGACAGCCAAAGGCTGTCTGGGCATGCTGGGAGTAGTAGTTTTGCACCAATTGGTGGCTCCCTGTTTGGGTAGACATTGCATCATGGGTGCTCTCCCCAGCGGACAGCGCCAAAAATGTCATTACCATTTTTTTGTGTTTTTTTTCTTCTCTTTTCAGATCCGTGTATGCAGAGGATTACTGTGGATTCGATGGATTACAGCGGATTATTTTTTTTTCTTTTAATAAAACGGTTAACGAGGGCTGTGGGGGAGTGTTTTTTTAAATAAAAAAATTAAAAAAATAAAAAAATAAAAAAGTATAGGGTGCCCCGTATTTTCATTCTCAGCACAATACCAACCAAACAGCAACAGCCTGACGTTACCAGGGTGGGCGAGGACCATTGTTACTGGCCCTCCCCAGCCTAAATAACGCCAGCCTGTTACCGTCTGGGTCCAGGAGAGCCATTTTTGACGCTCCGGGGCTGTTGGTACCGGCTCTTCCCGACACCCCTGTGGCGGTGGGTACCGGGGTAATAATTGGGGGTTAGCGCTAGCTGTTTTTGGGGCTAGCACTAAGCCCTGGCGTAGTAATGGATTCAGTCAATAAGACTGGCTTCCACTACTAAGCCTGAAAATTCAATTTAAAAAAAACACAACACATTGGAAAAATTATTTTATTTAAAAAACACTCCCCCATAGCGCTCGTTAACCATTTTATTAAAAGGAAAAAAAAAAATCCGCCGTAATCCATCGAATCCGCAGTAATCCTCTGCATACACGGATCTGAAACGAGAAGAAAAAAAACACAAAAAAAATGGTTATGACATTTTTGGCGCTGTCCGCTGGGGAGAGCACCCATGATGCATTGTCTACCCAAACAGGGAGCCACCAATTGGTGCTAAACTACAACTCCCAGCATGCCCAGACAGCCTTTGGCTGTCTGGGCATGCTGGGAGTTGTAGTTTAGCAACAGCTGGAGTCTCCCTGTCTGGGTAGACACTGCCAGAAGGGTCTGTTCACATTATACAAAATGGACAATGGGAACAGAGCTTCAGATTAACTAGCCTTGTTCCCTTCTGTAGCTCCGCCCCCTAATGACGTCATCAGTAGGGGGCGGAGCTACACAGACCTGCCCGGTACTCGAGGGAAGTAAGCAGACTTCGTCTTCTGTATACACTGTATACAGCTATCTATAGATAGCTGTACATAGTGTATACCGCCCAAAGGGTTAACCTACACCATCCAGCAGTGTAAGTTAACTCTTCCCTTGCTGGGCTTGCGCACAGCGCACAGCTCAGCAAGGGGTTAAGTGAGCCAGCAATGTGTATACTGTATACACATTGCAGGCTCACTGTAAGTTCTTGCTGGGCAGTAGATATACGATGTATACCTACGGCTCAGCGTCAGCTGTTCTCCCGGCTCTGTAGCCCTGAGAACAGCTGATCCTGACATTCACATAAGGACGATCGCAGCGGGTGTCAGGAGAAGTGACATCCCTGGGATCTGTCCCTTACTGCAGGTACTAATACTCCCAACATCACAGCTCGTCTCCATGCTGGGAGCTGTGGTACCTGCATTAATAGACATATTGCAGCGAGTGTAAATTCTGACACCCGCTGCGATCTGTCTATTAATGCAGGTACTACAGCTCCCAGCATGGAGCAGAGTGTACTCCATGTTGGGAGTAGTAGTACTTGTAGTAAAGGAAAGATCACTGCGGGTATCACTCCTGACACCCGCTGTGATGCTCCTGTATAATGTATAGATGCAGGCGGCCGCTCTCCTATGGTCCCCTGCACGGCCGTATATATACACATATTCCTATTTCACACAGAAAGCTGTGATTGGCTGGAACCATCTGGCCAATCACAGCTCTGCGGGAAATATGAATATTTGTATATATGCGTGAGTGCAGGGGACCATAGAAGAGCGACCGCCGCATCTATACATTATACAAGAGGATCCCGGCGATCTGTCAATTAGTACAGGTAACTACTAGAGTACTACCTAAAAAATGTAAAAAAAAAAAGTGAAAAACACGCACACACTACATTTTTATTATTGTCGGCTACATTTTTAGTGCTTTACCCGCTCACATAAATTGATCCCTGTTTAAAAATTAATAAACATTTCATAATAAAAAAGATACATTTCGTTAGATACAATTTTTTCCATCGCTACTGTATCTTTTTTATTATGATTTTTTTATGGTACCCTACGAAATTTTTATAAAAAAGGTATCTCCATAATTTTTAGGATCGCTAAAGTCCAAAAAAGAATAAAAAGATTTACCGAATGTACCCGAATACCGAATGTATACGAAAAAAAAATCAACCCGAATACCGAATGTATCCGAAAAATCAAAACCGAAAATATTGACGAACCAAAAGAAATTTCCAAAACGAAACGAAAAATGTTCTAGTGCACAAGTCTAGTAAGTACTCACTGTAACACTGTTATGTTCCCCGAGGGGTCTAGTTTCCAAAATGGTATGTCATGTGGGTTTTTCTTTGCTGTCCTGGCACCATAGGGGCTTCCTAAATGCGGCATGCTCCCAGAGCAAAATTTGCTTCCAAACAGCCAAAATGTGACTTCTGAGACCTGTACTGCATCAGCAGAGCACTTTTCACACCCATATGGGGTGTTTTCTGAATTGGGAGAAATTGGGCTTCAAATTTTGGGGGGTAATTTCTGCTTTAACCCTTTCTAAAAATGTAAAATTTTTGGGAAACCAAGCATTTTAGGTACATTTTTTTTATTTTTTTTTACATATGCAAAAGTCGTGAACACCCTGTGGGGTATTAAGATTCACTTTACCCCTTGTTACGTTCCCCAAGGGGTCTAGTTTCCAAAATGGTATGCCATGTGTTTTTGTTTTTTTGCTGTCCTGGCACCATAGGGGCTTCCTAAATGCGGCATGCCACAGAGCAAAATTTGCTTCAAAAAAGCCAAATGTGACTCCTTCTCTTCTGAGACCTGTAGTGCGCCAGCAAAGCCTTTTTCACCCCCATATGGGGTGTTTTCTGAATCCGGAGAAATTGGGCTTCAAATTTTGGGGGGTAATTATTGCTTTAACCCTTTGTAAAAATGTAACATTTTTGGGAAACCAAGCATTTTTGGTATTTTTTTTTTTTTTTTACATATGCAAAAGTCGTGAAACCCCTGTGGGGTATTTAGGTTCACTTTACCCCTTTTAACGTTCCCCAAGGAGTCTAGTTTCCAAAATGGTATGCCATGTGTTTTTTTTTGCTGTCCTGGCACCATAGGGGCTTCCTAAATGCAGCATGCACCAGAGCAAAATTTGCTTCAAAAAAGCCAAATGTGACTCCTTCTCTTCTGAGACCTGTAGTGCGCCAGCAGAGCACTTTTCACCCCATATGGGGTGTTTTCTGAATAGGGAGAAATTGGGCTTCAAATTTTGGGGGGTATTTTCTGCTTTAACCCTTTGTAAAATGTAAAATTTTTGGGAAAACAAGCATTTTAGGTAATTATTTTTTTTTTTACATATGCCAAAGTTGTGAAACCCTTGTGGGGTATAAAGGTTCACTTTACCCCTTGTTATGTTCCCCAAGGGGTCTAGTTTCCAAAATGGTATGCCATGTTTTTTATTTTGCTGTACTGGCACCATAGGGGCTTCCTAAATGCGGCATGCCCCCAGAGCAAAATTTGCTTCAAAATAGCCAAATGTGACTCCTTCTCTTTTGAGACCTGTAGTGCGCCAGCAGAGCACTTTTCACCCCCATATGGGGTGTTTTCTGAATTGGGAGAAATTGGGCTTCAAATTTTGTGGGGTATTTTCTGCTTTAACCCTTTGTAAAAATGTAATATTTTTGGGAAACCAAGCATTTTAGGTAAAATGTATTATTCTTTTTTTACATATTCCAAAGTCGTGAAACCCTGTGGTGTATTAAGGTTCACTTTATCCCTTGTTACATTCCTCAAGGGGTCTAGTTTCCAAAAGGGTATGCCATGTGGTTTTTTTTTTGCTGTCCTGGCACCATAGGGGCTTCCTAAATGTGGCATGCCCCAGAACAAAATTTGCTTCAAAAAAGCCAAATGTGACTCCTTCTCTTCTGAGACCTGTAGTGCGCCAGCAGAGCACTTTTCACCCCCCATATGGGGTGTTTTCTGAATTGGGAGAAATTGGGCTTCAAATTTTGGGGGGTATTTTCTGCTATTACCCTTTTAAAAAATGTAAAATTTTTGGGAAAACAAGCATTTTAGGTAATTTTTTTTTTTTACATTTGCAAAAGTCATGAAACACCTGTTGGGTATTAAGGCTCACTTAATTCCTTGTTACGTTCATCAAGGGGTCTAGTTTCCGAAGTGGTATGCCATGTGTTTTTTTTTTTTGCTGTTTTGGCACCCTAGGGGCTTCCTAAAGGTGACATGCCCCCCAAAAACCCTTTCAGGAAAATGTTCTCTCCAAAATCCCCTTGTTGCTCCTTCCCTTCTGAGCCCTCTACTGCGCCCACTGAACAATTAACATAGACATATGAGGTATGTGCTTACTCAAGAGAAATTGGGCTACCAATACAAGTAAAAATTTTCTCCTTTTACCCCTTGCAAAAATTCAAAAATTGGGTCTACAAGAACATGCGAGTGTAAAAAATTAAGATTTTGAATTTTCTCCTTCACTTTGCTGCTATTCCTGTGAAACACCTAAAGGGTTAACACACTTACTGAAGGTCATTTTGAATACTTTGGGGGATGTAGTTTTTATAATGGGGTCATTTATGGGGTATTACTAATATGAAGACCCTTCAAATCCACTTCAAACCTGAACTGGTCCCGGAAAAATATTGAGTTTGAAAATTTTGTGAAAATTTGGAAAATTGCTGCTGAACTTTGAAGCTCTCTGGTGTCTTTCAAAAGTAAAAACACGTCAATTTTATGATGCAAACATAAAGTAGACATATTGCATACATGAACCAAAAAAAAATATTTTGAATATCCATTTTCCTTACAAGCAGAGAGCTTCAAAGTTAGAAAAATGCTAAATTTTCTATTTTTTCATCAAATTTTGGGATTTTTCACCAAGAAAGGATACAAGTTACCATAAAATTTTACCACTGCGTCAAAGTAGAATATGTCATGATAAAAAACAATCTCAGAATCAGAATGAAAGGTAAAAGCATTCCAGAGTTATTAATGTTTAAAGTGACAGTGGTCAGATGTTCAAAAAATGCTCT
Source organism: Hyla sarda (assembly GCF_029499605.1). NCBI lineage: Eukaryota > Metazoa > Chordata > Amphibia > Anura > Hylidae > Hyla > Hyla sarda. The sequence continues at coordinate 323,308,080 of NC_079189.1, forward strand.
GGTCCTTAAGGCGTAAAATGGCCTGGTCCTTAAGGGGTTAAAGTGAATGGGCAACCAGTGCAGTTACTGGCACAGGGTAGGGGCATCAGTATAGTGGCTTGAGAGAAAGATAAACCTGGCTGCTATGTTCAGAACGGATTGAAAGGGGGGGGGGGGTAATCTGGAGACAAGAAGACCTATTAGTAAATAATAAATCAGAGCAAATCTTATTCTCATTTGGAAAATGAATATGGGGGAAAAAAAGCAAACTCAGCATTTGGGAGACCCAATCTACACCAAATCCTTATGGGAATTGTAGAATGGTATTATTGCTGCAGAACCAGACTATGGAACAGTGATAGTGCCGATCCTATAGCTGAAAAGAGTCTCTAGTACGTATTCATCAGCCAAGTTTAATATGAGCTTCCACTATGTTAAATAAAATATGCACCACTGATGTATTTTCCCAACAGGAAGCCAAATCCCATAAAATTATTGGAACTGTCAATTTTATCTTCCGTCAGTCCCAAGTCCTTATAGAATGGTGCCAGAAATCACTTAGAGCTTTGCATGCTGCGTAAAGGAGATTTATTGAATATCAATACTGGCACACAGCTGGCACAGCAACCTTAAAGGGATAAACTAGTCAGAATTTGGAGAAAGTTTTACAAGAATTATCTATGTTGATCTAGCTAATGTAATATCTTATTGGATTTTGTGATTATTAGTTATGCTACAGTGAAGGCTGCTAAAGTCACACGATGAAAGGGTTTTTGGGACATTTTCCATGTTTTTTTTTCTCTAGTGTGTTTTTTTAAAACCAGGCACATTATTGAAGGGGTTATCCGGGAAAAAACTTTTTTTTTATATATCAACTGGCTCCAGAAAGTTAAACAGATTTTTTTAATTGCTTCTATTAAAAAAATCTTACTTATGTAAGTACTTATGAGCTGCTGAAGTTGAGTTGTTCTTTTCTGTCTAAGTGCTCTCTGATGACACCTGTCTTGGGAACTGTCCAGAGCAGAAGCAAATCCCCATAGCAAACCTCTTCTACTCCGTGCAGTTCCCGAGACAAGCAGAGATGTCAGCAGAGAGCACTGTTGTCAGACAGAAAAGAACAACTCAACTTCAGCAGCTGATGATTATTTTAAGGATTAATATTTTTTTATAGAAGTGATTTACAAATCTGTTTAAATTTCTGGAGCCAGTTGATATATATATATATATTTTTTTTTTTCCTGGAATACCCCTTTAAACATGTCCCATCAAAATCAATGGGAGGTGGCATATAAGGAAACGGTTTGACACAGTTTGCTTATATCAGTACATAGCGACAATAAAAATAAGCTTTTATAATGCATCTTTTTAGAGAAAAACACTTCTTTTTCCACTTAGAATTTTCTCCCACCGCCTTCACTGATCATTTACTCTAAATGTAGATGGGAGAAGGAGAAAAAAAACCGTGAAGTGTGAGATGAGCTCGGAAAAACTGGCAATTATCAAGAGACCTGCTGAAGAAATAAATGTAGAAAAAGGCCATATACAACTTTATAATAGCTAAAAATACTGTTTTTATTTATCTACACACAATACTTTATTGTAAACTCCATTGAACTACTTTGGAAAAAATGTACTCTTACATGGTCAATCATGATGTAAGCAAACCCTCGGGTTACAGGTGACAGGATAGACAGGCTACTTTACGATGCAGTGGTCACAGGTTGGCACTCCTTTTAGAGAGCATTTTTGGGCCTCGACAATTGATATGCAGAGTCATATACTTTGTGTTACCCAACCATTATGGCTCATTGATTCCAAAAGAGTAAAAAAAAATAAAACTATTTCTCCTGGTAACTGGATTTTCTCTATTTTGAAATTAGTGTTTTTTTCCTCAACTGCTGACCAACAGGCTTATCCATGCAGCAGCCTCGATCAGAGGACACCAATACATCGTGCTGGATGAAGGTCACTGGTGAGCTGACATATTTTTAGTCTTTTCAGATTATGTGTTTAGGCTCTACAGAAGCTATAGGGTGGGATTTATGACAAAATCAATACACTTCATTGAATCATGGTTTTTACTTTCCCCTTCTTTTTTATTTATTCTTTTTAAAGGCTAAAGCTGAGGTTCAGTAATTTTGCACCCCTAGATTACTTAGGTGTTCAGGTTAGATTTAAAGTATCACTGGCCATGGGGAGTATCACTGGCCATCCAAAGAGGTTTAAAAGCACTCAAAAGATGCTTCTTGCTATTTCTTACTACCATAACAGTCAGATGTCATAAAACCAGTTGGCATTTTCAATATTTTAAAAGAAAATGTCCATTCAAAATGGTAAATTTTTGCAGTATAATATTGCATTAAAATTTTAAGTGCCCATCCATTCTAAAGTGAGAACTGCACTTACTGTTGTCAATTTACCATAAATGGCTATGGTGACAAAACATAAAATGTTTATAAATCAAATATAGTTACAAGTGATTGTACTTTAATGGGCTAGTTTGAAATACTGAATGGGGAATTAATTGCAATAGCGGGCACAGACACTACCAAATATATACTTCAATAAACTGATCGCTAGGGGTACAAGGTGACAGACTAACACTGAACTGCAGCTGATGAGCTATCCTAAGTATAGCTCAATTAATATTCTAGTTTTCAAAGACCCTTTTTATATGAATTTTATTGACTTTAATGATTTTGAAAATAGTACAAAGAAAACCAAAACTCTTCAGGAAAACCCCTCTCCCAATTTTTATATTTTCACATTGTTACAACACTAGAAAGTGAACATGACTACACATACATTTGTGGTAGAGGGTGTGATGCAGGGCAGATGGAATTACCCTAGGGGCAGATGGCATTAACCCCTTGTGTTTGTGATGCCAGGGCATGGTTTATCCTTAATACCACCCGAAGGTATACAGCTGGATCCTGGGCTAGGCCCCGGAACAACGGTAGCTTTACTGAGTTAGACAGGTGGAATAGGCTATACAGCTAGCCAGGCCCACGGAGGTTACCAGCGACTTCAGACACCTTAGGGCTTGCTGGGACTTGCAGTGGATTGGGACAATTTTGATGCAGGCCACGCTGACTGGTCAGGTTGACTTTGACTGACTTAACTGAGACTGACTATACCCCATTTGTAGCTTACCAGGCTTTGACTGGGACCTGGGGGTAGTGGACTTGTAGACTTGTGGCTGCGTGGTTGACTTGAGGCCTCCTCTGGACTCCAGACAAACTCTTAGGACTTGACTGCACTGGACCTCAGCAAAGACTTAACTGGAAATCAAGAGAGCGAGCTAGCTCCTACCAGGGCTTATATGGGGGAGACTAGGAGGGGTCCCAGAGGTCACCCTTAGGTCACATGGTCACTCATACCTCACTAGGTTACAATCACATGACGCTAGTTAATCACATGTCAACGGTTCTTAACCCCTTAAGGATGCAAGGTTTTTCAGTTTTTGCACTTTCGTTTTTTCCTCCTTACCTTTTAAAAATCATAAGCCTCTCAATTTTCCACCTTAAAATCCATATTATGGCTTATTTTTTGCGTCACCAATTCTACTTTGCAAGGACATTAGTCATTTTACCCAAAAATTCACGGCAAAATGGAAAAAAAAATAATTGTGCGACAAAATCGATGAAAAATCGCAATTTTGTAACTTTTGGGGGCTTCCATTTCTACGCAGTGCATATTTCGGTGTAAAATGACACCTTATCATTATTCTGTAGGTCCATATGGTTAAAAGGATACCCTACCTATATAGGTTTCATTTTGTCATACTTCTGGAAAAAATCATAACTACATGCAGGAAAATTTATACGTTAAAAATGTCCTCTTCTGACCCCTATAACTTTTTTAGTTTTACATGTACAGGGCAGTATCAAGGCTCATTTTTTGCGACATGATCTGAAGTTTTTATCGGTACAATTTTTGTTTTGATCAGACTTTTTGATCACTTTTTAGTCATTTTTTAATAGTATAAAAAGTGACCAAAATACGCTTTTTTGGACTTTGGATTTTTTTTGCGCATACGCCATTGACCGTGCAGTTTAATTAATTATAAATTTTTATAGGTCGGACATTTATGCACTCGGCAATACCACATATGTTTATTTTTATTTACACTTTTTTATTTTTTTTATGGGAAAAGGGGGGTGATTCAAACTTTTATTAGGGAAGGGGTTAAATGACCTTTATTAACACTCTTTTTTTACTTTTTCACTGCACACACTGATCTCCTATGCTGATCACTGGCGTGTATTAGCACGCCTGTTATCAGTGTTATCGGCACTTGACTGCTCCTGCCTGGATCTCAGGCACGGAGCAGTCATTTGTCTATCGGACACCGAGTAGGCAGGTAAGAGCCCTCCCGGTGTCCTGTAAGCTGTTCGGGACGCCGCGATTTCACCGCGACGGTCCCGAACAGCCCGACTGAGCAGCCGGGTCACTTTCACTTTTACTTCAGACGCGGCGGTTAGCTTTGATTGCCGCATCTGAAGGGTTAATACAGGGACCCGGGTGCGGGGGGTGCGGAGCGCACCGGGTGACACCAGCCTGGAGGGGTGACACCACGGCCGGCAACCCCTCCCCCCCCCCCCCCCGCATCTGCACAACGTCACTCAACTCAGCCGGTATTTGCAGCATCCCCAGACAGAAGAGCGCTTCTTTCATGATTTGCAGGCTGCCGCACTCCAGTTTCAGCCCCCGACACAATCCTATCCCCCAGCCCCAGGAAGCTGCCTCTTTAAGACCTGCAATGCTTTTTGGGAACAGTAGTGCCTTGCGCACGTCTGCTCCCTCCCCCGACGTGTCCCTGCCTCATGTGCTCCGCGTCTTCTGAGGATTCATGGGTGATAAATTCCTCCCCAACCCCCGAACATTCCTGGACCTGGAGCCGCCCGGGGAGAGGAGAAAGTGAAGACAAGAGGCTGGGGAGCTGGTGAGACCTCTCTGCAAAACTGTATATTTAATGCAGTGTTTCCCAACCAGGATGCCTCCAGCTGTTGAAAAACTATTACTCCCAGCATGCCCAGACAGCCTTTGGCTGTCCGGGCATGCTGGGAGTTGTATTTTGCAACAGCTGGAAGCACCCTGGTTGGGAAACACTGATTTAATGTTTTAATGTAACAGGGAGAAAGGGGGTGCTGAGAGGCTCTGGGGGGTGCCATTGCCAGGAGGATGATCCTCCCTATGTATGATGGGGCTGCTACTGATGAATGATGTGGGTGCTGCACCCCCATCATCCATCAGCAGGATCATCCTCCTGTGAGTAGCACCCCCATCATCCATCAGCAGGATCCTCCTCCTGTGAGTAGCACCCCTATCATCCATCAGCAGGATCAGGATCATCCTCCTGTGAGTAGCACCCCCATCATCCATCAGCAGGATCATCCTCCTGGATGATGGGGGGTGCCTCTGACAGGAGGATGATCCTCCTTATGTATGATGAGGGTGCTACTGATGAATTATGGGGGTGCTGCACCCCCATCAGCAGTCAGCAGATCATCCTCCGGGATGATGGGGGTGCTACTGGCAGGAGGATGCTCCTGCAGATGTAGCACCCCCATCATCCTGGCCGTAGCACCCTCATAATCCATTGGGAGGATCATCCTTCTGCCAGTAGCACCCCCACCATCCTGGATGATAGGGGTACCACTGGCAGGAGGATGATTCTCCCTATGTATGATGAGGGTGCATAAGGAAAGACTATAGAAGTCACCTGTAGTCACTGATATTATTGTGTATTTTCCTCATTATGTCCCATCAGAGCTGTAGTCACTTGTAAGTTCTGCAGCTGTGATGAGTAAAACTACAACTCCCAGCCAGGGCCGGTGCAAGGATTTCTGCCTACACAAGCGAAGCTCCAGCTGCAAAGTGTGTGACAGGTATGGGACCGACATACCGGAACCCACCTCCTCAGGGCAGCCTGAAGTGACAGTGGTGCCGCAGGGGAATCTCGGTGGGCTGCAGCAATAAAACCAGAGAGGGTGGAGTGGTGGCAGTGACCTCTGCTGTGCGGCGGCGGGGCGCACAGGTGGGGGTCTTAGTATAAAAAAAAGTCTTCATTTTTCCGCCCCCATCAGCTGCGAGTCCATGCGTCCCCAAGCGGATGCATGGTATGCCTTATGACAGCACTGGGCCTGCTCCCAGCATAACCTCACCACTGCTCAGGTCATACTGGGAGCTGTAGTTTTAATTGGTGAAACCTTTTTTAGCGCTTTCCCATTCTTTGGCAATTGGTATATTTGATTATTATTCTGGAATTTTTCACACTGCTCTACATCAGTAGCGCCTGTCACAACAGGCTAGAAACTTACTGGGGGGGGGGGGGGTAGGTATGGGGTGACACCATTTTATATCGCACCGGTTAACACCAACCTTAGCAACGCCACTGCAGGGCATCACCGCGATCGGTGATGTCCTGTATTAGCCGCGGGTCCCGGCCGTTGATAGCCGCTGGGACCGACCCGATATGCCGCGGGGACACCGCGCGACCCTGCGGCATATCGCGGGAGCCAGCGGAGGACGTAAATATACATCCTTCGTCGTTAAGGGGTTAAAGACATAACCCTTTTATATACAAGACAAAGCATAAAGATAACTATACAAGGGGAACAGGTGCAGAGGGCCCAGGGGATACTGCAGGGAGGCTACCTGACAGGGCAGCTAGGGTACAGAGGTACAACTCCTGTACCGGGCTACCACACATTAAAATGCATATTAACATCTTTTGGGACTGTAACTTGAAATTTAGTCTACAACCTCAAACCAATTAGTGTATAGACCAAAACAACTCCAGCACCACTGCATTGAAGTTGTGACAACCATCTGGTCTCCCAACTTAAGAATACTGGTGCACTTCTTTCCTCCAACCCAAATCTGTTTCCCTACAAAGATATATGCTTGAGAAGCTGCACACGCCATGCACTAGGGCTTTACAAGCATATTCTAGGCATACCTTTAGTGGTACGTTAGGCTGCTTCATAATTACAGAATCTAGCTTTATAATTCCCTTGGGAGTCAGGCGGACTGTCGGGGAATGCTCTGCTCCCAACCGTACCACCTCTTTCTGCCTACATTGCACAGTTGATTGACAGGCAGGCATTTTGCATATTAACATATTTGCAGGTCCATGTTTAGAAATTGTGCTGATTAATTAATTTATCTATTTATTTATTTTGAGAATAAGCTAAGAATTCATTACCAGGTGCGTACCTAGAGCATTTGGCACCCGGGGCAAACCCTTTGTTTGGCACCCCCCCACACCCTTCCCCCCTTAATTACACCCCCTCCCTTCCCCCTCCCCTTGACAACACTCGGGGCCCACGGACCAAAAAAAAGGCAAGGGCCCCTGTTAGGCTCTGCAGCTCGTCATTCTTCTGCCACGCCCCTATTCCACCAAAATCCCACACACAATAAACTAAAATTTATATATGTAAGAAACACTTTAACATAGGTAAATTTTCATGACTAATAATACTGGTATACAAGAAGTAAATATATACCACCACACAATAACTGGATAATACCGCCATACTGTACTGAATAAAACCACTATACACAGACCAGTATACTATAAAGGATCTGTATAAGTGATTATATACAGGACCATATGGCGGTAGATATCAGCTATACACAGGATGCATATAAGCGATTACAGTTACATTTTGGGACTCACAATTACGTCTTTTCTGATCAGCGGCATCCTCATTCCTTTTCTTCTCCGTCTGGATAAGACCGCCATGTGGATCTCTTAACATCTGCAGGAAAAACATGTCAGACTCTGCATTTTTCCAGTGCCCTCCCCTCCTCTGCACAATCTTTCCATCTATAGGCCCACAAACTGTAATAATGCCCTCCTTGGTGTCCTGCACAGTAAACGGGCAGGTAGGTAGGTAGCCAGGTACATAGGTAACTAGGTAGCTAGATCAGGAAGCCAGTTATGTAGGTAGGTGACAAGTTAGGTAGGTAGGGGGCTAGATAGGTAGTTAGGAAGCCATATATGAAGGCCAGGTATGTACATAGTTAGGTAGCTGGGTATGTAGTTAAGTAGTTAGGCATCCAGGTATAAAGTTAGGTAGCCCCCCTTCCCTGTAGGTATAGGCAGCAGAGTTAAACCCCCTTCCCAATAGGTATAGGAACAGAGTTAACCCCCCTTTCTCCTTAGGTATAGGCAGCAGAGTCCCCCACCCCCTTTCCCCGTAGGTATAGGCAGAGTTAAAAACCCCCTCCCCCCGTTTCCCATAGGTATAGGAAGATTTCCCCCCCCCCCCTCGTCCCCATTGGTATAGGCAGAGTTACCTTCCCCTCCCCTCTTTCTCATAGGTAGAAGCAGGTACACCCCCCCTCTTTCCCATAGGTATAAGCAGAGTTACCCCCTCCTCTTTCCCATAGGTATATGCAGTTACACCCCCCCTCATTCCCATAGGTATATGCAGTTACACCCCCCCTCTCTTTCCCATGTCACGATTCGGCTGGCTGGAGGTGGATCCTCTGTGCCAGAGAGGGATTGGCGTGGACCGTGTTGGTGGACCGGTTCTAAGTTGCTACTGGTATTCACCAGAGCCCGCTGCAAAGCGGGATGGTCTTGCAGCGGCGGTAGCAACCAGGTCGTATCCACCAGCAACGGCTCAACCTCTCTGACTGCTGAAGATAGGCGCGGTACAAGGGAGTAGACAAGAGCAAGGTCGGACGTAGCAGAAGGTCAGTGCAGGCAGCAAGGATCGTAGTCAGGGGCAACGGCAGGAGGTCTGGAACACAGGCTAGGAACACACAAGGGAACGCTTTCACTGGCACAAAGGCAACAAGATCCGGCGAGGGAGTGCAGGGGAAGTGAGGTATAAGTAGGGAGTGCACAGGTGATAACACTGATTAGGCCTGCTGCGCCAATCAGTGGCGCAGTGGCCCTTTAAATTGCAGAGACCCGGCGCGCGCGCGCCCTAAGGAGCGGGGCCGCGCGCGCCGGGACAAGACAGACGGGGAACGGGTCAGGTACGGGAGCCGGGACGGGCATCGCGAGCGGGCGCCTCCCGCGTCGCGAATCGCATCCCGGCTGGGAGTGATATTGCAGCGCACCCGGTCGGCAGGTCTGACCGGGGCGCTGCGAATGAGAGGATGCTGCGAGCGCTCCGGGGAGGAACGGGGACCCGGAGCGCTCGGCGTGACAGTACCCCCCCCCCCTTGGGTCTCCCCCTCTTCTTAGAGCCTGAGAACCTGAGGATAAGACTTTTGTCTAGGATGTTGTCCTCAGGTTCCCAAGATCTCTCCTCTGGGCCACAGTTCTCCCAATCCACCCAAAATTTTTTTTACCTCTGACAATCTTGGAGGCTAGAATCTCCTTCACAGAGAAGACGTCAGACGAACCGGAAACAGGAGTAGAAGAAACAACTTTGGGAGAGAAGCGGTTAAGGATGAGTGGTTTAAGGAGAGAGACATGGAAGGCATTGGGAATACGGAGAGAAGGAGGAAGAAGGAGTTTGTAAGAGACAGGGTTAATCTGGCACAAGATTTTGAAAGGACCAAGATAGCGTGGTCCCAGTTTGTAACTGGGGACACGAAAGCGGACATACTTAGCGGAGAGCCATACCTTGTCTCCGGGAGCAAAAATGGCGGGAGTTCTTCTTTTTTTATCAGCAAATTTTTTCATCCGGGATGAAGCCTGTAAAAGAGAATTTTGGGTCTCTTTCCATATGGTGGAAAGATCACGAGTCACTTCATCCACAGCGGGCAAACCAGAGGGCAAGGGAGTAGGGAGGGGAGGAAGAGGGTGACGGTCGTACACCACGAAAAATGGGGATTTAGCAGAAGATTCGGAGACTCTGAAGTTGTATGAGAATTCGGCCCATGGTAGAAGATCTGCCCAGTCATCCTGGCGGGAGGAAACAAAATGCCGTAAATAGTCACCCAGGACCTGATTAATTCTTTCTACTTGCCCGTTGGATTGGGGATGATAAGAAGAAGAGAAGTTTAATTTGATCTTGAGCTGTTTACAGAGGGCCCTCCAGAATTTAGACACGAATTGGACGCCTCTATCCGAGACGATATGCGTGGGCAAACCGTGAAGGCGAAAAATGTGTATAAAAAATTGCTTTGCCAACTGAGGCACTGAAGGAAGGCCAGGAAGAGGAATAAAATGTGCCATCTTGGAAAATCGATCAACGACCACCCAAACAACTGTGTTGCCACGGGATGAGGGCAAGCCCGTAATAAAGTCCATACCAATCTGTGACCAAGGCTGTTCAGGAACAGGCAGAGGATGAAGGAGACCAGCAGGCTTCTGGCGAGGAGTCTTATCCCGGGCACAGACAGTACAGGCTCGCACGAAATCAACAACATCAGTCTCCAGAGTCGGCCACCAATAAAATCGAGAGATGAGTTGAAAGGATTTTTTGATGCCCGCATGGCCTGCGAGGTGGGAGGAGTGTCCCCACTTGAGAATCCCGAGTCGCTGGCGGGGAGAAACGAAGGTCTTCCCTGGAGGAGTTTGCCTGATGGAAGCTGGAGAAGTGGAGATCAGACAGTCCGGAGGAATGATGTGTTGCGGAGAGGCCTCTACTTCAGAGGCATCAGAAGAACGAGAGAGGGCATCGGCCCTAATGTTCTTGTCAGCAGGGCGAAAATGGATTTCAAAGTTAAAACGGGCAAAGAACAACGACCACCTAGCCTGGCGAGGGTTCAGTCGTTGGGCAGACTGGAGATAGGAGAGATTCTTGTGATCAGTGTATATAATAACTGGATATTTTGATCCCTCCAGCAGGTGCCTCCATTCCTCAAGTGCCAATTTAATGGCCAGTAGTTCTCGATCACCAATGGAATAGTTTTTCTCCGCCGGAGAGAAGGTCCTAGAAAAAAAACCACAAGTAACAGCATGCATGAAGAATTTTTTTGTAGAAGAACTGCTCCAGCTCCCACTGAGGAGGCATCAACCTCCAATAGGAAGGGTTTAGATGGGTCAGGTCTGGAGAGCACGGGGACAGAAGAAAAGGCAGACTTGAGATGTTTAAATGAGTCTTCCGCTTGGGGAGACCAGGACTTAGGATTGGCATTTTTCTTGGTTAGAGCCACGATAGGGGCCACAATAGTGGAGAAGTGTGGAATGAATTGTCTGTAATAATTGGCGAACCCCAAAAAACGTTGGATAGCACGGAGTCCGAAGGGGCGTGGCCAATCTAACACGGCAGATAGTTTATCTGGGTCCATTTGTAGTCCCTGGCCAGAGACCAAGTATCCTAGGAAAGGAAGAAATTGACATTCAAAGAGACATTTTTCCATTTTGGCATAAAGTTGATTGTCCCAAAGTCTCTGAAGAACCATGCGGACATGCTGGCGGTGTTCTTCTAAGTTGGCAGAAAAAATCTGAATATCGTCCAGGTAAACCACAACACAGGTATATAGGAGATCACGAAAAATTTCATTAACAAAGTCTTGGAAGACGGCAGGGGCTTTGCACAGGCCAAAGGGCATGACCAGATACTCAAAGTGTCCATCTCTGGTGTTAAATGCAGTCTTCCATTCGTCCCCCTCCCTGATGCGAATGAGATTATAAGCACCTCTTAAGTCCAGCTTGGTAAAGATGTGGGCACCTTGTAGGCGATCAAAGAGTTCCGAGATAAGAGGTAAGGGGTAGCGTTTTTTTACCGTGATTTTATTAAGTCCGCGGTAATCAATGCAAGGGCGTAGGGAGCCATCTTTTTTGGACACAAAAAAAATCCAGCTCCGGCAGGAGAGGAGGACTTGCGGATAAACCCCTTTTTTAAATTCTCCTGGATGTACTCCGACATGGCTTGGGTTTCTGGAGCAGACAGAGGATAGATTCTGCCCCGGGGTGGAGTAGTACCCGGGAGGAGATCAATAGGACAGTCATAAGGCCTGTGAGGAGGCAAAGTCTCTGCTTGTTTTTTGCAAAAAACATCAGCATAGTCCAGATAGGCCTTAGGAAGACCAGATACCGGGGGAACCACAGGGTCACGACTGTGAGTACTGGGAACCGGTTTAAGACAGTCCTTGTGACAAGAAGTACCCCAGTTCTTGATTTCTCCTGTGGACCATTCAAGGGTTGGGGAATGGTGTTGAAGCCACGGTAATCCAATAAGAATTTCTGAAGTGCAGTTAGAGAGGACCAAAAATTCAATTTTTTCGTGATGGGGTCCGATGCACATTAGGAGAGGTTCCGTGCGGTAACGCACGGTACAGTCCAATCTTTCATTGTTAACAGAATTGATGTAGAGGGGTCTGGCGAGACTGGTCACCGGGATGTTGAACCTGTTGATGAGAGAGGCCAAAATAAAATTTCCTGCAGATCCGGAATCCAAGAAGGCCATAGCAGAGAAGGAGAAGGTAGAAGAAGATATCCGCACAGGCACAGTAAGGCGTGGAGAAGCAGAGTTCACATCAAGAGCTGTCTCACCTTTGTGCGGAGTCAGCGTACGTCTTTCCTGGCGGGGAGGACGGATAGGACAATCCTTCAAGAAATGTTCGGTATCGGCACAGTACAGGCAAAGATTCTACAAGCGGCGTTGTGTACTCTCTTGAGGTGTCAAGCGAGATCGGTCAACTTGCATAGCCTCCACGGCGGGAGGCACAGGAACGGATTGCAGAGGACCAGAGGAGAGAGGAGCCGGGGAGAGAAACCGCCTCGTGCGAACAAAGTCCATATCCTGGCGGAGCTCCTGACGCCTTTCGGAAAAACGCATGTCAATGCGGGTGGCAAGATGAATAAGTTCATGCAGGTTAGCAGGAATTTCTCGTGCGGCCAGCACATCTTTAATGTTACTGGATAGGCCTTTTTTAAAGGTCGCGCAGAGGGCCTCGTTATTCCAGGATAACTCGGAGGCAAGAGTACGGAATTGGATGGCGTACTCGCCAACAGAAGAATTACCCTGGACCAGGTTCAGCAGGGCAGTCTCAGCAGAAGAGGCTCGGGCAGGTTCCTCAAAGACACTTCGAATCTCCATGAAGAAGGAGTGCACAGAGGCAGTGACAGGGTCATTGCGGTCCCAGAGCGGTGTGGCCCATGACAGAGCTTTCCCAGACAGAGGGTGACTACGAAAGCCACCTTAGACCTTTCAGTAGGAAACTGGTCCGACATCATCTCCAAGTGCAGGGAACATTGCGAAAGGAAACTACGGCAAAACTTAGAGTCCCCATCAAATTTATCCGGCAAGGATAATCGAAGGCTGGAAGTGGCCACTCGCTGCGGAGGAGGTGCAGGAGCTGGCGGAGGAGAAGATTGCTGGAGCTGTGGTAATAGCTGCTGTAGCATCACGGTCAGTTGAGATAGCTGGTGGCCTTGTTGCGCTATCTGTTGCGACTGCTGGGCGACCACAGTGGTGAGGTCGGCGACAACTGGCAGCGGGACTTCAGCGGGATCCATGGCCGGATCTACTGTCACGATTTGGCTGGCTGGAGGTGGATCCTCTGTGCCAGAGAGGGATTGTCGTGGACCGTGTTGGTGGACCGGTTCTAAGTTGCTACTGGTATTCACCAGAACCCGCCGCAAAGCGGGATGGTCTTGCAGCGGCGGTAGCAACCAGGTCGTATCCACCAGCAACGGCTCAACCTCTCTGACTGCTGAAGATAGGCGCGGTACAAGGGAGTAGACAAGAGCAAGGTCGGACGTAGCAGAAGGTCAGGGCAGGCAGCAAGGATCGTAGTCAGGGGCAACGGCAGGAGGTCTGGAACACAGGCTAGGAACACACAAGGGAACACTTTCACTGGCACAAGGGCAACAAGATCCGGCGAGGGAGTGCAGGGGAAGTGAGGTATAAGTAGGGAGTGCACAGGTGATAACACTGATTAGGCCTGCTGCGCCAATCAGTGGCGCAGTGGCCCTTTAAATTGCAGAGACCCGGCGCGCGCGCGCCCTAAGGAGCGGGGCCGCGCGCGCCGGGACAAGACAGACGGGGAACGGGTCAGGTACGGGAGCCGGGACGCGCATCGCGAGCGGGCGCCTCCCGCGTCGCGAATCGCATCCCGGCTGGGAGTGAAATTGCAGCGCACCCGGTCAGCAGGTCTGACCGGGGCGCTGCGAATGAGAGGATGCTGCGAGCGCTCCGGGGAGGAACGGGGACCCGGAGTGCTCGGCGTAACATCCCATAGGTATATGCAGTTACACCCCCTCTTTCCCATATGTATATGCAGTTACACTCCCCCCTCTTTCCCATAGGTAAATGCAGTTACATCCCCCCCATTTCCCATAGGTATATGCAGTTACACACCCCCTCTTTTCCATTTGTATATGCAGTTACACCCCCCTCTTTCCCATAGGTATATGCAGTTACACCCGCCCTCTTTCCCATAGGTATATGCAGTTACACCCCCCTTTTCCCATAGGTATATGCAGTTACATCCCCCCTTTCCCATAGGTGTATATGCAGTTACACCCCACTCTTTCCCACATGAATATGCAGCTACACCCTCCCTCTTCCCCATAGGTATATGTAGAGTAACCCCTCCCCTTCCACATTGGTATATGTAGAGTAACCCCTCCCCTTCCCCATAGGTGTATGTAGAGTAACCCCTCCCCCATAGGTATATGTAGAGTAACCCCCCTCCCCTTCCCCATAGGTATATGTAGAGTAACCCCCCCCCTCCCCATAGGTATATGTAGAGTAACCCCCCTCCCCTTCCCCATAGGTATATGCTGAGTAACCCCCCCCCCTCCCCATAGGTATATGTAGAGTAACCGCTCCCTTCCCCATAGGTATATGTAGAGTAACCCCCCCTCCCCTTTCCCATAGGTATATGTAGAGTAATCCCCCCTCCCCTTCCCTTCCCCATAGGTATATGTAGAGTAACCCCCCCCCCTTCCCCATACGTGTATGCAGAGTTGAGAAAAAAAAAAAAGGATGCTCACCTGATATCCCACGCAGCGATCTCCTCAGCTGCAGGGCCCGCGCCTTCTCCCCTCCACAGTACAAGCGCCGGATGAGTGACGTCATCGGCACCTGTGCTGCGTGGGGGCGGAGGTCACGTCTCCTCTGTGTAAGCTGCAGATGCGGCTCACACAGAGGGGACACCTTCTACTGTATGTGCATGTATCGCGCATACAGGAGAATGTAGCGCTGTCTGCTGGGGATCTGGGACGAGTGTCCCGGATCCTCAGTAGTGGTGGCAGCGGCGGCGGGTCAGTCCACCCCTGGCACCCCTCTTGTAAGCGGCACCCGGGGCGGGCCGCCCCCCCCCCCCCCCCATTAGTACGCCACTGTTCATTACTAATATGTTTTCCTGTGCAACACAGAGATTCTCGCTTTAGATGTGATCTACTAAATGGGCAATTGTCAAATGAAAAATATCCAATGCAGTTACAGTGGTCCCTCAACATACGATGGTAATTCGTTCCAAACAAGCCAACGTTTGTCGAATCCATCGTATGTTGAGGGATTCGTGCAATGCAAAAAAGTAAAGTCATACCCACCTGTCCCCGCCGCTCCGGACCGCGTCCTGCTGCTCCAGATGGTGTCCCCGCCGCTCCCGATGGTGTCCCCGGGCCTCCGCTGGGCTCTCCTGGTCTTCTCTGGTCATCTGCTGGGCTCTCCTGGTCTTCTCCGGTCCTTCGCTGTCTTGTCCTGTCCTCCGCTGTCTTCTCCTGTCCTCCGCTGTCTTCCGCAAGGCCTTACTGGGCCTACATAATGACGTAATTATGTCACTGTGTACGCCGTTCCCATTGGATGATGGGACGGCGTGCACAGCAACGTATTGACGTCACGGGAGAGGGCTGAGAAGACACCGGAGGACCAGCGCTGGACCCGAAGGGCACCCCGGAGCATCGTGGAGGGGTAAGTAATACTCACCGCACCACACGGGGAACATTAAGCTGCTATCCAGCAGCAGCTTAAGCATTTTGCGCTGCCGGATAGCACTTAATGCGATGGCCCTGACATAAAAAAGCATTGCATGTCGATGCTGACATCGAAATGCCATAGCCTCTGAGAGGCCATCGTATGTCGATTTGATCATATGTCGGGGCCATCATATGTCGGGGGGTCACTGTATTAGTCTTAGTCTGCAATCTGAACAGTGCTGCAATATAGTAGCTATAAAGATGTAGTCACCGATCTTCTCATTTGGCACCACTATAAAAATAGCTATATCTATGGATTTACAGAGAACTGTGGCAGAACATGCAAAACCTTCAAATTATTATGCAAAAACAATAAGAACTCCAAGAAGTTGAATGACAAATTCAGATCTGCTACATTGAGGCCATGTTCACATGGCTGATTCTGTGGGGAATGTCCGCCCGGGAAACATGGGCAGATGTTACGCAGATTTAAATCATCCGACACTAGGATCACTCAGAAATGTGCCGTCTCATAGACAGCAATGAGTTTCTGAGTGGAATTAGAAGATAGAATAGACATGACTAATATTTCTGCAGATGTCGGAAAAGGAAAATTCTGCCATGTGCACAATGCAGTAGAATCCCATTGAAATCAATGGGACTCTGCTGCAGCTGGATTTTTGATCAGAATATTCCCAGGGAAGTCCACTCAGAAATTCAGCTGTGGAAACATATCCTAAGGCAAGGTTTCCTCTTGATTTTTTGGCATTATTTGGACCCCAAAAAAAAAAAAAAAAAGATAAAAAAAAAGCTTGAAAAATTGCTACTGCTTTTCACTGTGTTTTTGCAGTTTTTTTTTCTGTTTTCATTTTTTTTATGCATTTTTGCTTTTATATGGGTGTGTGTTTTTTCCTTTCATGAAAAAAAAAAAAACCATAGTCTCAACATGCTGCGATTTTGAAAAACTGCTATTGAGCCCAAAGATGCAGAAAAATGCCAAAGAGGAGTGAAAAAACACAGAAGACAAAAAAAATTTAGTTTCATAAATCTCTTTTGACTTGCAGCTAACATCTGACTGCGGCAAAAAATGCTGTCTGGCTGTTTGAGTGTTTAGGTCAACTTTTTTTTTTTTGGCCAAAAAACAAAACAAAATCATATTATGCTTAAAGAATCCAGTTTGGATACCCTGGATTTAAGGCATTTTAAAAGTTACTTGATTTAAGGCATATCAGATGTTACTATAATGCATATGATAGACCTTTGGCCTTTGTCTAGACCTATAGAAAATAGAAGTGTAACATGCAGTAACTTCATTGACCCTGGTGATTGATGAGGTTAAGATAGTCACATGATTAAAGAAATCTGTCATTGGTAGTCACCTGGGAGCAGCAGCTTGTGACAAGCATAGAATTGCATGTGAATGGTGTGCAGAGAACTGTATATAATCATTGCTGGCGCTGTCAGAGGATAATCAATAGTGAGACTGGAAACATGAGCAGAACTACTATGTCCCGGAGAAATGACAGAATAAGACGCTGTTATCTGGGGGGGTGATGCTTGAAGTCATTGCCCTGGTTTGACACTGAATTTATTTCATGTGGAATTCTTAGATGTGTGCTGCGATTTGATGTTACAGACTTATCTACTATCTTCTGTAATATGTTCCTGACAGCTTTGGAAGCACAGCCCAATGTTATGCATGATTAAACTTGAGCAAACATTTAAAAAGTTTGGTTCGGTGGGCTTGCTAAACTTTCTGAAAAAGTTTGGTGTGCAGGCAAGTGTTCCAAAAATTCTTTCTTTTTTGGAATTGCAACAGGATTGGTATCCCAAAACAGTGACGAAGAAATTGATTTTGTATGAAAAGACGAAAAAAATTATGTATGTGTAGGTCTGGCTGGTAGTAGCCGCAGCAAGGGTGATAGTTTGCTGGTGGTAGTTTTATCCAGCAGCAACAGGCTGTTGTGGACTGATTGTAGTTGTAGCAGCCAAAGAGCAGGACAGCAGGCAGTGGTAGACTGGTGGGAGTTGTAGTAGCCAGTGAACAGCAGGAGGTGGTGCACTGATGGGAGTTGTAGTAGCCAGATGTCAGGGGTGAGGTGTGGGGAGTAGCGGTGGTGCTTGTACTATCTAATCAATAGCATCTGGCACAAGAGGTTTAAATTCCTCACTGATCCATGCTTGATTCATTTTAACAAATGTTAAAAGTTTTTCCACGTTGCTGTAAACAATCTTGTTCACTTAATGGTGACGTTGCCCCCTGCAGTGCTGAACACTCTCTCTGATGCTACAATGGAGGGTGGCAAGGCAGAATACCCAGGGCAAACTGGGCAAGTTCTGGGCAATGGTCTAATCTGGTGACCCAGAAGTCCATGCATAGGTATGCCTCAGACTGGTTGTTCAGGTGGTGGTGTACTTGACTTTCGTGATGATAGTGCTGGCAAAGGGAGTGGAGCATTGACTCAGCAGGGATCTGAGAGTGGACCTCTGTTTGACAGGTGTTTGGTGCTGAAAAGACGAGGCAAGTTTCTCCCTATAAAAATCCAATTTATCCACTTTTATTTATACAAAGTGTGGCTATCCAGTACTCATCTCATACCTGTATGCGTGCAATATGCCTGTCACTTCACACGCAAGAAAGCATACAGCTCCCCATCCTTGCCAGCTTTTATGAGGCCCCAGGTTTGTTCCCCCCTACCACTTATACTGCCAAGGTTGGACATCATGGTCCTCGTTATCATCATCGTCACTGTCACCATGTTGAGGTTCCTTGTCCCCTATCCCTTTGACAGATCTTCACATTCTCCTTCTCAGGTCCCACGTACTCATCCTCCTCATCCAACTCCTTCTAAAGGAGAACATCCATACTGCTACCAGCCAGATGTGAACTCTAATCCACTCCTCCATCCTCAATGATCACCATTAGTGTTCGCTCAAGAATTAATATCAGCGGCATTATATCACAAATTCCGCTGTTGTCATTGCTAACAAATCTTGTTGCCTCTTTGAAAGGCCTAAGCATTCGACACATGTCTCTGATTAGCTGACAATCCCTCAGCTGAAAGTCACACTGGCTCCAATAATTGTCTCCTGCATTAGGAAGTCTGTCACCGCTTTGTGGTGCTGGAACAGGTGGTCCAACATGTGTATTGTTAGGTACCGTGTTGGAATGTCGCTCAGGCCCAGCAGATTTAATACAGCATGGCAGTGCTTGACTTTGCACTGATGAAAGGAGGGGGGAAGAAGAGGGTAAGCTATGCTCTTCCCTGTGGGGGGATGCAAGATGTCCCTGGCGGTGCAAGATGACCCTGAAGAAGGACACCTGGATGATGAGGAGTAGGCTTGACGGCAGGTATCAGAAGCTGTACCAGATCATCGCAGCTGTGAAGGTGTAACTACTAATTCCTGGCCTCGTTGTGGTGGAGCCTCGATTTGCAGAATGCTTACCCAGTGGGCCATAAAAGACATGTATTGGTCCTGGCCATAGCTGCTACTCCAAGTATCTACCATTGCATGCACTGTGCTGATCACCAACAACTGCATGGAGTTCTTCTTCGCCACATGATTGTGGAAAGCAGGTACGGCTTACTTGCAAAATAATGGTAACTAGTTACGCACTACCTGGGCTGGTCACAACCCATTAGTTTCCTAAAGGCCGCGGAGTCAACAAGATGTAACGGTAGGGCCTGCACCACCAACAACTTGGCAAGGTGAAAATCAAAGCACTCTACAACAGGATGACTGGGCAAATACTTTTGTCTGTATGACATAGATCCCCCAATGGATACCTGGAAAGAGAAGAAGGGCACAGCACAGAATGTGCTGTCTGTGGATGAGGTCTGGCTGCTAGACAGCTTCTGAAGGAGCAGCAGCAGAATGGACAAAGTTTTACTCACATTGTGGGACATCTTGACTGTTTCATGCGGCCTTAAGATGAAACTTAATGCGTCTATGCTGAGTAGTTTCAGCCCTTTACATTAGTGGAGGCCACCTTAATCATCACAATGGGTAGGTATTGTTAAAGGAGATATGTAGCGAAAAGGCGGGCTTTTAGAAGTATACCCTTTGTGTAGTATATATGAAAAATAAACCTCTTTTCACCTCTGGTGTCCACCTCTGGTGCCCTGTGCAGTCTTCTTCCTGCCTCTGGGAATAAACACGTCACGCTGCAGCTCAGCTAATCGCTGGCCACTGCGATGTCCCCCCTTGGCCGGTGATTGGCTAAGTGGCTGTGTAATATATTGGGCCCAGGCACCAGGATGGGGACTGGGGCTGGTGCTCAGTACATCACACTGCTGCTCAACCTATCACTGTCCAAGTCGGGACATCGCTGTTTCCGGCAATTAGCTGAGTTTCAGCTTGACCGACAACCCTCGGAAGCAGGAAGAAAACTGCTCCGGGGACTGGAAGCAGGACACCGGAGGTAAGTAGAGGTTTTATTTTTATATACTACACTATGAGCATACTTCAAAAAAACTAAATCCCTCTCACCACATATCGCCTTTAATATGTTTATACCGGGGTAAACAGTAATCATACCAGAGCTCTGGAGCTCCGTCTCAAAGAGAAAAGAAAAAAAATAAAAAAATTTTGTCTCATTTATTTTACAAAGCTAACTTAAATAGAGAAATACAGATCCCGCAAGAAATGAAAAATAAAAGAAATAAAAAAAAAGTAAAAAAACAACAACAAAAAAACAGCACCACAGCCATGTTGGTGTAATAGAGAAAAACACCAACGATAAGGGGTTTAAGTGTGCAAAAATCTATACTAGTGCCTAAGCAAGGCGGATATATTGTATTTCCATTACTAAAAAAAAAAAATAATAATAATAATTAAATTTTGTGCACAAGTTATCTTATATTGTGTTCCATTCCTCCTGTAATTTTGATGGGGATGTTCTTCATCAACGTCCACTCTTATTTTGTACACTGATCCCGGGATTCATTACTAAAATAATTAAGCACACATGAAACCTCCAGTTATAGGGGACAGAGGTCTCTCTTAAGTATTTTGGACTGGTAGCCAATTCCTTTCTTCGCACCAAGATAACTGGTGACAAATCTGGAAATATAGTCACCCCTTTATATTTGTCTGGCCACGACATTCTATATCTTGCTGCTTGCTGCTTAAGACATTTCTTCACTTTAAAAAAAAAGAATTTGCTCAAGGACATCTCTTGGCCTGTCCGATGGTAAAAATTTTAATTTTGAAACCCATGTGCCCCAACAGTAGGAAGCCCTATGCATCCGCAAGTAAGGTGGCAAACATCTCTGTCATAAAGGTTTCCAAATCTTCCTGTTTTATTGATTCAGTTTTATTTATTTTTGTAATTCTTTTATTGTATGTAGCTCCTTTTTAAGGGTAGGGATCTTTCTACAGACAGGGTATGTAGCAAACAAGGGATTCTGCTCTCCTAGCTCTCTGTAGCAAACCCTCAGTAGTAGCAGCAGCATGGAAGACTTTATAGCAGTGGAAACTGTCTGTCTGTTTCTTGCACTCCCTCTCTCCTACCCACCCACCCTGTCTCCATTGATTTCTATGGCTAGTGTAAACTGATCTCACGGTGAAGCTGAAAATCTGTATCCTTCTGCTCTACAGATTTCCTCAATGATCGAACAAATAAGAACAAAGAAGGTGGAAGGTCATGAGGAAAGATACCTAAAAAGTAGAGCATTTTTGTCTAACATACTGTATATACAGTGGTCCCTCAACATACGATGGTAATCCGTTCCAAATGGACCATCGTTTGTTGAAACCATCGCATTTTAAGGGATCCGTGCATTGTAAAGTATAGGACAGTGGTCTACAACCTGCGGACCTCCAGATGTTGCAAAACTACAACACCCAGCATGCCCGGACAGCCAATGGCTGTCCGGGCATGTTGGAGGTTATAGTTTTGCAACATCTGGAGGTCCGCAAGTTGAAGACCACTGGTATTGGAGGTTATATTCACGTGTCCCCGCCGCTCCGGACCGTCACTGCTCGTCACCGCTGCCCTGGATGTCGCCTTCCATCGCTGTCACCGCGTCCCCGGGGTGTTCCCGACGCTCCGACAAGGCCTCTGCTTCCCCGGCATCCTCGCTCTCCGTCGCCGCCATCACGTCTATACGCACGCAGCTCCTATTGGATGACGGGACGGCGTGCGCAGCAACGTGATGACGGCGATGGAGAGTGAGGATGCCGGGGAAGCAGAGGCCTTGTCGGAGCGTCGGGGGACAAAATCAATTGACAGGAAAAAGAGCATTGACCTGAAATCTTATACCATTATTATCATCTATTTATTTCCAAACTGTAATGTTAAATTTCTATCATCTGCTCGACCATCTTCAAGTGTAATAGTAAATGTGATGTATACTTTTACATGCCTATATGGTAATTGAAATGCACTGTGGGGCTGAATGTTCCTTTTTTCCTTTTGCAATACATTTCTTGAGCATTCAGATGTTAGCTGTTGCCATGGAAGCAGTGGTGCCAGGATAGATAGCTTTTGTGGAACGCGGCTATAAAACAAAATGTCAGCAGAAGGAAACCTTGCTACATTTTCTATATCGAATTAACATATTACACATTGATTTATTTATGTAACAAATGTTTGACTATTACAAATATTTAGAAAAAATCTCTCAAATCCCTGAATAAATAAAAGTACATTCCCTTGCTCTCTTTCTAGCACTGCATTTACTCCTCTATAAATGTATTCATTGAACTCCCAGCTATATCAAGCAGCTCTATCCCGATGGGACTTCAGATATAGTGTTGCTCGCGAATATTCGCAATTCGAATATTATTCGCGAATATCGCATATTCGCGAATTCGCGAATTTCGCGAATATAGCGCTATATATTCGTAATTACGAATATTCGTTTTTTTTTTTTTTTTTTTCTTTTTTTTTCTTCACAGTACACATCACAGTGATCATCCCTCTCTGCTTCCAGCTTGTGTGGTGTAAAGAAGGCTGTAATACTACTGTGTGAGACTGGCGTGCGAAAATTCGCATATACGAAAATTCGCATATGCTAATATTCGCATATGCGAATTTTCACATATGCTAATTTTCGCATGCGTGTATTTTCGCATACGCGAAAATAAAACGGGAATATAACGAATATGCGAATATTCGCGAATATATGACGAATATTCGTCCATATATTCGCGAATATTCGCGAATTCGAATATGGCCTATGCCGCTCAACACTATTCAGATATAGAAATTGTTATAGAAAAGTGGAACTTTCATACAATGAAGCATAATTGTCTCTCTTTTTTTCTATCCAAAAAGTTTGAAGGTCTCAGCCTCATCAGCCAAGTTCTGTACACAAAGGCAAAGGCAGCTGAGGCTATTGTTTTGGATGTACGTGATGTCATTGCTGCATGTTAGTTGTGGCAGTGGTGAGTCAGTGGGTATTTAGGCGTGAGTAAAGTCTCTTATCTCTTTTTCTGCCAGCTTTACCCAATATTAAATGAATCCCAGACATCCCCTTTAAAGGAGTACTCCGGTGCGCACTTTTTTCCTTTTTATCCCGTCCGGGCTGCAAAATAAAAGAAAACACACTTTCTCTTACCTGCCAACGAGCCCCCGGAGCTCCGGTACACTCCGGTACAGGTGTTCGGTCCCCGGGCTGTATTCTTCTTACTTCCTGTTAGCCCGGCACGTCACACGGAGCTTCAGCCTATCACCAGCCGAGGCGGGACATCGCTGCGGTAAGTGATAGGCTGAAGCTCCGTGTAACGTGCCGGGCTAACAGGAAGTAAGAAGAATACAGCCCGGGGACCGAACACCTGTACCGGAGTGTACCGTAGCTCCGGGGGCTCGTTGGCAGGTAAGAGAAAGTGTGTTTTCTTTTATTTTGCAGCCCGGACGGGATAAAAGGAAAAAAGTGCGCACCGGAGTACTCCTTTAAAGAGGTACTGTGCCCAATCCAAAGGATAGGGGATAAGATGTATGATTGCGGGGGTGGGGGTCTGGCCTGTGGGACTCTTCGCGATTTCCGAGCCAGCACCGCGGTGTTGTGAACACGGAAGTTTAGGGTTTCTGTATTTGTGACGTCACGCCACACCCCCTCCATTCATGCCTATGGGAGGGGGTGTGATGGCTAGTACACGGCAATACATTCCCTTTATATTAGTCTGTTTTCACATAAGTGATGTGATTGACGCAAATTGTCTCATAATGGCACAACTGAACGCAGAGAGGCACACGCCAAAAACCAATGAATTACACCGCCAAACAAGTACTGTTAGTAAATCTAATAGAATGTAAAAGCAAGACCCTAATATAAAGGAATTTTATAAACCTGGCAATCTTATTAAAGCTGGGCATTATCTCCCTAAAGTCTTTTTTTCTAGGATGGTGCCTAGAAGTCACATATCAATACAATAAATAATATAGAAAGCAGTTAGGTGAAATAAGATTGATTTGAAGAGCTAATGAAAAGGAAATTTATTTAAAAAAATCTGCAGCAAAAATTCAGCATTCTGCTAAATTTAAAGATCTTTCTTTAATTTTGCTGAATTCCATGGCAGAATCCCATTGAGGTCAATTTAGCTTTGAATTTCAGCAGAATTACACCACAATTGCGAATTTGTGGGAAATTGCGGAATTCCACCCTGTGAACATAGCCTTATAGAATAAGACATTGGCCCAGATTTACTATTGTAGTCTAAGTAAGTAGGCTTTAATTAAATGTGTGTCCTTTCTTCAGTGGTAGTGCATTTACTATTGGGGCACATGGGCTATAGTAATTTTGGCCCTACATGTTACTTCTTGCTAAGATGTCACTTGTTTATGCCATTTTAAAAATGTTGGTATATGCTGCAACGGATATATGCGCCACAGTCTGGTTCTTCAATCTTTATAAATTTGACTTAACTCCTTAACAATGCAGGACGTAAATTTATGTCCTACGCCGGCTCCTGCGATATAATGCGAGGTCATGCGGTGACCACGCGTCATATCGGGTTGGTCCCAGCGGCCATCAACGGCCGGGACATGTAGCTAATACCGGACATCACCGATCACGGTGATGCCAGGTATTAACCCTTCAGACACGGCGATCAAAGTGCCACGATCAGCTGTATGGACACGAGGTGGGTCCCTACTTGCCTCCTCGCTGTCCGATCGCTGAATGACTGCTCCGTGACTGAGATCCAGGCAGGAGCAGTCGTGCGGCAATAACACTGATCAATGCTATGTTATGGCATAGCAATGATCAGTGTAGGAAATCAATGTGTGCAATGTTATAGTCCCTTATAACATTGCAAAATAAAGTGAAAATAAAGTGTTAATAAATGAGATTTAACCCCTTCCCTAATAAAAGTCTGAATCACCCCCTTTTCCCTTTAAAAAATAAACTATGTAAATAAAAATAAATATAAACATATGTGGTATCGCAGCGTGCGTAAATGTCCGAACTATAAAAATATATAATTAATTAAACTGCACGGTCAATGGCGTACACTTAAAAAAAAATTCTGAACTCCAGAATAGCCTATTTTTGGTCATTTTTTTATACCATAATTTTTTTTTATAAAAAGCGATCAAAAAGTCTGATCAAAAAAAAAATGGTACCAATAAAAACTTCAGATCACGGCACAAAAAATTAGCCCTCTTACATCCCCATATGCAGAAAAATAAAAAAGTTATAGGGGTCAGAAAAGGACATTTTTAAATGTATAAATTTTCGTGCATGTAGTTATGATTTTTTTCCAGAAGTACGACAAAATCAAACCTATATAAGTAGGGTATCATTTTAATCACATGGACCAACAGAATAAAGATAAGGTGTCATTTTAAGAAAAATTCACTGTGTAGAAACGGAGGCGTTTTTGTTTCTATTTTGTTGCACAATGGTTTCTTTTTTGTTTCGCTGTAGATTTTTGGGTAAAATGACTGATGTAGTTACAAAGTAGAATTGGTGATGCAAAAAATAAGCCATCATATGGATTTTTAGGTGGAAAATTGAAAGGGTTATGATTTTTAAAATGTAAGGAGGAAAAAACGAAAGTGCAAAAACTGAAAAATGCTGAGTCCTTAAGGGGTGGAAAGTCACATGAAGCGATGATTCAGCCTGTTTTGGCAACTAAAAAAAAAGCATGAACATGTTGGAATTGTGGAGCCCAAATGGCACGCTGGAATAGTAAATGTGGCAAAAAGTGTCTGTGCAACACAAAACGAGGCAGAAAGAAGCCATAAGCGTGGCGCAGACACATTAGTAAATCTGGCCACTAAGTCCATGTAAATTATATTCCAGAACATTTTTCAGACAATTTCCACTTAATTCAGTTGTCAATTTTCATTTAAAATTTCTTGATTACCGGTATATTTTGCATTAATCATTATTACACTGGGATAACTGAATAATTTAATAAATGTGTCGGAGGTTTTATTTATAGGATATCAGATGACCAGTGTGAATGTGCATTTCCCTAAAGACTTTTAAACACTATTTAAATGAGCTTTGGGATATACATAAGATGCTCTCAATCAGGCAGAACCTACAGCTGGCGAAGATGCTTGTTGGCACAGCTATCAGAATATGGCAACTTCAAATTAGAAAGACTAGAACAGAAGCCAATAAATCACTAACTAAACCATCTGCTTGCAGATAGTGTAACATTACGCTTATTAGATTGGCACAGGATAGCTCTATATGTTCACTTTATGGAAAGACTCAAGTTGCACCTTAGTTTTTCTTATATTTAAAGGGGTTATCCACTATAAAGTGATTTTAGTTCCTGGCAGGCAGTAATGGACTTGCTTAGGAAGGATCTGCGCTTGTCTTGGGGCTAAATGGCTATGTCATGAGATTACCATAACGTGGAGGCTATCTTTTTGTTAACTGGCTGTTGTGGGAATTCCTTCTCTCCAACTTTAAGTCCTATAATTCCTTGTTTGTAAGTGTAAAGTCACTTTTACCCCTCCCACACATTAGCCACCCCACCCATTGAAACACACCTGTGATCCTTTCCATGAAACAGACCAGAGTTTTCTGACCATGGTGCCCCCAGCTGTTGCAAAACTACAGTTCACTGCAGAATGATCTTTCTCCCACCCAATGGTCGCTCCATACATTAAAGCAAAGATAGGCTTCCTCTAAACACCTGACTAGTTATGTAATGTCTCTGGCCACACTGCAACATGGGAAAACCTGAGACATTTTGTATACAGTTCTTAAAATGGAAGTGTCAACAGAGAGCACTGTGCTTGTGATGTCAGCAGAGAGCTCTGTGTTCCAAAAAGAAAATAATTTCCTCTTTAGCATTCAGCAGCTAATAAGTACTGGAAGGATTAAGATTTTTTAATAGAAATAATTTACAAATATGTTTAACTTTCTGGCACCAGTTGATTGAAAAAAAAAGTTTTCAACTGGAGTACCCCTTTAAAGGGATGGCCTAGTGATCTTACCCCCTATCCACAGTTTCTGATTGCCCCAGAGGGGTCCCAGAGGTCAGACCCCCTGCGAACAGATTTGCAAGGTATTTTGCTAGTTCATTTGCATATTGCAGGATTCTTCTTCTGCGGACTTCCTCAGCAGCAGAGTCCTATTGATATCAATGGGATTCTGCTGCACTGTTTACAGGGCAGAATTTCAGATTCTGGTGTATGCAGAAAAAATAGTCCTGTCTATTCTTTCTGTGGAGTCCGCATGGAAATGCATTGCCGTCATTTAGATGGTGCATTTCCAAGCGGTTCTATCGCTGGTATGTTGTACCAGCGCTCCTGTTGGCATGGTGGCATACCCACGTGAAAATTTTCCATGCGGACATTCCACCATCTGAACATAGCTTTAGAAATCTGCACTACTCAGAGAATTCACAATAGGATTTTGAAACTTTATTAACTCTTAAGGTGGTTCACAGGAATTAAGGCAAGGTGAAGGTGAAATTTAACAATTTAAACTTTTTTTCCCCCTCCTCTACATGAACATAGGTGGGGTGGCACAGGAGGGGTAGGTATATGGAAATGTTGTAATATGTTTATCTATGTTTGATCTTTTTGGGGTATTATAATACTTTTGTAAAATAAAAGGTTAATATAAAAAAAAATTGCAAATTTTTTAATTTGAGTAGTTTTTTTTTAAAGTATTTTTTTCTGCAACACAGCAGGTATTAACAGAAAAATGTAACTAATTATTTAATACCCAGGGTCTGCAGTCTTTAGAAATATCTCATGTGTTGCCCTAGTTCGCTGCCTGACTCACACACAAGCCTCAGAAATAAAGGACCACCACACGAATTTTGGGGCCTTCTGAGGGTGTTTATCAACATATTCGGTTGACACAGCTGTGTGTGAAGTCTTTTTTGCAGAATGAGCTGCAGATTTTATTGATGGTACATATGACTTTTTGATCTTTTTTTATTTTTTGGGGAGGCAAGATGAAACAAATAATAAATTCTGTTACTGTTTTTAATTTATTTTTTGACATTCACAATGCAGTAAAAATGACATGTAATCTTTATTCTACAGGTCAGCACGATTATGGTCATAACCAATTTATATAGTTTTCTTTATAGTCTTCTTCCTTTGCACAACAAAATCCTTTTAAAAAACAAAATCCTTGTTCTTGTGTTGCCATATTCTGACAGCCAAAACTTTTTTATTTTTTGCCTGTCTGAGTTGTAAAAGGGCTTATTTTTATTTGGAGAACAAGCTGTAGTTACTATATGTGACCTTTTTATCTTTTTTTTTTTGGGGGGGGGGAGCCCCGTTGTAAAATGAGCAAAATAATAATTCTGTCATTGTTTTTATGTAGTATTTTAGTATGTGGAATGGAAAAGGAAAAATTCAGAAGAAAAAAAAGCAATTAAAAAAGCAAAAAAGAAGCACATCAGTCTCTAAACATGCTATGTGAAAATTCCCCCTAATCTGTCTTTCAAATGTAGACTTCATGCCCTGCTGGCCTTGGCTATTCTCCAAGCTACACCTCATTGCTTGTTACAAATTGTTCCTGTCATATAAAAATTTGGCTGTTTCTAGTAAGTCATTAAATCAATAACTTTTTTATGCTGTCACTGAGGAAATTCTGGAGAAAAGGTTAGAATGTCTCTTACACTGTGAGAGTCTGCTCTAAATGTCTTCTAAATTAGTTACAATATAAAATGATACAGAGCGTATGGTATGTATAGGGATTGGACGAGAAAATGCCAAGTGGGAACACACCCTTAAGGGGTTGTCACATCTCGGCAAATTGATTTTTCTCGCCACCTCCGACCTGTATGCAGCAGCTAGAGGTGCTTGGCTACTCTTTTACATAACTCCAGAAGTTACTTAAACAGTATAACTTGTGGGGCTTCACCGTTTGCGTAACCCCATTAAAGTCAATGGAAGTTGCATAAATTGCATAATTTCTGCAGTTTGGCTGCTTTTGGCTTTCCCGACCAAGTTCGGCTGTGGCAGATAGCAATTTGCTGAGGTGTGACAACCCCTTTAAACATAAGATTGCAGCCATTAGGATTAGGACTTCTCCACGTGTCTCTTCTCTTTGTATGGCAGATAACTGGCTGCATGTTAGGTAGGTGTTCTCTATGGATTCTCTGGTTTTGATAAATATTCCCCAGTGTGTTTCTTACAGACTAATCCCAGGTCTCAGCACTGAAGATGGACCACACTCATTACACCAGAGAGTGTTTTCAGAAGATGGCAATTTAGACTAGGACTACTTTACTGGATATTGTAAAAAGTAGTTGTGTTTTGTGATATATGCTAAACTATGTCTGACTGTTCTGACTTTAACAATATTTACTGAGAATTGACTGTTCTGATTTTAACAATATTTTATTTACTGAGAATGTTAACATGATAGAAACTAGAAGAGTACCTGGCATTGTCCATTCAGAAATAGGTTCCTACCTAAACCTTATGGGACAGGAAAAGCGACAATGATGCTCTTGTCCTCATATCCCATCCTCCTATCCTGACCTCATATCCTGTCCTCATATCCCATCTTTAGTTGGGGCTGAGCTGTAATGAGGTATTGTAGGCCGAAAATAGAGGCTGGCTTGGCTTTGTGTGTGTTTGTGTGTGTGTGTGTGGGGGGGGGGGGGGGGGGCTTGTGGGAGGAGCGTGGATTGCAGGCCGGACCAACAAATTCATACAAACATTACACAAGCATGTGATTCTTCCAAAGTAAACATATTTACAAAGAATCTTATAGAGATTTCACTTATGCCCCTTATCTGAAATCACACCTATTGTTGAATGATATTTGGAAAATATATACATGCACTGTTAAACTGGCCGTACTAAAAATGTACTCAAAACCAACCAAAATAGCTAAAATTTAACAACTTTTATTAAATCCAGTTAAAACCTATAGTTACTATAAAATGGATACAGAGTCATCGGTCTATAATACATAAAGACTCAAAACAGGGTAGATTCCCTCCAGGGTCGATCCCCTATTTAACACCCTTATCAAACCCGACACATTTCCCCGTGGGTTAGATATGTCCACGGTTCATCAGGGGTTATAATTAAACCCCGGACACACAGTGGAGAAGTATATCTTATAACTTATTCTATTCAATGTATAACAGGCAGGAAGAACACATAAAACACACAGCAAGCAGGGTTAATAAATGTACGATATCGTTTCTGTGGGATTCTTCTTTATGGATAGTCTCCAATAGTGTCTTTGATAACCAATAGACCCAAGGTCCTTGATATGACCTCCAGGTTTAGTGCCACCTCCTGAATGTCAGAGTACATCAAAGAGCGCCCATATGATATGAAATAGGCTAATAAATACAATTATTTTCTTCCTCAGCAATGGCCCCTATTAGCTCCGTGTGTATATACTGATGATAACCAAGGTACTGTTATAGCTCCCACAGAATCCACACTTTAAAGATAGGTTTCCTTTATGTGAGGGATTATGTAGCCGATAATAATTCCCATACTTCCTATACTTCACTGCAGAGAGGCTCTATATATCCCTGACTGCCACAAATCCACACAGGTAAATCTCCCCTGCTTGCTTAAGGTCTATCCTGTCTCCACTATGATCCGGGTACGGATAATGACCATACCAGACTCCGATCCAGGGGCCATTGCTGAGGAAGAAAATAATTGTATTCATTAGCCTATTTCATATCATATGGGCGCTCTTTGATGTACTCTGACATTCAGGAGGTGGCACTAAACCTGGAGGTCATATCAAGGACCTTGGGTCTATTGGTTATCAAAGACACTATTGGAGACTATCCATAAAGAAGAATCCCACATATATCGTACATTTATTAACCCTGCTTGCTGTGTGTTTTATGTGTTCTTCATGCCTGTTATACATTGAATAGAATAAGTTATAAGATATACTTCTCCACTGTGTGTCCGGGGTTTAATTATAACCCCTGATGAACCGTGGACATAGCTAACCCACGGGGAAACGCGTCGGGTTTGATAAGGGTGTTAAATAGGGGATCGACCCTGGAGGGAATCTACCCTGTTTTGAGTCTTTATGTATTATAGACCGATGACTCTGTATCCATTTTATAGTAACTATAGGTTTTAACTGGATTTAATAAAAGTTGTTAAATTTTAGCTATTTTGGTTGGTTTTGAGTTAGTAATTAGCTAAATTGGATTTATGTTCCATATATCAGTGATTTGTGTACTAACAATGTACTAACAATACTTGGCCGTAGCCTTAAAGGGGTACTTCGGTGGAAAACATCAACTGGCTCCAGAAAGTTAAACAGATTTGTAAATTACTTCTATTTAAATATCTTAAGCATTCCATTACTTATCAACTGCTGTATGCTCCACAGGAAGTTGTGTAGTTCTTGCCAGTCTGACCACAGTGCTCTTTGCTGCCACCTCTGTCCATGTCAGGAACTGTCCAGAGTAGAAGCAATTCCCATAGTAATTCTTCTGCTCTGCACATTTCCTGACACAGACAGAGGTGGCAGCAGAGTGCTGAGGTCAGACTGGAAAGAACTACACAACTTTCTCTGTAGTATACAACAGCTGATAAGTACTGGAATGAGTAAGATTTTAAATAGAAGTAATTTACAAATCTGTTTAACTTTCTGCCACCAGATGATTTTTTTTTCCCACTGGAGTACCCCTTTAAGATATCATATTTCACAAACAATTTCATGGCCTTGCATATACATCACCTTGCTTTAACTGGCCTTTATCAAGAAGGGATAGGGGACTGCAACAATGTTTAGGTTGGTGGTGCATGCCAAAGTAAGTGTAGGGCATATGGCAGTCAGGTCTGGCAGGAGAATTTGAAAACTGGTTGCTGCTATATCCCTGCTGGACCCATACCGTACCCTGTTAATTTCAATAAGCCAGACGGAGTCAGTTATTGACTCAGATCAGCTAATTTTTGGACTGTATATGATTCCTTACTAGACTAAAAACCATGATATTGAAAGAAAAAAGTGCATCCTTGTGCAGAACAATCTAAACAATGCCCAAATGCTGAATTTTACTAATAAGTATAACCACCTGTAAGTACAACTCACCACCTGCAATGGTTGTGCGTAGAGATGAGCGAACTTACAGTAAATTTGATTCGTCACAAACTTCTCGGTTCGGCAGTTGATTACTTTTCCTGCATAAATGAGTTCAGCTTTCCGGTGCTCCGGTGGGCTGGAAAAGGTGGATACAGTCCTAGGAGACTTTTTCCTAGGAATGTATCCACCTTTTCCAGCCCACCGGAGCACCTGAAGGCTGAACTAATTTACACAGGATAAGGCATCAACTGCCGAGCCGAGAAGTTTGTGATGAATCAAATTTACTTTAAGTTCGCTCATCTCTAGTTGTGTGTATAGAAAACACAACACTCAAACAACATCAGACAAGATCAACAATGGAAGCTCTTCACCCATTTTGTTTACTAACAATTCACTTTACTCTGGTAAGACGTTTGCTACAAAGTTTCTCTCCACTTAAAGGAGATTAAACCAATCGGATCTCTGTTCTCCAAGTGCCACAAAGGAGCTCTAATAGCTAAACCTATGCGTCAAATGCTCTTTCTTGCATCTTCGCAAATTCTGTTCCTTGACCTTTCTCTAACATTTATGAGCTATTTTGTGCAATAAGTTCACCAATGTATGACCTACACCCAAAATAAAAATGATAAATTATTTTGTATCCTAGAGCCGTCCTATCTACAGTGATTGTGCAGTTATTAGGAAACACCATCACATAGGCCCATTATGATGCTGCTATGATCCAGAAAGGCTTTTGGGACCCTTTAGGTACCACAGTCCTTGTATGACTCCTACCTGTTTACATTCTAGCTATGCCATTTTGGCCATTTTTTTTTTTTTGTCAAATGATTTTTACTATCATGAAAGATCATTGAAATATTTACTGAATATATATATATATATATATATATATATATATATATATATACACATACAGTTAAGCTTTCATTTCTTAAAATTCTTCTATCTAGAATTCTAGAGAAAAAAAGAAACATACACTGCTAAATATAGTCTATTCTTTTGGAAGTAACTATGGTAACTACAGGGCTTATACACTAGTTCTAAAGGCATATCTAACAGGCTGACAGTGTTATAAAGTATCTAGAGAAATTCTTTTGGACAACATTTGGGCTTTATAGCATTCATCCAGCAGTAATGTGGTTATGTTATCTGTTTCACATGGGGAAAGAAGAAGAAATTAAATGACTGCTGGAAAAACATATGGGGAGGGGTTACTAAGTCTGCCGTTTTACATGACAATCTAAAGTAAATCCCCACCATTATAGGATCTTACTGGATTTATCAAGAGGCGCATGCGTCTTGATAAATCCAGGCACATGTGCAACAGCTTCAGAAACCTTCACCAGTTCTAGGCGACCAATCCCCTTCACGCAAACCACCTCCACTCCATAGTCAGCCCCGCCTACTTGGCAAGTGTGTCTGAAGTCAGTGATAAGTAAAAAAAAAATTTGGGCAGACCGTGTGTTCCTGTGAGTGTTCCGTAAAGTGTTGCTCACTATAATGTTTTATAAGCTGGATTTGCCTAAAAATACCGTACTTAAAAATACAACAACATTTACTCAACAATATAGATGGGATGTTATTGCTTAGGAGAGGAGGGTGACAAAGTAAGGGATAAACATGATTCTTTGTTATTTCTAGGCATATCCAGTATATAAACCATTGTTGTAAAATCTTGGAAAAAACCTTAAGTTCTCTCATATACACTTTTTTATTTATTTAAAAATATACTAAGTCAGTTACTGGGGTTATTATGTATGCAATTTGTCATCTTCCCCAGTACGACAGGAGTGGCCTTAGGCAGTTCGTTTTCTTCAAGAGGAAATCCAAATAGCTCCATATTTGTTTTTCAGCCATATTTTCTCCTTTTTTGCATTTACAAATAGTGATCAAAGAAATAAGAAAATATTTTGTGTGTAAATAAATAAATAAGCAAATATTCATATTTTATTACTCAGTGAAACCACATGCATTCTGTGTTTAATTGGTGTTTTTTTTTTAATTCCCCATCACTTCTAGCCTGAAGCTCCTAGATTTTCTATAATGCTGCATCCTATTAACAATTGATTATGTATTGTACATAATTGTGACTTGTTTTAGATCTATGAATTATTGTATAGTCACGAGCTGAAAAATCTAAAATTTATGTTTTATTATCTCTCTCCCAGTGCCTTCCTGATTTTATTATATCTCGCCCAATGTCCATAGACTTAACTGGTCATTACGAAGATTTATGAAGCATTTGGGTTAAAGCATAAAGGTAAAGCACACGTGCAGTTTGAGGTGCATTTTGAGATGCAGTTTTTTAAGAAGTAGATTTATGCAGAAGGGAACATATCAGTCCTTCATACATATTTTCTATTACAAAAGATGGCATGTGTGATTCAAGTCTAATTCTAAATCATAAAACTAAAAAGTTGTCCTTCAATGGGCTACATCTTGTCAAAATGGGTTAATTTAGATATGACTCCATTGTGTGATTTTAATGGACCATTACATTAAAATGTTAAGATTTGCTCATTACCACTACATATAACACCATTTAAAAGTAATAAAGAAAGGGGATTATTATTCATTTCTGTAATATATATGTAATTAGTATATAATGAATTTTATTACATTTTCAAGCGAAAACATGACAAAACATTTTCCTACTCACTGGTCTGTAGACAGTATGACATTATGGACTACTACTGTTACATATAATTAAGTTGCAGCCCTGCACTCACCCCACACACTGTCCCTAAGGAGCAACCCCCAACTGGGTGACAGTCCCTACAATCACTTAATTTTCAGGGCTTACTTTATATAGAGAAGTCAGGCAGACTGGATCGGACCCAGACAACCAGATCAGAGGCAGAATAACCAGCCAGAGTAAGACAGAGACAGAACCAATAACAATAATTTAATTGAATCAAATCGAGATGACGCATCAGAACTAAATCAGCAGATATATATCTCAGCAAATGGTCAAGTGCAGGCAGCAAAGAGGAGCACAGGAAAGCTAGTGAGGGTATAAACTCCAATGACAGGCTGGACTCCTATGTTAAATGGATCGCTGCCTGAATGCACAGGATGTTGCTGCCGCTCCTGATTGACCCAGTGTGCCACTCACTGATTGGGTGGTCTTCCCCACCTCCTATGTGAATGTGGGGCTCCGGGATCAGCGTCTGAATGCTAGGGTGAAGAAATGATGCTCCTGACCCTCATAAAGGCCAGACCCACTGCCGGAGAAAAAATATGTTAGTACGTAACATGTATGTTTCATTGTGTCAGTCAGCTTTTAACTGGTCCCCAGGATGTAAATACCATTTAATACAATGGTAGGGTGGGGAGCTGACAATTTCCTGCTCCCCAATTCATCCTATGACCCCCTGCCAAGGTGGTTCATTGCAGGCAGGTGCTATGAAGTAACTGTATTAGGCTGGCCAGCTCTATTCAGAAGTCTTGTGCTGAGCCTCAGATTATGCAGGCTGGAGGTAGTTTGCAAAATGATCTGCTCTGTTAGTCATGTGACCATATCACCTTTTAAATATGTAGACAGTTTGCAAATGTAATTGGGTATCACATGTTCTGCCCATGCAAGAGATTAAGGACTTGGATGCATGAACTTTAAAGTAACTAA
Source organism: Hyla sarda (assembly GCF_029499605.1). Classification (NCBI taxonomy): domain Eukaryota; kingdom Metazoa; phylum Chordata; class Amphibia; order Anura; family Hylidae; genus Hyla; species Hyla sarda. Next base: position 323,343,934 of record NC_079189.1, read on the forward strand.
TAGATCTAAACTCTTGGAGAACACCTTCCACACCTCATAGAAAAAAAGTCCAAAAGGAAAGACACAGAATCACATCATCTGCGAACAATCCAATGAGTTGTTCAGTATTCCATTTTCTATTCCAGAAATGTCCAAGGAAGTGGAAATACAGTGAGTCAATGGCTCCATGACCAGAACAAATATCAACAAGGTCAAGGGGCACTCCTGCCTCTTTGCATTTGTGATCTTAATTAAATAGTTTGGACAGTGTACCAGAGATGTATCCTAACATGATATCTATAAAGCAATGGGTACCATCAAGAGTTTTATGGCCTCTTACACATCCAACCTGTTCTCTGGATATAATTTGGGGTAAAATTCTTGAAAAGCCTGTGGTCCAATACTGTAGCATACACATTTAGTTCTGTATTTAAAAGTGACATGGACCTAAACTTACCAGGCACACAGGGAGTCTTATGAGAAAGACTTTCAACATCCATGTTGGAAAAAAATCCCTGTTGTATTGGTGAATTGAAAGTTCTAGTGAAATAGAAGGTTAACTGCAATTTATAAGTTTTAGAGTACTTATTTGTAAGTCTGTTCTGACCTGGTGACTTAATAGACTTAGGAGCTTTAATGGAAATAAGAGCCTCATCATCGGTAATGGGTTGCGATAAAGTCTGTAGTTGTTGCCAAGTTATTTTCGGTAATTCAAGACAAGCAAGAACATTTTGAATAACATGCAGCTGAGGTTGAGTTGTACCACTGTCATCCTTTAAGTTGTACAATGAAGTGTAATAATCAGCCAGGACATCAGCAATACTTTTCTGGTCTCTAATTTGAACGTTATTAAGGAAATAGAATTTGAGATTTTGCTGCTTGAATTTTAAGCTGCCCAGCTAATAAGGCACTTGGTTTGTTGCCATGCCAATATTAAGACAGCCTCAATCTCTGTAACGCCAACACATGTTTATAAGCTTGGAGTTGACTAGCGAGGGAAGAAATGTCTTGTGCCCTGACAGGGTTGTAGCTGGCTTTATTTATTCTATGTAAAGTCGCTGTATAGGGAACAGTGCATGCTTCTTCACTTTTTTGTAATGTGAAGCATGTTTTATAAAGTGACCTCATAAGGTCACATACCAGAAATATTTGATATAAATAGGAAATATTATATAGTTAAATATTTTAATACTTCTAAGGTTAGTTTTACACTGTACATAAGACCCATTGATCCTGGTGTGTACGTTAATTGGATCTATAGGCCCTCATATGCCAGTGGCCAAAAGTGTGTAATTTGTATGCATGTAGCAGGGTTTTCTAGATGCAATAGAGAAAACCTCTCCACCAATACTGGATGCGGCAAAAGGATGTATACCTTGTGGTTTCTATGGTCCCTATGTTTGACAGATGACACTAATGTGTATTTGTCATAATCATACGTCACAGTGAATAACATAGTGTAAAAGGAGCCTTGTATATGCAATTTATGCCAGGAAAAAGGAAAACTTTTTTGCAAGGGCAATGAGAAATCTACAGTTCATTAGAAAGATTCAGACAGATATACTACAGGGATCCCTCAACTTACAATGGCCTCAACATACAATAGTTTCAACATACAATGGTCTTTTCTGGACCATTGCAAGTTGAAACTAGACTCTACATGCAATGCTACATACAGTCCAGATCTGTGACTCGTGTCAATGGCCGGAAGAACTGACCAATCAGAATGGGAATTCACTGGTAAAACCCCTGTATTACTGAAGCATATGAACTGACTGATGTCTGGTAGCGCCCCCTACAGTACAAGGAGGTATTACATGTCTGTACACTTTACCTGTACCAGGGTTACCTGCTCCTTTGGACACCAGGTAAGGGCGGCTCCATGTTACTTTATTCCATGTTACAGTACTGCGTGTACTGTACAGGACCCCGAAGAAGCTCCTGTCCTCTACATAGACCAGTGTTTCCCAAGCAGGGTGCCCCCATCTGTTGCAAAACTACAATTCCCAGCATGCCCGGACAGCCTTTGGCTGTCCGGGCATGCTGGGAGTTGTAGTTTTGAAACAGCTGGAGGCTCCATGCTTGGGAAACACTGACAGACAGTGATTTACAGCTCCCAGCAGATCTTTCTTACTTTTATATGTAAGGATTTTCTTTATCTTATCTTAGTTATCTACTTATTTTTGTTTAATCCTCACTTTTTCCTATTTTTGGATGACATTTTGGTGCCTTCAGAACCAATTACCAGGTTTCCATAGAGTTCTGGTCTCAACATACAATGGTTTCAACATACAATGGTCATGCTGGAACCAATTAATATTGTAACTTGAGGTACCACTGTCTATGATTGTTATATATGATAACATGTACAAAGGAAATCTACAGTACTTGCATGTAGCAACCAATTACACTAAGTTTAGTAACCACCACTTCTCTGTGTATTACGTTCACCACCACATTCTAAAATGTACCCCAACTTATTGCACATGGCCTCGTCATCAGACACCAAGATATATTCAGACCCTTGACATGAGACTCCGATAAACAGCAACATTGACTGTGTAAACTGTAGAGGGAATGTGAACACTTGCTGCCGAGAAGGAAAACCTTTGACCTTATATTACATAAATGCTACATTTCTGTGAACTCCTGCATAATGTCTAGAAAATCTATGAAATCTAATGAGACAGCATTATGATAATACATAAGAGAGAGCGGTAAAATAAATAGAGGTTGTGGGAAGGTAAATTAAATATTCCTACAAATTGCAATCAAAAATATAATTTAAAAAAAGAGGATATCATAAAACGGCTTCTGATAACTTTTTTTTGCTTGCTGCACATTTGTAGTTTTATTGTTTAGATTTTTTTATTGTGACAAATGTGAAAAAGGAGGTACTTTTTATTTTATATTTGTCTTTTATATATTTTTTTATTTGTTGAACTTTTAAACATTTTTAGTGTCCTTCTAGTAACTAGAGATGAGCGAACTTACAGTAAATTCGATTCGTCACGAACTTCTCCGCTCGGCAGTTGATGACTTTTCCTGCATAAATTAGTTCAGCCTTCAGGTACTCCCGTGGGCTGGAAAAGGTGGATACAGTCCTAGGAAAGAGTCTCCTAGGACTGTATCCACCTTTTCCAGCCCACGGGAGTACCTGAAAGCCGAACTAATTTATGCAGGAAAAGTCATCAACTGCCGAGCCGAGAAGTTCGAGACGAATCAAATTTACTGAAAGTTCGCTCATCTCTACTAGTAACCTATAAAGTTTTATCACTTTTCTATTGCAGTGTATCGCCCTTTTGCTAAAGCAGAGTGTCATAGGAGCAGTGGTGTAGCATGGGTTGCAAACATAAAAATAAAGTATTGCATTGCACCAAGGGCTCAAGTCCTGCAGGAACACATGGGAACTGAGTTCCTGCACTTTTTCCACAGCATAAACACCGTTCCCATTAGCAGGACCAGCCCTTGAGTGGAAATCTTGGGTAGTTCCCATACTTTTTTTCCCCAAGACTTGACCCCTGATTCCACCCCTATTAGGGGCGCACACAGGATTTTCTCAAGCAATGTAATTTCAAAAATCGAGAAAAGTGACTGCAGTTACTAAATAATACCAGCATTCTGTTATTAAGTAAAACCCACTATACACAGCCCAATATCACAATTAACACCAGTAAACAAGGGACAAATACTGCAACACTATGACTACACATTACCCCAGTTTAGTGACTGGGTAATACTACCATATAGATAGTTAATAAAAACCACTATACACAGATCAATATCATCACTATATAAGACAAATAATTCCACCACACTATGACTACCACCATATAATGACTGGATTATACCACCATACTGATTAAAAATTACTGTATAGAGAGCAATATTCCCCATACAGTGACCATATAGTGGTGATCACAGCTCTACTCAGGGTCTGCAGACTGGATAGGTAGTTAGATTGCAGTTACATCCAAACACTCACAAAGGGCATCTATTTGATTTAATTCTCCTTTCTTATGTCTGGCTTAGACCGCCATATAGACTTGTTTCAACTATGTTTTATCTCCGCAGAAGCTTCCAGATAAGCATATTAGGCTTTATACTTTACAGCAGATACTCCATATTTTTTCTATTCTCAATACCCCAAATAATGCCTCCTTGATTGGGGTAGATGCCCCCATTAGAAATATAATCCCCCCCATCAGATACACCAGTAGGTGATTCTCCTAAATATATCAATGTACCCATTAGGTAAGAAATTCCAATTATGTTAATGCCCCCATTAGGTAGGTAATACCCTATTAGGTAGATGCCCCCATTGGATAGATTATCATTTCCCATTAAGTCAATGGCACCAGTAGGTATATAGGTTAGTCATTTACCCTGCACGACTGTACAGTACAGGAGCAGGGAGTCCCTAAGAATGTTGCCTCTAAGAATTTTGTGCCTAAGCCCCCCCCCCCCCCCCCCTCACTATACAAATTACCAGATAGTAAAAATAGAAATAGTGCAGCTTACAACAGGGTTCTAGAGTACACTGAAGCTAACTGGGAAATTGCACCAATACCCAAATGTGCAAATAGAGTTGTGATCAGTAACAAGCAAGAGAGCAGTCCTCTTGTATATCTCATAGGGACAGAAAATGGACCGGTGGGGAAAAGGAGGTATACAGTGACATTCTTATATTGTAGACCAACTCCTTAAGTTAATAAACCTTAATTTTATTATAAAATCAAGTATGGTATAATGGTATACAGTAAAAAGGACATGGGCACTTTTGGCAACTAATATAAAAAATTGCAAAATAAAATAGATATTGCAATAAAACCATAGAGTATAAATGGATGAATGGCCACCTAAAATATCTGCTGTTAGGGCAACTTTAAAATAGTTGCTATCATCAGAAAATGTTTCATATGCCGAATGTTGCAGGTAATGGATACCAACCGAGCATCCAGTTCAAGTGTTTGTAAACAAGGTTGGTGCTGTGCACCTTCAGTCTCCTGCTACGAGATATAAATCACATCATTCCTGTGGAGAAGTCACAAAATAATTGTCATTTTTCCTAAAAATATTGATAATCACTTATATCCTGAGGGGGTGTAAGATGTATTGAACGTGCTATGCATGGATGAATTGTCCGGAGGCCAAAAATCCCTGTAAAAAAAAGAAGCATGGTGCCGGGCACGTCTTGCCAGTCCCATAGTGTAATGAGTCCTTTGTATCGGCTCAAATTTTAATGTGCGCCCACTGTCTAATAGACAGGCTGACCACATGACTAAACTGGTTGAAGATACATGGAGGGAGAGGGAGAGAGAGGGAGGGAGAGGGAGAGGGGGAGAGAGGGAGGGGGAGAGGGGGAGAGAGAGAGGGAGAGGGGGAGAGAGGGAGGAAGAGGGAGAGAGAGGGAGGGAGAGGGAGAGAGAGTGAGGGAGAGGGAGAGAGAGGGAGGGAGAGGGGGAGAGAGGGAGAGAGAGAGGGAGAGGTTGAGAAAGAGGGAGGGGAGAGAGGGAGGAAGAGGGAGAGAGAGGGAGGGAGAGGGAGAGAGAGTGAGAGAGAGGGAGAGAGGGAGGGAGAGGGGGAGAGAGGGAGAGGGGGAGAGAGAGAGGGGGAGAGAGAGAGGGAGAGGGGGAGAGAGAGGGAGAGAGAGAAAGAGAGAGAGAGAGGGGGAGAGAGAGAGAGGGAGAAATGGAGGAAAGAAAGAAGTGACAATCCTATACTGTGTAGGGGCAGTGTTAGCAATATAACAGCTAGTATAGCTGATATGTAGTTAATGGATTATATGGGGATAAATGTAGTCATGTTAGGGAAAGTATATAATAAAAATAAATATATAAATATAATGAAAGAAAAGTTCAGATGTACAGTTTATTACTAATCTTTTTATTTAGTAAGATAAGGTAATCTGAAACAGTGAAGTCGCCTTGAGAAGACACTTTAAAATTGGATAAAAGTTGTCTTCTATGAAGGTAGTCTTCTCTGAGAACAGCTACTAAACCAGAGTTTCACTGAAAAAATAAGAGCGCACGCCTCCAATTATATATAATCAAATAGAAAAATATTTTATTAAAACATGCAGAATATCACATATACAAGGACATTTAAAACCAATTAAAACAGCTCAAAAAAAGAGCCTAGCACAACCCTGGGGAAGGGCCATGACCCCCTTCCCACAGGTAAGTGACTCCGTCCTATGATAATGAAGCTGGAGAATAAATACAATGCAATACTGAACATAAACAAAAACATAAACAATGTATCACAACCACCTATGCTGCCCTTCAGTAACAAAAAAGTCCCTAGTTATAGCTAATGCTTAATAATAAGGACAAAGGTGGATATCCGATAGATCAGGACTGGGTCACGCCAGAACCCCACCCGTTCCGTCGCTGGGCGACTTCCTCAGGGGTGTTGTTCTTTGAGAATAGGTCTTTATGCATGTATGGTGGACTGCTAATCCGTCACAGGAAATCTGGTCTGGAAAAGGATGTGGTCTTCTCAAAGAAGTGGTCTTTTGGAGAGTTAGTTAAAATTCATCCTATTTAACATTGGTATTGTCTAGAAATCCTCACGGCTTACCTAAAAGAATACCAGCATGTATTAAAAAGTGAATTAACATTTTTTCATGATATTTTTATTTCAGGTGAGGAGTTGTGTAGATCTTCCATCACTGACCGTTCTTACTATGTATAAACAGTTCCCACAGGGATTATTAGGTAATTGTAACACATTGGCTTACTATCCAGATCAACACATTATTTTACTAAGCCAGAAACTCATTACCTAGTAGAACAATAGAGTGGCCCCTGAATGCATATTAACTAGATGCCACAGTGATTCATATGACCTATTTCTCTGTGCACTGAAATGTGTCAGTTTAAATGTCATCATCCAAATAAACCAGATCTTATTTAACAAACAGGGCATATCCTATAGACAACAGATCTGAATGATGGTATAACAGAAAATGGTCCATTCATTAAGAGTTCTCATCATCAAAGTATTTACAAAATGATAACATACATATTTGAAGATAAAACATTTACAACTGGTCAGGATCAGGTAAGTAGTAGGGTCCAAAGCTGCACCCTCCCTAAAGTAACATTTACCCCGGAGTGCTGCCACATGCTGCAACGAAACTTAGAGAGGACCTGTGGCCTCCCCAAACAGCCCATTTTGGCCTTTACCCCTTAAGGACACAGCCCATTTTATTTTTGCATTTTTGTTTTTTCCTCTTCGCCGTCACTCTTTTATATTTCCATTCCCAGACCCATATGAGAGCTTTTTTTTTGCGTGACCAATTGTACTTTGTAATAACACCTCTCATTTTACCATAAAATGTACGGTGAACCCAAAAACTTTTTTATTGTGAGGAAATTTAAATGAAAACCACAATTACATTACATTAAAAGTGACATGTTTTCTTTATTTTGTGGGTCCATATGATTAAAATGATACCCATCTTTAAACATTTATGTTATTGTACTGCTTTTAAAAAATATTAAACTTTTTGTACAAAATCAGTATGTTTAAAATTGTCCTATTTTGACCATCTACTGTATAACTTAAATTTTTTCGTATATGGGGCAGTATGAGGCAAATTTTTTGTGCCGTGATCTGTACATTTTATTGATACAACATTTGCATATATGAAACTTTTAAATCACTTCTTTTTTATGTGAATGTGACCAAAAAGCAGCAATTTTAGCCTTTTTTATTTAATTTAATTTTTTAGGTTTATGCCGTTCATTGACATTATATTTTGATATGTTGGACATTTACGCATGCAGCGATGCTCGCGGTAATGTAAAGGACGTAAATGTACGTGTTACGCCGAGCGCTCCGGGTCCCCGTTCCTCCCCGGAGCGCTCGCCTCATCCTCGTTGCTGCAGCGCCCCGGTCAGATCCACTGACCGGGTGCGCTGTGGTACCGCCTCCAGCCGGGATGCGATTCGCGATGCGGGTGGCGCCCGCTCGCGATGCGCACCCCGGTCCCCGTACCTGACTCGCTCTCCCTCGGTCCTGTCCCGGCGCGCGCGGCCCCGCTCCCTAGGGCGCGCGCGCGCCGGGTCTCTGCAATTTAAAGGGCCAGTGCACCAATGTTGGTGCCTGGCCCAATCTTCCCAATTACCAATTAGTGTGATCACCTGTGTACTTCCCTATATTACCTCACTTCCCCTGCACTCCCTGGCCGGATCTTGTTGCCTTAGTGCCTAGTGAAAGCGTTCCCTTGTCTGTTCCTAGCCCGTGTTCCTGACCTCCTGCCGTTGCCCCTGACTACGATCCTTGCTGCCTGCCTCGACCTTCTGCTACGTCCGACCTTGCTTCTGCCTACTCCCTTGTACCTCGCCTATCTTCAGCATCTTCAGCAGTCAGAGAGGTGAGCCGTTGCTAGTGGATACGACCTGGTCACTACCGCCGCAGCAAGACCATCCCGCTTTGCGGCGGGCTCTGGTGAAAACCTGTAGTGGCTTAGAACCGGTCCACTAGCGCGGTCCTCGCCAATCCCTCTCTGGCACAGAGGATCCACCTCCTGCCAGCCGGCATCGTGACAGTAGATCCGGCCATGGATCCCGCTGAAGTTCCTACACTGGTCGCCCAGCTAGCCTTAAAGATCGCCCAACGAGATCAACAGCTGGCATACTTGACCTCCGAGGCACTGCGTATTCAGTCACAGATACAGCAGCTGCAGATACAGCAACAGCTACAGCTGCAACTACCATCTCCTCCGCCGGCTCCTGCAACTCCTCCGCAGCAACCGGCCGTTCCTAACCCCTGCTTGTCCCTGCCGGACAAATTTGGCGTAAAGATCGCCCAACGAGATCAACAGCTGGCATACTTGATCTCCGAGACACAGCGTCTTCAGTCACAGTTACAGCAGCTGCTGCCGCAGATACAGCAACTTCAGTCACAGCAGCTGCTGCCGCAGATACAGCAACTTCAGTCACAGCTACAGCTGCAACAACCATCTCCTCCGCCGGCTCCTGCAACTCCTCCGCAGCAACCGGCCGTTCCTAACCCCTGCTTGTCCCTGCCGGACAAGTTTGATGGGGACCGCAATGATTCTGCCACAGCCACAGTCCAGTCCTTCTTCGCTGAGGTCCGTGGTGTCTTCGAGGAGCCTGCCCGAGCTTCTTCTGCCGAGATTGCCCTGCTGAACCTGGAACAGGGTGTTTCTTCCATTGGCGAGTACGCCATTCAGTTCCGTGCTCTTGCTTACGAGTTGTCCTGGAATAGTGAGGTTCTCTGCGCGACCTTTAAAAAAGGCCTATCCAGCAACATTAAAGATGTTCTGGCCGCACGAGAGACTCCTGCTGACCTACATGAACTCATTCATCTTGCCACTCGCATTGACATGCGTTCTTCCGGATGGCGTCTGGAGCTCCGCCTGGATATGGACTTTGTTCGCACGAAGCGTTTTTTCTCCCCGGCTCCTCTCTCCTCTGGTCCTCTGCAATCCGTTCCTGTGCTTCCCGCCGCGGAGGCTATGCAAGTTGACCGGTCTCGCTTGACACCTCAAGAGAGGACACGACGCCGCATGGAGAATCTTTGCCTGTACTATGCCGGTACCGAACACTTCCTGAAGGATTGTCCTATCCGTCCTCCCCGCCTGGAAAGACGTACGCTGACTCCGCACAAAGGTGACACAGTTCTTGATGTCAACTCTGCTTCTCCACGCCTTACTGTGCCTGTGCGGATATCTGCCTCTACCTTCTCCTTCTCTACTATGGTCTCCTTGGATTCCGGATCTGCAGGAAAATTTTTTTTGGCCTCTCTTATCAACAGGTTCTACGTCCCTGTGACCAGTCTCGCCAGACCCCTCTACATCTATTGTATTAACAATAAAAGATTGGACTGTCTCATGCGTTTCCGCACAGAACCCCTCCTAATGTGCATCGGACCTCATCACGGAAAAATTGACTTTTTTTTCCTCAGGTTCTTTGGCCCCAAGAAGAGGGGGAGACCCAAGGGGGGGGGTACTGTTACGCCGAGCGCTCCGGGTCCCCGTTCCTCCCCGGAGCGCTCGCCTCATCCTCGTTGCTGCAGCGCCCCGGTCAGATCCACTGACCGGGTGCGCTGTGGTACCGCCTCCAGCCGGGATGCGATTCGCGATGCGGGTGGCGCCCGCTCGCGATGCGCACCCCGGTCCCCGTACCTGACTCGCTCTCCCTCGGTCCTGTCCCGGCGCGCGCGGCCCCGCTCCCTAGGGCGCGCGCGCGCCGGGTCTCTGCAATTTAAAGGGCCAGTGCACCAATGTTGGTGCCTGGCCCAATCTTCCCAATTACCAATTAGTGTGATCACCTGTGTACTTCCCTATATTACCTCACTTCCCCTGCACTCCCTGGCCGGATCTTGTTGCCTTAGTGCCTAGTGAAAGCGTTCCCTTGTCTGTTCCTAGCCCGTGTTCCTGACCTCCTGCCGTTGCCCCTGACTACGATCCTTGCTGCCTGCCTCGACCTTCTGCTACGTCCGACCTTGCTTCTGCCTACTCCCTTGTACCTCGCCTATCTTCAGCATCTTCAGCAGTCAGAGAGGTGAGCCGTTGCTAGTGGATACGACCTGGTCACTACCGCCGCAGCAAGACCATCCCGCTTTGCGGCGGGCTCTGGTGAAAACCTGTAGTGGCTTAGAACCGGTCCACTAGCGCGGTCCTCGCCAATCCCTCTCTGGCACAGAGGATCCACCTCCTGCCAGCCGGCATCGTGACAGTACGTCTTGGTGCGTGAACTTTTTGTTTTTCCTCCTCACCTTCTAATAGCCATAACGATTTTATATTTCCATCCACAGACCAATATTATTCTAATTTGTAATGACATCACTCATTTTACCCAAAAAAATACTGTTTGTGTGGGGAAATGAAAAAGAAAACCACGATTTTGCTAAGTTTCATTATTACACTGTATGCCTTATGGCAGGGGTCCTCAAACTTTTTAACCCCTTAAAGGGGTACTCCGGTGAAAACCTTTTTTCTTTTAAATCAACTGGTGGCAGAAAGTTAAACATATTTGTAAATTACTTCTATTAAAAAATCTTAATCCTTCCAGTACTTATTAGCTGCTGAATGCTACAGAGGAAATTCCTTTCTTTTTGGAACACTGATTACATCAGGAGCACAGTGCTCTCTGCTGACATCTCTGTCCATTTTAGCAACCATGCATAGCAGATGTATGCTAAGGGCAGCATGGTGGCTCAGTGGTTAGCACTGCTGCCTTGCAGTGCTGGGGACTTGGGTTCAAATCCCACTAAGGACAACAATAAATAAACCATTATTATTATAATAACGTCAGCAGAGAGAACTGTGCTTGTGATGTCATCAGAGAGCATTCCAAAAAGGAAAGAATTTCCTCTGTAGTATTCAGCAGCTAAGAAGTACAGGAAGGATTAAGATTTTTTAATAGAAGTAATTTACAAATATGTTTAACTTTCTGCCACCAGTTGATTTAAAAGAAAAAAGGTTTTCACCGGAGTACCCCTTTAAGGATCCAGCCCATTTATACCTTAAGGGCTCAGCCATTTTTTGAACATCTGACCACTGTCATTTTAAGCATTAATAACTCTGGGATGCTTTTACTTTTCATTCTGATTCCGAGAATGTTTTTTTGTGACATATTCTACTTTATGTTAGTGGTAAAATTTTGTCGATACTTGTATAATTTCTTGGTGAAAAATTGCTAAATTTGATGAAAAAATTGAAAATGATGCTTTTTTTTTTTTTTTTTTTTTTACTTTGAAGCTCTCTGCTTATAAGGAATATGGATATTCCAAATAAATTATATATTGATTCACAAATACAATATGTCTACTTTATGTTTGCATCATAAAGTTGACAGGTTTTTACTTTTGGAAGACATCAGAGGGCTTCAAAGTTCCGCAGCAATTTTCCAATTTTTCACAAAATTTTCAAAATCAGAATTTTTCAGGGACCAGTTCAGTTTTGAAGTGGATTTGAAGGGCCTTCATATTAGAAATACCCCACAAATGACCCCATTATAAAAACTGCACCCCTCAAAGTATTCAAAATGACATTCAGTAAGTGTGTTAACCCTTTAGGTGTTTCACAGGAATAGCGGCAAAGTGAAGGAGAAAATTCAAAATCTTCATTTTTTACACTCGCATGTTCTTTTGGACCCAGTTTTTGATTTTTTACAAGGGTAATAGGAGAAAAAGACCCCCCCCCCCCAAAAAAAAAATTTGTGACACAATTTCTCCCGAGTAAGGAAATACCTCATATGTGTATGTCAAGTGTTCGGAGTGCGCAGTAAAGGGCTCAGAAGGGAAGGAGCAACAATGGGATTTTGGAGAGTGCAGTTTGCTGAAATGGTTTTTGGGGGGCATGTCACATTTAGGAAGCCCTTATGGTGCCAGAACAGCAGAAAACCCCACATGGCATACCATTTTGGAAACTACACCCCTCAAGGCATGTAACAAGGGGTCCAGTTAGCCTTAACACCCCACAGGTGTTTGACAACTTTTCGTTAAAATCGGATGTGTAAATGAAAAAATCTTTTTTCACTAAAGTGCATTTTTCCCCCCAAATTTATCATTTTTACAAAGGGTAATGGGAGAAAATGCCCCCCAAAATTTGTAACCCCATCTATTCTAAGTATGGAAATACCCCATGTTAGGACGTAAAATGCTCTGCGGGCGAACTACAATGCTAAGAATAGAAGAAGTTTCATTTGGCTTTTTAAAAGCAAATTTTGCTGAAATGGTTATTGGGGGGCCTGTCACATTTAAGAAGCCCCTGTGGTGTCATAACAGCAAGAAATACCCACATGGTATACCATTTTGAAAACTACACCCCTTAAGGAACGTAACAAGGGGTCCAGTGAGCCTTAACTACCCACAGGTGTTTGACGACTTTTTGTTAAAGTTGGACGTGTAAATGAAAAAAATATTTTTTTACTAAAATGTAGTTTTTTCCCTAAATTTTACATTTTACAAGGGGTAATAGTAGAAAATGACCACCAAGATTTGTAACCCCATTTCTTCTGAGTATGAAAATACCCCATGTGTGGACATCAAGTGCTCTGCTGGCGCACTACAATGCTCAGAAGGGAAGGAGCGCCATTGAGCTTTTGGAAAGAGAATTAGTTTGCAATGGAAGTCATTGGCCATGTGCGTTTACAAAACCCCCCCGTGGTGCCAGAACAGTGGACCCCCCCACATGTGACCCCATTTTGGAAACTACACCCCTCACAGAATTTAATAAGGGATGCAGTGAGTATTTACACCCCACTGGCGTTTGACAGATCTTTGGAACAATGGGCTGTGCAAATGAAAATTTTTCATTTTCACGAACCACTGTTCCAAAAATCTGTCAGACACCTGTGGGGTGTCAATGCTCATTGTACCCCTTATTACATTACATGAGGGGTGTAGTTTCCTAAATGGGGTCACATGTGGGGGGGGGGGTCATTGTTCTGGCACTATGGGGGCTTTGTTTAACACACGTGGCCTTCAATTCCGGAAAATTTTCTCTTCAAAATCCCAATGACGCTCCTTCTTTCTGAGCATTGTAGTTCGCCCGCAGAGCACTTTACATCCACATATGGGGTATTTTCTTACTCAGAAGAAATGGGGTTACAAATTTTGGGGGGCTTTTTCCTATTTTCCCTTGTGAAAATAAATTTAGGGTAACACCAGCATTTTAGTGAAAAAACATTTTTTTTCTCATTTTTCCATCCAACTTTAATGAAAATTTGCCAAACATCTGTGTGGAGTTAAGGCTCACTATACCCCTTATCATGTTCCGAGAGGGGTGTAGTTTCCAAAATGGGGTCACATGTGCATATTTATTTTTTTGTGTTTATGTCAGAACCGCTGTAAAATCAGCCACCCCTGTGCAAATCGCCAATTTAGGCCTCAAATGTACATGGTGCGCGCTCACTCCTGAGCCTTGTTGTGCGCCCGCAGAGCATTTTACGCCCACATATGGGGTATTTCCATACTCAGGAGAAATTGCGTTACAAATTTTGGGGGGTCTTTTTTTCATTTTACCGCTTGTGAAAATAAAAAGTATGGGGCAACACCAGCATGTTAGTGTAAATTTTTTTTTTTTACACTAACAGGCTGGTGTAGCCCACAACTTTTCCTTTTCATAAGGGGTAAAAGGAGAAAAAGCCCACCAAATTTTGTAGTGCAATACCGAAATACCCCATATGTGGCCCTAAACTGTTTCATTGAAATACGACAGGGCTCCGAAGTGAGAGAGCGCCATGCGCATGTGAGGACTAAATTAGGGATTGCATAGGGGTGGACATAGGGGTATTCTACGCCAGTGATTCCCAAACAGGGTGCCTGAAGCTGTTGCTAAACTCCCATGCCTGGACACTCAGTGGCTGTCCGGAAATGCTGGGAGTTGTTTTGCAACAGCTGGAGGCTCCGTTTTGGAAACACTGCCATACACTACGTTTTTAATTTTTATGGGGGGGGGGGGGGACAGTGTAAGGGGGTGTATATGTTGTGTTTTACTCTTTATTATGTGTTAGTATAGTGTAGTGTAGTGTTTTTAGGGTACATTCGCACTGGCGTGTTACGGTGAGTTAACCCATTAACTCAGTATTTTCCAACCAGTTTTGCCTCCAGCTGTTGCAAAACTACAACTCCCAGCACGTACTGATCGCCGAAGGGCATGCTGGGAGATGTAGTTATGCAATAACTGGAGGTACACAACTACAACTCCCAGCATGCTGAGACAGCTGTTTGCTGTCTGTGCATGCTGGGATTTGCAGTTTTGCAACATCTGGAGGGCTACAGTTTTAGAGAACACTGCAAAGTGATCTCCAGACTGTGGTCCTCCAGCTGTTGCAAAACTACAAATCCCAGCATGCCCTGACAGCAAACAACTGTTTGGGCATGCTAGGAGTTGCAGTTTTGCAAGATCTGGAGGAATACAGTTTAGAGATCACTGTATAGTGGTCTCTAACTATAGCCCTCCAGCTGTTGCAAAACTACATATTCAAGCATGACCAAACAGCTGTCTGGGCATGCTGGGAGTTGTAGTTTTGCAACATCTGGAGGGCTACAGTTAGAGACCACAGATTCTGTCGAATCCTGCCGCACGTCATCGCCGCCTGCCGATCTCCGTTGTCCGCCCGGATTGGTAAGTGGATCTTCGGCGCCGATCTCCTTCCGTTCCCTGTTCTGCCCCGCCTATTGTGGGTGGGCAGGATGGGGAAAACGAAAGTTAACCCCCCCGATCAGCTATTGGTGGTCGCGTCTAGACCACCAATAGCAGGGATAGGATGGGTGGCACCCCTGCCACCTCACTCCTATCCCTTCAGGGGGATCGTAGGTGTCTTAGACATCCGCGATCCCCTTTATATTCCGGGTCACTGGGTCACCATAGACCCGTAATGACCCGGAATCGCGCAAATCGCAAGTCACTTGCGATTTGCAGCGATCGTCGACATGGGGGGGGGGGGGCACGGGAATGATTTCAGCAGGCATCCCGATCCGATCCCCGCCCGGTGCCCAGGGTGTCATGACGTACGCTTACGTCAAGGGTCCTTAAGGGGTTAAGGTCAAAAGGGGCTTGGTCCTTAAGGGGTTAATATTGTCTACAGACTTTACTATACACCCTGTTTTTGGAAAGGATAGGTATAAGAAAAGGAAGTAATTGTAATAGATGTAATGTGGAGAAGGCAGGTCAAATGCATTTATTATGGAGTTGTTCTGAGATCGTTAATTATTGGAGAGAAATATACTGCAGAATTGAAGAGATAACTGGAATATGTATGGAGTTCTCGTCCCTGTTGGCAATTTTGGGTGATGATTCAAGTGTAAAAGCCAGCAAAAAGGAAAAAAAATAGATGTTTAAGAATCTTATTCTATGCCTGCTTGCTGATTATTAAGAATTGGATTTCCCCCAGGAGTACTAGTTGTGTCGAATGGTATAATAATGAGGAGGATAGAAGATTTATTTGTGGAGAGGGAATGGGAGGAGTGGTAGAGAGGAAGGGTTTTTTTTTTTTTTTTTGGGGTAAATATATTTACAGGTTTAAAGGGGTATTCCAGGAATTTTTTTTATTTGACTATGCTACAGGCGCTGTAAAGTTAGTGTACTTCATAATATTTCACTCCAATATTTATTTTTATCAGCATACAAAATGACGGTTGTCTAAGATTTTTCCCAGCTTGCAATGCGGCCAAGACCTTACTCATTAGTCAGCTGATGACAGAGAACCTGTCTGCTTCAGTGGGTGGAGTGATAGCTTGGTGGGAGAGAGATCAGTTTGCAACTAATGCAACAGCTGTAGGCACCCTAATTGACAAGCACAGGTCTTTTGAATGGATGCAGCTCATTTATGTTTCAATGGTTGGGGTGGCTGATGTGTGGGAATGAGGAAAATGGAATTGTGGGATTTGTAGTAAAAAAAAGAAGTCAAACAGGAAATACCAGTTCACAAAAAGCTAGCCACAGTGTTATAGTAATCTTACAACATAGCCATTTACCCCAAGACAAGCGCAGATCCTTCCTAAGCATGTCCATTACTGCCTGCCAGGTATTTACTAAAATCACTTTATGGTGGATAACCCGTTTAAGGGTAACTAAAGAGTTGAAAGGGAATTGTTGGACTATTGAGAGATAAATTAT
Organism: Hyla sarda; assembly: GCF_029499605.1. Taxonomy (NCBI): domain Eukaryota; kingdom Metazoa; phylum Chordata; class Amphibia; order Anura; family Hylidae; genus Hyla; species Hyla sarda. Next base: position 323,360,516 of record NC_079189.1, read on the forward strand.
TAGATTAAAATAGTATTTTATTAAGGGGATTAATATGGGGAGGAGGAATTGATGTCTTCGGGTTATCTCCTGTCCTCCTGATTCCATTTATTGCATAATGTATGTGGGACTTGGGGTGGGTAGGTAGGGGGGAGGGTAAAAAGGTTTTATTTTTTTCAATGTACAATGATGAAGTTGAATGGACAAGTTGTTTATTTCTTTTTTTTTATTATGGAAAATGAACTAATAAAAGTATTTAAAAGTGGAAAAAAAAAAGTGCAGTTCATAATATAGCGTCTGGTTTTTCTCGCAATTCTTCTGTGATTTTCACCCAAATATTTATTTTTAATAGCAATCAAAATGACCGCTGTCTCAGGTTTTTCCTGACATCACTATGACAGGGAGCCTGTCTGCTTCAATGGGTGGAGCGATCGCTTGGTGGGAGAGAGATCAATCTGCAACTTATTGTATTTTTGCAACAGCTATAGGCACCCTGATTGGAAAACACAGGTCTTTTGAATGGATGCAGCTTATTCATGTTTCAATGGGTGGGGTGGCTGATGTGTGTAAGGGAGGAAATTGAATTATAGGATTTGTAGGCAAAGAAGGAAACTTAAACAGGAAATACCAGTTCACAAATGTCAGGATCCGGGCTGGTAGCTGGTAGTGGAGGCTGATGGTGGATCCGCTGTGCCGGAGGCTGGTGGTGGATCCGCTGTGCCAGAGAGGAGATCATGTGGGTCATACCAGGGGAACGGAGTCTAAGGAATTACTAGTTTTCACCAGAGCCCGCCGCAAAGCGGGATGGGCTTGCTGCGGCAAGTAACCCCCAGGTCGTTCCACCCAGTGGCTGCTGAGATATGGCAAGGTACATGAGGATCAGGCAAAGGTGTAGTCAGACGTAGCAAATGGTCAGGGCAGGCGGCTCAGGTTCACAGGTGGAAGTCAATAGCAACGGGAACGGTAACACAGGAACAAGGAATGCTTTCTCTCAGGCACAAAGGCAACAAAGATCCGGCAGGAGGCTGTGGGAGGAGACGGTACTTATAGGCAGTGCACAGGTGAGGCCTAATTAAGTCCAAACAGCACTCCCTCTCACAAAGCTTAACCCTTAATGAACCACTTTGGATCGGGCACCAATCACCTGTGCACTGGTCCTTTAGATCTAAGAGTCCTGGTGCACGCGCGCCCTAGAGAGCAGGGATGCACACGCTGTGATGCCGGAGCGCTGTCTGGGGACACACGCTGTGAGTGCTCCGAGGCCAGCAGGGGGCCCGGAGTGCTCAGCGTAACAACAAAAAGCTAGCCACAGTGTTATGGTAATCTCACAGCATAGTCATTTAGCCCCAAGACAAGCGCAGATCCTTCCTAAGCATGTCCATTTCTGTCTGCCAGGTACGTACTAAAATCACCTTATGGTGGATAACCCCTTTAATGACACAGTCCAAGTTTTTTAAATCTGTCCTGTGTCTCTTTAAGTGGTTATAACCTTTTACTTAGCGACACAATTCTAAGTTTGTTTTTTCTTGACATAGTGTACTTTATATTAGTGGTAAATCTTTGTTGAAACATGCAGAATTTTTTGGAAAAAAAATCTCCTAAATTTTATGAAAAAACTGGAAAATTTCTGTAGTCTTTTAAAAATATTTTTTATGGTATTCACTGTATGATAAAAGTTATATTATTCTTATTCTGTGGGTTCGTACGATTATGGCGATACTCAATTTATATACCGTATTTATCGGGGTATACCACGCACCGGCCTATAACACGCACCCTCATTTTACCAAGGATATTTGGGTAAAAAAAGTTTTTTACCCAAATATCCATGATAAAATGAGGGTGCGTGTGTGCGCGTGTATACCCCGATATACCCCCAGGAAAGGCAGGGGGAGAGAGGCCGTCGCTGCCCACTTCTCTCCCCCTGCCTTTCCTGGGGTCTACAGCGCTGCTGTCGGCCCTTTTCACCCCCTGGTTATCGGCGCCGCTGCCCGTTCTGTCCCCCTGACTATCGGTGCCGGCGCCGATAGCCAGGGAGAGAGAAGCGGCGCCGACAGCCAGGGGGAGAGAAGGGGCAGCGGCACCCATTGCCGGCGCCGCTGCCCCGTTGCCTCCCCCCATCCCCGGTGGCATAATTACCTGAGTCGGGTCCGCACTGCTCCAGGCCTCCGTCGTGCGTCCCCAGCGTCGTTGCTATGCACGGCGCGGCGCTCTGACGTCATGCGCCGCGCCGTTCAGCGCATAGCAATGACGCCGGGGACGCACGACGGAGGCCTGGAGCAGCGCGGACCCGACTCAGGTAATTATGCCACCGGGGATGGGGGGAGGCAACGGGGCAGCGGCGCCGGCAATGGGTGCCGCTGCCCCTTCTCTCCCCCTGGCTGTCGGCGCCGCTTCTCTCTCCCTGGCTATCGGCGCCGGCACCGATAGTCAGGGGGACAGAACGGGCAGCGGCGCCGATAACCAGGGGGTGAAAAGGGCCGACAGCAGCGCTCTAGACCCCAAGAAAGGCAGGGGGAGAGAAGCGGGCAGCGACGGCCTCTCTCCCCCTGCCTTTCCTGGGGGTATATCGGCGTATAACACGCACACAGACTTTAGGCTAAAAATTTTAGCCTAAAAAGTGCGTGTTATACGCCGATAAATACGGTAGCTTTTTTATTTTCACTTTCCTTTTCTAAACAAAATCCTTTTTTGTGTCGTCATGTTCGGACAGCCATACCTTTTTTATCTTTCGCCCAATGCCATTGTGTGAGGGCTTATTTTTTGCAGGATGAGCTGTACTTTTTATTGGTATAATTTTTGTGATTCATGCTACTTTTTGATCTTTTTTATTCCACGTTTCGGACCAAAATTTTGTTTCGGACCAAAATGTGTTTTTTTTTTTTTTTTCTTTTTTTTTTTTTTTACGGTGATCACCAAGCAGGATAAATGCCATTATCAGTTTATTGTACAAGTCATTACGGATGTGGCAATACCTATTATGTATAGGTTTGGGTGTTTTTTATTTTTTTGGGTGATAATATAGGGTTTTATTGGGAAAGGGGCATTTATATATATATGTTTTACACTTTATTAATTTATTTAAAAATTTTTTATTTTTTACTTTTTTCAGGTTATACTATGCTGCAGTACATCTGTACTGCAGCAAAGTATAACAGTCAGTACTACACTGACTTAACAGCCTGTGCCATCCAGCCTATGGCTGTACCTCACAGGCTGCTGTATTAGCAGACAGGAGGTCATCAGCTGGCAAGCAACGGGATCCCAAGATCGCATCATAGATTGCTGTTGCTGGACGGGGGGGGGGGGGGGGGTAGAGCACCCTCCCCCTGTCATCCCCTTAGATTCCGTATCAGAACTGATCACGGCATCTATGGGGTTAATGCTGCATAGACTGGCGCGATCCCAGTCTCAGCAGCTGTGGCGGGACCCCGGCTGTGGTTGACAGGCAGGTCCCACTTGCGAGCTCCTGCAGCGCATCACGCTGAGCAGGATAACGCCAGGACGTATGCAGACATCCAGTTACGCTAGCAGGGATGTATGAGGGCTCTTTTTTGTGCCCTGATCTCTAATTTTTATTTGGGTACATGTGACTCTTTTACTGCTTTTCATTGGATTTTTTTTTTGGAATGTGATGTGAAAAAAAGCAGCAATTTTGGACTTTTAAAAAAAATGTTTACCCCGTTTGTGTGCCAATACCAAATACATTTTTTTTTTTTTTTGTTTATGCTTTTTGAGTTAAAATGGGAAAAAAGTTGATTTACATTTATATTGGGGGAGGAGCTTTTTCATTTTTTTTGTTAACTTTTATTTTTCAAATTTTATGTCTCCACAAGGGACTATTCATAGCAGGTGTTTGATTGCTAATACGGCATAGGCGTAACACTGATCTGTATTATCAGCGATTTTTTGTTAGAAGGCAGACCCAAGAAGACCCCAGTAGAGCAGTGGAGGTACGTAAGGGAACCTAAGTCCGTCATCTTGGTTGATCAGATCCCTGTGGTCGTGCTGCGGATTATCTGATCATCCATTAAAACTTCTGCATTGTCACAGATGCAGTGATCAGTATTGATCCTGGCATCTGAGAGGTTGATGGCGGACATCAGTGCAATCATGTCAGCTTCCTGTATAGGACGTCCTGGTGCGATAAGTACATTTACGTCCTATGTCCGCTGGAGAATTATTATTTTTTTTAAATCAACTGGTGCCAGAAAACAGATTTGTAAATTACAAATCTTGAAGCAAAGAGGAATAGTAGAAACAGTCGGCAGACTCACCATAAACTTCTTTTCCAGGGTAATTTCTTTATTGCATACTCACATATAAAAAACTGATACAAAAGGAGGGAGAGAAGGATCACAGTGGGGGGTATTCACTGTCTGGCGACAGAATCTGTTTCGCTCGGTGCTCGAGCTTCTTCTGGCCTGGACAACTAGGAATAGTGGGCTGGTTCTTATACAGGTGGGTTCGCAGATCTAATTTCTCAGTACTTCTGGTTTTCCCCCGTGGACCTCTACTACATGGGATATTAAACGTGGGGCACCTTTCAGTGTGCGCAGTGAATACATATGCTCACGTATTCTTGCGCATAACTGGCGTATAGTTTTTCCAATGTAGTAGAAGCCACACGGGCAGTATATAACATATACTACATGTTTGGTACGACATGTTATTAAATCTAGAAGAGTTGGAGAGGCTCTTGTCTGACTACCCACCAAATAAACCCGGGCTACCTAATTAGACACTTATACCCAAGGTGTCAGATTGTAGTTTGTCTGTAGAAATATATATATTAGGGCTCAGGGTTTGAGACAACTGGACAGGTTGTGTTTAAAGTAATATTTCAATTTATTGATTGTATATAATGTGACAATTGAATATTAGATAAAATGTAAATAGCAGCAACTGCGTCTCACAGGGCCCTTGTGTAGGCGCAGCACCAACTATTAAGAACTATAGCATATGTATAGTACAGTATATAAAATATAAAAATATACTTGTAAAAAATGATAAAAGATATAAAATAAGAATATAGAGACCACCATAAACATATATATAGAGAGGGATCTGGATGGGAGAGTCTTAGTCCATCCTCTATGGTAAATAATCTCCTCTCATAAAAAAGTCCTGCTCATATAGACCGATTCTGGTATTGTGGTAACCAATGGCAACCATAAGGTTAGTAACCCGTAGCAACCGTTCTGATGAGTCCGGCTATTTAAGCACTTCAACGTTTAAGTAGAAGATAAACTTGATATTTGTAGACAATATTCAACATGAACAGCTAGTGTGCAGTCACTGTTAATATGCATGCATATTTGTATGATACTTTGTATCTCACCGCTCCCGGACACTGATGCGCTGGACTTCACGGGGATGCTGCGATCTCCTCCTGATGCGCTGTGTAATCCTGCAGTGTATTAGCACTGAGCAGCTGTCTTGGTAAGCGGCAGCATCACCGGAGACTCGGCAGTCTCCCACAGTGGTGATGTTGGTAGATGGTGGGTTGCGGGTGGTGTTGTCGCAGCGGTTCTGCGGATGCGCACGTACATGTGCCGGTGGCGTCCTCGTGGCAGCGAGGCGCGGATGTCTCCTTCACCGGGTGTCGGGTGATTGACAGTTTATTGTCCGGTATCGGACTGCTATTGACTTAAGCAGGGCAAATATACTGGTGGTCTCAATAGGTATTGAGGGGACGCTGGACGCGTTTCAGCACTCTCTCAGTCCTTTCTTCAGCAGATGGTGGGTTGCAGGTGGTGTTGTCGCAGCGGTTCTGCGGATGCGCACGTACATGTGCCGGTGGCGTCCTCGTGGCAGCGAGGCGCGGATGTCTCCTTCACCGGGTGTCGGGTGAAATTTTTCTTTGCTGCTGAAGAAAGGACTGAGAGAGTCCTGAAACGCGTCCAGCGTCCCCTCAATACCTATTGAGACCACCAGTATATTTGCCCTGCTTAAGTCAATAGCAGTCCGATACCGGACAATAAACTGTCAATCACCCGACACCCGGTGAAGGAGACATCCGCGCCTCGCTGCCACGAGGACGCCACCGGCACATGTACGTGCGCATCCGCAGAACCGCTGCGACAACACCACCCGCAACCCACCATCTACCAACATCACCACTGTGGGAGACTGCCGAGTCTCCGGTGATGCTGCCGCTTACCAAGACAGCTGCTCAGTGCTAATACACTGCAGGATTACACAGCGCATCAGGAGGAGATCGCAGCATCCCCGTGAAGTCCAGCGCATCAGTGTCCGGGAGCGGTGAGATACAAAGTATCATACAAATATGCATGCATATTAACAGTGACTGCACACTAGCTGTTCATGTTGAATATTGTCTACAAATATCAAGTTTATCTTCTACTTAAACGTTGAAGTGCTTAAATAGCCGGACTCATCAGAACGGTTGCTACGGGTTACTAACCTTATGGTTGCCATTGGTTACCACAATACCAGAATCGGTCTATATGAGCAGGACTTTTTTATGAGAGGAGATTATTTACCATAGAGGATGGACTAAGACTCTCCCATCCAGATCCCTCTCTATATATATGTTTATGGTGGTCTCTATATTCTTATTTTATATCTTTTATCATTTTTTACAAGTATATTTTTATATTTTATATACTGTACTATACATATGCTATAGTTCTTAATAGTTGGTGCTGCGCCTACACAAGGGCCCTGTGAGACGCAGTTGCTGCTATTTACATTTTATCTAATATTCAATTGTCACATTATATACAATCAATAAATTGAAATATTACTTTAAACACAACCTGTCCAGTTGTCTCAAACCCTGAGCCCTAATATATATGTTATTAAATCTGTAACAAAGTGGGTCACCGGGCCCATGCGCATAGTTTTCAATTGTGCATTGAATTTACAAAAAATACACGACCTACAAGCATAATTCCCCTTTGGTGTAGAACTCTCTAACCATGTTGCATCTTTTTTAGGAAGTGTTTTTCGACTTTTTTGCAAAATGTCACCTAAGGATTTATTTTTTCTATATGAGATAAGTGGCTTGCGGCTGGCTACTTCTTTTATGTCGGGATCCCCCTCAATGATGTGCCAGTTCCTTCTGACCGCCTGTTCAAGTATATAGTTTATAGGTGAATTCTGGAAGGTAAAAGAGAATCGTTTTTTGGTTGGTTCTGATTTTTTCCACTTTTTGCCTACTAAAAGGTTTTTTCTGTTTAAATTATGTGCTCGCTCTCTTCCTTCTTTTATCAATGCGTTAGGGTAGGAGCGTTCTAGCAGGCGTTTAGTTAAATCTTCCGCTTGTGCGTGATAAGACTCATCAGATTCATTATTTCTCCGCAATCTTACAAACTGCCCATACGGAACTCCCTTCTTCACTGAACTAGGATGAGAACTGTTATAGTGAAGAAGGGTGTTCTTAGATACGGGTTTTCTGTATCCTTCACTTGTAAGTCTGTTGCCTGTTACTAGTAGTCTCAGGTCCAGAAATTCAAGTGACGTACCACCATAGTGAGAGGTAAAAGACATATTTACTGTATTTGTTAAATTAAGGTGGGTGACAAAATCGTTGAACTGGGATTCGGAGCCTGACCATGCTATGAGGATATCATCTACGTAACGCATGTACAATTTTACACATGCGATGTATGGATTCTGAGATGAAAAAATAATTTGACTCTCTAGGACTGCCAGGAACAAATTTGCGTATGTACAGGACACCGGGGTACCCATCGGGGTCCCGGTGTCCTGTCTATACCACTGGTCAGCAAATTTAAATGTACTGTTACTTAGCAAGAAAGTGAGCGCCTCCCCTACAAATAGAATGAATTCTGCAGACTTATTGGACCATTTTAGGAACTCTTTTACAGCTCCTATACCCGCTTCATGGGGAATGCGGGTATAGAGACTGACTACGTCAATGGAGCATAGGTTCCATCCTGGTTCCCAATTAAGCATTTGGATAGTTTGTAGTAAATGTAAGGTGTATTTGATGTAGGCTGGTATGGAGGGGAGTAGGGGAGATAATAGCCATTCCAAGTAGTGAGACAGGTATTCGGTGGCAGACCCCACTCCCGAGACGATGAGACGTCCCGGGGGTGGGGTCTGTCCTTTGTGTACTTTGGGAAGATGGTACCATGTTGCAGGTTTGGGTGTATCTGGTATAAGGCGTTTCGCATTCTTTTTTGACAGCATCCCTTGTTCAACGAACTTGTGTAGGAGTGTAGTTAGACCTTTAAGAATTTTAGGAGTCGGATCAGTTCTAAGGGGAGTGTATGTTGACCTATCACTTAATTGCCTTTCGGCTTCTTGTGTGTATATGGTCTTGTACATAAGTACAACACTTCCTCCTTTATCTGCTCTAATTATCACAAGGTCATCTCTCTTTTTAAGCTCATGGAGTGCTGTCTGTTCTGCTTTTGTTAAATTCACTGGTACTTCCCTGTATAAAATAGACCGAACATCTTGCAATACTGAATTTTGAAACAAGTCCAGCTGCCCTCCGGGTGGTATCGGAGGGTTAAATCTGGACTTCTTTCCTTTGGTAAATGGTATCTGATCATGTTCCTCCCTTTCCATGTAATTAGGTTCACAAGTGACATTCGAAATAGACTTGATCAAGTCGATACGGGACATTAATTTATTAACATTTTTTCACAATAAAAATATCACTGAGCAGACAAAATGTGAAGCAGATTCACCAGCAATGATAGATAGTTTGGGTTTCTTTCCAAAGGAATGTACTCTACTAGAACAGGAATGTATAGAAATGCTAGCTAGTGATTTTGGTGAACCTAATTATATGGAAAGGGAGGAACATGATCAGATACCATTTACCGTATATACTCGAGTATAAGCCGAGTTTTTCAGCACGATTTTTCGTGCTGAAAACACCCCCCTCGGCTTATACTCGAGTGAACTCCCCCACCCGCAGTGGTCTTCAACCTGCGGACTTCCAGAGGTTTCAAAACTACAACTCCCAGCAAGCCAGGGCAGCCATCGGCTGTCCGGGCTTGCTGGGAGTTGTAGTTTTGAAACCTCCGGAGGTCCGCAGGTTGAAGACCACTGCGGCCTTCAACATCATCCAGCCCCCTCTCACCCCCTTTAGTTCTGAGTACTCACCTCCGCTCGGTGCTGGTCCGGTCCTGCAGGGCTGTCCGGTAAGGAGGTGGTCCGGTGAGGAGGTGGTCCGGGCTGCTATCTTCACCGGGGAGGCCTCTTCTAAGCGCTTCGGGCCCGGCCTCAGAATAGTCACGTTGCCTTAACAACGACGCAGATGCGTCGTTGTCTAGGCAACGGCTCTATTCCGGGCCGGAAGCGCGGAGAAGAGGCGCCCCCGGTGAAGATAGCAGCCCGGACCACCTCCTCACCGGACCACCTCCTTACCGGACAGCCCTGCAGGACCGGACCAGCGCCGAGCGGAGGTGAGTACTCAGAACTAAAGGGGGTGAGAGGGGGCTGGATGATGTTGAAGGCCGCAGTGGTCTTCAACCTGCGGACCTCCGGAGGTTTCAAAACTACAACTCCCAGCAAGCCCGGACAGCCGATGGCTGCCCGGGCTTGCTGGGAGTTGTAGTTTTGAAACCTCTGGAGGTCCGCAGGTTGAAGACCACTGAGGGCGAATGATGAGAAGAGGATGATGAAGGGGGGGGGGGTGTGGGGATGATGAAGGGGGGTGGGGATGATGAAGGGGGGGGTGTGGGATGATTACAAGGGGATGATGAAGGGGGGATGTGTGGGATGATAAGGGGATGTGTGGGATGATGACAAGGGGATGATGAAGGGGGGATGTGTGGGATGATAAGGGGATGTGTGGGATGATGACAAGGGGATGATGAAGGGGGGATGTGTGGGATGATAAGGGGATGTGTGGGATGATGACAAGGGGATGATGAAGGGGGGATGTGTGGGATAAGGGGATGTGTGGGATGATGACAAGGGGATGATGAAGGGGGGATGTGTGGGATAAGGGGATGTGTGGGATGATGACAAGGGGATGATGAAGGGGGGATGTGTGGGATGATGACAAGGGGATGATGAAGGGGGGATGTGTGGGATGATAAGGGGATGTGTGGGATGATGACAAGGGGATGATGAAGGGGGGATGTGTGGGATGATGACAAGGGGATGATGAGGATGTTAATGACGGGTCTGGATGATGACAGGGGGGGATGAGGTATTTCCCACCCTAGGCTTATACTCGAGTCAATAACTTTTCCTGGGATTTTGGGTTGAAATTAGGGGTCTCGGCTTATACTCGGGTCGGCTTATACTCGAGTATATACGGTACTAAAGGAAAGAAATCCAGATTTAACCCTCCGATACCACCCGGAGGGCAGCTGGACTTGTTTCAAAATTCAGTATTGCAAGATGTTCGGTCTATTTTATACAGGGAAGTACCAGTGAATTTAACAAAAGCAGAACAGACAGCACTCCATGAGCTTAAAAAGAGAGATGACCTTGTGATAATTAGAGCAGATAAAGGAGGAAGTGTTGTACTTATGTACAAGACCATATACACACAAGAAGCCGAAAGGCAATTAAGTGATAGGTCAACATACACTCCCCTTAGAACTGATCCGACTCCTAAAATTCTTAAAGGTCTAACTACACTCCTACACAAGTTCGTTGAACAAGGGATGCTGTCAAAAAAGAATGCGGAACGCCTTATACCAGATACACCCAAACCTGCAACATGGTACCATCTTCCCAAAGTACACAAAGGACAGACCCCACCCCCGGGACGTCTCATCGTCTCGGGAGTGGGGTCTGCCACCGAATACCTGTCTCACTACTTGGAATGGCTATTATCTCCCCTACTCCCCTCCATACCAGCCTACATCAAAGACACCTTACATTTACTACAAACTATCCAAATGCTTAATTGGGAACCAGGATGGAACCTATGCTCCATTGACGTAGTCAGTCTCTATACCCGCATTCCCCATGAAGCGGGTAGAGGAGCTGTAAAAGAGTTCCTAAAATGGTCCAATAAGTCTCCAGAATTCATTCTATTTGTAGAGGAGGCGCTCACTTTCTTGCTAAGTAACAGTACATTTAAATTTGCTGACCAGTGGTATAGACAGGACACCGGGACCCCGATGGGTACCCCGGTGTCCTGTACATACGCAAATTTGTTCCTGGCAGTCCTAGAGAGTCAAATAATTTTTTCATCTCAGAATCCATACATCGCATGTGTAAAATTGTACATGCGTTACGTAGATGATATCCTCATAGCATGGTCAGGCTCCGAATCCCAGTTCAACGATTTTGTCACCCACCTTAATTTAACAAATACAGTAAATATGTCTTTTACCTCTCACTATGGTGGTACGTCACTTGAATTTCTGGACCTGAGACTACTAGTAACAGGCAACAGACTTACAAGTGAAGGATACAGAAAACCCGTATCTAAGAACACCCTTCTTCACTATAACAGTTCTCATCCTAGTTCAGTGAAGAAGGGAGTTCCGTATGGGCAGTTTGTAAGATTGCGGAGAAATAATGAATCTGATGAGTCTTATCACGCACAAGCGGAAGATTTAACTAAACGCCTGCTAGAACGCTCCTACCCTAACGCATTGATAAAAGAAGGAAGAGAGCGAGCACATAATTTAAACAGAAAAAACCTTTTAGTAGGCAAAAAGTGGAAAAAATCAGAACCAACCAAAAAACGATTCTCTTTTACCTTCCAGAATTCACCTATAAACTATATACTTGAACAGGCGGTCAGAAGGAACTGGCACATCATTGAGGGGGATCCCGACATAAAAGAAGTAGCCAGCCGCAAGCCACTTATCTCATATAGAAAAAATAAATCCTTAGGTGACATTTTGCAAAAAAGTCGAAAAACACTTCCTAAAAAAGATGCAACATGGTTAGAGAGTTCTACACCAAAGGGGAATTATGCTTGTAGGTCGTGTAATTTTTGTAAATTCAATGCACAATTGAAAACTATGCGCATGGGCCCGGTGACCCACACTGTTACAGATTTAATAACATGTCGTACCAAACATGTAGTATATGTTATATACTGCCCATGTGGCTTCTACTACATTGGAAAAACTATACGCCAGTTATGCGCAAGAATACGTGAGCATATGTACTCACTGCGCACACTGAAAGGTGCCCCACGTTTAATATCCCATATAGTAGAGGTCCACGGGGGAAAACCAGAAGTACTTACTTTTTCCGGAGTGTAAAGAGTTAAATACAGACCAGGTATTGATTTAGATCGCCTCCTGTTGCAGCGAGAAACATATTGGATTATTCACACCGCAGCAACAGGTCCTTTAGGCCTGAATGATAAAGTGGATTATGCACCGTGTTTTTAAATTACAATTTCTTTTTCTTTTGAATGTTTTTATGATAAGCTGTCTTCTTACGACAGAAGGTATAATGAGGGCGTAATCGATGCTTGTTTTTAAGCTAACGCCTTCACACCTTTTGTCACTACAGTTGGGAGGTACTAAGAAATTAGATCTGCGAACCCACCTGTATAAGAACCAGCCCACTATTCCTAGTTGTCCAGGCCAGAAGAAGCTAGAGCACCGAGCGAAACAGATTCTGTCGCCAGACAGTGAATACCCCCCACTGTGATCCTTCTCTCCCTCCTTTTGTATCAGTTTTTTATATGTGAGTATGCAATACAGAAATTACCCTGGAAAAGAAGTTTATGGTGAGTCTGCCGACTTTTTCTCCTATTCCTCTTTGCTTCAAGATTTGTGATTTGCTACTAACAGTCAGAGCACCACCAACACTTCGGGGAACACTCCTACACGTCCCATAGTCCAAAACCGTGAGAATATCAGCAGCAGTGCCGGACATTACACTCTTCTTTTGAAGATTTGTAAATTACTTTGATTTAAAAATTGTAATCCTTCCAGTACTTATCAGCTGCTGTATGCTCCGTTTTGAATTTCTTTTCTGTCTGTCCACAGAGCTCTCTGCTGATACCTCTGTCCATGTCGGGAACTGTCCAGAGCAGGAGCAAATCCCCATAGCAAACCTATCCTGCTCTGGATAGGTCCTGACATAAACAGAGGTGTCAGCAGAGAGCACTGTGGCCAGACAGAAAAGAAATAAAAAGAAAAGAACTTACTTTTTAGTATACAGCAGCTGGTAAGTACTGGAAGGATTAAGATTTTTAAATAGAAGTAATTTATAAATCTGACTTTCTGGCCCCAGTTGATTAAAAAAATATATGTTTTCCACCGGAGTACCATTCAGCCACTATATGGTCTCCTCCTGCTGCCAACACCTCCAGGCTGTGTCATTCAGCCACTATATGGTCTCCTCATGTCACGTACCGGGATGTAGGCTGTCAGGAAGCTTGGAAGTGGATCCTCCACCTGTGTGGCTTATGACTCGGACCGTATCGGGGAGCAGAGTCTAAGGTGCCACTGGTCTTCACCAGAGACTGCCGCAAGGCAGGATCGGCTTGCTGCGGCAGGAGACACCCAGATCGCTACCCCCGACAGTGCTCAATCATACAGGTAACTGGGCAAGGCGAGGTACCAAAGGAGGAGGCTGTAGCGTGGTTAACATAGCAGAAGGTCAAGGCAGGCGGCAAAGGTTCGTAGTCAAAAAACTTAGAGGGAAGGTCTGGATACACGGGTATGGCAAAACAGGCAATAGGGAATGCTTTCTCTCAGGCAATAGGCACTGAAGATCGGGCAGGGAAGTGTGGGAGGTGCATAGATTTATAGGATAGTGTCAGGTGTACACAATAATTACGAGCATACTGGCCCTTTAAATTTTTTTGCTTCGGCGCACGCGCCCTATGGGACGGGGCCGTACACGCCGGAGATGAGACAGAGTGGAGGCAGCAGGAGGTGAGTGACGGACTGGGATTCGCATGCGGGCGCGTCTCCCGATGTGAATCCCAGCCCCACCGGCAGTAGGGGACAAGGGGACCATGTGCTCGCGGTCGGAGCGCGGGTCATGACACCTCATGCTTCAGCCTCATAAAAGCTGTGTCATTCAGCCACTATATGGTCTCCTCATGCTGCCAACACCTCCACGCTGTGTCATTTAGCCACTAGATTGTCTACTCATGCTGCCAACACCTCCACCCTGTGTCATTCAGCCACTATATAGTCTCCTCACGCTGCCAACACCTCCATGCTTTGTCATTCAGCCACTATATGTCTCCTCATGCTTCAGCCTCATCCAAACTGTGTCATTCAGCCACTATATGGTCTCCTCATGCTGCTAACACCTCCACGCTGTGTCATTCAGCTACTATATGGTCTCCTCTTGCTGCCAACACCACCATGCTGTGTCATTCAGCCACTATATTGTCTCCTCATGCTGCTAACACCTCCATGCTGTTTCATTCAGCCACTATATGGTCATCTCATACTGATGCCACCTCCAGGCTGTGTCATTCAGCCACTATATTGTCTCCTCATGCTGCCAACACCTCCACGCTGTGCCATTCAGCCAATATATGGTCTCCTCACACTGATCAGCAAATATATTGTATATGTCACCTGTTCACACTTGGGCGGTTGTCTTGCGTTTTTCAATAGTGAGGGCTCAAACTCACTGAGAATCCAAGTAACAATTGTGAAAAAACGCCACCAACAACTTTATTACTTTATAAATTGCTTTAGTGAAAAAATGTTTAAAACATTCACAGTATGAAAAATAGAGTCTTTGCAAAAAAAAGTGGAAATTACAAAATTTCAAATCACCCAAAGTGCACCTTCTTCGGACGCGCTCGACACTCTCCAGGCTGTAGGTAATTTTCAGCCCATGTCCGGGCTTCCTTCAGCGCATATACCTTCCTACCTTGAGAAAGGGGGCTTGTCCACGGAAACGTTGTAAGGTGTCGATGTAAGCGCCAGCCTGTTCCCCTTCGTGAGAGGAAGGTCTATGCACTGAAGGAAGCCCGGACATGGGCTGAAAATTAGCTACAGCCTGGAGAGTGTCTAGCGCGTCCGAAGAAGGTGCACTTTGGGTGATTTGAAATTTTGTAATTTCTACTTTTTTGCAAAGACTCTATTTTTCATACTGTGAATGTTTTAAAATATTTTTCACTAAAGCAATTTATAAAGTAATAAAGTTGTTGGTGGCGTTTTTTCACAATTGCTCCTCACACTGATGCCACCTCCAGGCTATGTCATTGTGACGCTCTGCGGCAGTGATTCTAAAAGTGATGCCGGTAATCTGCAGGTCATTCTGAATACCAGTATTATTTCACTACCCTAGCACACTCCATATGCATGTTAGAACACAGCAAAGTTTTCTACACCCCTATTGAGGCTCTCTGTAGGTCAGAAATAGCCATTTTTAATATAGATTCAATACGAATAAATTCGGATCGAAACTATTTTTTTTCTAAAAATAGGGCGACATACATACATACATACATCTGTCATTCATGCACACATCTATCATACATACATACATGCATTATACACACATACATTCTACATACGTCTACCTATCTTTCTAGCATACATGCACACATCTCTTATCCATAACTTTATCCTGCCCCCTGCCAGTTTCGGATCCAGGGGGGGGGGAGGGTAACGGGGCAATTAATTATACTGCCAACCTAATGTGGGGGAACTATACTACCAGCCTAATGTGGGGGGAACTATACTGCCAACCTAATGTGGGGGAACTACAACCTAATGTGGGGGGAACTATACTGCCAGCTTAATGTGGGGGGAACTATACTGCCAGCCTAATGTGTGTGTGTGGGAAGGGGGACTATACTGCCAACCTAATGTGTGGGGAACTATACTAGCAACCTAATGTGTGGGGAACTATACTGCCAACCTAATGTGGGGGAACTATGCAGACAACCTAATGTGGGGGGGGGGACTATGCTGACAACCTAATGTGGGGGAACTATGCTGACATTCTAATGTGGGGGAACTATACTGCCAGCCTAATGTGGGGGAACTATAATGCCATCCTAATGTGAGGGAACTATACTGTCAACCTAATGTTGGGGGGGAAATATACTGCCAACCTAATGTGGGGGGAACTATACTGCCAACCTAATGTGGGGGAACTATGCTGACAACCTAGTGTAAGGGGAACTATGCTGACACCCTAATGTGGGGGGAACTATGCTGACAACCTAATTCTAATTCAGAATTTCTAATTCAGGAATACATTTTGGGTTGAGCGGCTGGGCTGAACACTTCTTTTTGAATGACTGTTGTGTTGTATATTTACTGGCAGCTTCCTCTTTCTGGAATAATGTACATACCAAATCGATGATAAATTAGTCTTCTATTCATTCTATTATTGATTTGATATTTAGACTGCAGTATAAACCATTACCATGTCTTAAAACAGCCTGGGCTTCAGTAAAGTGTGGTGTTTTATGGCTTGACAGGTTATTCTTGTAACTACTATCTTACAAGCAAAGAGAAGAATACAGTGGAAATCACAAATATTCATTTTGTTATACTAGAAAGACATTTTCTTCTATTAAGAACTGATCATGTTAGACATCTGGTTATATATTTGTTAAAAAAAAAAAAAAAAAAAAAAAAGACTGAACTAGTTTCTGGGCCTTAGGGATCACTAGTAGAGGATATTAAAACCACCAAGTCCACCACAACTCACAATTTAATAATTTCATGTACAGTATCTCAAATAAGTGAGTCCACCCCTCACATTAAATATACAGTATCCCACTTGAGTCCACCCCCCCCCACATTTCTGTAAATATTGTCATATATCTTTTCATGTGATAATGCTCAAGAAATGACACTCTGCTACAATGTAAAGTAGTGATTGCACAACCTGTGTAATAGTGTTTAACCTCTTAAGGACCCAGCCATTTTACACCTTAGGACCCGGCCATTTTTTGAACATCTGACCACTGTCACTTTAAACATTAATAACTCTTGAATGCTTTTAGTTATCATTCTGATTCCGAGACAGTTTTTTCGTGATATATTCTACATTAACATAGTGGTAAAAAAAAAAAAATTGTAACTTGCATCCTTTCTTGGTGAAAAATTTGAAAATGTTATGAAAAATTTGAAAATTTTGCATTTTTCTAACTTTGAAGCTCTCTGCTTGTAAGGAAAATGGATATTCAAAATATTTTTTTTTCACATATACAATATGTCTACTTTATGTTTGCATCATAAAATTGACAAGTTTTTACTTTTGAAAGACACCAGAGAGCTTCAAAGTTCAGCAGCAATTTTCCAATTTTTCACAAAATTTCCAAACTCACTATTTTTCAGGGACCAGTTCAGGTTTGAAGTGGATTTAAAGGGTCTTCATCTTAGAAATACCCCACAAATGACCCCATTATAAAAACTGCACCCCCCAAAGTATTCAAAATGATATCCGGTCAGCCTTTTAACCCTTTAGGTGTTTCACAGGAATAGCAGCAAAGTGAAGGAGAAAATTCACAATCTTCATTTTTTACACTCGCATGTTCTTGTAGACCCAATTTTTTTATTTTTATGAGGGGTAAAAGGAGAAACTGTATATTTATATTTGTAGCCCAATTTCTCTCGAGTAAGCAGATACCTCATATGTCTATGTAAAGTGTTCGGCGGGCGCAGTAGAGGGCTCAGAAGGGAAGGAGCGACAAGGGGATTTTGGAGAGTATGTTTTTGGGGGGCATGTTGCATTTAGGAAGCCCCTATGGTGCCAGAACAGCAAAAAAAATAACCACATGCCATACCATTTTGGAAACAAGACCCCTTGAGGAACGTAACAAGGAATTAAGTGAGCCTTAAAACCCCACATGTGTTTCACGACTTTTGCATATGTAAAAAACATAAAATACAATTTCACTAAAATGTGTGTTTCCCCCCCCAAATTTCACATTTTTGCAAGGGTTAATAGCAGAAAATACCCCCCAAAATTTGTAACCCCCATCTCTTCTGAGTATGAAGTTACCCCATAAGTTGGCCTGTAGTGCACTACGGGCAAATTGCAATGCTCAGAGGAGAAGGAGTCATATTTGGCTTTTTGAGAGCAAATTTTGCTCGGGGGTATGTCGCATTTAGGAAGCCCCTATGGTGCCAGGAGAGCAAAAAAAAACCCACATGGCATACCATTTTGGAAACTAGACCCCTTGAGGAACGTAACAAGGAATAAAGTGAGCCTTAATACCCCACAGGGGTTTCACGACTTTTGCATACGTAAAAAAGAAAAAAAAAAAATCACTAAAATGTGTGTTTCCCCCCCAAATTTCACATTTTTGCAAGGGTTAATAGCAGAAAATACCCCCCAAAATTTGTAACCCCCATCTCTTCTGAGTATGGAGGTACCCCATAAGTTGACCTGAAGTGCACTACGGGCGAACTACAATGGTCAGAAGAGAAGGAGTCATATTTGGCTTTTTGAGAGCAAATTTTGCTCGGGGGGCATGTCGCATTTAGGAAGCCCCTATGGTGCCAGAACAGCAAAAAAAACCACATGGCATTCCATTTTGGAAACTAGACCCCTTGAGGAACGTAACAAGGGGTACAGTGTGCATTTACCCCCACTGGTGTCTGTCAGATCTTTAGAACAGTGAGCTGTACGAAATTTTTAATTTGCACAGCCCACTGTTCCAAAGATCTGTCAGACACCAATGGGGTGTAAATTTTCACTGCACCCCTCATTACATTCCGTGAGGGGTGTAGTTTTTGAAATGGGGTCACATGTGGGGTTTTGTTTTTTTTGCGTTTGTCAAAGCCGCTGTAACAATCAGCCACCCCTGTGCAAATCACCTCAAATGTACATGGCGCACTCTCCCTTCTGGGCCTTGTTGTGCGCCCCCAGAGCACTTTGCGCCCACATATGGGGTATCTCCGTAGTCGGGAGAAATTGCATTACAAATTTTGGGGGGCTTTTTTCCCTTTTACTTCTTGTCAAAATGAAAAGTATAGGGCAACACCAGCATGTTAGTGTAAACAATTAATTTTTTTACACTAATATGCTGGTGTAAACCCCAACTTCACCTTTTCATAAGGGGTGAAAGAAGAAAAAGCCCCCCAAAATTTGTTAGGCAATTTCTCCCGAGTACGGCGATACCCCATATGTGACCCTAAACTGTTGCCTTGAAATACGACAGGGCTCCAAAGTGAGAGTGCCATGCGCATTTGAGGCCTGAATTAGGGATTTGCATAGGGGTGGACATAGGGGTATTCTACACCAGTGATTCCCAAACAGGGTGCCTCCAGCTGTTGCAAAACTCCCAGCATGCTTGGACAGTCAACGGCTGTCCGGCAATACTGGGAGTTGTTGTTTTGCAACAGCTGGAGGCTCCATTTTGGAAACAGAGGCGTACCAGACGTTTTTCATTTTTATTTGGGAGGGGGGCTGTGTAGGGGTATGTGTATAAGTAGTGTTTTACTTTTTATTTTATTTTGTGTTAGTGTAGTGTAGTGTAGTGTTTTTAGGGTACAGTCACACGGGCGGGGGGTTACAGCGAGTTTCCCGCTGCGAGTTTGAGCTGCCTCGCAAAATTTGCTGCATCGCAAACTTGCACCCTGATACTCACTGTAAGCCCCCTGCCCATGTGAGTGTACCCTGTACATTCACAGGGGGGGGAGGGAACCTCCAGCTGTTGCAAAACTTCAACTCCCAGCATGCACCGTCTATCAGTGCATGCTGGTAGTTATAGTTTTGCAACAGCTGGAGGCACACGGGTTGGGAAACACTGAGTTAGGAAACAGACAATGTTTCCCAACCAGTGTGCCTCCAGTTGTTGCAAAACCACTACTCCCAAACATTCTCAGGCATGCTGGAAGTAGTAGTTCGGCAACATCTTTAGAGCCAGATGTTGCTGAACTACAACTCCCAGCATGCTTGGAGTTGTAGTTTTGCAACACCTGGAGGACTACAGTTTGCAGACCACTAATACAGTGGTTCCCAATCTGTGCCCTTCCAGATGTTGCAAAACTACAACTCCCAGTATGCCCTTACTGTCCAGGCATGCTGGGAGTTGTAGTTCTGCAACATCTGAAGGGCCAGATGTTACAGAACTACAACTCCCAGCATGCCTGGACAGTAAGGGCATGCTGAGGATGTGTAGTTTTGCAACATCTGGAAGGGCACAGTGGTCCCAAAACTGTGAACATCCAGATGTTGCAAAACTGCAACTCCTAGCATGCCCAGACGCCAAGGGCTGTCTGGGCATGCTGGGAGTTGTAGTTTACAGGGTCCCAATACAGCAATGCATGTCGCTTTACGGCGACGTGCATTGCTGTAAAGGGCCCGACCGCGGCTGAAGATCCACTCACCTGTCGCCGCCGCCGCCTTCATCGCCGGGATCCGGGTCTTCACGGACGAGGTAAGTACCGGGGCCGGGCCCCAGCACTCCCCCGTCCCCTGCCGCGTCCTCCGGTCTTCCTCGCGTCCTATCCAGACTTCCAGGAGCCGGGCAGGGTGGGAGGAAGTAACCGCCCCCCCCCCCCCCCTGCGATTGGTCGGTTAACTAACCGAAGAATCGCAGGGGATCGGAGGAGGCGCTCGCTCCTATACGTTAGCATGGTCCTGGCTGTCTTTGACAGCCGGGATCATGCGAAATTACCGGGCGGTCGGGTCCCAGAGATTTCCCTTGCAATTTGCGGCGTTCGCCGACATGGGGGGCCTACATGGCCCCCCTCGGCGTTTGCCCTGGATGCCTGCTGAAGCATTTCAGCAGGCATCCGGTTCCGATCTCTGCCCGGCGCGCGGCAGATTCCGGAAAACGCCAGGGCGTATGGATACGCCCTGGGTCCTTAAGGCCCAGGGTGTGAGGGCGTATCCATACGCCCTGGGTCCTTAAGAGGTTAAAGGGGTACTCCACTGGAAAAAAATTATGTTTTAAATCAACTGGTGGCAGAAAGTTAAACCGATTTGTAAATTACTTCTATTAAACAATCTTAATCCTTCTAGTACTTATCAGCTGCTGTTCTTTTCGAATGCACTTTCTGCCTGACCACAGTGCTCTCTGCTGACACCTCTGTCCATTTTAGGAACTGTCCAGAGTAGGAGCAAATCCCTATAGAAAACCTATCCTGCTCTGCTCTGGACAGTTCCTAAAATGGAGCACTTTGGTCAGACAGAAAGGAAATCCAAAAAGAAAATAACTTCCTGTGGATCATAACATCAGCTGAAAAGTACTGGAAGGATTGAGGCTTTTTAATAGAATAGAAGTAATTTACAAATCTATTTAACTTTCTGCCACCAGTTGATTTAAAAAAATGTTTTCCAGTGGAGTACCTTCTTTAATGCTGCGTCCCCTCAAAATAACTCAATAAACAACCATTTATGTCTAAATCTTGGCAACAAGTGAGGACACCCATATGTGGAAATGTCCAAATTGGGCCCAAATTGTCAATCGTTTGTGTGGTCTCCATTATTTCCCAGAGTTTGCAAAAAAGCACCCAGAGTAATCTCTGACTGTGGGAAGCAAGATTGGCTGATCTGATGAAACCAAGATTGAAATTTGTGTCCTCAATTTGAAGCATCATGTCTGTAGGAAACCAGGCACTGCTCATCACCTGCCCAGTACTATCCATAAAGTTAAGCATGGGGCAGAAGCATATAACCTGATCCAGAGTGCTCTGGTTGCATGGCTCCCCACTGACATATAGCACTGGTCCCACTGACTTATAGCACTGATATTGTATAATTCGGATGGCAGTAGAAATATTACTGGCACATACATTACTAGTACAGTAAAATGTGGTGATAGTAGTAGTTTAACACACATGGTATTGGTATAGTATAATGCGGGTAGTAGTAGCAGAAATAGTATGACACACATCATCATATAGTGCTGGTATAGTATAATGGGGGTAGTAGTTGTATGACACATATGGAACTAGTGTAGTAAAATAGGATGGTAGCAGAAGTAGTATGACACACACAGCATTGGTATAGTATAATAAGAGTAGTATTAGTATGAAACAGAACTTTTAAAGTAGAATGGGGTAGTTGTAGTATGACACATAGCACTGATACAGTACAATGGAGGAATGGTAGTACAGATGACATTAACTCCCGGCTCAGCAACTCCAGGACCTGATCCATCCTGGTTACTGGGATTCACCCCAGCCAGTATCCTCTCAACACAAGGAATGAACACTGTCCTTGGCAACATCATCGCGGTGATGCCGTATCCATATGACATCCACTTCTTCAGGGGCAGAGGCCTCCAGCTACACAGCCTCCAGTAAGAAAAGGAAGGGAGGGGTGGGGAGAAGACAATGTTGGCACTTTAGTGAATGGGAGGAGCGGCTGTACCTACCTTTTCTGCTTGCTTTTATTGCAGACAGGTAGCTTTTGTGATATGGGGCCCTTGGGCTGTGCCAGGCTTGCCCTGGCAGCTACGTCGTGGTGCCCTTGGAAGCCATCTCTGGCTCTCCAAGATGATGCGCCATGATGCGGCACACAGCTTGGGAAACACTGCCCTGAGCACAAAGCTAAGACAACACAGGAGTGCCTTAGGGGCAACTTTGTAAAAGTCCTTGTGGTGACACAGGGGTGCAAGGAATTCCTATCTTTTCGTGATGCCAGGGCACTCATGCAAAGTCCGAGGTGGAGACAGCTTCTCCTGGGCCAGACATGGGGAAACACACCGATGTTGGGTTACAGATTTCCTTGCTCGGACTTATGGTGCTTTTCAAGTGCTTTTCACCCACTTGAATAATACTGACTTGAGATTAGAGACTGTAGATTTCCCATGCTGGCTAGAGTTCTGACAAGGTCCAAGTACGAACACTGCCAGGGCTTGACTTTCTGCTGTACGGGGGAACACTTGCAGAATAGCGGGGCTGACTTTAGAAGAGATATTTTGGCTTCCCTTAGGATTTCTCCAAACACGACTTCACCTCCTTTCAACACTTTAGCTCCGGCTTAGACTGGGTCAACTCCTCCCCCATTGGGCAGGCAGGGATAACATTTTTTTTATCAACTGGAGACAGAAGGTTAAACAGATTTGTAAATTACTTCTATTTAAAAATCTAAACCCTTCTAGTAGTAAGCATCTGCTGTATGCTCCAGAGGAAGTTCTTTTCTTTTTGAATTTCCTTTCTGTCTGACCACAGTGCTCTTTGCTGAAACCTCTTTCCATTTTAGGAACTGCCCAGAGTAGGAGCAAATCCCCATAGCAAACCTATCCTAATCCGGACAGTTCCTAAAATGGACAGAGGTGTCAGCAGAGAGCACTGTGGTCAGACAGAAAGGAAATTCAAAATGAACTTCCTGTGGGGCATATTTCAGCTGATAAGTACTGGAAGGATTAAGATTTTTAAATAGAAGTAAGTTACAAATCTGTTTTAAATCAACTGTAGCCAGAAAGTAAAAAAAATGGTTTCCAGGGGAGTACCCCTTTAAAGGCATAGTACTCGACAACATATTATACAGTGAATATGGTAAACATAATAAAGTATAAAATAAAGTGCTTGAACATATTATACATAACTGGTACTTTCTCAGTGGGCCCAATACACGTGCAGCAGGCATGCCCGAGGAGATCCGTAGCCCACAGGACAGCCTTTGGTGCTGAGACACCACATCCTTGCATGGCCAAACAATAGCTATGACTGAACACAATCAAAATATCTCTAATGATACCTAAAAATTACTGGCCACTGATGGTCCCCATCCAATCTGATAGAGCTTGAATGGATCTGCTCAGGTAATGGCAGAAAATTCCCATATCTAGGTGCTAAATCTTGTGGATCATACCCTAAATTACTGAAGGCTGTAATTGGAGCCAAAAATGCTTCAACTAAGTAAAGTAATAACTAAAGAGTCTAAATATTTATGTCAATGCAATATTTTAGTTTTTTCTTTTCAATAAATTTGCAAACATTTCTAACATTCTGTTATTACTTTGTCACTAAGGGGGAGAACATTAATTTTTGTTTATTAATTGATCCACAAGGCTACAACATAAAATGTCAAGAAAGTGAAAGGATCTAAAGACTTTCCTAATGTATTATATATACAGAATCTGACATAATGTGACATACTGTATTAAATGCTCTATTACAGAAGCCTTTTCTCCTAGATTCCCCTTGGTTAGGGGTCATCTCACACCCCTGCTCCCTTGAAGTTGATGACTGATTGGTATAAAAGACTGAAAACGTGCACATTCACTATATTACAGGATTAAAACTGGCGCATAGGGTTACAATTCACTACTTGGTAAGAAATGACATCCTGGTGTGAAGATGTATGAACTGAAATCAGAACAAGTGTTTTTCTCCACTGGTAACTACGAGTCCTAGAAAGTATTTTTATGGCTGGAGTAGTTTCATTATTTCTGAAATCTCTCCCCCGTCTCTCCATGTGTTCTTTAATATAGAGAAACAATACCAGAAAACGATGTCACTATTACTAAGCAAAGGTAAACACACACAGTAGGCAATGTGAGAACAGCTAACTCCATGGCAGCAGACTGGATTGTACCAATATTGTCACGCCTTTTTATCTAAATATATGCTCCTTTATTTTATCTATGAAAAGAAGGACCTAGCTACAGTCTCAGCCAGGTTTTATGCACTCTATGCTCACCCCCTACAGATTACCCATACTGGGCTGACTTTGTTAGTAGTTTGTTATAGTTCCAGATTTCTCCACTGCTAGCTACCTTGCACTTAGTTGACTGTTTCGGCAACAGCCCACTGAGAATATTGCAAGCCACCCACATCCAGGGCCAGTCTTTCTAACCTCAGCATATTAGAGGGAACCTGTCACCAAGTTTTACCCTATATAACGAGTGGTGACATATAATAGAGGATAAAGGAGTATTCCAGTGGAAAACTTATTTTTTTTTAATCAACAGGTGCTAGAAAGTTAAACAGATTTGTAAATTACTTCTATTATAAAATCTTAATCCTTCCAGTACTGAATACTTCAGAGGAAATTCTTTTCTTTTTGGAACACAGAGCTCTCTGCTGACATCACGAGCACAGTGCTTCAGCAACCTCATGCTTGGTGACTACTTGATCATGCTTGGTGATATTTATAAAAAGTTTTTTTTTTTTCCCCACATTTACAGACGTGCCAGAAGACATCCAGGCATGGTAGGACACACAATATTAACCTCTATTAAGTGTTGCCATTAGTTATAGTATATAGGGTAAAACTTGTGGCAAGTTCCCTTTTAAACCTGTCAATTTACTAGCTAACAGTTCTCCCTATATACAAACTTAAAACACATAGCAATATACATTTAAGCAGTCCCTTAATTGAGAAATACGCATTTAACATGACAGACTATTATTTATACATTTATTATACAAGCATTATCCCTTTCACTACTTTGAACCAATAGGGATTTTGGCATTAACTCCTACTACCCTAGACCTTCAAAATTGCTGTCATTAACCCTTAGACTATCCAAGACTACAAAGAAAGGTGTCAGTTCACTACCCATGACCACTGAAGCTGTTGGTGTTAACTCCTTCACTAGATCAGTTTC
Organism: Hyla sarda; assembly: GCF_029499605.1. Taxonomy (NCBI): domain Eukaryota; kingdom Metazoa; phylum Chordata; class Amphibia; order Anura; family Hylidae; genus Hyla; species Hyla sarda. The sequence continues at coordinate 323,385,882 of NC_079189.1, forward strand.
TAGAGTGCTGGATCCTCTCGTGCTAATAGTCTTGGCCTGCAAAGACATGAGCATTACAAGATAAGTTGTCTTGAGATATTTGGAACTAAGACCTAAACAGCAGACTCCTGTAATTTGTGAGGTGCCCCACCCTCCCAGATTAGATTTGAAGTACCTGTGGGATAAAGCACAGCGCAGAGATGCTTGATCAGATACATATCTGAAGGCCAAGTCAACTCCTTAAACTTTGTCATGTTCCTCAAACTATTCTTGAACAATCTTTTCACACTGGTGCTGTGCTGTGTTGCGGCCATTGTTGCAGCAGCACCCTGCCTGTGTGGTGGTGCGGCCCGGAGTCTGGGTTACATTGGGGCTGCTCTGCCAGTGGGTTGTTCCCCATGTGGGCACTGGTGTTGCGGTGGCAGTGGTTGCCACTCGATGCAGCGCCATTTTATGCTAGGGATGTTAGGCACCCGCTACTTACAGGTGGCAGTGACGTGGCTAGTGGGCTTGCACTTCATGATCATCAAGTACACTAACAACCTGTTAGTTTAATACATTTTGCTGAGAAGCCTAGGATCACTGTGAATGTTGTAGATGTGCGACCATGTCTGTTGTTTTTTTTTCTCTATTGAAGTCACAACTTTTTTATAATGTGGTAGGACACTTACTAAAAGAGGTCCCTGTGATTATGGAATATGGTTGCAATGAACAAAGTTAAAGGGGTACTCCACTGCCCTGTGTCGAAAGCTCCGCCTCCCAGCGTCCAGAAGTTTATTGTTCCGGAAGCTGTGTGCGGGCTTCCGTGTTCAGGGCCGCCCCTCGTGACGTCATGCCCGCCCCCTTCGTGATGTCATGCCCGCCCCCTCAGCGCAAGTCTATGGGAAGGGGGCGCGATGGCCGTCATGCCCCCTTCCCATAGACTTTTGTTGAGGGGGCGGGCGTGACGTCACGAGGGGCAGCCCTGAACACGGAAGCCCGCACACAGCGTCCGGAACAATAAACTTCCTGACGCTGGGGAGCGGAGCTTCCGGCACAGGGCAGCGGAGTACCCCTTTAAGGTAGGTGGTACATCTTGAAATAATACCCACATAAATGCCAGGACCCAAGGGTTCTCAGCAGAACATTACCCAAAGCATCATAAGCCTCTGTTGGCCATTTCTTTCTCAGGTAAGCAATGCATATGCACCTGGCCATCCATATGTCATGTACAAGAAATGTAATTCTTTAGACTAGACCATCTTTTTCCATTGCATCAAAGAGCAGCTCTGGCCACATGTATCCATTGTAAAGGATTTTGGTGGTGGATAGGATCAGGGTAAGCAATCTGACAAGTTAACAGTTATCAGTGTCACTACAGGAGAATCAACTATAATAAGATACATTGCACACAGATGGTAGGGTAAAGATTCCCCTTTGTTCAGTTGGATATTGCATTTCGAGATTGTACTGATCCCTTCATCAAGCTGAAAATGATCTTATGAAGACATTGGTTCGATTTTGAAAAGCACTGTCTGACTAAAATAAAGAAGGATCTTCACCCTATAACCATCCATGTGCAGTGCAGCTGATGGAGTCGCAGCCATTCTTTCCATAAGGCCTTCAATAGAGTTGTGTTTTGACACATTTAAAGGCAGTTACCTAATGCAAATTTGTATTACTTTCTTTTCAAGGAATCCTGGGAAGGCGGGAACAAGGGTCAGTGGGATGACCCTGAATCACAGCCAGTCACCCCTGTGATGTCACAGCCCTATATAATCGGCAGCCATCTTGCGGCCAGTCACATCAGCGTTTTATTACAGAGAGAGAGGGACAGACAGCAGTGTGTGTTGCACATAAAAGCTTTTTCACAGCAGCGATTCACCTCAAGCCCAAATCCAGCCTAGAAGCACTGATAGGGAAGGGAGTGAGATTGAGAGAGAGAGTGCAATTTTGGGTGTAGTACACAGCGACTGTGTGCTGCAGCACTGGTGTGTACAACAACTTATAAGCTAATAGTAGCCAGCCAGTTAGGGTGAGCAGAGCACTAAAAGCGTATTGTCCTCTATTAAGTGTAACCTGTGCGTACATCTAAGTGGTGTACCATTTTGTTTTTGTTAAAGTCTTAAAGGAGTAGTCCAGTGGTGACCCAGTGGTGAACAACTTATTCCCTATCCTAAGGATAGGGGATAAGTTTGAGATCGCGGGGGGTCCGACCGCTGGGGCCCCCTGCGAACTCCTGTATGGAGCCCCGACAGCCCGTGGGAAGGGGGCGTGTCGACCTCCGCACGAAGCGGCGGCCGACACGCCCCCTCAATACAACTATTGCAGAGCCTTCGGCAATCTCCGGCTCTGCCATAGAGATGTATTTAGGGGGCGTGTCGGCCGCCGCTTCGTGCGGAGGTCGACACCAGCTATCTGTCCGGAGAGCCTGGCCCCCGTACAGAGAGATCTCAAGGGGCCCCAGCGGCCCCCCCGCGATCTCAAACTTATCCCCTATCCTTAGGATAGGGGATAAGTTTTTCACCACTGGACTACCTCTTTAAGGGCCTAGATACTGTGAAAGGCCAGGCAAAAGCACACACCTGCTGGTGTTGTAGACAAATACTGTTTTAAGCGTAGTGGAGCATATTGTCCTTCTCTCATTTATGCACTAAGTATGTCAGGCAGAGAAGTGCTAGGATGTGCACAGAGGAGTGGCAGAGGCCTAAATTCATCAGGCGCAGGCAGAGGTCGCAGCAGACTAGGGGTGAGTGGCAGCAGGAGTCGCAGCAAGAGGCCTGAGCTCATTCTGCCACTATATGGTCTCCTCATGCTTTCGCCACCTCCAAGCTGTGTCATTCAGCTACTATATGGTCTCCTCATGCTGCTTCCATCTCCACGCTGTGTCATTCAGCCCCTATATGGTTTCCTCATGCTGCCACCACCTCCACGCTGTGTCATTCAGCCACTATCTGGTCTTCTCATGCTGCCGTCACCTTCACGCTGTGTCATTCAGCCACTATATGGTTTCCTCATGCTGCCGCCACCTCCAGGCTCTGTCATTGTGCCACTCTGCGAAAGTTATTCTAATAGCGATGCCTCTAATCTGCATGTCATACTGAATAACAGTATTATTTCCCTAACCCAGCACACACTCTATGCGTGTTACAGCAAGGCAAAGTGTTCTACACCCCAAATGAGGCTCTCTGTAGGGCAGAAATAGCCATTTTTTAATACAGATTGGGGGAGATAGCAGGTCCTGCTGAGATGACTGGTTTCAGAAGCAGGAAGAAATGGTCATCAGCAGGGGACTGGAAGGTGCTGTGGGGGATCTAGGTAAGTGAGCATCACCTATTTTTAAAACAATTCCGTCAAAAATAAATAAATGTATATATATATATATATATATATATATATATATATATATATATATACATTACAGAAATACCTCTTCTATGATTCAAAATACTCCTTTAGGGTAGGGTCCCACATAGTGTATACTGCCACATATTGGCTGCAACGTCAATGGGTAGCTAAATCCATTAAAGTCAATGGGTAGCTAAATCAGCTACAGAACCTACGCAGCAAAATATGCAGCCTATTGGCTGTGTGTGACCCTACCCTTAAGGCTCAGTTCACATGTACGTATTTTCTGTTGCAGATCTGCTGCAGATTTGCTGTAGTAGTGTTGCTCGTGAATATTCGCAATTCGAATTTTATTCATGAATATTGCATATTCGCAAATTCGCAAATATTCACGAATATAGCACTATATATTCAAAATTACGAATATTCACCTTTTTTTTCCACAGTACACATCACAGTGATCATTCCTCTCTGCTTCCAGCTTGTGTGGTCTAAAGAAGGCTCTAATACTACTGTGTGAGACCGCCGGGTGCATATGAGAATATTCACGATTATTGATCCCTCCCTTCCGCTGCTTCTATCAAGTTACACTGGTATACTTGCTATAAAGTTCATAAATTTTCGCATATGCGAAAAAAAACGTGAATATTACGAATATGCGAATTTAGCGAATATATGACGAATATTCGTCCATATATTCGCAAAATATCGCAAATTCGAATATGGCCTACGCCGCTCAACACTATGCTGCAGCAGATTTTGCTACCCATTTTCAATCAAAGGCAACAAGATCTGCTATAGAAAATCTGCTGCGGAAAAAGAAGGACGTGTGAACTGCCCCTTTAGAGATTTAGAAATACGTCCCTGATTTCTCTCAAACAGCACCACTCTTGATCATGAGCTGTGTCTGTCATTACATCTTATTTACTAGAATGGAGCTGAGCTATACTATTAGACATAACCCACAGACAAGACTGCCACTGTTCCTAGAAGAAAGCAACCATGTTTTTTTAAACTTTATGCTACTACTAGTACCTATTTTAGCTCTGTCCTAGGTGCTGACTATAGAGTATAACCCAAAAGAGGACCAACAGACGATACATTTGGATTTAATAAACCTACATTCCTACAGCTTGCTTGTATCCCATAAGGATTATCACCCACTTGCCTAGCTCCTCTCTGCAGAAGGCATACAGTACTGCAGATTCTGTAGTCATCATGTCTTGGTTGTATATTTTTTACAAAATAATAAATCTGCATTGTAGATCTAAGATCAGTGCGGAGATTTCTGGAGATGATCCTGAGCACCAGGGCTGGTAAACTCTGAGCTCTAGCTGATGATCTATATTATATTTTACAGCTATTTTTTCCTTTACCCACTGGATGTGTTTGCGTGCCTCAAAGAAAGACACTAATGACCTGCCTAGCGCATGCTCTTTGTGTTTGTTACTCCCCCTCCTCCTCTACTGAGCAAGTAGCTTTCTAATTCCTTCCATTAATACGAATAGGGGAAGCCTGAAAACCCAGGAGCTAGAGTATTTGAAAAACAAACACAGAAAAAGAGATGGACATAGAAATGCATGGTTGATGCAAACATCCAGGATTACAAGGTATCAGCATCACCATCACCAGATCATTACCAGGGATATTAGACCTCAGAGCTGGCATCACAATGCCAACATTTAGGATTTTGTCTCTTGCAAGTTGGACTGTATATTGGGACTCTTAGCTGGACTGACAGGCTGAAAGCGAAAGGGCACGAAAAGGTAAGAAGCACACAATGAGATGTTGTGACAAGCAAACAATGCTTGCATGGGGGATGCTTGCCCCAGATAGTAAAAAGACAGGATCCTATGGCAAATGCTGCATGCACGGTTGGGAGATTTGCAGCACACCTGACATTATATCTGCACTGATGCTTTTTCTAATAAGGCGATGTTTATGTACTAATAATCTTACAATGCATTTCCTTTATTGCTATTGCACATTATGCAGGATACTGCAGCCCTGGACAGCTAAGATGCATGTTCTGTCAGACATCAGATAATTCAGCTTGGCATTAATAGATGCTACATTTGCATGTGCTGCTTCCTTTTCAGCCTGTGCTCTTTGAAATTTGCAATAGACAGGATACAGACTCAATGTGCAGCCAGGTTGGAAACCAGTAGGGAAGATGCATGAAAATTGGTGTGAAATTTCAAAACAAAGCATGTGACACATGAGGAGCTAGCAGGAGGCCTCCTTTATTTTAATTGTTGAACTGGTTAATAGAAAAAAAAAAAAGGGTGATGCTGAGGTCACTCATGGACATGATGACTTATTATTTAATACTACCCCAAAGTATCTGGGAGCTTGTGAAATGAACCAGGGGCTGGTGTTGCTTTCAAATAATCATTGGTGGCCATGTTCCCATGGGATAGAATGCAATCTGCACAGCGAAATTGTATTTTTAATGACAGGGGGATGGATGGAATATTTTGAGCATGTGACTAAATATATAATATGTAGTGTTTTCTAGAATAAAGCATATACAATGTGTACATTATTATTATTATCACCATTATTATTTATTAAAACAAAATATCAAATATAATATGTAAATATTATAAATAGCAATAGTAACATAGGGTAGTAATAATAATAAAAGGTAACATACACAAATGTGGCCAAATGTTCCATTTCAAAATTATTTTTAACCCACTGAAGCAAAAATCATAGTAAATAAAAAAACAAACAAAGCAACAAAAACCCTGTAGTAGCATCTGCTGTGCATTTATTTAACACACTGTGTGGTCACATTCTGGGACACATACATAGGAAAGGTTTGCTATGAATGGAGAGGGGGGTTGGTCCAAGCTGCTCACTAACTACTTGGGAGTGTAGTAGCAGGCACTGGTCCTTTTAGGAGTGATGTGCTAATGTTTGTCAAGCCACAATGCATAGTGTTGGGTTACACTTGTTTTATTGTATTTTTTGTACTAAGATTGGTGGATACTGAACTGTTAGTATACGTCTGGGCAGAACAGTGATCTTCTGATGCTTATTGATTCATCTTGTGGTGTATGTGTTATTTGTGGAAATTGAGAGCAAGCATTCTAGTTACTGTGGTAATGTCTGCACTGGGAGCAATTGTTATATCAATTACCAGCAATTACATTAAAGAAAATTACTAAAGGAGTAATGTGAAGAAGTTGTTATGGAAAATAAATCCTGGTTGATATTGGACAGTTACTTAATGTACACAGACAATGTATTCCAATGTAATGGATATATCCGTCTGCGCTTATCACCTTGTACATGTACAGATGATATGACTGGGACCTCAAATGTATCGGAATTGGTCGTCAAAGCAAGATAACAAAAGCTACATAGTAGTAAATGTGGTTTCCATATTCACCATATTACATGAAATTAAAGTAAGCCATTTGGATGTATTTTTGTTTGTTATAGTGGCATTGACAGATAGAAAAGCTATAATGGAAAGATTTGCAACTCTTATGCATTTTGGACCCACTTCAGAATTTGGCTAAAAATACAGATTTAAATAATGACAAAAATACTACATGTAAACCCAACCTTATACTGCAATGCATTCCAAGTACTTTTGACCCCCTTCCTGACCCTTGACATAGCGGTACGTCATGGAATGAGTGAGGGGAGCATAGCGTGGGCCTGCAGACATCTGTCAGTAATGACGGACATTGGAGATCGCTTTGATGTCCATCATTTAATTGGTGAAATTCCCCCAATCTATACCAATCATTTAAACATTACATGCCGGTAATCCCTGGTGTCTAGTGGTTTCATTGGCATCCCCAAAATTTAATTGCAGGGTGCCAATGGGTTTCCGGGAAAGTCAGGGGCCTTAGCTGTGCCTTGGTGTCTTCCCTGCATCAGGGATTGTTAAAGCCTGCATTAGGCAGACTTTAGCAATTAATCACAAATAACATTGATCAGAGGAGCAAAATGTGTAAAAAAAAAAAAAAAAACACGAAGAGAGGTAGCGGGCACAACTATATACAGTACATTACTGGTTATATATCCTGCGTTCACTTATAGCAAAACAGTAAGTCACTAAGATCAACAGCTTCTGGTGGTGCTCTGTCAGGAAAATGTAAGATCCAATGTCTAATCACATGTAAAGAAGAAAAGAACAAAGCGGCACTCACTCTTTTCCGATGCTGTTTATTCAAAGATGGTGGGAAAGAACGTATTGTATATAAGTGGGTGCGTTCCACTGGAGTGGAGCAAGGGTGTTTCACAGAGGCTTCTTTCAGCCCCCTGGTTGATGTGGCGCTGGCGCTGTATAAATACATTATCAGCGCCGTAGTGTTATGGCAACCAGTGTGCATAATAGCTAACGCATGTGCAAACCTCATCTTAGCGGCACACAAGGTAAAAATCAGTGTTAACAAACAAATCACCTTAAAAGAATACCAGTGACAATCTAGAAAGTATTGCAAATACTAAGAGAAACATGCTCATATCGGGGAAAAAAAAAAGGTTTTAAAAAATAGTTTTAAAAATTCCCCTCCCCTTTTAAAAAAATAAATAAAAATAATACACTGTTGAAAAACAAAACAAACAAAAAAATATAATAATAATTTGGTATCCCCGCATGGATCACTGTGTTGTCCAAACTATTAAATTATTACATTTCTAATCCCGCACAGTCAACAGCATAAACATAAAAAAATTCCAAACTCCATAATTGCTGATTTTTGATCACATCACATCCCAGAAAAAATGTAATAAAAAGGATCAAAAAGCCACAACTACAAAAAAGTGGTCCTGTAAAAACTATATCTTCTGGCTTCATAATACATTATATGATAAAATACGACAATGAAAAGTACAACTTGTCCCACTAAAAACAAGCCGTAATACAAAGTTCTTGGTCTTAGAAGGTGAGGAGGAAGAAAACGTAAGCTACAAATTAAAATGTGAGGGGTCAGGAAGGGGTTATATAGTAGTCTTGTAGCTAGATCCAAAATAGAATATAATTATTGAAGTGGATTATTAAATCACTTATTGAAGTGGATTAAAGTTCTGTCTTGGCCCAGTCAATTTACCAGTCTTGTCTTCTCCCCTGAGCGCTCCAGCACTCACCTTCGGAGACACACTCATGGTGAACAGGAGTGATGGCCTGCTCAGCCACTCACTGACTGAGAAAGGACTCTGACCACTGTGCCTCCTGCAATCTCCTGTATAGGGCCCAACTCTCATGCTGAACTTACTATACTCCTGAGCGCTCTTACCCCCACCATCAGAGATTAGAAGGAGTGAAGTAATCTGCTATAAGGCACATAACATTATTTAAGGAGAATATATATATATATATATATATATCAGAGACATAAGAAGCATGCACAAGTTAAAATGGCAATTAAAGGTTAATTTCCCACACCTGTTTCTTAAATTGAAATTGGTGCCTGTGCATAAATAGTTTGTCAGCTCTCATATAGATGCACTGAGTAATCTAGATACTGAACCATGAAGAGCAGAAAAGGACTGTCAAAAGACCTGCATAACAAGGTAATGGAACTTTATAAAGATGGAAGTACTGTTCAATCACTTATTAAGAAGTGGATTTATATTTTTAGGATTATTAATATGTTAATTTTTATTTAAATCTTATAAAAAACTGTATTGATTAAAAAACAAAGTGGCAAATAATTTGGGGATCTCTTGACAACAAGAAAAAAGTCAGGTAGACCAAAAAGATTTCAGTCACAACTGCCAGAGGAAATGTTCAGGATATAAAGAAACACCCACAGGTAAATTCAGTAGTAATGTAGGCTGCTCTGGAAAAATATATTGTGGTTCTTTCAAGGAGCACAACAAGGACAATTGAATAAAAATGAGCTGCATGGTTCAATTGCCTGAAAGAAGCCTTTACTGTACCAGTGCCACAAAAAAGCCTAGTTAACACCTTGACACACTTCACAGCTTCTGGCACGCTATAATTTGGAATGATGAGGCCAAAAGAGAGATTTATGGTCTCTAGGCCTAGAGTGAAAAGAACCCCACCATGTGAAGCATGGTGGTGGTCACTGATGCTTTGGGGTGGATGAGCTCTAAAACCACAGGGAATTGTGGGGAAATGAATGGCAAGGTGAATGCAGCATGTTATCAGGAAATGACCCGAAGCACAGGGCAAAGTTGACCATCCAGGGGTCACATTACAAAAAAGTAAAAGGTTCTGGAGTGGCCATTACAGTCTCCGGACCTTGATATCATCATAATACTCTGGGGAGATCTCAAACATGGTTCATGCAAAACGACCAAAGACTTTACATGACCTGGAGTAATTTTGCCAAGACAAATGGGAAGCTATGCCACCTACATAAATTCAGGGCTGCATAGACAACTATTGCAAAAGACTGTTTGCTTTCACTGATGCTAAAGAGAGACATACAAAGTTTTAGGAACTAGGGGTATGCAGACTTTTGGACAAAAGTCATTTAATTATAATTTTTTCTTCTTTGTTGCCATGTTTAGTTTTTTTTTTTAACCATTATACCATTCTGTTTTAACCGCTCACTCACAATCTCTATAAAGTGTTACATATTTATTACCATTTCTCCAAGGGTATGCACACTTGTGAGCACACACAAGTGTGGCAGGCATCGCGACAGCAACGGTGTCCTTAGCAACAAACTATTGCATATAACCTCATGTCTAATGAGGTAGCATCATTTGGTCCCAGATATTAGAAGTACTGTAGGTCTGAACACAATACCCATAATGCATAGTGTTTTTTTTCTTACTTACTGGCTCCTATTTTTAGTTGTGGGTAAGTAATGGTAGAACACAATGCCTGCACTGCCTCACAGACCCCACACATGATGCTTTAGACGGTGGTCATATTAATGCCAATACAATGTGCACACTGACCATAACTTTCATCATTTATATGAGAACAAAAGCTATTTATGCCACAGGCCTCTATTTCAAATAGCATACAATAACAGAGAGCAAAGGTTACTGAGGGGGGCGGAGGGTTATTGGAGAATGTACAGAGGGCAAGGAAGCTCCAGCATATAGAGTGCTGGCAGATAAATCAGGCTAGGTAAGTTAACTTTCCACTGAAAATAAGTGTCTGGAACAGAGAGTAATGGAATTGGGTCAATGTATTGCTGTGATCACTGGTATGGGCAAGAAAGGCAGCTGTAAGTCAATGTACTGTATGTGATGAGTGCTGGCAGTTCATGTGTTCTTCAGGTTTTCATGGAAATGACAGGGGTGCTTTAATATGCATACTAAGTTGTATATCCATTGTTTTACTATAATAACTTACTGTGTTAAAGATTTACTATACTCTTCCTACTCTAAAGAATACAAGTTCACAATGCAAACCGCAAGCTCTGTATAGTCACTGAAACAGAAAGAGGGATGTGAGATCATGAGGACTAGGGATGAGCGAATCGAACCTGACAAATCTGAATTCATTCTGAATTTCAGGAAAAATTCAATTTCTAATGAATCCAAATATTGCCACGATTCGATGAAACAAATCACTTCTTTAAACTCAGTTTAATGCGTTCCGGGCTCCAGGGCATCTAAAATGGCAGATCAACATGTGAGGACATGGGGCAAGGAACTCTGGAAGGCGGGTAGGCAGGATGACCCTAAATCATATACAGCATGCAGCCTATCAGCAGCCAGACAGCCCTGTGATGTCACAGTCCTATATAATCAGTAGTTATATTGCGGCCAGCCTTTCCAGCGTTTTATGTCAGAGAGAACATTTTATTGCAGAAAGAGATAGAGCAGTGTGTGTGTTGCACAGAAAAACAGCTTCACAGCAGCGATTCACCACAAACCCAAATCACTGCAGAAAAGCACTGACTGGGAAGGGAGAGAGAGAAAGAAAGTACACTTTTGGGTGTACTACACAGCGACTCTGTACTGCTGCAGTGGGGGTGTTCAACAACTCTAAAGATTATAGGGGCCAGTTAGGCTGAGCACTAAAAGTCATTGTCACATACTATTAGTGCATAATAATATTGTACTTGACTGTACTACACAGCGACTCTGTACTGCTGCAGTGGGGGTGTACAACAACTCTAAAGCTAATAGGGGCCAGTTAGGCTGAGCACTAAAAGTCATTGTCACCTGCTATTAGTGCATAATAATACTGTACTGGGCTGTACTACACAGCAACTCTGTGCTGCAGCTTTGGTGTGTACTACAACTCTAAAGCTAACAGGGGCCAGTTATGGTGAGTAGTGTTGAGCGGCATAGGCCATATTTGAATTTGCGAATATTCGCGAATATATGGACGAATATTCGTCATATATTCGCGAATATTCCCATATTCGTTATATTCTTGTTTTTTTTCGCATATGCGAAAATTCGCGTATGCGAAAATTAACATATGTGAATATTAGCATATACAAAATTAGCATATGCTAAAATTCGCATATGCGAAAATTAGCATATGCGAATTTCCGCATATGCAAATTTTCGCACGCCAGTCTCACACAGTAGTATTACAGCCTTCTTTACACCACACAAGCTGGAAGCAGAGAGGGGTGATCACTGTGATGTGTACTGTGAAAAAAATAAAAAATAAATAAAACGATTATTCGTAATTACGAATATATAGCGCTATATTCGCGAAATTCGCGAATATGCGATATTCGCGAATAATATTCGAATTGCGAATATTCGTGAGCAACACTAATGGTGAGCATGAAAAGCCATAGTCACCTGATTTTAGCGCCTAATACAGGTTGCATAGCAGAGCATATTGTCCTTTCATAAGTATAACCTGTGCATACATAGGTGGTGTACAGAAGCAGAAGTCCAGCGCAGGATAAGGTTCAAATAAAAAAAAAAAATTTTTTATTTATGCCAAAAGACAGCAGGATACAGGGTTACACGTTTCAGCCGGTGTAACCAGCCTTACTCATACGTATGAGTACAGCTGGTTACACCGGCTGAAACGCGTAACGGTCCAAATTTATTTGCGGTGAATCGCTATTAAAAACAGCTATTTCTGGGATGCAGAGAGCCCCAATAGGGGATTAGAACAACTTTCCTTGTCGTAACACTCATAGTTAGTGAAATTAGTGAAATAATACTGTTATTCAGTATGACATGCAGATTACAGGCATCGTTATTATAATCACTGCCGCACAGCGTCTGGATGTGGCAGCAGAGAGACCATATGGCGTCACAACTGAAGAGATTAAAGAGTTTTTTAATGTAATTTTTATTTAATTTAATTTCAATGTATTTAAATGTTTTTAAATCCTTTTTTGAGGACCCATTCTGGTGAGCATTGAGGCAAGCTACCACTTGTTCCAGCCCCTGCCTCTCAGTGCCCCCCCCCCCTTTTCAACTGTCTTACTCTGTGTGAAACTGCAAATGTTTCAATTAATCAATTATGGTTCATTGTTATCGCTCCAAGTTGTTTCATTGGATTCTTGTGGTAATTCCAGAGGTAATATATGACGACGACCATGGGGCCTAAAAGATTACATAGATTTTTTTAAATTTAAATAGAAGATGTTGAATAGATTCCCAATGCCAGCAGCATGAGGAGATCACATGGCGGCAAAATGACAGATCCTGGTAATTGGAATGAACTTTAAATCCATTTTTGAGGACCCATTGGAAGGCAAGTCTGGTGCCAGCAGCCACGGTAATTCCAGCTCCAATAGTATATAATTGCTGCAGTGTAAACTATGGCAAAAATCCTAGTTGTATCTTAAAATCGAGCTGGTGGTCCGCCACAAGGCCAGCTACTGCCTGTCCCAGTCCCTGCCCTCAGTGCACCCCATGCTTTGAGTGTCCACTTGGAAAGGGAAGGACTGCAGTACCAGCAACTTGGACAGAAGCATATTCAGCTTCTGTGCCATTGGATAAGTGGGTGCATAAAGCTAGAAGTGGCTGCAGTGAAAAAGCTTGTACTTGTGTCTTAAAATCAAGCTGGCGGTCCTCTGCCAGGCGAGATACCACATGTTCCAGCCCCTGCCTCTTAGCACCCCCCTGACTGTGAAAGTGCGAATGTTTTATTTAATCGGTCATGGTTTATTGTTATTGCTCCAACCGGTTTCATTGGATTTTTGTGGTAATTCCACAGGTAATATATGACGTCGACCACCATAGGGCCTCAATCTTGAAACGATTACATCGACTTTTTTAAATTTTAGTTTAAGATTTTGATTAGATTCACAAGTTTAATGTCCCTGGTGCCCGAAGAGTTTACTTTAAACTAATACTGTATGACCAAAAAACCCACTATAACAAGGAGTCACATGGCAGAACAAAAACCTAGAAGTGGCAGCAGCCCGACAAGACCATAGGGCCTCATAATAGAAAAGATTAAAGATATTTTGCAAAAATTTAAATTGAAGATTTAAAATGGATAAAACATTTAAAAGTTTAATTTAAGGTGCCAACAACATGAGGAGACAATATGGTGGCACAATAACAAAGCCTGGAGGTGGCAACAGCCTGAAGAGACCATAGGGCCTCACAATTGAAAATATTAAAGATATTTTGGAAAATTTGAATTGAAGATTTAAAATAGATTAACATAAAGTTTAATTTAATGTGCCAGCAGCATGAGTAGACCATAATGTGGCAGAATGACCCAACCTGGAGGTGGCAACAGCCTGACAATACAATAGGGCCTCACAATTGAAAAGATGAAAGATATTTAGGAAAATTTTAATTGAAGATTTAAAACAGATTAAGATAAAGTTTCATTTAATGTGCCAACAGCATGAGGGGACCACTTGGCCATACACACATACGGTGTGTCTGGGTCCTCTGTCTCGTCTCCCTCATCACCCTGTAGCTCTCCTGTCAGATGACTAAAAAAACACCCATTTCACAAAACCTTGCCTGTGCTCCACTGTCCCTCTCCTCCTCCAGTTCAGCCCCCCACAGGGCTCATGTGATCTCGAGATATAGGTGCCATGTCTCTAGTGCCCTGACCTGCCATTGTTTCCAACACATGTTGTAAGATATAAAGCAGTGGAATGACATTGTTCATCCCATAATCTTGGCGACTGACTAATAATGTGGCTTCCTTAAAAGGCCTGAACAAACGGCATGTGTCACATATGAGCTGCCACTGGTTGACGTTGAAGTTACACAGGGGAGTCCCCCTATCTGCTTGGATCATCAAGAAATAGGTGATGGCTTTTCTCTGTTCGTATAGTCTGTACAAAATATGGATGGTGGAATTTCAATGTGTGGAAATGTCGCAAAACAGACTATGTTGGGGATGCCGTTCTGAGGGTGTGTTTTATGGTGTGCGAGTGGCTGAAGTGCATGCAAAGTTTTCTTTGCATTGTTAGAATGTCTTGCAGATGGGGTTAAGACTTCAGGAATCGCTTGACAACCAAATTGAACACGTGTGCCATGCAGGGCATATGGCTCAGGCTTCCTTGACACAGTGCAGACAAGAACTTCTTCTCATTGTCAGTCACCATGGTTCCCATTTCCAGTTTTCGTGGAGTAAGCCATGATTCGATTTCTTTATGAATCACTTTTAGCAGTTCCTCCCCTGTGTGATTACGTTCATCAAGGCAAACTATGTGAAGAACAGCGTGACACCACCGTGCCCTGCACACATGGTATGCTGGAGAGGAACTGAGACTTGTCCATGCAGTGGAGGCTGAGGACACAGTGGAGGATGAGGAGGCGGAGTCACACACTGTCGCAGGACCAATGGCTTGAGAGCGTGGAGGCGGAAGCGGCGTAACCTGTCCAAGTTGCTGTTGTGGATGTGCAGGAACCGCATTCACCCAGTAGGCCGTCAAGGACATGTATTGTCCCTGACCGTAGTTACAGCTAATGCGGAGGAATTTCTGTAACTGGGGACCAGCACCTTAATTATGTTTTGCAGTATCCATGGCAGCACAATGAGAGAGCCTGGAGGCGCTAGCATCAGCATGAGGATACCATATAGCAGCACAATGACAGAGCTTAGAGGTGGCAGCATCAGCATGAGGAGACCATATAGCAGCACAATGAGAGAGCCTGGAGGTGGCAGCATCAACATGAGGAGACCATATGGTGGCACAATGACATAGCCTGGAGGTGGCAGCAGCAGCATGAGGGCCATGCCAACTGAGGGTTAAGTCTGAAGAACCCACCAACTTATGACTGGGGGTGTCGGATGTCACTCATGATTAAGTGGATTACCTAATGAACCAATCAATCATGGCTGCTGGGTTGCTGGTCAAGACAGGACTGCTAGCTGACACTGGGAGCTCAGACCTCTCGCTGCGACTCTTGCTGCCACTGGCCCCTACTCTGCTGCGATCTCTGCCACTCCTCTGTGCATGTCCTGGCACTTCTCTGCCTGACATACTTATACACCAGCTGAGTGCGTAGGTGTTACACTTATGAGAGGAGGACCATGCGCTCCACTACGCTTAAAACTCTATTAGACTACAGAAACAAAGGTGTAGCTTTGTCTGGCCTTTCACTGTAACTAGGCCCAAATTAAATTTCAGGGAAAAAAAATGTATACCACATAGGTGTACCTACACTTTACACTTATGAGAGCTGGACAATACGCTCAGCTTAAAACTATATAAGGCTACAGAAACAAGGGTGTAGCTTTGGCTGGCCTTTCACAGTAACTAGGCCAAAATTAGTTTTTCAGGAAAAAAAAATGTACACCCCGTTGGTGTTTGTACGTACTGTTTACACTCATGAGAGCTGGACAATTCGTTCCACTTAAAACAAAGGTGTATTGTAGCTTTGGCAGGCCTTTCACAGTATCTAGGGCAAAATAAATTTTTCAGGAAAAAAAAAAAAAAGTACACCACCTATGTATGCACAGGTTACACTTATGAGAGGACAACAAGCTCCGCTATGCAACCTGTATGTTACGCCGAGCGCTCCGGGTCCCCGCTCCTCCCCGGAGCGCTCGCAACATCCTCACTACTGCAGCGCCCCGGTCAGATCCACTGACCGGGTGCGCTGCGATACCGCCTCCAGCCGGGATGCGATTCGCGATGCGGGTGGCGCCCGCTCGCGATGCGCACCCCGGCTCCCGTACCTGACTCGCTCTCCGTCGGTCCTGTCCCGGCGCGCGCGGCCCCGCTCCCTAGGGCGCGCGCGCGCCGGGTCTCTGCGATTTAAAGGGCCACTGCGTCCCTGATTGGCGCAGTTGTTCTAATGAGTGTGTTCACCTGTGCACTCCCTATGTATACCTCACTTCCCCTGCACTCCCTCGCCGGATCTTGTTGCCATCGTGCCAGTGAAAGCGTTTCCTTGTGTGTTCCTAGCCTGTGTTCCAGACCTCCTGCCGTTGCCCCTGACTACGATCCTTGCTGCCTGCCCCGACCTTCTGCTACGTCCGACCTTGCTCTTGCCTACTCCCTTGTACCGCGCCTATCTTCAGCAGTCAGAGAGGTTGAGCCGTTGCTAGTGGATACGACCTGGTTACTACCGCCGCTGCAAGACCATCCCGCTTTGCGGCGGGCTCTGGTGAAAACCAGTAGTAACTTAGAACCGGTCCACTAGCACGGTCCACGCCAATCCCTCTCTGGCACAGAGGATCCACCTCTTGCCAGCCGAATTGTGACACTGTATTAGGCACTGTAATCAGGTGACTATGGCTTTTCTTACTCACCCTAACTGGCCCCTGTTAGCTTTAAAGTTGTTGTACAACCAACTGCAGCAGTACAGAATCGCTGTGTAGTAGAGCCCAGTACAATACTATTAGGCACTAATAGCAGGTGATAATGGCTTTTACTGCTCTGCCTAACTGGCCCTTTTTAAGCTTTAGAGTTGCTGTACATCCCACTGCAGAAGTGGAGTCGCTATGTATTACACCCAAAAGTGTTCTCTCTCTCTCTCTCCCTCTCTCTCCCTCTCTCTCCCTCTCTCTCCCCCTCTCTCCCCCTCTCTCCCTCTCTCTCTCTCTCTCTCTCTCTCATGCAGTGATTTGGGTTTGTGGTGAATTGCTGCTGTAAAGCTGTTTTTCTGTGCAACGCACACAATGCTCTATCTCCCCCTGCAGTGAAATGCTCTCTCTCTAACATAAAAAGCTGAAGCAAGATGGCTGCCGATTATATAGGGCTGTAACATCACAGGAGTGGCTGGCTGCTGATAGGCTGCATGTGATTCATGGTCATCCCGCCTACCCACCTTAACAGAGTTCCTTGCACCATGTCTTTTTTTTTAACTTTATTTATTTTTCCATCATTACAATAATCCAAAAAAAGAAATGTTTTTTCACAAAATGATGATCAACATATAACTACCCACCACCCTTCCTTCCTCTCCAATGCCCCCATCCCCCTTCCCACAGCTTGGAACCACACATTCTGTAGTGATATATTATTCTACATTGTATACAGAACAGTACAATGCCACATATATTACAGTACTACTCATATCTCCCAATGTTCCCAACTCTTTCCAAAATTTTCCTCCCTACGGTCAGGGACAATACATGTCCTTGACGGCCTACTGGGTGAATGCGGTTCCTGCACATCCACAACAGCAACTTGTTCAGGTCGCGCCGCTTCCGCCTCCACGCTCTCAAGCCATTGGTCCTGCGACAGTGTGTGACTCCGCCTCCTCATCCTCCACTGTGTCCTCAGCCTCCACTGCACGGACAAGTCTCAGTTCCTCTCCAGCATACCATGTGTGCAGGGCACGGTGGTGTCACGCTGTTCTTCACATGGTTTGCCTTGATGAACGGAGTCACACAGGGGAGGAACTGCTAAAAGTGATTCATAAAGAAATCGAATCATGGCTTACTCCACGAAAACTAGAAATGGGAACCATGGTGACTGACAATGAGAAGAAGCCTGAGCCATGCGCCCTGCATGGCAAAGTGTTCAATTTGGTTGTCAAGCGATTCCTGAAGTCTTAACCCCATCTGCAAGACATTCTAACAATGCAAAGAAAACTTTGCATGCACTTCAACCACTTGTACACCATAAAACACACCCTCCTCGAGCTGCGGCGTCAGAACGGCATCCCCCAACATAGTCTTACTTTTAATTATTTGTGTTTCCCCCTTACATGGGATTATCATTTTATATACTACTCCGAGTAGATTCTTCTTCCTCCAATTTCATGCCTCCATAACATATTCCAACACAGGTTGTGACACCACTTTTCATATCTCATTTTCTTTATCCCTTAAATAAACATCCCCTATTTGAAAATATCCAAATATGTTTCTTTCCCCCAACCCAAATTCTTGCTTTATCTGTGACCATTCCTTTAATTCCCCCTCTTCAAAAAGATGAGGAACCAAGTTTATACTCTTCCTTCCCCAATCCGTGAAATTCATGATTTTCCTTATCTCTTTTAAGTGTTTGCTACCCCAAATCGGTGAAATTAACAAACGCTAATGTAACTGGCCGCAAGATGGCTGTCGATTAAATAGGGCTGTGACATCACAGGGGTGGCTGGCTGCTGATAGGCTGCATGGGATTCAGGGTCATCCCACCTACCCGCCTTCCCAGAGTTCCTTGCCCCATGTCCTCGCATGTGGATCCACCATTTTAGATGCCCTGGAACCTGGACCGCACTAAATGGAGTTTAATGAAGCGATTTGTGCGATCGAATCGCGGCAATATTCTAATTTCTACTAAAATTTGTAACAAATTCGAATTTGTCAGATTTGATTCACTCATCCCTACTACACATTTGTTTCTGTCGTCTAATACAGTTTTAAGTGTAGTGGAGCGCATAGTCTTCCTCTCATAAGTGTAAACTGTACGTACACCTACGTGGTGTCCTTTCTATGTTTTCCTGTTAAACTAATGTGGGCCTAGTTACTGTGAAAGGCCAGCCAAAGCTACACACTTGTTTCTGTAGTCTAATGCAGTTTTAAGCATATTGGAGCGCATAGTCCTCCTCTTATAAGTGTAAACTGTACATACACCTATGTGATGTCCTTTATATAGTTTCCTGTTAAACTAATTTGGGCCTAGTTACTGTGAAAGGCCAGCCAAAGCTACACACTTGTTTTTGTAGCCTTACAAACGTTTGTAGGGGAGCGTATAGTCCTTCTCTCATAAGTGTAAACTGTACGTACACCTATGTGGTGTACAATTTTGTTTCTGTTAAAGTCATAAGGGCCTAGTTGCTGAGAAAGGCCAGCCAAAGCTACACACTTGTTTTTGTAGTCTAATACAGTTTTAAGCATTGTGGAGCATATTGTCCTCCTCTCATAAGTGTAACATATATGCACTCAGTTGGTGTATAAGTATGTCAGGTAGAGAAGTGCCAGGAGGAGTGGCAGAGGCCTAAATTCATCAGGCGCAGGCAGAAGTCGCAGTAGAGTAGGGGCGTGTGGCAGCAGGAGTCACAGCGAGAGGTCTGAGCTCCCAGTGTCAGCTAGCAGTCATGTCTCGACAAGCAACCAGGCACCCGTGATTGATTGGTTCACTCGGTCATCTACTTCATCCCAAGTGACATCCGACTCCCCCAGTCAACATTCGGTGGGTTTCTCAGACTCAACCCTCAGTTGGGATGGCCCTCATGCTGCTGCTGCTACCTCCAGGCTCTGTCATTGTGCCGCCAAATGGTCTCCTCATACTGCTGCCACATCCAGGCACAGCATGCTCTCGTCATGCTGCTGCCACCTCTAGGCTCTGTCATTCTGCCGCCATGTGACATCCTTGTTATATTAATCTTGTAGTTTGACAGTATTTTTTAAAAGTAAATGTTTCGGGTACCCCGGAAACTCATAAGCATGGGGGGGGGGGGGGGGGGGGTTAAAGGCAGGGGGGGTAGCTGGCCTCTATTTTAACATACAAGTACGAGCTTTTTCACTGCTGCAACTTATAGCAGTATGTGCCCACTCATTCAATGGTGCAGAAGCTGAATGTGCTCCTTTCCAAGTTGCTGGTGTTGCAGTCCCTCCCTTTTCAAGTGGTGGGCTCTGCACCTTTCAGAGAACTGATTGCTTGTGCCGAGCCGAGGTGGAGAGTCCCAAGCTGTCATTTTTTGCAAAAAGTACCAGTCCTGCACTATTTTGTGGAGCAGAAGGTGGGCCAGTCCTTGTGCCTGTCGGTGTTTTCCAAAGTGCATGGCAGCAGCAATGTGTGGAACTGTAACTAGGGTCAGGGACAATACATGTCCTTTACAGATCACTGGGTGAATGTGGTTCCTGCACAGCCACAACAGCAACTTGGATAGGTCACGCCGCTTCCGCCTCCATGGTCCTGCAACAGTGTGCGACTCCGCTTACTCATCCCCCACCGTGTCTTCAGCCTCCACTGCACAGACAAGACTCAGTGCCCCTCCAGCATACCATGTGTGCAGGACACGGTGGTGTGATGCTGTTCTTCACATGGTTTGCCTCGACGAACGGAGTCACACAGAAGAGGAACTGCTAAAAGTGATTCATCAAGAAATCGAATCATGGCTTACTCCACGAAAACTGGAAATGGGGACCATGGTGACCAATAACGGGAAGAACATCTTGTCTGCGCTGCATCAAGGAAGCCTGAGCCATGCGCCCTGCATGGCACACGTGTTCAATCTGGTTGTCAAGCAGTTCCTGAAGTGTTACCCCCATCTGCAAGACATCTTAACAATGGTAAGAAAACTTTGCATGTTCTTAAGCCACTTGTACACCGCAAAGCACACCCTCCTTGTGTCAGAACAGCATCCCCCAACACAGTCTGATTTGCAATGTTTCCACACGTTGGAATTCCACCCTCCATATGTTGGACTGACTATACAAACAGAGAAAAGCCATCACCGATTTCTTGCTGATAGAACCCCATCTGCAAGACATCCTAACAATGGAAAGAAAACTTTGCATGCACTTCAGCAACTCGTACACCATAAAACACACCCTCCTCGAGATGCGGCGTCAGAACGGCATCCCCCAACATAGTCTTATTTGCGATGTTTCCACACGTTGGAATTCCACCATCCATATTTTGTACAGACTATACGAACAGAAAAAAGCCATCACCGATTTCTTGATGATCCAAGCAGATAGGAGGACTCCCCTGTGTAACTTCAATGTCAACCAGTGGCAGCTGCCGTTTGCTCAGGCCCTTTGAGGAAGCAACCTTATTAGTCAGTCACCAGGATTACGGGATGAACAACGTCATTCCACTGCTTAATTTCCCACAATACGTGTTGGAAACGATGGCTGGTAAGGGCACTGGAGATGTGGTGCCTACATCTCACGGCCACATGAGCCCTGTCGTGGCTGAACTGGAAGAGGAGGAGGAGGGGGAGGGGGACAGTGGAGCACAAGCAAGGTTTTGGGAAATGGGTGGTTTTTATAGTCATCTGAGAGGAGAGGAGGAGCAGGCTGTGGAGCTACAGGGTGATGAGGAAGACGAGACAGAGGAACCAGAAACACCGTGGCCATGTGGTCTCCTCATGCTGCTGGCACATTAAATAAAACTTTTTATGTTAATTTATTTGAAATCTTCAGTTTAAATTTTCTAAAATATCTTTAATCCTTTCAATTGTGAGGCCCTATGGTCTTGTCAGGCTGCTGTCACCCCCAGGCTGGGTCATTCTGCCACTATATGGTCTCTTCATGCTGCTGCCACCTCCAGGTTGTGTCATTCTGCCACCATATGGTCTCCTCATGCTGTTGCAAGACAAAAACCTCCAAGGAAAGTGGACTTCAGGCGCTGAAGGACCAGACAACATGGAGACAGTAAAACATTTATTCCCAGCATGCAACGCGTTTCGCGCATGTGCGCTTCATCAGGCATCATTGATGCCTGATGAAGCGCACATGCGTGAAACGCGTTGCATACTGTGAATAAATGTTTTACTGTCTCCACATTGTCTGGTTTTTCAGCACATATCCAACTGCATTGTAAAAGTAAATGTGTAGGACCACACTGACCATGGAAAAATGTATAGTTTGATATAGTCCTTTCTTCCAACATCATGATCTCTTTTCTCTTTATGTCCCTGGACCAATTACAGATGACATTTGGAATATAAATGTGGAGGTTACATTTGGTTTCCCTGAGCTACACTGTGTCTAGGTCAATGTTGCAGTTATTTTAAACCATAATCCATGACCCTGACATTTTTGTGTGTTGGGAGGATCACTTCAAAAGATAAAACACAATTTTTCTCTGACATTACCAGTGAAAAATGGGCTATATTATGAAATGACATTCTTCAAGATTGGTACCACAGATTCAAGTTGCACATGCTAAAATAAGGAAACTTTATAGTGAATTTACAATATTAATGCTGTTATTCACATAACTATGTTGTTTTTTTTTCTTCCTGAATGCTATCACTTTTTAAGCAAGTTAAATGTTTAAAGGAAATCTGTCAGCTCTATTTCATGCTCAGAGCTGCATGTGTAGGTAGATAGTTAAAAGGATAATAAAATATGTGCAAGCTCAAAAGTGAGCTCAGCTGCAGCATGCGTGCCTCCTCCCTCCTCCACCTCTCTCTGCTTGGCTTTCAGTTCTAAGCGTTGTACAAAAATAATTCAGAACAGGGAGGGAGAAGGCATGCATACTGTATCTCAGCCTGGCCTCTATGACTCTTTAGCTTAGAAGGAAAACATTATTTGTATAACTTTGCAAACAGACATTATTTGTTTTATATCCCTATGAGCTATCTTCCCATATTGGCAGCTCTAAGTATGATATAGAGTTGACATGTTCATATCCTTATGGTATATCTAAAGATGTTTTTCAGCTTCAACCACTAAAAATACCCAGTAAGTTACAGTAGTTATGTCATAGAATCGAGAATTACAGCACATTTTAACTGCCCTAACATAGTTACATGTAATAATTTTCAGGAACACATAGTATTGAATGGAAGAATGAAGCACTCACCCACACTGTTCTAACAAACAATAAAGAAGCTCCTACTAACCTGTCTGGGTGAGTGCTCTGTTCTTCCATTGAATACTATATGCTTTGTTTCTCCGTCATTCACAAGTCAGCACCTGTACAGACTTATTCAGCTTCCAGGGAGCCGTTCACTGCAATCTGGGAATCATTTTGCTCAGTCCTATTGTTTACTACATGTAGTGCCGAGTACATCTTTTGTTGGAATTTTCAGGAACACTTTGCTTGTATATCCATATGCCTAAAGTACCAGAAGTTTTTACAAAGGCTATTACAATCTAAAAATCTATAAAAAGCTATTCAGATCCAGCAAATAATAGACAACATTGTATTCCAACAGTAAACTAACATGGTAATGTAAAATCAGTATTGTTCCACCCAAACACATAGGGAGACATGTAAAGTGTCATGGTCATATTCTGCGGTTTTACCTAGCTGAAAAATGGCTGAAAAAGACTGCAATAATAATTTCAGCATAAAAAAATCCACATGGTGTAAACAATCAACTAACCACATATTTCTTTTTCGTGTTGTAATCCCATTCTGTGAATTTCCCATGCCAAAAAATCATACAAAATGCTCCAATAGTAAAGGAGACATGGAAAACAGCATGGTGTGAACATCATAACCAACATAACCCCCTAATCCATTCTCAAAGGCTTATCTACAGATGACCAATTTACACAAAGAAGGGAGTGAAAATATGTTTCACATGGATTCGGAAACATAGCAACAATTCCTAAACAGTCATGGCCATAAATGTTGGCACCCCTGAATTTTTAAAGAAAATGAAGTATTTCTCACAGAAAAGGATTGCAGTAACACATGTTTTGCTATACACATGTTTATTCTCTTTGTGTGTATTGGAACTAAACCAAAAAAAGGGAGGGGAAAAAAGCAAATTGGACATAATGTCACACAAAACTCCAAAAATGGGATGGACAAAATTATTGGCACCCTTTCAAAATTGTGGAAAAATTAGATTGTTTCAAGCATGTGATGCTCCTTTAAACTCACCTGGGGCAAGTAACAGGTGTGGGCAATATAAAAAATCGCACCTGAAAGCAGATAAAAAGAGAGAAGTTCACTTAGTCTTTGCATTGTGTGTCTGTGTGTACCACACTAGCATGGAAAACAGAAATAGGAGAAGAGAGCTGTCTGAGTACTTGAGAAACAAAATTGTGGAAAAATATAAACAATCTCAAGGTTACAAGTCAATCTCCAGAGATCTAGATATGACTTTTTCCACAGTGCGCAACATTATCAAGAAGTTTGCAACCCATGGCACTGTAGCTAATCTCCCTGGGCATATATGAAAGAGAAAAATTGATGAAAGGTGTCAATGCAGGATAGTCCAAATGGTGGATAAGCAGCCCCAAACAAGTTCCAAAGATATTCAAGCTGTCCTACAGGCTCAGGGAGCATCAGTGTCAGCACAAACTATCCGTCGACATTTAAATGAAATGAAACACTATGGCAGGAGACCCAGGAGGACCCCACTGCTGACATAGAGACATAAAAAAGCAAGACTACATTTTGCCAAAATGAACTTGAGTAAGCCATAATCCTTCTGGGAAAAAGTCTTATTTACAGATGAGACCAAGATAGAGCTATTTGGTAAAGCACATCATTCTACTGTTTACCGATAATGAGGCCTACAAAGAAAAGAACACAGTACCTACAGTGAAATATGGTGGAGGTTCAATTATGTTTTGGGGTCGTTTTGCTGCCTCTGGCACTGGGTGCCTTGAATGTTGAGGATTACCAATGGATTTTGGATTGCACTGTACAGCCCAGTGTCATAAAGCTGGGTTTGAGTCTTAGATCTTGGGTCTTCCAGCAGGACAATGACCCCAAACATACGTCAAAAAGCACCCAGAAATGGATGGCAACAAAGCGCTGAGAGTTCTGAAGTGGCCAGCAATGAGTCCAAATCTAAATTCCATTGAACACCTGTTGAGAGATCTTAAAATTGCTGTTGGGTAAAGGCGCCCTTCCAATAAGAGAGACCTGGAGCAGTTTGCAAAGGAAGAATGGTCCAGCATTCTGGCTGAGATGTGTATGAAGCTTAATGATGATTATAGGAAACGACTCATTTCAGTTATTTTTTCCAAAGGGTGTGTAACCAAATATCAAGTTATGGGTGCCAATAATTTTGTCCAGCCCATTTTTGGCGTTTGGTGTGACATTATGTCGAATTAGCTTTTTTTCCCTCCCTTTTTTGGTTTAGTTCCAATACACACAAAGGGAATTGACATGTGTATTGCAAAACAAGTGTTACTGCAATCATTTTCTTTGAGAAATACTTCATTTTCTTGAAAAATTTCAGGGATGCCAACATTTACGGCCATGACTGTAAATGCTTCAGGTCACACAGTGTGTGCAAAACTGTACTGCTGTAGAAAGTCAACTCTCTCAAGTTTTGTGCTGTCTGATACTATTAAAGAAATTAAAGGAAATTCCACATTGGCATGACATTACAGTATCATTGCACGTTACTTCAAGGAGAGCAATAGAACATTATAAAGCTTAAGATACAAATACATTTACACAATGTAACTTTAGTCATATGACTCTCTTAATTTAGTCTGACTGTGAAAAGACTTACATGACGGGTCCCTACTCACCATATCCTCCTTTCAGTCTGAAAGAAGAGCCATTGGAAAGATCTGTAATTGCTATGGTGGAGTAAGGCTCCACAAGGAAGGAGAAATATATATCCTTCCTTTATATTTCCCATTCCTTTTGAATACACTTCTGGCTTTGGCTTAAAAACTGCAGTGACAGTATTCCAAAAACTGCCAAGTTAAAATGCAACCTAAGCACAGCCATGCATTAAATGCATTAGTTCCCATTGACTTTTGATGGCTTGTAGATCAGATTATATATTGTATAAGGCCTCCATACTTGATGATCAGCTCACTGTTGGGCAATGTTCCTAGAGAAAAGAGGTTCTTGCCTAGATTGAAAAAAATATATCCCTTTAACCCCTTAAGGACCAGGCCCTTTTGGCCTTAAGGACCAGACCAATTTTATTTTTGCATTTTCATTTTTTCCTCCTCACCTTCTAAAAATCATAACTCTCTTATATTTCCATTCACAGACCCATACAAGGGCTTGTTTTTTTGCGTCACCAATTGTACTTTGTAATTCCATCACTTATTTTACCATAAAATGTATGGCACAACCAAACAAATATTATTTATGTGTGAAAATTGAAAAGAAAACCGCAATTAAGCAAATTTTGGAAGGTTTTGTTTTCACGCTGTATACTTTCTGGTAAAAATTACATGTTTTCTTTATTTTGTGGGTCAATACGATTAAAATGATACCCATGTTATATGCTTTTCTATAATTTTACCACTTTAAAAAATTTTCAAACCATTTTAAGAAAATTAGTATGTTTGAAATTGCCCTATTTTGACCACCTATAAATTTCAAATTTTTCCATATATGGGGCGATATGAGGGCTAATTTTTTGCGCCATGATCTGTAGTTTTTATCAATACCACTTTTGCTTATTTTTTTATTTTTTTTATAAAATGTGACAAAAAAGCAGCAATTTTGGACTTTTTAATTTTTTTTACATTTACACCGTTCATCGTATGGGATAATTAACAATATATTTTAATAGATCAGACTTTTATGCATGCGGCGATACCAAATATGTGTATTAATTTACGCTTTTTTAAATGGGAAAAGCTGACGTTTTACTTTTTTATTGGGGGAGGGGATTTTTTACTTTTTTTTTACTTTTTTTAACTTTTTTATTTTACATTTTTTTTAACTTTTTTTTTATGTCCCCATAGGAGACTATTTATTGCAATCATTTGATTGCTAATACTGTTCAGTGCTATGTATAGGACATAGCACTGATCAGTATTATCGGTTATCTTCTGCTCTGCTCTGCTCGATCTCAGACCAGAGCAGAAGACCCCAGGAGACGGCCGGAGCCAGGTGAGGGGAGCCATGCTGGATGATCGGATCCCCGCAGCAGCAATGCGGGTGATCCGATTATCCATTCAGTACCACACTGCTGCAGATGCCGTGATCTGTATTGATCACGGCATCTGAGGGGTTAATGGCGGACATCCGCGCGATCACGGATGTCTGCCATTACCGGCGGGTCCCTGGCTGTTGATAGCAGCTGGGACCTGCCGGGTATGATGCAAGCATCACTCCCGTACGTCATGGTGCGCTAAGTGCCACGTCACCATGACGTACATTTATGTACATTGTCGTTAAGGGGTTAAAGTATTATTATCTTGTCATATTTAGAAAGCATATTTGTTCTAAGGTTTTCTCATTCTTACAGTATTCCAGATATGCCTTTGATATATTTTATATGTTTTTATTTTTTTTTTTCAGTTAAAGCCAGTGTATATCCATGATAATGGAGCAGCACTGTTATGGGCTACTTGGGGGTCAGCATAGTAAATATAATATAGACAACTTTTTTTTAATGACATTTTGCAATGATTAAACCTTTGGCTCCGGGCCACTGATGATGATGAAGCATTGAGGGGTATTTTCCTAGGTCTGTGATGAATGGGTTCTTCTATTTTTGTCAACCTAGGAGATGTGTAGTACGAAGTGCCTGACAACAGTGTAGACAGAAGTAACCAAAATATGGCTGACAAAGGTGCTGAAATAATTTGTGTTAAAGAGGTACTCCACTCAAAAACATCTTTTTAATCAACTGATGACTGAAAGTTAAACAGATTTATAAATTACTTCTACTCTGGACAGTTCCTAAAATGGACAGAGGTGTCAGCAGAGAGCACTGTGGTCAGACAGAAAGAAAATTCAAAAAGATAAGAACCTCCTGTGGAGCATACAGAAGTTTATAAATACTGGAAGATTTTTTAATAGAAGTAATTTACATATCCATTTAACTTTCTGGCACCAGTGAAAATTCTTTTTTTCCAGCGTACCCCTTTAATAAAATAACCTTCATGGCTACAAAGTAGAGAATATCTAGAAAGAGCATTCTGTGTAATGCTTTATAAAGGTAGAGAAAAGAAGCAAAACATTGTAAACATTTGATGGGGACGTTCCTTTAAGTTCCCTTCTGGCTCAAGCCCAGTACATAAGAAAGACAGATTAGCTTGTTGGCAAGATAAATGGCACAGTACTTTGCTAAGACTGAACTTTGTTTCAGATCAGAATAAAACCATGGCAACATGCAGAGCGAAGATGTTAATTTACTCCTTCAGAAGACTTAAGTAAAACATGTTAACATAGCTCAGCCTATATAGAAAAAGAACATCTCTATGAAAAGTGGGGGTAGAAAAGCAGTGCCATTATGAGTGGGTGAGAGGCCTTGGTCAGTGGTGTAACCTGCAGGTCAAGTACAGACTATTTTTTTATAGAGATACACGAATATAGAGATACAAATTACTGAAACTTATATACATGTTACACAAACCTCTGGATATAGAGTAAAAGTACTTCACATTAGCCTAATATACTGTGAGTATCAGTGTGCTAGAATCAGACTATAGGAATACTTTAATAGTACTTTTCACTCATCTGTCTAGTACTAGTAATTACAATGTTGGTTTTATACAAAACATTGAATTCCCAGGTACCAGAGATGCAGCCATGTTGGGGGGACTTGCCACTTGGGGTAGGGGAACATTGGAGGCACCAACCATCCACTCTGCTTTAGCCAGAGAATGTTAGCACTTTATGCAGAAGAACCTAGCTTGAGGAATGTTTATTGATGTATAAATAATAGAATAAACTTGGGTTTTAAAAAGAACCAGTTGATTTTCATGATAAGATACAACAAAAAAGAGAAAACAAGAGATGTCTGGATAGAGCTTTCTGACTTTTCCTCCCAATCATTAACATCCTCACAAAGGTATTTGGGGAATGTACTCACCCTTGGTAGTGATGGGGTGTAGTTGTGCAATGTGTTACCTGCTTCACCCTCACACATTATCGTGTACAGCATATAATAATAATAATGGAATTAGTCTCTGCATGTGTCACATCCAGCCAATTCAACAGTCCTTTCTACAAGATCTGGTCCCGGAATTACATACAATTTACAAATGAAAAAAGAAAACCTTTGGTTGTGGGGAGAGCACAGCTAATACTTCTCTGGTGGTACCCAGTGAAGATCTGCCCCCTTCCTGATTCGTTTTATAAGAAGCGGTGCACGCGCTAAGAACGACCACTCAGACACCTGTCAGTTGAATTGATACTTTCTTTATTCGAGAGGAGGTGACTACAGGGGGTTTTATAGGTTATACAATGCTGTGTGCAGGAAGTTACGTGAATTGGGTGTGAAAAACAACTAATTGGTTAAAACTCCTTCTACGTATTCTTCATTAGATACATTTTCTTCCTTATCTTTGCTACATTCCACAGCTAGCCGCCATCTTCGATACACAATGGGAGGGGTAAGGAGCATTTCAGGTGAAGGAGGAGGGAGAAGTTTAGATGGAGGAGGATCTCTGTATGCAGCTTGGGAAAATAGACATTTTAATAAGTCTCTCTCTCTCTCTCTCTCTCTCTCTCTCTCTCTCTCTATATATATATATATATATCTGTCAGTACATTTCAATCCACTACATTTTATAATAGTACATCTGAGTCCACTACAGTCCACCCTTAAAACGTCTTTTTTACCTATCCCTTAACATGTGCCTAACTCATCTGTCCTTATGTTGCCTGGAATTCTTTTGGTGCTGCACGTTAGATGAGCCATGGCTGCTCCATCGCTCCCCTTGTTGCAGTCCCTGCACATGAGGAAGTCAGATGCTTTCCCTACGAGCCTATAAGTTTGTGTTGACCAGTAAGCTTTGTAATGGGGAGTAAGACTTATCATAGTCATTAGGAGGATCTGTACTGAGTAAGACAGGTGAACTAATCTCTACTGTCCTCTCACAAAGTTACTTTAGGCAGGGAAATACACAACAGATAATTTTGTCCAGGTTTCTCAAGATAATGACTATAGTGATCCCTATCCGGGTCATAGCAACCTGTCCGGTGCCAACCTGGGAGCCAGTAAGCACCTGTTGGATGTTAGCCATCCCCAACAACCCAAGGGTTACAAAAAGCATATGGAACTTCAGGACGGGGCTGGCGAAGTCTGTGGATCCACTTCAACCGGTGCTGTTGTCTTCTTACAATGGGAGGCGTGGATCCAAGTGCTCTAGCCATCTAGCTTGACAGATGTTTTGGTGGTCATCAAGACCTGGTATGGGCCGTCGTGTCTGGGCACAAGGGAGTGTTTTCTCA
Source organism: Hyla sarda (assembly GCF_029499605.1). Lineage (NCBI taxonomy): Eukaryota > Metazoa > Chordata > Amphibia > Anura > Hylidae > Hyla > Hyla sarda. The sequence continues at coordinate 323,416,244 of NC_079189.1, forward strand.
CAAACTTCTTCACTAGGACCCAGTCGCCTGGGAGCAGATCATGCATCCCTGTGTCAGCCTCTGGATCTGAAATAGAGGAAAATACTCGGGCATGTGTTTTAGTTAACTCATGTGCTAGTGAAGTCACATATTTAGTCAAAACATCAGATTGGAGTTAAAGTTTTTGGGAGAAGTAGCAACCGAGTCTTGGGGCAGAACCGAACAGGATTTCTTAGGGGGACAGGGAGTGTTCCCCTTTTGGTGTGTACCTAACACAACAGGGAGTGTTCCCCCCTTGGTGTTTACCTAACACTACACAGGGCAATGGGCAGATTATCAGGCCAGGACATTCCAATTTCTTGGGCTATTTTCAGCATCTGCCTTTTTTAGGGTTCCATTTAACCTTTCTACCTTCCCGCTGCTCTTAGGATAATAGGGTGTGTGAAAAACCAAGGCAACTCCCAGTGCCTCCCACACTACTTTGGTCACATTGGCGGTGAAGGTTGGTCCTTGGTCACTTTCAATCACTTAGTAGTTTCTTTGCTGTCGTTGCTCAGACAATGAGTTCATACTCTGATGTGAACATGGAGTTAAGCGACAGCCAAGCAAGTTAAAGGCTCCTGATGGAATGAATACAGAAAACTGCCCTACAGCTTCTCCATGAAAGGACTGTGATCTGTGCTCTTTGGGTGTATATAATATATAGGTCAAGATCTGCCCCCTTCCTGATTAGTTTTATAAGAAGCGGTGCATGCACTAAGAAAGACCACTCAGATACCTGTAAGCTGGGTTGATACTTTCTTTATTACAGAGGAGGCAACTACAGGGGGGTTTATAGGTTATACAATGCTGTGAGCAGGAAGTTACGTGAATTGGGTGTGAAAAACAACTAATTGGTTAAAACTCCTTCTACGTATTTTTCATGAGATATATTTTCTTCCTTATCTTTGCTAGATTTCAAAGCTAGCCTCCATCTTCGATACATGATGGGAGGGGTAAGGAGCATTTCAGGTGAAGGAGGAGGGAGTAGTTTAGCTGGAGGAGGATTTCTGTATGCAGCTTAGAAAAATAGACATTTTAATAAGTATATATATATATATATATATATATATATATATATATATATATATATATATAACCAAAAAGAATTTTCAGCAGCACACCCGTAGATTCCAGTGAAGCAGTGGGATTTTTATTTACCCATATCAGATACAACGTTTCAACTGCATCTCGCAGTCTTTTTCAAGCATGAAAAAGACTGCGAGATGCAGTTGAAACATTGTATCTGATATCGGTAAATAAAAATCCCACTGCTTCACTGGAATCTACTGGTGTGCTGCTGAAAATTCTTTGGTTGCATTATCTGAGCAGTCTGCGACTGGGACTGCAAGTGTCTGCCTGCACCCCGGGACTTTGTCACTACTTTTGTGGTTGTGCTGCCTACCTCTTGGATATATATATATATATATATATATATATATATATATATATATATATATGTGTGTGTGTGTGTGTGTGTGTGTGTGTTAGTACATTTGAATCCACTACATTTTATATTAGTACATCTGAGTCCACTACAATACCAAAATGCTATTGTATCGTAAGGGGGCTGTTAGCTGTTAGGATATAAAAGCAAACTGTATCTTTCCTTTTATTTTATATTTCTTTTTATTTCTCAGCAAAATGTTAAGGAGACTGTGACAAGCTGCTTAAGATCTAGAACCTGATAAGCTTCTTCGCTTGCCCTCACATCCCAGCCCCTCTTGACTTACATGCAGGGCTCTGTACATCCTACACGTAACATTGCTGTATTGGCTTAAAGGGGTTATCCAGGAATAGAAAAAAACAGCTAATTTCTTTCAAAAACAGTTCCATGTCTGTCTCCAGGTTGGGTGTGGTTTTACAACTTGGCTCCATTCACTTCAATGGAACTGAGCTGCAAAACCACACCCAACCTGGAGACAGACTGTGTAATGCTTCCCTGTGGTGGCACTGCAGGAAAATTAAACACATGCTGCCAAGTTTCCCCACAGACTACAGCTGATATCTGAGGGTCTCAGCTGTCTGTAATAACTTTATTGGTATAGGATCCTTCTAAAAAGTAGGAATCTACACAAATGCAAAAAGGGAACTTTGCATGCCTTGAGAAGGCACTGTCATTTTAACAAACTTTGCATAAATCCATAGTACAAATGAATATAAGAAATATTGTAGTTTACTATAGTCCCCTCTGTCCCTTTCCTACACACATCTTATTGATCAGTGCAGTGAGGAAACAGGAACCTGAACATTCAAGGCTCCATTTACTGCTGTGGACCATATAAGACGGGGGATATTGGAACAGCCTGTGAGTGGGCGCATACGTTTCTGTCTGTTAGATAAGGGCATAAGAAACAGTCTGCAAGTGAGGGGGCATAATAAGCATTCTGTGGGAGATTGTGACAGAAGGATAGTCTGTGACAAGGGGCTACAGGAGTTTTATGATAGGGCACATAAAGAACTGTGCACAAGAGTTCAGAGCATAGGTAGCTGTCTGTGAGAAAGGGGGCTTACAATTCTGTTTGAGAGATGACGTACAAGAAGCTGTCAGAAAAAGGTTGCATAAGGATCATCTCTGAAAGAGGGCATAAGAAGCAGTCTGTGTGAGAGATGGGGCATAAGGATCTGTCAGTGAGAAAGGGGGCATAAGAAGAAGTCTTTTAGAGATGAAGACATGAGGCAGTCTGTGAGAGAGGACATAAGAAGCTTGAGGAGCGGTCTGTGAAAGATGTTGGCATAAAGAACAGTTTTAGGCTACATTCACACTGTCGGTTGTCAAGCACATTATTTTAGGATCAAGAATAGCCGGAGAAAACGGACCCGACGGACCCCACTGACTATAATGGGGGTCCATCAGGACACGTTATTGGCCATTATGAGCCATCAAAATTACGGCCGTCAAACTGCAAAAAAAAAAAAAAAAAAGGGAGTTTGATGGCCGTATTTGACGGGGCATACTGGCAGTGTGAAAGGGGCCTAAGAGGAGGAATAAGTAGCAATCTCTGAAAAGGGGGGCATAAGAAACAATCTGTGAAGTGGGGCATAAAGGGATGTCTGTGTCATAAGGAGGTAAATGAACAGTCTGTGAGATGGGGGGCATAGGGAGGACCACATGCCTTGGGGCTTGTGCCCCTGCTAGTTAAATTTCCTAGCAATGATCATGTTATAAGTATAGCATACACAAGTGGCTTTTAAAAAAAAAATCTCAGTATGTTAAAAAGTGGTAGAGGGCCCGTGATAGGTGGGGTCCCTGAGAAGCTATTGAAAAGCTAATACCCTAGACACCCTTAAAGGTGTCAAAATAAATGTATCCCCTATCCATAGGATAGGAGATAAGTAGCTGATTGGGGGGGGGGGGGGGGGTCCAAGTGCTGCGACCCCAGTGATCAACGGAATGGAAACCGGCCGCTCAACAAGGAGTATGTGCTGCAGGCGTCACACGCTCTATTCATTTCTTTGGTAGTCCTGAAAAGATCCAAGTACAGTATTCAGGCATTATCGGCGCTCTCATAAAAATGAATGGAGGGCACGCCTTCTACCAGTAGTTGGCACATGCTCCTCACTGATGAGCAAGCTGTGCATGCTTTATACCTGGTGAGAGACTCAGTCAGCCTTAGGCAGGCTGTTCAAGCAGATCACCAATAACACTGATCAATGTTATGCTATGCTTATATGTAAATAAAACACATAGCTAATTGTGGAAAATGAAAGCGGTATTCCAGGATTTTTTTTTATTTGACTATGCTACAGGGGCTGTAAAGTTAGCGTAGTTCATAATATTGTGTCTTTACATGTGTGTGAGGGTTTTCTCACAATTCTTATGTGATTTTCACCCCAATGTTTATTTTTAACAGCATACAAAATGACTGTTGTCTCAGATTTTTCCCAGGTTGCAATGCGGCCGAGACCTGACTCACTAGTCAGCTGATGACTGGGAGCCTGTCTGCTTCAATGGGTGGAGGGATTGCTTGGTGGGAGAAGGATCTATCTGCAACTAATGCAACAGCTGTGGGCACTCTGATTGAAAACCACAGGTCTTTTGAATGGATGCAGATTATTTATGTTTCAATGGGTGGAGTGGCTGATGTGTGGGGGGGGGGGGGGGGGAGGAAAATGGAATTGTGGGATTTTTAGTCAAAAAAAGAAAAGTCAAACAGGAAATACCAGTTCACAAACAGCTATCCACAGTATTATGGTAATCTCACAACATAGCCATTTACCCCAAGACAAGTGCAGATCCTTCCTAAGCATGTCCATTACTGTCTGCCAGGTACATACTAAAATCACCTTGTGGTGGATAACTCCTTTAAAAAACATCCAAGAAAAAAAAAAAAAAAAAAAAAGCATAACTGCTAATTTTTGGTCAATTCATGTATGCGAAACAAATCAATAAAAAGTGATAAAAAAAACCTTCCATCTAAACAAAAATTGTACAGATAAAAACTTCCGATCATAGTGCAAAAAATGAGTCCCTATACAGCCCCATATACAGAAAGTACAATTGGTTCTGGAAAAAGCTCTCATATGGATCTGTAAATGGAACAGGAAAAGAGTTATGACTATAAAATTGTGAGAAGAAAACATTTTTAAATGAAAATTGGCTGCATCCATAATAGGTTAAGGGATTAATTCCTGTTCTTTTGCACTAATATCCTCTGAGATGTTCAATATCCACGGTGGATTTAAAAAAGAGGCAGGCTAATGATTACTGTGCATACACATTGAGTAAACAGTAATTCAGAGAAATACTCTGGAAACTGCAGGATTGTCTCGGCCTACAACAACCATCCTTATCCAATACTTTAAAGAATCAACATGTCTCTACAAAGATTGCGCTTAAGATGCTTTAAAATTTATTACAAGACAAGGCTTGCAGCTAAGATATGAAAGAAAAAGCATTTAGGATAAAGCACCATTAAGAACTTGGACAGCTCTGTATCGATTACACACTTGTACATAAATATATTTGTGGTCATAGATCTCTTATCATATGGAAGAGGCTTTACATGCCATACTCATAAAAAAAAATGTATGCTAGCCCAAGGTGTGCCAAGGCCAGCCGTATAGGTACTCCCAAAGGGGGTAGAATGATACACCATATCTAAGTTAGTGATACACTGTTAGTATGTTAGAATAAATACTTTATTGAGATATCTATATCTACATGTGAGCAAAAAATTCCTAAACGCATGTGTTACGCTGCTTGTGGATCAGAGCTATCTAAATAATAACAGGCAGGCTTCCTGTGACCTAATGCCTAATAACATGGACTGGTATAGCATGCCAGGATTCTGCAGATGCAGCATCTATACAGTAAGAGAGGCATGGCCTGAAATATGTTTTTGGGGACAAGGCTGTGAACACTTGGTAATATCTGAACAGCGCCCCTGGCACCAAGGATGATGGTGGCTGCTAGGGGGAAAAAATAAGTGGGGCTATTGATGGTTCTGTCCTGAGGGATATGACTAATCCACCTATTCCAGGAATAGGCCACCACTGATTGTTGAAAATCGTGTATGTAGGGACATGATGCATTTTGGTATAGGGTTAGAGATAGAACTGTGGTGTCCCGGTACAGTATTGCATACCGTACCTAGTGTAGAGGTCCCCAAAGTTAGAGTAACTACGTTCAGGTAGGGTTCCTCAGGTGGGGCAGCCCCTAGTCGCCTATCCTCAAGTCTATCTCTAATGATAATATATATGTATATATTTAATAATAATATATATTTTATAGTAATGTATAGTGCTTACCTTGTTCAGCTTCGCAGGATCATGCTAATAACCTCTATGGTATGTTGGAGGACCTTTGGAGGTCCTTGGGTCACGTGTTACCCACAAATCTTTGTAATGGGGATTGACATCAGTATGGACCAATTAGCATTAGTCCAGCCCCTGCCCATATAAGGGAGCTGCATCCAAATATTGCTCTCTTGGGTTGCTGCTCTCGTGGATGCCAGACTAACAGGACGGTGCTGCATAACTTTCAAAGACACGCTAGGCCTCAAAAACCTGCCGGCCTCAGCTGAACCAAAACCGTGAGTTCAATTCTAAATCCCCGCTAATGCTAGCGTGACAACTGGACCACAACTAAACCCCTAAATCCAGTGGAACAACGCACAGTACTAAAAGACTCTAAATGCTAAAGCCGTTGTTGTGCTTAGAGACTGTTATGTTATTGAAGCTTGCAGAAAACCTTCAGTAAAAGTTAATACAGTTTCAGAAAACTCTCCGGTTGTGGACAATCTATTATTATCTACCTCCCTATTGCACTTGGGAAGGGTGGTGGTAGGACAAGAATTACTGAGGGGCCCTGACCCTGGCATCACGAATAGCAAGGGTTAACAAGCACCCTTTAATAACCACACAGCTACACTCCCCATACCCTACATCCCCCAGGCAATCACAGAACAACAACATATGGAAATGTGTACAAACACCTGATGGATAACCCTGTGTAAAGTTTAAGTTTTGGATGACAAAAAGATGTGATGACCAGGATGTACTAGCTAGTGTGAACCCGACTTGGGTAAACGCACTGGAATTGCTGAATGGTGTGCCATGTGACTTTATGATGAGTCACGCGATCTATAACGCGGGGCCACGGCGTGTCGGGCCAGGCCTCTAACAATGGCCGGGACCCGGGGCTAATAGCGCGCGGAATTGATCGCTAGGCAGCACAGTAACACGGCACACGGACACCCACACACACCACACTCACACACCCAGAGAAGCACCCCCCACCCAGCCCCCACTCACAAGGAGGAAATACTTTAATGAGGAGACCTTATCAAATTTATTTGGGCACCTACGACTGATATATAAAGTTCTATATAAAGGAACATACTTGTTAACTAAATTAAACCACCAAGAAATAGGGGGGATGGTAGTGTCTTTCCACGCCATTATCACAACCTTACATGTGCAAAACAGTAAGAAACGCAAAAGCAAGCGTCTATATGAACCCGATTTCAGATCATTAATGACTCCCAACAAGCAAACTACCGGGGAAAACACAAAGGGGAACGCTAGATGGTCCGACAAGAACTGCATGACAGCCCTCCAAAATGGTTCTACACACTGACAACTCCACACAGCATGAATAAGAGAGCCCACATCTGACTGACAGCAGAAGAAAGTATCAGAAGAGGAGACACCTATACAGAACTTTTTAAGGGAGTATAATATAGATGTAGTATTAATCTAGCCTGGATAAGCATATCCCTAGCACTTACCACAGTAGGGTAATACGTTTTTACAATTTCCTGCCACTAAACCTCCGTCAACTCTGGGATATCCACCACCCACTTCACAGACGCCAACCGCCAACTCAAAGGGATCTGGACCCACCGACTAAAGTAACGTATATGCCTGTGTTAGGGGTTTGGCATGGTCAGTAGTACCCAGCAGCAGTTCCACTTCAGAAAAGACAGGAGTCACATCAAGAGAGCCAAATTGTGCCACAATTGCATGTCTCAACTGTAGGTACCGAAAATGGGCACTCCGTGGAACGTGAAAGCACTCCAGGAGATCAAATAACGCCCCCAGGGAACCACGAACATCCGCTAAGTAGACCAAAGTATCGTCTGCATACATGGAGACCTTCTCTTCAAGAAACCCCCTACGTAACCCATGGATATCAGGTGAAGCTCTGATGGCCACTGCCAATGGTTCAACAGCTAAAGCAAAGAGAAACTGAGAAACAGACACCCCTGCCTTGTACCCCTGCCCAGTAGAAAAGAGTCAGAGAAATCCAAATTTGTTCATATTGTAGCCCTCGGATTATCATATAGCAACCTTACCCAAGCTCTGAACCTTGGACCAAAACTAAGGATCCTCAGCACAGTGCAAAGATAAGGCCATTCTATTGAATCAAAAGCCTTATACACGTCAAGACTGACCACGTAGCCCACAGAAGCATCATTCTCCGCAGAAGCAAAATTAAGATGTAAGCATTTCACATTAATGTCTGTAGCTCTCCCAGGCATAAATCCTGTCTATTCAGGATGAACGATAGCTGCTATGACCCCTTTCAGGCGATTAGCCAGAATATTAGCCAAAAGTTTAATATCTGCATTAAGGAGGGAGATTGGTTGGTAATAATCTGGCAGAGTCAGATCCTTCCCCGGCATCGGAGAACCACAATAAGGGCTTCCCTCATGGAGTCTGGAAGTTTCCCATTCTCCACAGCAACGCTAAAGAGATTTAGCAAAATAGGGATCAGTCTCTCCTCGTTCACCCTGTACCAGTCCCCAATCATATCGTCTAAACCTGGAGTTTTCCCCTTTTGCAGCAAAGCAATAGCCAGGGAGATTTCCTTAGCAGAAAAGTGGGCATCTAAAGCAGTTGCCTATGCCTCAGTTAGGGATTTAAGGGGCAATTCCCTCAAAAACGAGACTAAGCCCTCTGGGACATCTGATAAGCTGGAAGCATATAGAGTACTATAGAAGGCCTGGAAAACATCATTAATAACCAGCAAGTCCGTCTCCAACACCCCAGATTCTCCTTTAATACAAGGAATGGATACCACCGGCCTACTCTCCCTAGCTAAATACTCCAGCAGCTTACCATCTTTATCTCCAAACTCAAAAAGGGCTGCCTCCCTATCCACTATCCTCTTCTGAATTCTTTCCTTCTGACTAATCAATAAAGTTCTCTGGGCCTTAACCCAATTCCTCTCTACTTTGTGGGAAGGGTTTCACCATCTTCGCCTCCAAAACCCCAATCTCCATCTGCAATGCCTGCTCCCTAGCAGAATAAGCAATCCTCTTCCCCGCAACCCTTGCCATAAATGCACCTTATAAGCATCCCACTGCACTAATTTGTCGGGGTGAGACCTGTTATGTTCCCAAAAACTATTATGAGCTTCAAGCAATGAGGCCGCCACCACCTCCTCCTGCAGCCAGCCGGCATGGATACGCCAAATTCTAGAGGAATGACTAGGGCCCAAACATAGGGGGAGTAGTCTGAGATCCCCCTAGTGGTGTATGTGACATCTATTACCATAGACAGAAGATCTGATGACGCATATGCCAGATCAATTCTGGAGAACGTTTAGTGAATAAAAGGTGAACACGGGGTCAGACGGGTACTTCCAGTGCCATACCTCAGTAAGAGACCACGCAGAACTCCAGGCATTAAGACCAGGAGAGCCAAAATCCACCACACCAGTGCGATCGACACTTGGATCCGGAACTGCATTAAAATCGCCTATAATAAGAACAGGAAGTGAGGGAAATTTAAGCATTTTAGACATAATACGCTCTAAGACATCAACATGAAACGGAGTGAGGACATACACTGACACCAGGAGAAAACGAAAGGCATGTAAGGAGCGATGGACAATCACAAATCTTCCAAAACGGTCCCAAGCCACCTGTTCAATTACCAGGGGGAGGGATTTAGACACTAACAGGGACACCCCCCTAGTGGAAGAAGAGTAAGTGGAATGATAACCCCTCACAATCCATGCCCTCTTAAGGGTTAAGATTTTTGGCCCCGTGATGTGTGTTTCCTGGAGACAAATCAAATGTAGAGCCTGGTGTTTGATAAAATCTAGACAAAGAGATCTTTTAAACTTAGAGTTGAGACCTCTGAGGTTCCATTTCAATACCTTAAGAGTCCCAAATAATCCCATTAGAGAATCAAAGATATCAGGAAAAACCAACCGGGCAGAAAACTCCTACCTGGGGGGGCTCTCCGGGAACACGGATCACACACACACCACATACACATCAACACAGCAGGCATACGAACATTAGACCAAAACAACACAAAAACAAATGCAAAATATAGCAATAATATCCCCATTAAACCCTATCTAACACTGGGAACTTATGCAGACCTAGACCCTAAACTCTAACAGATGGGCAGTAGCAAGAACTCAAGTACTTAAACCATCCCACTCCCTCTACCCAACCCAACCCCACCTAAACTAGCTAAATGGGCCAACTCACTAAAGAGCCCCTTAAACTGGTCAGATACTTGTAGATGAGCGTCTGCAGGTTGTCTTCTAGCAGGAAAAATCTTATATAGAAATCCTAACTCCCTAGCCTAACAAGACTAACTAAAAGGGGGGGCAGCAGGAGTCTTGACGTGGAAGTCAGTCTGGAGGGCCCACCACAGGTGCAGAGTCCACCCACTGCAGCGCCTCAGCTGGCGACATAAAGAACCGTGCAGTCGCTCCCTCCACCACTCGAAGCCTAGCCGGGAAGAGCATCGCATAGCGGTATCCTTTAGTGCGCAGGTGAAGACGGACTTCTGTAAATGTAATCCTCTGTTAATCCTCTTAGTACAACGGGGAAGTACGGATAGAAGGCAACCCTGGAGTTATTAAAGCGCACCTCTTCTTTGATGCAAACCGCCCGCAGGATACCATCTCTGTTACGATAATGAAGCAGTTTCGCCAAGAAGGCTAGGAGGGCCTCCCAGCAACTGATTACATTTTTGATCAATAGACTCAGCATGGTAGGAAGTATGTGGTGGAGAACACCCCCCTTCAGGGCTAGGACAACCGGAAACATGGGAGGAGAGGGCTCGAGCGAGGCTCTATCCAAAACCTCAGCAGGCCTGAAGAATTGACTGAGGGCCTTGGCAGCATGTGTAGAAACCTTAGAAACCAGAGGAGTGGGAACACATGAATCCCGCCTGAAATGTCTGCTAACCTGGGAATGACCCTCATCTGAAGATGCGTCTTCCTCTGATGATTTCCTTGCGGCCTCAGCAGCTTGTTTAGATTTGTTTGTCTTGTTCCTTAAGCCACCCATATCTCCTGTAGGATAGCAATCAGCTGTAATGTAGACACCACAAGTCTCAGCCTAGCAGCAGAGTTCAGGTAAGAGGAGCAAGCACAGCAGGATCCAAAAGCCCACATCAGAGCCTACAGAATGTCAGCAGCCTCACAGCAAGTCTCATTGTATACACAAGTAGAAGGCGGGCAGAATCAGCACCACTAGAACTAGCAGCACGGGTGGTACACAGGGGGACCAACTGGGCACTGCAACTCTCTGCAGATTACACAGGAGAATAGTAGCAATACAGTTAAGTCCAGCAATAGCTATGCTGCAGGCAGGCTCATCACAACAAGGTCCAGTAATGCAGGTATCCCAGAGGCAGGGAGAGAATAGAACACTGGCAGTTGCTCTCATTGTTCAGCCCAGGGCAGGTACATGCAGGAGACCCCCAGTGTTCCAACAGCAGATGCCAGTAGACAGCAGCATTCTCCAGTCAGGCAGCAGGAGGTTAACTAGGGCAGCCGGCCACCTCTACAACAGCTTTTCCAGGTGACTGCAGGCCAATGCAGAAGTCACAGATATGGCAGGGTAAGTGGGAGCCCTCTCTCCCCACAGCAGCCACAGGAGCAAGCCCACTAGAGCACTAGCATGCTCTTGCCACTCAGTCCAGGTGTGGGAGTCACCACATTAACAAGCTGGCTCCGCCCATGAAACACAGCAATGGCAGAGCTCTGTCCTTCAGGCTCTGATATGCCTCCAAGTCACCAGCTGCTCCTGCGTCAGCAAACTCACGGGCTCCTCCGGTCTACAGTAGCACTTCTCCACCTGTGCTCAGGATACACCACCGCCCACTCCTCAGAACAGCTGCTCCCTGCCTGACCACCGGCCGCGCGACTCTGCAGGATCCTCGACCCTGCAGCCGCACCAGCCTCCGGCAGCCGCAATAGTCTCCAGCAGCCGCAGCCAAGTCTCCCCAGCACCAAGGGCTTCAATCGGGTGAGTAAGGGCACACAGGGGGACTAATTCAGGGTAATAAGGAGTCGTTCTAGCTCAGCACGCTCAGCACGCCATTCAGGCCATGCCCCCAAAGATTAAGATTTTTTTATAGAAGTAATTTACAAATTTACGTAATGTAGAGATACAAAAATGAATGTCCGGCACAGCACTGGCAAGCATAGGGTGTGCTCCGATGTAACAGGATCCGTGCGGTGGAGTACAGTGAGACCACTGGTAGTGCTAATACGGGGTGCAGATAAGAAGGGCACAAAGCGCTATGGCATTAGAAATATGAAAAAAAACGCACTCACCCATAAGTTGTGCACCGTATCTTTATTCTGTCTTTAATCGACATGAACACAAGACAGCAGACAGTCGGCAGGAACGTGTGTGTGTCCCTGGTGTTCCTGCTGACCGTCTGCTGTCTTGTATTCATGTCGATTGCTGTCACGGAATAAAGATACGCTGCACAACTTACGGGTGAGTGCGGTTTTCTTCATATTTCTAATTTACAAATCTGTTTAACTTTCTGGCATCAGTTGATTTAAAAAAAAAAAAAGGTTTTCCACCAGAGTACCCCTGTGAAGCAGATATAAATAAGCCCTAATGTGTATAGTGGTCACTTTAATTCTTTAAAAGATTAATCAAATGGAGTTATGATCCAAACTAAAACCAACATAATAAACAGTTCTTAAAGCGGTTCTTTGTAATTTGAAAAAATAAAAAATAAATACAAAAAATAAATAAATACACAACATATACACTTTATTCAAAATGGCTGCTATGAAATATAACCCGTCCTAGTATACAGCAGGATGGGTTGCATTATGACAGAGAGCAAAGGACCAATGTGAGCTGTCCTCACTGCTCTGCCTCTAATTAACATAACTTCTATTATATTGGGATATATGTAGGCTTCTGGGTGCTACCAACATTTATCCCAATATTTTACTAAAGGATTGCCAAACTATGCCTCGACTGTATGACAATGCAAGAATGTCAAGCACATTGACAAAGCTGAAATGGAAGGAGCAACGAGGTGCATGCAGTTCTTACTTTAAAGGGGTACTCGCCCCTAGACATAGGGGATAAGATGTCTGATCGCGGGGGTCCCGCCACTGGGGACCCCCACATTCTCGGCTGTGGCACCCCATGCATGGAGCGAACTTGCGGATGACTGGCGATGCGGGATGGAGGCACATGACGTCATGGTCACACCCCACTCCTGCTGTAACGACCACGCACCCTAAATGCAAGTCTATGTCCCTTCCCATAGACTTGCATTGAGGGGGCTTGGCTATGATGTCACGAGGGGGCGTGGCCGTGATGTCACGAGCCTCCTGTGCTGCTCCTGACGCTTTAAACGAATGCCGATGCAGCACGGAGATCATGGGTGTCAGACATCTTATCCCTTATCCAAAGGAGATAAGATAAGATGTTTATGGGCGGAGTACCCCTTTAAATGTGTCTTGCAGCACTCAAGTCCTGCATAGCCAAAGCGACACACAGAGACACAGCTGATGTAAGAAGGAGGGGTTACATGCAGACTGTCAGAAAACTACATTAACCACACCAACTTTCACCTTATCCCTCCTTCAGCTTCAAATCCGAAGCAAAAACAGCCTGCACCTTGCTGCTCTCCTAATTTCAGTTGGGACTTTGTGTGCTGAGTTCTCACACAGTCTCATAGACACATACACACACACACACACACACACACACACACAATGCACAGTTTGGCAATCCTAGTATAATATTGTGATAAATATAAATATCATCCAGAAACCTACATTTATCTCAACATAATAAAATGTAACATGCTAATTATCAGCATACATATGAGGGAGGAAGAATTACCGTGGTCCTATACTCTGTGTCACAACACAACCCATCCTGTTGTAGCTGTATTAATGTGACAAGTAATACATTATAATGTATTTATGCAATTTATTTATTTTATTTCCAAGTCTTGTCATCTTGTATATGAATTCCTCTTTTACTATGTTTACATCTCTTGCTTGGATACTGGAAGAACAACAGTTTGTTACACTATATCATCTTCAAAGCAAAACAAGTTAATTACCAGTGCCCCAAGAGTCCACAGATACGTACAGTGTTGTTAGGTTAAGGCTACTTCACTGTACCATTTAATGGGAATAAACCATTCATAAGAAAAATAAAGATGTTTACAGTAAAAGTCCTGTATTCTATAGCTAAGCCCACTAATAAGTCAAGCCCTATAAAAGTATGAATGCAGACTGCAACAAAAAATACATCATCAATGAGCGGCTGTCATTTCTTTTATGTAGTTCTTTATTAGTGTTATTTATAGTATTTTAGGGATATACAGTATGCATTTTTTAAAGCTACCCTTCTCTAGTCAACATAAAAAATAACCTTAGGATAGGTGAATTATCATTCCCCCCCCCACATTTTTAGCCTAAAGTTAGGCTCACGCAGTCCTGACCTAGCTCAAGGCTGGGAGCCTTCTTCCATAACTGCCTTTGGCTTCATGGGTGGCACCTCCGTGTCCTGTTCTCCACTAGGTTTGTTAGGACACTAACCTTGATGGTCACTGAGACTGGAAGTCACAATGTTTAATTGACATTTGGGGAGTTATTATTTGGAGTAAGACGGACATAAAACAGGAATAATACTGCAATGTATATAATGGTCCACGTTTACTATTAGATCTACACCAGAATTTTGGTGCAAGTTGCATGTCTTGCATGACTTTCGCCACATTTAATATGACATTTAAAAACTTTTTTAAAGTTTTCCTCCGAGTCTGACAAGAGGGGTGTAGCTTTTGTAAAGGGATGTAGCTTAAAATGCAACAATCTGTACCAACAAAGAATCAAAATTCTGGCTCAAATCCTTGCTTGTGGGGGAGTAAAGTGGTTAAAGGGCTACTACCATGCTGACAACTTATCCCCCATCTAAAGGATAGGGGATAAGTTGCCTGATTGCACGGGGTTCCGCGCTGGGGACCCCCGCAATCTCGCACGCAGCACCCCGCTCTCATCAGGCCCCAGAGAGAACATCCACTCCGGGTCTGATGAAGGGGCCGGTGATCGTGACGTCACACTCCGCCCCCGTGTGACATCACACTCCGCCCCCTCAATGCAAGTCTATGGCAGGGGCGAGACAGCTGTCATAGACTTAAATTGAGGGGGCGGAGCGTGATGTCACATGGGGGCGGAGCTGTGACATCATGATACTCCGGCCCAGTGATCGGCAGTCATCAGACCCGGAGCGATGTTTGCTCCGGGGCCTGATGAGAGCGGGGTGCTGCGTGTAAGATCGTGGGGGTCCCCAGCGGCGAGACCCAACGCGATCAGGCAACTTATTCCCTATCCTTTAGATTGGGGATAAGCTGTCAGCCCGGTAGTACCCCTTTAAAGTGGACCCATAAACAGACAAACAGGCAGACTCAGTTTGCATAACTCCTATAGTAGTTATTGGAAGTACGGTGTACAGTTCACCACCACACGCTATGTTTTTTCTGTAGCTCTTCATCCTTTTTTTCCCATCTTTTTACCATTTCTTTGCTTTAGTAAGATGCACCATAGCATAGCATCTACAACAATGATGTATACATCTGCAAAATCACTACACCAAGTGGGAGATTTCTATCTATTAATATTATATGTGCACATGTTAGAGCAGATTTGTAGCTTAACTTTCAGTGACTAAAAATCCATTCTGCCTATGTAAAAGCCCTACTGTTATGGTTTATGAAACTCAAAATGTATAGTTTATAAAACACAAAAATTATAAAGAAAAATGAAATAAAAATCCACTTTATGCATCTGAAAGGGTTATTTCTGCAGCATGTAAATGAATTCCTGGGATAATCGCAGAAATTTCTGCAATAAATCTGCCTTGTGTTATTGTGTTATAAAGAGTTGTGTTGCCCATGGCAACCAATCAGAAATTTGTTAATTTCATAGCAGGAGGACAGCTGGAATCAGATTGGTTTTTATGGGTATGACCCCGGTTCTCATTAGCATTAGTTATTATACGTGGCATGTCGGAATAAAGAATGAATTGCCATATTTAAGCTGATAATTGAACCAGCTAACTGCAAGTTGGAGAGTACAGTGCCTGTTATTTAACACTTACTGTGCTATGTATGCTGAACAAGTTATCATTGCCCAGAACCTTACGTATGTATTTAATTAATTACATTTTCAGATTTTCTCTTGAATTTACATAACTACAGGCAAGAGATTTAAAGGGGTTTTCCGGCCTTAGACATCTTATTCCCTATCAAAAGGATAGGGGATAAAATGTATGATCGCGGGGGTCCCACCACTGGGACCCCCCCTGATCTCGGTGTTGCTTCCGAGATGGAGATGTGACATCACGCCCCCTCCATTTATGTCTATTGGAGGCCATCACGCCCCCCCCATTGACATAAATGGAGGGGGCAAGGAGTGACATCACAAGGGGGTGTGGCGTGACATCAAGTCTCCGTCTCGGGAACTGCACCGAGAATGCAGGGGGTCCCAGTGGCAGGACCTCCGAGATCAGGCATCTTATCCCCTATTCTTTGGATAGGGGATAAGATGTCTAAGGCTGGAGTACCCCTTTAAATGAGTTTTCTAGGACTACTATACTCATGGCCTTTCCTTAGGAAAGGCCATTAATATCCAACTGGAGTTGGATCCTCGCCTATCTTACATAAAAATGACCTAAACCATCAAACCACTTTAAAGATAATCTTTTAATATACAACATGTCTTTCCTAAATCCATAAGGTAACCCTGGTAAATATTTCCCTGGTGCTTCACTGTTTAGCCAAATATGTGTTATGGTTTGTTTTATCTGCAGGGACCCATAGACCATTCTTGTTTAGCTAGTCAACATACAGTGGATTTTAGAAAGTGGATTACTTTGTTGAGCTATACCATACATATACTGTGATGTGGTCACTACCTTTATTCCAACATTATACATCACATGTAGAAAACAGCTCATTACAGGCTTTGAGATCTCTGTGCACAACCTCTCTGTCCGGGAACCCTGGGATTTGATGGTGGAGGATAGAGAACTCTAGCACCAGGGGATATTAGCAAATTTTTCTGTTTTATTTAAAGACACAAGGTTAAAATTCAAACAGGATAACAGGACAAAGTGTAAAAGACTTACGCATCTCAGGCACACAGAGTGTCCTTAGTCATATCTCGCTATACCTAAGGACAGTCCATGCATGAAAAGCATAAGTGGACTTTAACACTATGTCATAAGTCCAACAATGTCCTACATCATAAATTGGCTTTTTTATCTTACAAACAATAATCTACCCTTAACTCTCTATTTCTTTCTTTATTTTAGCACCCTAACATCTGTTAATTTATAAGGAATTGAGTCTAAAGTGGACTATAATATGTGAATAATTTATTTCTATAAAGAATTTTGTCATATGATGTTTTATTACGTCTTGCATAGCATAACAGTAAGAGCTTCCAAAAGGAACAAAGGGAGTCAATGCAGCTTTGATAGTTTATATCTTATCTGCATGATGTTGTACCATTACAGTGCCCCAACAAATTAGTATATCAGAAAAAATAACCACAATTTTGCATAAAGCCGTACAATATGCTGCACCCACAGTGAAGTAGTCTATCACCCACCCTGACTTTTGGTCTTGGTAAAGTCGTGGATTTCAGTGACCATAGTTGTTAGGAATCACGGCAGGTGGACAGCAGGTGGTGGATCCTCTGGGCCTGTGTGGAAGGAGACTTGAGCCGTGCCAGGGAGCAGGGTCTAAGGTGCCACTGGTTTTCATCAGAGCCTGTTGAAAGCGGGATGGTCTTGCTGTGGCAGGTGGCACCCAGGTCGCTACCCCTGGCACGACTTCTCCACACAGGTAGCTGAGGGGTGACGTGGCACAGGCAGAGACTGGAAGGATGTGGCTGGCAGGACGTGGCAGACAGGACGTGGCTGACAGGACGTGGTTGACCGGATGGGGCTGACAGGAAGTGGCGGGATGACAGCAGGACAGGGCAGGAACACAGGTACAGGATAGGACGGAACAGGAACAGATATGCAGACTTTGGGAAACAAGGATTTCACTAAGGCAAGACAACCAAAGATCCGGCAGGGAAAGCAGGGAGGAGCAGATACTTATAGCCGAGGGAACAGGTGCAGGTACTAGAACTATTTAGGTGCTGGCCCTTTAAGAAAGTGTGCTCCGGCGCGCGCACACCCTAGAAGGCAGAGGCACGCGCAGGGGCTGCGAGGACACATGGAACAGAGACACATGACCGTAAGTGACAACGGGCTTTCTTTTTACCGCTTGTGAAAATAAAAAGTATGGGGCAACACAAGCATGTTAATGTAAATTTTTTATTTTTATTTTTTACACAAACAGGCCCAACGTTTCCTTTTCATATGGGGTAAAAGGACAAAATTTGTAGTTCGATTTCTCCCAAGTGCGGAAATACTCCATATGTGGCCCTAAACTGTTTCCTTGAAATACGACAGGACTCCGAAGTGAGAGAGCGCCATGCGCATTTGAGGACTAAATTAGGGATTGCATAGGGGAGGACATAGGGGTATTCTACACCAGTGATTCCCAAACATGGTGCCTCCAGCTGTTGCTAAACTCCCAGCATGCCTGGACAGTCAGTGGCTGTCCGGAAATGCTGGGAGTTGTAGTTTTGCAACAGATGGAGGTTCTATTTTGGAAACACTGCTGTACGATACATTTTTCATTTTTATTTGGGGGGACAGTGTAAGGGGTGTATATGTAGTGTTTTTCCCTTTACAATGTGTTAGTGTGGTATTTAGTCCCCATAGTCAGAGTTCCTCATGCTAATAGGGCTCTCCTGGTAGGATAGCCCCTAGTCGCCTCCTAGTGTTCTTAAAATTGTATATATTTAATGTATTGTAATGTAGTGTAAGTAATGTACAGGACCTTAGGTCACGTGATCAATGATATTTGTGTTGTATTGGAGGTTAAGGACCTTCGGGTCATGTGACTAGGTCATATGTTATAACCACAATCCTTTGTACTAGGACTGAGAGGTTTGGGGAACCAATAAGCATTGAGCCTGCCCCTTCAGATATAAGTAAAATCAAAAACGAATGACCAGGGAGTCAGGAGTTTGTCTGGCGCAGAGAGGAACCATCAGGCAGCCAAGTAAAATCAATGGATTTATTAGATGCAGCGCGTTTCGCTGCGCATGCGCAGCTTCATCAGGCATGACAAGGGAAGGCAGGTAACAGGTCTATATACCTCCAGGAATTAACCATTAGAGTGCTTTTTGAAAGAGTTGTTACATAGAATTACATATCCATGTGACAATGTATGAAAAAAATATATAAATAGATATAAATAAATATAAATAGACAAACAAAAGTCACAAAAATAGTAATAAAACAGCAATATAAAAGCACAATGCAATCCTATAAACATATAAATATATATATATATAATATAATATAATTATCGCATGTGTGTGAATATAACACCACAAGCGGCTCAAGAAGTCACACCGCTTAATCACCGGTGCGGCATTCAACAACACAAGTTGGATATCATTTTGAAAAAAGTATATGATATAAAGAGTTATGTGTATTAATTCAAAGAATAGAATTTTTTTTTTTATTGTATATCGCTGCCTTATTGTATATCGCTGCTATCTATCTATTAACCTGTGGTTGCGACCGCCAATACGTTGGCCGTACCACACAAACGGTGCGCTCCAGGATGAACAAACACAGATGGAACATAAAACATGGTTTTTTGTTGCATAGTTTGTCCCGACACTTCACTCTTCATCATCAAAAAAACACAGAAACCTTGAAATTAATTATTCTAGAAACTATCCCCATTCATTTACCTAATAGAATACAAAGATTAAATAATCGCGAATCCTTTTGGATTCACAAACTACATACTTTGCACCCTCAAGGTTTTAATGAATGTATCGATACAGTTAAATAATTTGATAATTTGGGGTTTAAAAATTTCCCATTTTTTCATATGGATTAATCTCCAAAATATTATACCTTGACTTTTCTTCGTTCCTTCTGTGCTGTTCACCCTGGAGCGCCCCACTGTGTATTTATTATTCCTTATGTTTTATTATTTAAGTTCTCTTTTCTTTTCTACATATAAATATTTTTGTATTTTTTTATTATTTATTGATTGTAAAATTGGATCTTTGTACGAATATTCACACCCTGCGTTTTCGCCGGGTGCTGTATTCAATACCGCACTAGTCATTCTAGTTCATCTTTTTTCTAAGTATTGTTCATACATTTCCTTCTGGTCAGTTGCGATTTGGTTTACCGCACTGTCATTTATTTACATAAGGCAGCGATATACAATAAAAAAAATTTCTATTCTTTGAATTAATACACATAACTCTTTATATCATATACTTTTTTCGAAATAATATCCAACTTGTGTTGTTGAATGCCGCACCGGTGATTAAGCGGTGTGACTTCTTGAGCCGCTTGTGGTGTTATATTCACACACATGCGATAATTATATTATATTATATATATATATTTATATGTTTATAGGATTGCATTGTGCTTTTATGTTGCTGTTTTATTACTATTTTTGTGACTTTTGTTTGTCTATATATATTTATTTATATCTATTTATATATTTTTTTCATACATTGTCACATGGATATGTAATTCTATGTAACAACTCTTTCAAAAAGCACTCTAATGGTTAATTCCTGGAGGTATATAGACCTGTTACCTGCCTTCCCTTGTCATGCCTGATGAAGCTGCGCATGCGCAGCGAAACGCGTTGCATCTAATAAATCCATTGATTTTACTTGGCTGCCTGATGGTTCCTCTCTGCGCCAGACAAACTCCTGACTCCCTGGTCATTCGTTTTTGATTTTACTCTCACCCAGGAGGGCTGCAGTGGACCTTCCTCAATATCTCTTCTGCTCTTAACCTTGTTGTGTGTGGGCGCACAACCAACTTCGGTAAGCGGCTTGGGAATCACCGTCCCCTACCCCCACCTGCAAGATCTACTGATCCCGCACATGAGGCGCCTTCCTTTCTTTCTCTAGCCTTCAGATATAAGGGCGCTGTATCCAATGATCGCTCTCTTTCCTCTGGGATATGACAACGAGCGGAGCTCTGTACAATTCTACAAGAAAATTAGGCCTGAAGCCACATAATTTCAGCCGCCTACTAAACCGTGAGTTTATCCAACTCCATCCTAAAATCCTACATGACTACTGAACCTAAAATATACCCCTAAATTCAGTGGAACAGCGTAAAGCAAGGATTCAAAGCTTATTCCCTACAAGGTCCCAGCCAACCTGTGAGGAGCCTACATTCCGGTCCTTTTGTAAAGACAGTTGTTAATTGCATCCTGCATAAAATCTGAAGTAAAGTTATTTCAAGTTCAATACAATTTCGGCTGTGGACAATTCTTTATTCCTCCCTATCGTTCCTGGGACGGGTGGCGGTAGGACATATAGATACATTGAGGAAACCCACACCCTGGCGTCACGGCAATCAAGGGTTAATCCTATACCCAGCAACACTACACTGCAACACCCCTGTTCACCCCTCATCCCCGAGCACCACATTAGTGTAGTGTAATGTAGTGTTTTTAGGGTACATTCCCACAAGCGGCGAAAAATTTGCTGCAGCTCAAACTTAAAGCAGGAAACTCACTGTAAACCCGCCCGTGTGAATGCACCCTGTACATTCACATGAGGGGGGGGGGGGGGGCAAACCTACAGCTGTTGCAAAAGTACAACTCCCAGCATGCACTGACAGACCGTGCATGCTTGGAGTTGTACTTTTGCAACAGCTGGAGGCACACTGGTTGGAAAAGCTTCAGTTAGGTTCTGTAACCTAACTCAGTGTGCCTCCAGCTGTTGCAAAACTACAACTCCCAGCATGTACTGATCGCCGAAGGGCATGCTGGGAGATGTAGTTATGCAACAGCTGGAGGTACGCAACTACAACTCCCAGCATGCAGAGACAGCTGTTTGCTGTTTGGGCATGCTGGGATTTGCAGTTTTGCAACATCTGGAGGGCTACAGTTCAGAGACCACTGCACAGTGATCTCCAAACTCTGGCCCTCCAGATGTTGCAAAACTATAAATCCCAGCATGCCCAGACAGCAAACTGCTGTGTGGGCATGCTGAGAGTTGTAGTTTTGCAAGATCTAGAGGGCCACAGTTTAGAACAAATAGGTGGTGGGGGGGCTCAATCTATGTGATACATAAGATGGGTGCTCTACAAGTGTGCAAAAAACACTATGATCCAAAAGAAGCAAACAGACCGCACACTATATTAGAGAGCACACCAATAATTTATAAGTATTCCATATTTTATTAAGTACAAAAAAGAGAAAAGCACACAAATGTAATACATATAGAAAATAGTGGACAAAGCTCTAAAATCAATTAAAAAGGCTCATTAGGAGCCACAACACAGTCCTAGCAAGGGGCCATGAACCCTATAAACTAGTAGGCCACCGTCCCGAAATGAGGAGTAAATGTAAATGACATATACCATCTGTGTCACAATGAGTTAACAACACTATATGCAGGTAGGAAAGTATGATGTAATTATACAGTCTAGCAAAATCAAAAAGCAAATAATAAATAATAGCTAGATATATACACCAATACATAACCCTGACCATACATACATCCTACCAATATATTCAACCTGTATGTAAACATATGGAAGCGACCGGCATGGAAAAGATCAGACAAATGGAACAGGATGGTGCCACGGAGCCCCACGCGTTCCGTCGCTACAAGGTGACTTCCTCAGGGGTACTGTGTCGCAAGCTCGTCCAGCCTAATATAGCACAAATATTCTAAAAATCTAAAAGTAATACCTTGCAGATGCGGAGGGATCACCTCCATGGTGTAGCGCCATGGTCCCGGCGTGCACTTCCGGTAACAGGGTGCATGTAATCCACTGTGAGTCGTGGAACGCAGCACATGACCAGTGGAACGCACCATCGGCCATGATGCGTGTTACTCCACTCGTCACCAGGATACAGCACACAATTCACAATTCACGCATGCGCCACAGTGAGGCAGATCCAGATGCACTGTCCGTGCGCCCCGATCAGCCACACCGTAGCACAGCACATAACGTAAGTCCCGGCCATGATCAATTGCGCATGCTCCAACAAAGATAAACTGTAATGCATGCATGCTTGACTGCAAAATTTGCATGAATATCTCTCAATGGTACACGCATGCGCAAATATAGAGATGATATCCCCAACTTCATTCATTCATGACATCGCTAAGCGCTTTATTGTAAATTGCTTTGCGCTTTATTCAAAGCAGCCTGACATATTTTACATCAGTCTTCAGGTCTGTATACTATCAAAAATATAAATGTGAAATCTAGCAGTTGTATATAGACAGACCTTATTATATAATATCAGTAGCGACGCATAAATGTTGGGAATGTGATCCCTCTCCCATCTGCAAGGAAAAAGTGCCTTAATCTAATTGTTACATAAACTGGTACAAAAACATCACTAATATGATAGTATTTGTCTCAATCTTGAAGCAGATTGAAAAGTGAGTGCATTATCACTCCCCACTGTCCGAGTCCCAGCATCAAGTCTCTACAATCAACTGACCCAAAGAGTCAGTATCCATAAAAAAGAGTGAGAGGTGCCACATGTTTCCAAAAAGGGTCATTTGGTTCACGTATACCACATATTACAGGTCCATGAGTTCCCCAAGTAGGGTCCATCAGTTCCCAGTTTAAAAGCCATCCACTGTCAGTCAGCTACCAATATGGAGTCCATCAGCTCCACATCAGTCACCAGATTTCTTATAAATTCTGAAGTATCCCCATCTTTCCCACGAATTCTCATGGAGTGATGTCATCTCTTGCCATTATCCCTTAGAATCTCAGGTGGATGTGTTGAACCCTGATCCACAGTTCTAAATAGAAGTAAGGGGGACCATTAGTTGCATAAAATCAACAAATGGGGGTTCATTAAGCCCAACCATGGTACTGGAAGAAGTAAAGCATGTATTATTTACAAATAATGGTGTTCACAAGAGAGGATATAAAATGAAAGAAAAAGACCCAGAAAAAGATGAAAAATGGTGCATGAATGAAGAAGAGAAAAAGAAAAATGAAAAGTCATGAAAAGAAAGTGAAGAAATGTAGTGTAGGTGGTAGACTGAAAATTGGTGTCAGACTACATGTGCATGTGAATAGTGTAATAAACACCTGAATAATGTGTGTGCACGATGTGTCTGTGTGAATGGGAACCCTATAAGATGTGCGAAGAAATAGCAAAATCACACAACACAGTGGCTGTGCGCTGTGTGAAAATGTGTGTGCACTAATGTGATAGTGCCTGAAAAATGTGTGTGAGCTATGTGAAAAACGTGTGAAAAAATGGGCGTGAAAAATGTGAGCACTATGTGTGAAATGGAGAATGTGAGTGGAAAATGTGGTTGTGCGGGCGCCCCACGGTCACAAAGTATACATGGCGCAACCGCACAGTCCACATGTGTGTGTGTGTGGTGATGTGAACATACACTGCCAATATTAGTGACACTCCAAAACAAACCTGTGTTAGGGTCGATCCAATCTGTCCACTGTGACGGAATCCAAGAACCATTATCACCAAGTATAGTCATATATACGGGGAACAGAAAAAGCCCATACATATCGCATAGCAACAATAATGAATCCCCTAAATGGACAGTAAACTAGGACACCAAGAAAAAGTATAAATGTCTGAAAAAAGGGTGAATTAATGCATGATATACATAAAGGATGGCCACTGAGAAGACCGTCAAAAACTAATAAAGAACTGAGAAGCCTCTACAAGATAATGTGAACATAAAGGTCCAATAACGCCAGACCAAAGTAAGATGGCCCAAGAATACAACCAATTGAGTCATATAATCCAAAGAAAATAAACCCTTTAGTAGAGCAGAGAAGAGAGTGATAAATCAGAGACCATGATGAATAGGAAATGTCATTAAAAATCTATAGAAAGTGAAGAGACATATATAGAAGTCACTACTCACCTAAAAATCCTGAAAAGAGCAGATCCTCATTCAATCCATCTGGTGAACCCGTTTGTAGATCATAAATCCATCTCAATTCTGCCTGCAACAATCGATTAGTGATGGGACCGCCCCTGATGTTATTAGAAATTCGTTCTAAACCAATTATTTCGACACCCCTCGGACAACCATTATGGAATTCCAGGAAATGCCCAGCAACTGAAGTTAGCAGTTTCCCATTTTTCTTGTCTCTCTTGGCCAGTCCAATAGTTGATAAATGCTTCTGTAAACGTTTCTTCAGCTGTTGTCCAGTTTGTCCTATATATACCTTTCTGCATGGGCAAATGATGGCATATATGACGTGTGTACTTTTGCAGTTAACATACTTTTTGAGTTTATATTCCCTGCCGTCCAAAGGATTCAAGAAAGTCCGGGTAGGTGTCATATACTGGCAAATATTAAAATTTCCACAAGGAAATGATCCTACATGTCTGGTACCTGTTCCAGTCTGTCGGATTGGTTTCTGGAAGTGACTTCTGGTAAACAAGTCCTTCAAATTGGGGGCACGTCTGGAGACCAATAAAGGTCTTTCTGGAATAACTGATCGTACCCTGGCATCTGAAAGCAAAATGTTCTAGTTATCTGTTAGAATGTCCTTAATCCTTCCCCATTGGTTGTTATAGGTGGAGACAAACCTTAGTGTTTCATCAACTTTTGGTTTAGTGTTAGGGAGCAGTAAGTTCCTCTTATCCGTAGTCTGGGCCCTCCGGTATGCTCTGGATATAATCTTCTTGTGGTACCCCAACAGTTTAGAGACCACTGCACAGTGATCTCCAAACTGTGGCCCTCCAGATGTTGCAAAACTATAAATCCCAGCATGCCCAGACAGCAAACTGCTGTGTGGGCATGCTGGGAGTTGTAGTTTTGCAACATCTGGAGGGTTATAGTTTATAGACCACTGTATAGTGGTCTCCAAACTGTAGCCCTCCAGATGTTGCTAGGAAACTCACCAGCTTCCGTAGGATCCAGGGAGCCGCAACGCCATCCTCTGCTGCCGCCATTTGCTGCCCGCTGCCGCCGCCGATGGGAGGTGGACTTTCGGCGCCGGTCACCGTTGGTTCCCCCGCTCTGTCCGGACTACTGTGGGAGAGTGGAACTGAACATTAACCCCCCCTGCCCCTGATCTGCTATTGGCCATCGCTTCTGAATGACCAGTGGCAGGGATAGGAGGGGTGGCACCCCTTCCACTTCACTCCTATTCCTTCAGGGGGATCGTGGGTGTCTTAGACAACCCCAATCCACCTTATTTTCCAAGTGACGGGGTCACCGGAGACCCGTATGACCCGGAATCGCCGCAAATCACCAATGAATGCCGACATGGGGGGTCTCAGGACCCCCTGAGCATTTGCAGGAGGTGCCTGCTGATAGATTTAAGCAGTCACCCCGGTCTGGCATACTGGGTCCTTAAGTAGCAGGGTACGAAGGTGTACCTGTACGCCCTGGGTCCCTAAGTGGTTAAAATATTTTTAAATGCTTTCCATCATCTGCCAAAAGAAACAATGAGGCCTAACCTCAGAGGCTATATTATAATTTGTCTTGCTAGTGCTATAAGTTATGACTTGGGACACAAAAAAATTGTCTGACTGTAAAGGTGACAAGAACTTTGTCCTTTCTGACACCAATATAAAAATACTGTCTACCCATGTAGGTGGGAGAATGAAGTTTAGTTTAGCATTATGGACATTGTTATTTGGTGGTCAGATTTACCATTCAGTGGTAGAAATCCCATTTTTTATAAATTGCATATTTTTGTATATCATTTGGCATTTACGTTGACTTTTAAAATGATTCTCAATTACTTTCTGGCAATAGAATAAAAATCTATGTTACATCCATCTGCTCTTGTCATATTTATGATAAAGAAATAAAAGTTGCCTACCAGAATAAGACAAGGAGTATCAGTGTATGAATGATGACACTATCTCGGTTCCTGTCGCCTGACTGCATCTTCTCTGCTGTAAATTTTAGTGCAAATTCTATTCTATTTTAGCAGATTGCACTGACTTATCCTATACTATACCTTCCAGCAATTGTATGACATATGAACAGAGAAACAGATTTCTTTTAAATTGTATAAATGTATGGTCTATGAATTGTGCTAATTTTTTTTTTTTGTATCATCTGTCATATTAAATAGGTCCATCTGGTTTTGTAAGAAATCGACCTTTTCAGCTTATGGGCGTTTATATATGATCATTTCTGCACATGAAAGTATGGATATGTATAGTGTAAGTGATGTAAGTGATATGGGAATGTGGATCAGATTAGTTAAATTATTTGGGCAACAGATACTTATTATACAAACTTTAACAATGTGTTACAGGATCGAGCAAATTGAGGAATTATGGAGATTAATTTGAGATTATGATTATGAATTACTCTAAATGGGATCACTTCTTCATAATAAAGTATATATATATATATATATATATATATATATATATATATATATTGTGGCAGTGTGGCAAGGAAAGGGTGTATTTCCCTTGCTAACTCTGGAGAATCCACCTGTGGCCTGATTAATGAGGTATCAGGAAGGGGAAGTGTGTTTAAAAGGAAAGGAAATAGTTGGGGCTCTCCCTGGGAAACAGTATGCTGGCTGTTAGAGGGGGAGACACACGGACCCTGTTTAGGTAACACGCAGAAGGCGCTGCTAGTGGTCCAAGAAGTGGTGTGAACTGTGAGTAACAGGTTGCAGGAGACACATGCTTAACTGGCTGAGGGTAGCTCACCAGTTCGTAGTCAGGGCATGCTGATATGTGTAGTCAGTGACCAGACGGTCTAGGACTTTATTTTGTTCCTGTTCATGTTTTGTTTTACCTGCAACCTGTGGAAATAAAGCTGGCAAGGAGCCAGACTTGTATGCGGAACTGTGGTCTGCTGTGTTATTGTGAGGAACGTGTCCCGTGGCAAGTGACCAGGACGATCCCAGAGCTAACCCCCAAGGAGGAATCCTTACAATATATTTTTATGTATATATATATGTATATATATATATATATATATATATATATATATATATATATATATATACTGTATTGTGAAATACACTTGCTGATACCAAGATCAAGCTGTTCTGGGTAGTGTTAATCCCATAGATGGCATGGCCAGTACTTAACACGGCACCTTTAGGATTGACAGGACGAGGGGGCCTTCCCTGTCCCACATCAGTGACCCTGAAATGCGATTGCGGGATCCTGATGGTTGTCATGGCAGCAGGAGGCCAACTGTTGGTCTCCTGTCTGCCAAGTAGAGAAGCTTGAATGTCAGTGTAATACTGACAGTTATGCTGTGCTGCAGTACAGATTTACTGCAGTATAGTATAACAAGTTAAAGGGAAAAAAAATTACTTGTTTTTCAATAAACAAATAAAGTGTAAAAAAAAAAAAATACCCTTTCACAATAAAGCCTTGTATTATTACATAAAGACCCATATAACCTATACATAATAGGCATTGCCACGTTCATACTGATTTGAACTAAATAATTTCTAATTTTGGTCCAAAAAGTGAAAAGAAAATATTCAAAAGGTGGCATGTATTGCAAAAAATGGTACTAATAAAAAGTACAGCTCATCCTGCAAAAAATAAGCCCTCAATGCAGTTGGATGGACTAAAAAAAATGGTTATGGCACACTACAGGCTGATCCAACTTTCATGTAATGCCCTTAAAACAAGTAAAAATGAGACTCAGTAGTGTTTGTGCCTCCATGTGCCCGTATGACCTCCCTACAATGCCTGGGCATGCTCCTGATGAGGTGGTGGATGGTCTCCTGGGGGATGTCCTCCCAGACCTGGAATAAAGCATCTGCCAACTCCTGGACAGTCTATGGTGCAACGTGGCGTTGGTTGATGGAACGAGACATGATGTCCCAGATGTGCTCAATCTGATTCATGTCTGGGGAACGGGCGGACCAGTCCATAGCATCAATGCCTTCCTCTTGCAGGAACTGCTGACACACTCCAGCCACATGAGGTCTAGCATTGTCTTGAATTAGGAGGAACCCAGAGTCTGAGGATGTCATCTCGGTACCAAATGGCTGTCAGGCTACCTCTGGCAAGCACATGGAGGGCTGTGTGGCCCCCCCAAAGAAATGCCACCCCACACTATTACTGACCCACCGCAGAACCGGTCTTGCTGGAGAATGTTGAAGGCAGCAGAACGTTCTCCACGGCGTCTCCAAACTCTGTCACGCCTGTCACATGTGCTCAGTGTGAACCTGCTTTCTTCTGTAAAGGGCACAGGGCGCCAATGGCGAATTTGCCAATGTTGGTGTTCTCTGGCAAATGCCTAACGTCCTGCACAGTGTTGGGCTGTAAGCACAACCCCCACCTATGGCTGTTGGGCCCTCATACCCCCCCTCATACCACCCGCTGGAGGTCATTTTGCAGGGCTCTGACAGTGCTTCTCCTGCTCCT
The DNA here is from genome assembly GCF_029499605.1 of Hyla sarda. Classification (NCBI taxonomy): domain Eukaryota; kingdom Metazoa; phylum Chordata; class Amphibia; order Anura; family Hylidae; genus Hyla; species Hyla sarda. The sequence continues at coordinate 323,445,476 of NC_079189.1, forward strand.
CCTTGCACAAAGGCGAATGTTGCGGTCCTGCTGCTGGGTTGTTGCCCTCCTACGGCCTCGTCCACGTCTCCTGATGTACTAGCCTGTCTCCTGGTAGTGCCTCCATGCTCTGCACATTACGCGGACAAACACAGCAAACCTTCTTGCCACAGCTCGCATTGATGTGCCATCCTGGATGAGCTGCACTACCTGAGCCACTTGTGTGGGTTGTAGACTCCATCTCATGCTACCACTAGAGGGAAAGCACTGCCAGCATTCAAAAGTGACCAAAGCATCAGCCAGTAAGCATAGGGACTGAGAAGTGGTCACCACCTGCAGAACCACTCCTTTATTGGGGGTGTCTTGCTAATTGCCTATAATTTCCACCTGTTGTCTGTTCCATTTGCACAACAGCATGTGAAATTGATTGTCAATCAGTGTTGCTTCCTGAGTGGACAATGTGATTTCACAGAAGTGTCATCGACTTAGAGTTACATTGTGTAGTTTAAGTGTTCCCTTTATTTTTTTAAACAGTGTATTTTGGAGTTTTTCACTAAAAGCGCTGTGTGTATCAACAAAAATGTACCACTAATAAAAATTACAATTTGTCAGGAAAAAAGCTATGTCATAATTGCTTTTCTCAGTAAAAGCATTTTAAAGTTATTACCACTTAAAGAGACACATGCCAGATAAAAATATTTGGGCCTGGTCATTAAGGTGGTACTCCGGGATACAAAAACGTATCCCCTTTCCTTAGGATAGGGGATGAGTGTCAGATCGTGGGGTTCCAACTGCTGGGACCCCGACAATATCCCATACGGAGCCCATGCTCTCCTCCTGTGTTCGACCACCACAGGAAGAGGCAGCCGACATGCCCCCTCAATGCAGCTCTATGGAAGAGCTGGGCCGCTTAACTCGCCAGCTCTTAACTCTTCAGCTCTCCCATACAGCTGCATTGAGGGGGCGTGTCAACCTCCGCTTCATGGAATGGTCAATGGACGTGCTCCATTTAGAAGGGGAGTCGGGGCCCGTTGCTCAGACCCCTCTGCGATCTGATACTTATCCTATCATTGGATATCATTTTGAAATGCTTTTACTGAGAAAAGCAATTCTGACATAGCTTTTTTTGTGACATGATGTAATTTATATTAGTGGTAAAGTTTTGTTGATACATGCAGTGTTTTTGGGGAAAAATGTTTTAAAATTTGAAAATTTCTAGCGTTTTTTTAATGATTTTTGGCGAATCACTGTGCAGTAAAAATTATATATGAAATATGTTGTCTTCATTTTGTGGCTGGGTATGGCTATGGCCATACCAAATACAAAATATATACATATATATATATATATATATATATATATATATATATATATATACATAAATAGAAGAAATGTGTGAGACAGCACCGGGGTTCGACCTCTGTGTCCATGGTTGCCCAAGCAGCCAGCCCAGGATAATTGTACAAGTAGTCCAAAATCACAGCACCAGACGGGTCATGGATCTTTAAAAAGCTGGGTTGTCTTTATTGTCCCCAAAACAAGAGCAACGTTTCGGCAGTAGTATTTTTCATTTTCACAACAAAATACTTTTTTTCCCCTTTTTTGTGTTGCCATATTCCGACAGCCATAACAATTTTTTATAGTGTGTTCGACCGCATTGTCTGAGGGCTTATTCTTTGCAAGACGAGCTGTACTTTTTAATGGTACCATTTTTTTGTCAATACATGCCACCATGACACCTTTTGATTACTTTCCTTTGACTCTTTGGGCCAAATATAGAAATTTTATAGTCCAAGTTATTATGAATGTGGTAATACCTATTATCGGGGCTGGTGCAAGGATTTTTGCCACCCTAGGCAAATGCTAATTTTGCCACCCTGACTGACTCTGTCCATCAGCTCCGCCCTTTGACACACCCTTCTTACTACTGGGGTGACACACTATAACATACCTCATCTTCATAGGCAATATATAGAGAGCTGACACTGGAACCACGGTCTATGGTAAGGAGCAGTTCATACAATATCGGACCTAGTTGATGGCAGCGAAGGTCTCGATGAATGGCTGTATGGCTCATGTGTAAATGGCTTCAGGTGGTGCTCACATTAATAGAAGGCAGTTCACATAGTGCAAATATTATCCAGAGAGAAAAGGAATAATGGAGCACTCACCCAATTAGGAGTCTTGCAACAAGTAGTTCATTCCGACATCGGATCACGTCCCTCGGTTAGGAGCAGGACAAAGGGGTACGGGCATGAAGCGAGGGGAAAATACCTCATCTTCATGTAATCACCTTACCATGTAATCACCTTACCACTGGGGTGACACACTGTAACAAACTCCCACCTCATATCTTCACCTTATTACTGGGTTGACACACTGTAACAAACTCCAACATCATATATTCACCTTACTATTGGGGTGACACAGTGTAAAAAAACCTTCCTCATGTACTCTCCTTATCTGCTGGGGTGAAACGGTAACAAACCTCCTCCTCATGTAATCTCCTAACTACTGGGGTGACACACAGCACAACAGTAGTGACTGCAGGAAACATGTGACCACCACTCCAGCTCAGCCCCGCCTTTTCCAGAGTATCATCAAAGGTCCTTCAGCCACAATCTCTCCTATCCTGCACGGCTGAGCACTGCCCCCAATATGTAACTGGTCACTGGATGGTGACATCATCAAATGTCATTCGTCATCACCATCTAGGAGGCCAGTATGTGGAGGAGGCAGAGGGAGGGATAAACATACTTCATGAGTAGGTCCTCTAGCCCTGGATGATCATATGGTCGTGCCGAGGAGGAGTGTGCAGCGGCAGTACTGCCCTCCTCTATCTGGAAGCCATCAGGAGCATATCACACACACAGTAAGGGCACGCCCTCATCAAGGGTGCACTCTAGGCAGCTGCCTACTCTGCCTAAGGCTAGAACCGTCTCTGCCTATTGTGTATAGGTTTTGTGTTTTTTTTTTTTTTGTGATAATACAAGGCTTTATTGTGAAGGGAGAAATTTATTTTATTTTTTATACTCAATTTATTATAAAACATTCTTTATAACTGTCAGTATTACACTGACATTCAGCTTCTGTACTCAGCAGACAGAAGAACAACAGTTGGATTCCTGCTGCCATGACAACCATCGGGACCCCGCAATTGCATTGCATGGTCCCTGATTTGGGACAGGGAAGGCCCCCTCCCCCTGTCAATCGTAAAGATGCAGTGGTCAGTACTCCGGATCTCCCATAGAGCTGCATTGAGGGTGTGTGTCAGCTGCTACTTTGTGCGGTGGCCAAATTGCCACATATAGGAAGAGAGCTGGGTCCCTTATGGGAGATTGCGTGGGTCCCAGTAGTCGGACCCCTGCGATCTGACACTTATCCCCTATTCTTAGGATAGGTTTTTTTTTATTTTTTTTTATCCCGGAGTACTCCTTTAAGGTAAAAACAAGCTGCATCCTTAAGGGGTTAAAAAAAACAAACTCAAAAAGCATGAAAATCTGTTTGCAATAACCCACTGACCTATAGACAGTGACGAGGAGTTGCTACTACAACTTCATTTTTTTATTTATTTATTATGTAACTGTGTGTATGTTGTGAGAGGAAGGTGGGGCAGAAATGATGGCTACAGTAACCTGGCTCAGAACACTGATCACATGATTACAGTACTATGGAAACTATACCATTAAGGTTAGATATTACATTAGAGCTGGTATTAAACACAAAATATGTAGACACTAAAAGTCTAGCTGTTCTTTATCTAATTCTAGTTGAGTACCCGGCGCTGCCCGTTTTTTTCTACCTTATCCTTGTGGGGCAGAAAAAGCAACAAAAGAGGAACCTTTTGTCCTCATATCCTGTCCTTAAATCCTGACCCCATATCCCCCCCCTCATATCCCCCCCAAAAATCCCCTCCTCATATTCCGACCTCATATCCTGTCCTCATATTTTGTCAACATATCTCGACCTCATATCCCGTCCTCATATCCCAACCTCATATCCTGTCCTTATATAACGACCTCATATCCCGTCCCCATATCTAATCCTCATATCCCGACCCCATATCCCATCCCCATATCTTGTCCCCATATTCCTTCCTCATATCCCATCCTCATATCCTGTCTTCATATCTAATCCTCACTTCTAATCCTCATATACCGTCCTTAGGTGGGGCTGAGTTGTCGTAAAGATATTGTAAGCTGAAATAAAAGGGGTGTGGCTTAAAGGGTGGACATGCCTTTGCAAGATGGGGCATGGAATGCGGAGCAGCCGGACTGACACATTCACCAGTAGATGCAAAGTGGAGCTTGTGGAGTAAGGCACCAGAAGCCTTGCAGGGGACTTGAAACAAAAACCCCATCCTTCACAAATGAGGGTAGGTTAGGGTTAAATTAACTATCCTATATTTTAAGTGGACATATAAGTAACATGTGACCGAGTATTATCGAAATATCTCCAGCCGTTTGGAAGTTACATATATTTCCCATAGACTTGCATGTGACTTTAAATAAAAACCCCGCCCCTGGCAAATGGGGGTGGGTAAGGGTAAATTACCTATCCTATGTTTGTTGTTGACATATTAGTAACATGTGCCAAGTTTCATGTTGATACAGTAAAATCTCCCTTAGCGGACACCTCCCAATAGGGGACACCTCCCAGAAAGTTTTTAATTCCCCAGCAGAGTCCCATAAGGCTTAATGTATTTGCACCCTCCGAATAGGGGACACTCCCAATATCGGTCGAGGACACACCCGAAAGGGCAGAAAACACTCCCAATGGGGAATAAACACTCCCAATAGGGGATAAAACACTCCCATTAGGGGACGAAACACTCCCAATAGGGGACAACCAGGCTTATGTGACCTTGGAGGCATAAGGGGTGATTAAAAAGCACTGGGAGATTCTACTGTAATATTCCTTTTTATTGTGTTTCATGGGTGAGTATGCTCTGGAGTGAGTACAGGACAGTATTCCATCATTTAGGAAGATTTTGAGCCTTTTTTCCCAATAGGGGATATCTCTTAATAGTGGGCACTTTTTTTTATTCCCCGTGAGTGTCCGCTATAGGGAGATTCTACTGCATCTTTAGCCATTTGGACGTGATGCTGAAACATACGCACACACATACACACATTGGGGGAGATTTATCAAAACCTGTCCAGAGGAAAAGTTGACCAGTTGCCTATAGCAACCAATCAGATCCCTTCTTTCACTGTCAGAGGCCTTTTCAAAAATGAAAGAAGCTATCTGATTGGTTGCACAAGGGTAACTCAGCAACTTTTCCTCTGGACAGGTTTTAATAAATCTCCCCCATTGAGTTTTATATATACATATATTATTTTTGTATTGGCATAAGATACCCTGAGATGAGTGGTCCATTATATTGTGCTTTGATAAAAAAAAAAATAAAATATATATATATATATATATATATATATATATATTATATATATATATATATATATATATATATATATAAATTTATATATTTTATATCCAGCATGATAGTATCCCATAAAAGATGTGTTCCCTCATTATTCCATATTTTAAAACATGTCCAGAACATAAAACACTGACTGACACATTTTGGCCTCACATGGCCGTTGTCCATCAAAGTTACAAAAACACTGCTACTAGTCAGCTGTTCAGTGACTTGGTTGGTTAATTGCATAATATGTAACACACGTCTACTGATCAGTGATGTATAGCTCAATTATAATATAATATATGAAGCAAATCACGAGTAAGCTCTGTGCACATGTCCACAGCCAGTACTTTTGTGGTGCTGCAAAATGTATTGTTTGTTTATAAATTCGTAGAATTGACACCATAACGTTTAATCTTGGATTTATAAAACTACAGAATTTTGTTTCTAATAGTCTGAGAGTCTTTTAGGTTCTTCATTCATGTGTCTTTTACAGAGGAGAGGCTTCTATCTGTCATATCTGCTATAAAGCCCAGACTGTGGAGTGCTGCAGTGATGGCTGACCTTCTGTAAGGTTTCCTCCTCTGCACACAGGATCTTTGGAGCATTGTCGGAGTGACTAATGGGTCACCTCCATAACAAAGGCCCTTCCCCCCAATTACTAAGTTTAGTGGGGCGATCAGCTCTAGGAACAGTCATGGTTGTTCCAAACTTCCTCCATTTAAGAATTATGCCACTGTCCTCTTGGGAAATTTCAGTACAAAAAAAATGCTTGTACCCTTCTCTAGATCTGTGCCTTCACACAATCCTGTCTCTGAGCTCTACAGGCAGATATTTCCGCCTTATGGCTTTTTTTTTTTGCTCTGATATGCATTTGTTAACATTTTCATTATGGTGTGTTGAGTGCACAATCATGGGAAAATGATTTTATTTCAACATAAAGCCTCATTATAACATATGCACTGAACATTTGTGGATGTCCAACTGACTTTAATGGAGTTACCTATAACAGTGTAGCACAGCAAGCTGTGCTCTTTCCAAAACTCCTATTAATGTCAATAAGAGTTATGCAAACTGCGCAAATTAGCCAGATCGGCTGTTTTCAGCTACTAAACCTCGGCTGAATAAATTGTCTAGAGGCCCTGCCACCTTTCCTTTAACCCCTTAATGGCCCCTGGGGTACACTTTTGAGGGTGGTATGAGGGCCCGACATCCACAGGTGGGGGCTGTGCTTACAGCCCAACACCATGCAGGATGTTTGGCATTTGCCAGAGAACACCAAGATTGGCAAATTCGCCACTGGCGCCCTGTGCTCTTCACAGATGAAAGCAGGTTCACACTGAGCACATGTGAAAGACATGACAGAGTCAGGAGACGCCGTGGAGAACATTCTGCTGCCTGCAACATCCTCTAGCATGATGAGTTTAGTGGTGGATCAGTAATGGTGTGGGGTGGCATTACTTTCGGGGGCACATCCCTCCATGTGCTTGCCAGAGGTAGCCTGATCGCCATTAACTACCGAGATGAGATCCATGGAACCCTTGTGAGACCATATGCTGGTGCGGTTTGCCCTGGGTTCCTCCTAATGCAAGACAATGCTAGGCCTCATGTGGCTGGAGTGTGTCAGCAGTTCATGCAAGAGAAAGGCATTGATGCTATGGGCTAGCCCGCCCGTTCCCCAGACCTGAATACAATTAAGCACATCTGGGACATCATGTCTCGCTCCATCCACCAACACCACATTGCACAACAGACTACCACCTCATCAGGAGCATGCCCAGCCGTTGTAGGGAGGTCATACGGGCACGTGGAGGCGACACATACTACTGAGCCTCATTTTGACTTGTTTTAAGGACATTACATCAAAGTTGGATCAGCCTGTAGTTTGGTTTTCCACTTTGATTTTGAGTGTGACTCCATATCCAGACCTCCATGGGTTGCCAAATTTGATTTCCATTGATAATTTTTGTGTGATTTTGTTGTCAGCACATTCAACTATGTAAAGACGAAAGTATTTCATACAATTAGTTAATTCATTCAGATCTAGGATGTGTTATCTTAGTGTTCCCTTAATTTTTTTGAGCAGTGTATTACATCCGAAAAAGACTTCTCTGACTGAGGATGTTCTCTCCTTCCTTCTTCTTTATCTGGCCAAGACAATTAAAATAATGTCTCCTGATGACTGCAGAATATTTCAAGACATCTGTGGCACCTCACTACTGCAGCCATTACCATCCTCAATAGCAACACAACCCCCATTATTTACACTGCCATGCTGCTGCTACTCAGCCTGTGGCTGCCCCATGTGCTCCCTGTTACCATAACTACTCGGCTGTCCAATACCCCTAAATATTATACTCCAGGTATGATAGAGCCTGAGCCCGGGGATAAACATCACAGCAGGGGAGTAACTACAAAATAATGGGCTCCAGACTAACTGTAAAATAAATGTGTTATTCAAAGATTCAAACAAATCACCTGTCCATGGAACCTGGCATACTCTAAGTATCTGATCAGTACTGTACGACTACAGGAACCACTGATCTGAAGAACGGGGTTCTTGTCCCCCAGGTGAATGGAGCAGCAGGACATGATCAATCGCCACTCCATCCATTCTCTATGGAACTTGAACATATATATTGCTGAGCGCTGAACTAAATGTGCAGAGATCCCTTAGAGAATGAATGGAGGGACAAGCAATCATGTGCTCTACTGCGACATTTACCTGGAGGACAGGGACCTCAAGATCAGTGGGGGTCCCAGTGGTCGGATCCCACCAATCAGATACTTACCACTTATTCGGTGGATAGGTGATGACTTTTAATTTAAGTATACAGACCTCAGATTGGACCAAAAGACTCATTTCCACACAATGCTCCCTATGGCACCCCCACATATACTACTTCTTTTGCCTCCCCCCCCCCATAAACTACTGGGGGCGCCCTTAGGGATGGGGGCCCTAGCTGTCCCCTTCTTCTAACACTGGCCTTTAACACTGGCTATATCTGTATATACATACATGCATGTATGGTGCACACATGCATTGACACACCCATAAGACACATGCATAAGCAGTGCACACATACCTACAGTCGTGGTCGTAAATGTTGGCACCCCTGAAATTTTTCAAGAAAATAAAGTATTTCTCACAGAAAAGGATTGCAGTAACACATGTTTTGCTATACACATGTTTATTCCCTTTGTGTGTATTGGAACAAAATCAAAAAAGGGAGGGAAAAAAGGAAATTGGACATAATGTCACACCAAACTCAAAAAATTGGGCTGGACAAAATTATTGGCACCCTTAACGTAATATTTGGTTGCACACCCTATGGAAAAAATAACTAAAATCAGTCACATCCTATAACCATCAATAAGCTTCTTACACCTCTCAGCCGGAATGTTGGACCACTCTTCCTTTGCAAACTGCTCCAGGTCTCTTATTGGAAGGGCGCCTTTTCCCAACAGCAATTTTAAAATCTCTCCACGGGTGTTCAATTGGATTTAGATCTGGACTCGTTGCTGGCCACTTCAGAACTCTCCAGCGCTTTGTTGCCATCCATTTCTGGGTGCTTTTTGACTTATGTTTGGGGTCATTGTCCTGCTGGAAGACCCAAGATCTTGGGTGCAAACCCAACTTTCTGACACTGGGCTGTACAGTGTGACCCAAAATCCATTGGGAATCCTCAAATTTCATGATGCCTTGTACACATTCAAGGCACCCAGTGCGAGAGGCAGCAAGACAACCCCAAAACATAATTGGACCTCCACCATATTTCACTGTAAGTACTGTGTTCTTTTCTTTGTAGGCCTTATTTTGTTTTCGGAAAACAGTAGAATGATGTGCTTTACCAAAAAGCTCTATCTTGGTCTAATCTGTCCACAAGATGTTTTCCCAGAAGGATTTTGGCTTACTTTGGCAAAATGTAGTCTTGCTTTTTTATGTCTCTGTGTCAGCAGTGAGGTCCTCCTGGGTCTCCCGCCATAGCATTTCATTTCATTTAAATGTCGACGGATAGTTTGTGCTCACACTGATGCTTTCTGAGCCTGCAGGAGAGCTTGAATATCTTTGGAACTTGTTTGAGGCTGTTTATAAACCATCCGGACTATCCTGAGTTGACACCTTTCATAAATTTTTCTCTTCTGTCCACGCCCAGGGAGATAAGCTACAGTGCCATGGGTTGCAAACTTCTTGATAATGTTGCGCACTGTGGACAAAGGCAAACCTAGATTCCTGGAGATGGACTTGTAACCTTGAGATTGTTCATATTTTTCCACAATTTTGGTTCTCAAGTCCTCAGACAGTTCTCTTCTCCTCTTTCTGTTGTCTATGCTTAGTGTGGCACACAGACACACAATGCAAAGGCTAAGTGTACGTCTCTCCTTTTTATCTGCTTTCTGGAGTGATTTTTATATTGCCCACACCTGTTACTTGCCCAGGTGAGTTTAAAGGAGCATCACATGCTTGAAACAATCTTATTTTACCACAATTTTGAAAGGGTGCCAATAATTTTGTCCAGCCCATTTTTGGAGTTAGGTGTGACATTATGTCCAATTTGCTTATTTTCCTCCCTTTTTTGGTTTAGTTCCAATACACACAAAGGGAATAATCATGTGTATAGCAAAACATGTGTTACTGCAATCCTTTTCTGTGAAAAGACAAGAAGCGCTCCATAGTGCATTAAAAGGGTTATGTAACTTAGCCGATATTATCGGATGCGCTTACCCAATAGGTTGTGCAAAGTCAGGCACAACACTGTAAAAGGTATTCAACAATGCAGCCAGTCCTACCACCGCAACGGTGTAGCAAATGTAGCAAAAAACCTCCAAACTCCACAAGGACTTGAATCGGCGCAGAATGGATGAGGAACAAGATCACTAAGCAATTTATTTGGAACAAAATAAATCGCCTAGTGATCTTCTTGTTCCTCATCCATTCCGCGCTGATTCAAGTCCTTGTGGAGTTTGGAGGTTTTTTGCTACAATCCTTTTCTGTGAGAAATACTTCATTTTCTAGAAAAAATTCAGGGGTGCCAACATTTACGGCCATGACTGTGTATATATATATATATATATATATATATATATATATATATATATATATATATAAATATATATATATATATATATATAAATATATATATACACACATACACTTATACACACATCATGGGCAGCAATGAAAACAAAGGGAGGCTGAGTGCAATGCCCAGGAAAGAGTGCATTCTTGTGTGCTCCCCATGTAACATCATGTGTGCAGCCAGCGCTGTGCTTTGCCGTGGAACTGCCCCCTTCTGCCAGCTCGAGGACTCAGGAACTGCCCTGTAAACCTTCTCCTCCTCCACATCCAAAACACGGCAGATTTACTAGAAAGTGCAGGGGAGGGGATTGAAAATACATATATGCCCACTGCTGCCGCCCCTCGCAAGGTACCACTCTGGGCACTGGCCATCTAGTGCCTAATGGCAAATACTGCCCTGCATAAAGTGTATTACTATTCCATCTGAAAAATTTTAATAGTGGAATCCTCTTAGAAAAATCTTGCAGTTGTCTGTATTTGACAGGTTTCCTGTCCTCTATGTGGTTGTAAATTGTTTGCTGTCAGGAGCAAATCTATGTATCAGTTTGCCTAAAATAGATTTACCACAGCAGTATATCTTGCTGCCATCTTACCTTTCAAGTCCGTTTATAAGCAATTCATTAATCTAATAGAATAATTGAATTTCTTTAAAAACATAATCTAGCGAACAGAGATCTCCCTGAGGTTTCCGTGTTTACGAAACTAAACAAAGGCAGAAGAGAACACGTTCCCACACATTGAGATGTTCTCCTCGGCATGAAGCATAGACATGTTTTCTTTAAATGTTCAAAGGGTACTCCACTGCCCCAGTCTTTGGAACATTTTGTTCTGAACACTTAAAGCGGGCGGCAGGGGGTTGTGATGTCACGGCCACGCCCCTCAATGCAAGTCTAGGGGGGGGCGTAGTGGATGCCATAGATTTGCATTGAGGGGGCGTGGTGTGACATCATGAGGAGTGTGGCCGTGATGTCACAACCCCCGCCATCTGCTCCCAGACTTCTAAATAAATGCCGGGTGCTGCACAGACATCACGGGTGTCCCAGCGGCAGGACCCCCGCAATCAGACATCTTATCCCCTATCCTTTGGATAGGGGATAAGATGTCTAGGGGCGGAGCACCCCTTTAAGCAAAGCAAATCTGACTTGCATGACAGTTAATGCCCTTTAAATTGTAAGATAATGCATATGCATATACAATAATGGTTCTCAAGCATCTGCTTTTTGTGCTATAAGAAAATAATTTTCTGCGACAATGATCACATGCAGCAACAATAAAAATACTAAATAAACTGTGGTACCCAGGAGGATAATGGTGTCTGGGGTGTTGCAGTGATAGTGTAGGGAATATTGATATTAACCCTTGTGGTGTCCCGGTACCCCGTATTTCATACATTACCTTGTGGTGAGGTCCCCAAAGACAGAGTGCCTAGGAATAGTGGGGGTCTTCTACCTTAGTTAGCCCCTCGTCACCCCATAATTAGTTAATATTTATGTAAAAAAAAAATTAAATATGTCTCTTAAAGATTCCTACCTTGTTAGCGTCGCAGGACCTGCGGGTCATGTGACCTGGTTTAGAACTCTATGGTTTGCTGAAGGACCTTTGGTGGTTCTCATGACATGTGATCACCCACAATGCAATGTAACGGTGAGTGACAGCTGATTGGACCAATCCAAACCGGCCAGTCCCTGCCCATATAAGGGAGCTGCGCCATCTTGATGCTCTCTTGGGTTGCTGACTCTGGATGAGGTAGGACCTCCGCAGCTTACAAACAATTAGTAGGCCAAAGCCTTGCAGCCTAGGCCTGCGCTAGAGACGGATAGTTCATACAATTCCCTGCTACCTCAGCAAGATCTCCGGACCTAATCAAACCCCTAAATCCGGAGGATCTATGCAAACACAATCCTCTAAAGCTAAAGTGAACTTTCCGGTCCTAAGCATCTGTCAATCACTGCTGTGCGGTTTCAATAGACTCTGTTATCTGGACTGTTACCGTTATTGCAAATACAGAAAATCTTCAGTAAAGATTGCGCAAGTTTTAAGTTCAGCACTGGTGTGGACAATCTATTTATTTCACACTCACCTATTGATCTTGGGAAGGGTGGCGATAGGCCCAGCATCATTACAGAGTTTTAACCCTCACCCTGGCGTCACGAGTGACAAGGGTTAACAGCGCCCTTTCAGTATCTAGAACAGCAACACCCCAACTAACCTACACCCCACAAGGCTTTTCACACAGTTCTGCACCACACCCTCAATTGTCGTGACGCCAGGGTGAGGTTTCCTCAATGTAATGGTCCTACTTCCAACCGTCCCACAAACGGCAGGGAGAAATAACGGAATGTCCACAGCGGATTTTATGAAGCAAACTTGAAGTAACTTTACTGCATATTTTATGCAACGGAATGGAACATAACAGTCTTTGTGAGAGAGAAAACCGCGGTACAAGTTCCTCACAGGTTTGCTGGGACTCCGGGATCAATGAGCTTTGGTGCTAGCCACTGTGCTACTATTTTTAGGAGATTTGAGTTTCTAGTAGTCACACAGAATTTGTAGGATTGAGCTTGGAGTAACTCACGGTTTTGTGGCTGCTGGACTAGGCTTGAGCTCTAGCTTGATTTGATATTTGTGCTGAGATGTGCTTGCTTGATAGTCCAGCAGGAAGAGAGAGAAGAGAGAATTTAGTGGCTGCAGCCCGTTATATATTAAGGGGGTGAGACAAAGCTCATTGGTCAGCAGACCCCTAAATCCTGACCCAGTGAACTCTGGGTATCACATAGCCTCTAAGGTCCTATACAGAGGTATTCCTATATAACATATTAAATATAAATGTGTATATATATATGTATATATAAATATATATATATATATATATATATATATATATATATATATATATATACATTAAATACCATTTATATGAGGCGACTAGGGGTCATCCCTACAGGGGAGCCCCACTGACATGGAGGGACTCTGGCTGAGGGGACCCTAGACAAAAGGACAGGATCAGGTCCTGTACCGGGACACCACAAAACAATGTAAGATATAGGCTTATGATAAGACTCCCATGATGAGCCTTACTTTGTAGAATCTGCACTGATGAGGGATCACAGCCCTAAACCATACAGCATATCCTGGATGCATAGCTGGCAAGAGAAGTATAATGAATAATTTGTCATACACTGTTCAGTAATAGTGTTGAGCGGCATAGGCCATATTCGAATTCGCGAATATTCGCGAATATATGGACGAATATTCGTCATATATTCGTGAATATTCGCATATTCGTTATATTCTCGTTTTATTTTCGCATATGCGAAAATTCGTGTATGCGAAAATCAACATATGTGAAAATTAGCATATACAAAATTAACATACGCGAAAATTTGCATATGCGAAAATTAGCATATGCTAATTTTTGCATATGCGAATTTTGCATGCCAGTCTCACACAGTAGTATTAGAGTCTTCTTTACACCACACAAGCTGGAAGCAGAGAGGGGTGATCACTGTGATGTGTACTGTGAAGAAAAAAAAAACAAAAAAAAAACGAATATTCGTAATTACGAATATATAGCGCTATATTCGCGAAATTCGCGAATTCGCGAATATGCGATATTCGCGAATAATATTCAAATTGTGAATATTCGCGAGTAACACTATTCAGTAACATACAGAATAGGCTTTTGGTTTTGACCTTTTTGTCAGAAATAGTACCATAACAATACATTTTCTTTAATAAAGGTAGTGCTGCCTTATCCTATACCTTAGTGATGTTTTTTTTTTAACCCACTACATAATAGGGTTTTGTTTTACTGTTAAATGATCCTTCCTCAAGCCTCTCTCCATATGTTGCACTTACTAAGCGTGAAACAATTGACATGCCCTTCTTAGAATAAAGATGTCCATCAATCAGCTCAACGCAGCAGGTCTAATTACTGTAACCCTCAGGGAGTGAGGCCACCTATTCAACTGAATAGTGAATGATATAATGTATGGCCTAGCTGAGTCAGTCAGAGCAGGTTATGCTCTTTCCTATGTCCCTCCATTGTGGCTCATAGAGCGGGATCAAATAAAACTGTTAAGGACTGTCCACAGGCTGCCTGACCAATTGTTGAACCAACTATTGCCAATTAAAATGGTTCATCATTTGTTGGTCATAACCTCTTTGTTCTTACTTAATGTTTACTTTGCGGAACGGAGAAAGAGGACATTGTCCAGTGCTGGTCTCATGCAAAAGATCTTTCTTTATTGAAGGTTAAAAGCCATATACAGGAGAATAAAGTGACGCGTTTCAGGTGCGTTAGAGGCACCCTTAATCGTACATGAGTATGAACAAAGAACAGACATTCTCTTATAGGGAAAACCACGTGACACCCGGAGGTGAAACACACAAATTGGTGATCTCACTGGGGCACATGTTAACCCTTAACATCACAAAATGAATCAAAGTACATAAAAACCTGTTCACACATAAAATGTAAAAAAGAAAAAATCTGTCATACAACATTTCCATATCTCATTAGGCTATAGGAAACTGTAAAAAAAACTATTGTCAATTGAGCACACAGATCGTATCAATAACCAAAGTGAGGGGGGAAACGTGTATTAGATGTTCAAGATGCACATATCTAAAACAAATCTGAACATGTGCATAGGAATGATATGTTGATGTATAATATATACTGTATATAAATAATCCAATATTGTTCAACCTATGCTCATGGCAGTAAAGATTTTAATAGATATATGTGGATTGTGGTGTTTTGCCTCAAAAAGTAAACCATTAAAGTAATGCAATAGATAACAAAAACCACCACAATAACATATAAAAAGGAGGATAACTGTAAAGGACTGTCCGCAGGCTGCCTGACCAATTGTTGAAGCTACTATTGCCAATTATAGTGGTTTATAACTTGTTGGTGATAACCTCTTTGTTCTTACTCATTGTTTACTTTGTGTTTGACAAGGATCTGTTTCTGATCACCATGTACTGTTTTACCCAAACACTCTCTTGTCCAAGAAGACAATACTGTATTACCATTCTGGGGCCTCACACTATCCAATCAAAGCTGCTAGTCTTGGTCAGTGAAGGGATTGGAGGGCCCCGGTCTGTGGATCTCTGACATCTGCCCCCCCCCCCCCCTGCGATCAGACACTAACCCCCAACCCTGCAAATGGGAATAAGTTTTGAATTAAAGGAGTAAACCTTTAATGGAGACATTTGGCGCAGATAGTACCAACAGAAGAAACAGATGGCAGCTACGGCACACAATATGTGAATCCTGTTAAGGGAATTCATCATTGTAGTTACACTGCTTTGTTGTGTATATTTGTTGGAATTTCTTTGTGCAAATGCCGATTTGCGCAAACATTTAGAGTTAATTTTTCATTTCTTCACCTTAAGTTATTTTATGAAATATGTGCTTTGACTTTTGCAGTGAGATAATACATGACATGCGCACAGGCAAACAATGGTAAAAATTACTTGGTTTACACATACAATAATAAATTCCCCCCAATGTGTTTATTGTCAACAATGGCCTTATGACTTTAACACCCAGCATTTATCAAGCTTTTGTATGCTTAATAAAGGATTAGTGAGACAGGTTATTAAACTGAATTAAAAAATTAAAAATATTACTTAAAGGGGTATTCCAGGGATTTTTTTTATATGACACTGTATAAAGTTAGTGTAGTTCATAATATGGTCTCGAAATTTTTATCTGATTTTCGCTCCAATATTTATTTTTAACACAATACAAAATTGCTCAGGTTGCAGTGCAGCCAAAACATGACATCACTAGTCAGGTGTGCAAGGGGAGCCTGTCATGCTTCAATAGATGGAGCGATCGCTGGGTGAAAGAGAGATCATTCAGCAACTAGATGTATTTTTGCAACAGCTTGGAGGCACTCTGGTTAGAAAACACTGATCTTTTGAATGGAATGCAGCTCATTTGTGTTTCAATGGGTGGGGTGGCTGATGTGTAGGAGGAAAGAAAGTGACCTCACACATACAAACAAGGAACTATGGGATTTGTAGTTTAAGAGAACGAACTCCAACAGGAAATACTCAGATCACAAAAAGATAGCTACAGCATTATGATAATGATAATGATAACATAACCATTTAGCTCCAAGACAAGCACAGATCCTTTTCTAAGCATGTCCATTACTGTATGCCAAATACCGGTACGTCATGAGTCCGCTCCCATTTTATAACGCGGGGCCACGGTGTGCGGGTTGGGCCCAGCCTCTAACAACGGGCGGGACCCGTGGCTAATAGCGCGGGGCACTGATCGCGGTACAGCGCGATATTAACCCTTTAGATGTGGCGTTCAAAGTTGATCGCTGCGTCTAAAGTGAAACTTAAATGTTGCCGTTAGCTCAGGGAGCTGTTCGGGATCGCCACATCCCAAACAGCTTACAGGACAGCCGGTCCCTATCTGCCTCCTTGCTGTCCGATTGCCGAATGACTGCTCAGTGCCTGAGATCCAGGAATGAGCAGTCAAGCGGCAGAATCATCGATCAATGGTTTCCCATGAGAAACCATTGAACGATGTAAAAGATCAGTGTGAGCAGTGTTATAGTCCCCTATGGGAGCTATAACACTGCAAAGAAAAAGTTCCCTAATAAAAGTTTGAATCACCCCCCTTTTCCCATTTATTTTCCCATTTAAAAAAATAACTGTGTAAATAAAAATAAACATATGTGGTATCGTCACATGCGCAAATGTCCGAATTATAAAAATATGTCATTAATTAACCAGCACGGCCAATGGCGTATGCGCAAAAAAAATCCTAGATCCAAAATAGTGTATTTTTGGTCACTTTTTATATGATGAAAAAATGAATAAAAAGCGATCAATAAGTCCTATCAATGCAAAAATGGTACTGTTAAAAACTTCAGATCACGGCGCGAAAACTGGCCCTATACCACCCCATACGCGGAAACATAAAAAAGTTATAGGGGTCAGAAGATGACAATTTTAAACGTATACATTTTCCTGCATGTAGATTTTTTCCAGAAGTACGACAATATCAAACCTATATAAGTAGGGTATCATTTTAATCATATGGACCTACAGAATATAGAGAAGGTGTCAGTTTTACCAAAAATGTACTGTGTAGAAACGGAAGCCCCCAAAAATTACAAAATTGTGTTTTGTTTTTTCAATTTTGTCTCGCAATGATTTTTTTTTTCGTTTCGTCGTAGATTTTTTGGGTAAAATGACTGAGGTCACTGCAAATTTGAATTGGTGGCACAAAAAATAAGCCATCATATGGATTTTTAGGTGCAAAATTGAAAGAGTTATGATTTTTTAAAGGTGAGGAGTAAAAAACAAAAATGCAAAAACGGGGGTTAATGTTTATTTTTAATATTCATTTATATTATCATGAAATAAGCAATAGTCAATTTTGTTGCTAAATCACATACTATTGACAGGGAAAGGCCAGTACAGCAGGAGAGATAAACATCCAGTACAATCGCTACTAACAAAGCTTTCTGCCCAGTCAAGTCTCACTTATAACTCACGTCTACCTCACAGTTTGAGAAGCACTGATCTACTGACATCTCTTCATGATAAATCAGAACATACATTTTCCCTTTCATATGCAGCCACATCTCATAAAGAAATACTGTGGGCAAAACGGATATATAGTGCAGGCCTCAGGGGTTGGTGCCTGACACAAGAATTCCTCCTGAGATATCCTTTAAATCCTATTTTATATATCTTCAGCCCTTGCACTAAATAACTAGATGTCAGTTTTGCTTGGAGCCTTCCTTTAAATTAAATTTGCAAGAATGAAAAGGTTTTTGGGCAGTTTTAAAACAATTTCTACAAGCTAGGACAAGGGTAAGCTCTGATAAGTGCGACGTAGCAAACAGTTCCTCTCTCTTTTGACAGCAGGAATTATGAGGAGTAGGAAATAATGTAGTGATGTCACTATGCTGTCTTCTTCTGTCACTAGCAGTAGGTGGTGAAAGACAGCAAATGCCCCCTGCCTGCAATGGTATTTTTGAATCTGGCCACCCCTGTTCCCTGGTTCTTAGGACCAGGGAACAGCAGTGGCCAGATTGTAAAATATTTTATCTGCTTAAAGATGCACTGTTTTTTATTTTTTTGTCTACCCAACAGAAAGGTGTCAGGATACTCACATGAGCTGGTCCTTCTTTCAAGGGGTAGCATTATTTTACCATTCCAATGCTGTTTCTGACTGGCTGAATGCTCACGTGTCCAGGTCACTGACTTTCCATAATTTACAGCCTATTGGCTGTAGACCAGACTGCTGCCTGTGTAGCTCTATGAGACTTGATCGAGCGTCTTGTAGAATTACGTAGGTGCCAGTGACTTTTGGTCTACAGCAAAGAAGCTGTAGATTATTACAGCAAAGAAGCTGTAGATTATTACAGCAAAGAAGCTGTAGATTAATACAGCAAAGAAGCTGTAGAGTCACGCACTAGGTTACGTGGGCATTCAGTGGGACGGGAACCTTGTTTGAACAGGGGGGGAAAAAAGTTTTTCTTGAAAGTAACAGGCAGGTTTCCGACCCTAGACATCTTATTCCCTATCTAAAGGATAAGGGATAAGATGTCTGATCATGAGTGTCCCACCACTGGGGACCCCTGCGATCTCCCTGCTGCACCTGGCGTTTGTTTAGAGCATTGGGTACAGTACGAGAGCGTCGGAGGCTCGTGACGTCATGGCCGTGCCCCCTCAATGCAAGTCTATAGGAGGGGGCGTGATGGCCGTCACGCCTCCTCCCATAGACTTGCATTAAGTGGGCATGGCCATGACATCACGATCGGGACGTGACCATGACGTCAGGAGCCTCCATTCTGCATCATCTGTCATCCGACATGGGGCAAAGCTTTCTCCGTGCACCGGATGTCTGGTGTGCCGCAGCCGAGAATGCGGGGGTCCCCAGCAGCGGGACCCCCCCAATCAGATATCTTATCCCCTATCCTTTGGATAGGGGATAAGATGTGCGGGGGCGGAGTACCTCTTTAAGTAAGTCCTCATGATAATATGTTCTGTTCTTATTTCATAGCCATGTTAAGGACCTCTAAAATAATTTTGTGCTTAAAACAGCAATTTGTTTTTTTGCTAGATGTGCTTTCCAGGGACACATTTATTTACCATTCACTGTACTGACATTTACAGGGGGAAATCCTAAAGCAGTTTCATTCAATGTTTTCTTAGATATGTTAAAACTGTACTGTAGTTGGCATTTTGTTACTAGACGGCAACAATGCTGTAGAAATGTCATCTGTGCAATGTGAGTGATTGAAAAAAATACATACATATGTCTGTCACGTATGGGCTGGGAAGGAGTGCATACTAATCTTGCCCACTCCCCAATCCCTCCCTACTTACGTACCTGCCCTAAACGACAGGTCCACAACCACGAAGACAGTCCCTTCCTGTATAAGTGAGGGGAGTAATAGTCAAAATAATAAACTACAATGACACTGACTCGGTCCGGGAACAGTGGGATTACAGACAGACTAACAAAATACGACTACATACTCACACAATAGTCCAGAGTCAACTAACCGCATCAAAGCCAGGAGAAGTCAAAGTACCAAGTCGCTAATACCAGAGAGAAGTCGAGATGAAAGCCAAAAGATGCTGGGTTATACAGGAGAGACAGGGAATACATGCTAGCTACTGGAGCAAAAGACAACATTGGCAACTCATAGGTGCTCTCATCAAGCAGTCAGCTGACCAGCTAGACAGCTAGCTGTAACCCGGCAACAAAACAAACAAAGAACCAATCAGAACCTTTTAACCCTATAGGTTCTGACAGTAACCCCCCCCCCCTTTTTTTTAAAAAGGGGCCACTGGACCCTTTAATTTGGGTTTCGGTTTGACCTGATGAGATCGTGGAACCTTTTTATCAAAGTGGAAGCATGAATAGAAGAGGCTGGAACCCACAATCTCTCCTTCGGACCATAACCTTTCCAATGAACCAAATACTGGAAAGAATTCTGTACCTTTCGACTGTCCAGTATTTTGGAGACCTCATACTCCAGTTCTCCGTTGACCTCAACTGGAGGAGGTGGAACCGGGACTGGAGTAAGAACATAACGTTTTAACAAAGAGGTCCAGTTTAGTGAACCAACATGCCCCCTGTAATTGATTAAACAAGTCTGGAATTAAAGGCAATGGATATTGATTTTTGACTGTGATCTTTTTCAGACCCTAATAATGAATACAAGGCCTAAGCCCTCCATCCTTCTTTGCTACAAAGAAGAACCCTGCTCCCATGGGAGAAACGGATGGATGAATATGAACCTTTTGTAAACTTGATTGAATATAATCCTTCATAGCTTCCCTTTCAGGACCAGAAAAATTATAAATTCCCCACTTAGGATACTTGGCATCAGGTACAAGTTCAATAGCACAGTCATAATCTTGGCGTGGGGGCAAATCAGAGGACACAAAAATCAGAAATAAATTCGGGTAGATTACTTTGGATCACACCGAGAGTTGCAACAGATATAGTAATGCATTTATTTATACATTCAGTCCCCCACTTGAAGAGTTCCCCAGAGGACCAATCAAAAACAGGATTGTGTTTCCTCAACCAAGGTAATCTCAAAATCACATTTACCAACAAATTTTCCAGAACATAAAATGTGATTTTTTCAAAATGCAGAGAACCCACCAGTAATCCCACCTCTGGAGTGGAAGAACTGACACTACCCCCTGACAAGGGTATATAATCCACTCCAGCAATTGGAATCGGGCTCTCCAGGTAAATTCAAATACTTAATAAAATTCAGATCAATAAAATTAGCAGCAGAACCAGAATCAACAAAGGCTTTACCAAATATTTTTCTTTTTTGAAAACATATTTGAACGGGTAACAAGATTTTAGAAGACGATTTCGGAGATACCTGTGTGCCCAAATGACCTCCCTGATTGTAATTTAGGTGCTGGCATTTCCCGGCTTCTGGCGTTTGGCGCAATTCTGGATCCAATGTCCCTTCTCTCCACAAATAAAATACATGTTGTTTTCTCTGCCGAGGAGATAACTTCTCTATTTGCATAGGTTCCTCAGAAGACACATGAGAGGTAGGAAAAGAAGATAACATGGAGGAAGGAGAGTGATGAACAGAAGAGACGGTACATTCTCGACTTCTTTCCCTCTTATGTCTGTCAAGTCGTACTGCTAAAGTCATGGCTTGTTCTAATGAATCAGGTGATGGATAACTTACAAGAACATCCTTAATAGCATCAGATAAACCAAGTCTGAACTGACACCTAAGAGCTGGATCATTCCAACCAGACACAGTACACCATTTCCCTAAAATTAGCACAGTACTCCTCAGCTGTTTTCCATCCCTTTGTATCCCCTTTTTGTTCCCTCATATGAGCAGCAGTATCCTAACTAGCCTTCACTGACGGCCACACTAGGCCGTGGTATATGCCATCTATATGTGCCCATTATCTGTATTACTTCTGGGCAAAAAACCCCATCTACACTATGCTAAACCCAGGATCCATGACGGCTATTGGCTCATACTTATAATCGCTGCATGCCACGAGCCTGCGCTGCTGTCAGCATCTTGACAGCAGGAACACATCAGTAGTTCTCACCGCAATGCCTCTTTTGACAGTGGTACTCGCCACCTCTTTCTTATAGGACGCCTCAGCAAGCTGGAGTACAGACGTTCACTGCGAGAATAGTGACAGCTGTACCCGCCCCTCATTCCTGATAGGACGTCTCCCGTCACGTGATTGCGCTGACGCGGCAGGTCATCGTATCCTCCGGCTCCAGCTCTGTCAAACATCCCCTGCAGATGTTGGCATCTGGAGGCCGGATGTTGCGATCTTCGAGCCTGTGATCGCTCCGTAACATCTATATAGTGTTCCTGCAAATATCGGAAATATCTGCCTTATCCACCCTGCATCTATATGTTTTACCCATTTTATTCACATCCTGATATGATTTATGTGAAAATTGTATGCCTCCACCAGACTGTGAATGTATGATGCAATACTATTGGCTCCGCCCCCTATTGTATTGGCACCAATTTTAAATGTATTTATACCCTGGCTTTGTCTATGTACCCCACACTGATCTGAGGAAGGGGGTGGCTCCCCTGAAACGCGTCATCTTTTACTGTACTTTGTTTTTATTTTACTTTTCTTTAAATAAACCACTCCAGTTGTTAATAGTAGTAGATAATATTCCTGGTCTGGACGTTACCTCTATTGGAACAGCAGCGCCATCCAAAGGGTTTTCTTCTTCTGCCTCTACCTACTTTCTACAGGATTGGATTACTCCTTTTCCTGCAACCCTAGGCACAGCAGCAGTTCCTGGTTTCCTCAGCTACCCACTCTGTTGGGTTATATGCAAATTTTACATTCACTCCAGGTAAGTGGTCGTTACCTAAGGGCTCACTAAGCCCATCCCTCCACCCTAGTTCTCTCAGGGTTTAAGTGGTAATACACGAGGCGCCCCCCACCGGTCTTTCTTTTTTCTCTCTCTTATAAATTTTTTAATTAAAAATAATTTTTAAAATAACCATATATGATTCTGTAACATGTAGAAATAGTTCTGTGAACTTAGCAGTGGCTTAGAAAGTATAAAAGATAAAGATTGAAATGGCCATCCAGTTCTTTTTCTACTATCCTCAAAGAACACTCTTTATAGATTTTGTAAATGTGTTAGCATTGGCCTATGTTCAAACCCCCCCTATTATTCTACACTTCGTCTCCCACTGGTCCCCATATGGCTGATTCCATTTTTTAAATTGGCATTGTTCCAGTGAGGTAATAAATTAAATAAACACAACTGTGTAAAAAAAATCATATTTAGTAATAATATAATATAAAATAATAATCATAATCACAACAATGCACAAATCAACACTTAATGTATTCTTTATATATGCGTCCTTCTGAGCATAATGTAATAAATCTATCCTTCTCTATTCTTTATGGATGTCCTTTGTATTTATAGTGTACCTTCATTGGCAATAGCTTGACAAAGTTAGAGTTATTCTCTGAACAAATATTCTGTTTCCTTTATCACAACTAACCCCTTTACCTTGATACATTTGGTAAGCAGCATATATAAAATTTCAGCAGCATGTATTTTTTTTATTTTATTTAAAATACAGCTATGAAGACTGTAGGAAACCAGTGTAAAAACATTATGTCTGCAATATGTCCATTTGATAATGAACAAAAGCTTTGAAAGCGTCCCTGAACAATGTAGATGCAATACATAAAAGATTTTCAGACCCAATTAAGTTAGCTATTCATTCCGTGGATGATGAATCACAGAAAGGCAGAAGGTAATGTCCTTGAAATATCTGATATAACACCCGTATGCATTGCCTGTGCAAATACAGTTTATACATTTCTATTATGCTTTGTGTGTAAAGGGTTAAAAAAAAAAAAAAAAAAGGAAAAGAACTGCTTAGCACGCCATGCTGCCAAGCAATTCCTCCTTCATGTCGCGCTCGCCATTTGTGAAACCAGCTGCGCAGTGGGGCTCCTCTGTAGCAAAACAAAAATATATCTTTTGTGCGTGCAGGTAGGATTTCTTCATGGAAACTGAGAGATTTCAGTTAAGTCAAGGACAAGAGCTTCAGTTACAAAATAAGACACTGAGATTATGGGAGAATTTCTTCTTATTCTGCAATGTATTTTTCCCCCCTGAATGTAGCCATTATTTGCACAGTAGTGCTTTAGCTGCTTAGCTTCAGAGCATGAATAAAAGATGGTTCTACATATCTGGATGTATTTGTTTTCATGAATGGAGATTAAATTAGATTAAAATGAAATTGCTTTGCTTTGGGCCTGTTTACACGTAGCAATTATCGGCTAGATGTGAGCGCTCGTACAATAACTGCCAAGTGTAAAGGATAAACAATTGAAATATTAGGCCTCATTTGTCACCACCGATATGTCACTAAAAACATGGACAATATTAACTGGTCAAGCTCAATTTATGCTTCTGAAAAAGCTCTAAAAAAATAAAGCCTGCATTGTGATTGGTTGTTCTGTTTAACTCTGTAACCCCCGCTTTACTGTTTTTAGACAGAGTCTGCTAGACAGAACAGGAGCGAGCACAGAGGAGTGCTAGGCCCGTCCTCACTTTCTCTACTTTTTATTAGTCTGGGCTTCATCTGGAACAAAGTTGATGCTGCAGATGGACAGGATTATGTTCTGGATGGTATGGGGACACCTATTGATATTTTTTATAAGCTAGTTTATTGAGAGTTGTAAAGAGAGAACATGGCTCCATAACAATATCTGGGAAGCAACCCAGGCCTAGAGACATAGAAATATATATCATACAAAAAATAAAAAATAAAAAGCAGAACAAACAGAACATGCACAAAAAGAAATAGCCCAATTGTGATGAAACCTCCCCATAAAAAAAAAAGAAAGAAAGGGGAAAATCAATATAGTGACATGGTGCACCTAAGATCAGGACAATGAGAGCAAGACAATTACGGCTCCCACACCTTCTGAAATCTCTCCACCCCATCCTCCCTAATGGCCAAGAGTTTCATAACATTAACACGTTCAATAAAGACATCCCAAAATAAGTCAGGTTGCTTCCATTGAGAGGCAATATGGATCCTGGCAGCCAACAACACAATATTAGACAAATGAAAAAGACTTATCGAAAAGGGTTCATCACTCAACAGACAAAAAGAGGCACAACATATAAAAAGATGCACAACATATAAAAGATGTTGCCAAGATGCACAACCTATAAAAGTTTTTGATTCTGAGAGTATCCATTTAAATTGTCCTGGATTTTAATTTTAATGACCCAGATGACCAGCTCTCATAATTTTAAGGTAATCTTATTAGGTGTATCCCTTATACTGCACTCACAGACTTAAAAGGTTATTCTAGGGAGTCATTTCTATGTATAATTCTGTATAAGCAAGTACTTAAGAAAATAATATATATATAATATTTAACTTTCTTAAGGACCAGGCCAATTTTTGTTTTTGCACTTTCATTTTTTCCTCCTCCCCTTCTAAAAATATTAACACTTAAAATTTTGCACCTACAGACCCATATGAGGGCTTGTTTTTTGCATCACCAATTGTACTGGGTAATGACATCATTTCATATCAAAATCTACGGCGAAACTAAAAGAAAAATATTTGCGGGGTGAAATAGAAAAAACTTTTGGGGGCTTCCTTTTCTACGCAGTGCACTTCTTGGTTAAAAATGACACCTTATCTTCATTCTGTAGGTCCATACGGTTACAAGGATACACAATTTATGTAGGTTTTATTTTATTTTACTACTTTAAAAAAAAAAAAAAAAAACAATGACTATGCACCAAAATGACTATGCTAAAAATTGTCCTCTTTTGACCCCCATTACTTTTTATTTTTCCACATACGGGGCTATATGAGGGCTCATTTTTTTGCACCGTGATCTTTAGTTTTTATCAGTACCATTTTTATTTTGATGGGACTTTTTAATTGCTTTTTATAATTTTTTTATGGTATATGAAGTGATCAAAAATGTGCAGTTTTGGATTTTTTTTTTTTTACGTGTACGCCATCAACTGTGCGGTTTAACTAACCTTTTATTTTAATAGTTCAGACATTTACGCACACGGCGATGCCACAAATGATTATGTTTATTTTTCATTACATTATTTTATTTAAAAATTGGGAAAAGGGGGGATTCAAACTTTTATTAGGAAGGGGTTAATTCACTTTTATTAACTTTTTTATTTTACAATTTTTTATTATTATATTATTATATTATAATATAATATTATTTAGTCCCTATAGGGGTTATAACATGCAATCTTATGATTGCATACACTATTTGGCGATGCCCAGTATTAATCGTGGGTCCTGGCTCTTGATAGCAGTTGGGACCCATCAGGTTTGAAGCATGCTCAGCTGGTGAGCACAAGTCAAACCCCGGTAATGGGACCAGGGCTTACCGGTACGCCCTCGGTCCTTAAGTACCAGGACAGGGCATACTTGTATGCTCTTCATCCTAAAGGTGTTAATGAATGCAAAAGCACTTTAAATGTGCATAAACTAATCACAAATAACACTCTTTAGGGTGTCATTTACATTTATTGTGTCATTCACATTAAATGGGTGGTCCAGGCTATCCAGATAGCACAACTCTTGTTCATGGGACCTACCTAGTATAATAGCTCATGTCTAGTTACTTTAGTTTGCTAAGATGGAGTACCAGACATATCCATGGTTAAAAGGATCCTGGAAATCCCTATAAAGGTAAAATCACATGAGTGGGATTTGCTTTACATTATTCCACAGCAAATTTGACCCATGATCGACAGATTTTTCACAATTTCGGCTTTTGAAAATAGCAGCGCCTGTACTTCTTTTTCACTTTACTGTGGTTTGCACTTTACTACATTTCACTACCAATTTTCCCTCCACAAATCCACATGAACATATGAAGAAAATATGGTGCTTGTGAACTTACCCTATCTCTAAATAGATATTTTACTTGTTTTTCAATTCCAATCCTTGACTTTTAATGTGAAGGTAAAGTTCATACATCCAGTCTGTCACTAAACTGGTAGAACTTGTATATTTGAGAGAATATATTGAAAATGTGGTCAATGTTTTAAGAATTATACATTTTCTTACATAAATGTTTTTTTTTAAATATTATAAAAATAGTCTGATTTACTAGCCCTACCGTTGTTTGTATTGAATTTAATATCCTCCAGCAGTGACTAACAGAAGCAAACTGCTGGAATCTGTTTGTGGGATGTAATGCGCTTTGATTGATTAATTGTATGGAAATGAAATGTTAGTTTGTTTGGTAAATGCATTCTCATTAGAACACAGGCGAACATACATACAGCGGATAGAATGATAGTGCCATACTGAATTAAAAAGAGGCCATGCATTCAGCGCGAGCCTGTGATCATTTATATGACATGACAGGAGCTGTTTTACCTGTAATAAAAGACAAAACAACAACAAACAACACACATCTGTGGCATAACCTGTGGAGCATGTCTTTTTATGCTTGTTGAAAGAATATTTTCATCTTGCCAAAGAAAACACTTCACTATAAGGTGACTTTAGTCCTTACCTGCCAGACAGTAATGGACATGCTTAGGAAGGCTCTAGCTGTCACGCCCCCTCCCGTAGGCTTGCAATGAGGGGCGGAGCGTAACGTCACAAAGGGGGGGAGGCGTGATGTCACACGCCTCCGGCCGTGTGGTCGCCGGTAATCAGACCCGGAGCGAACACGCTCCGTGGACTGATTACAAACGGGGTGCCGCGTGCAAGATCCCGGTGATCCCCAGCGGCAGGACTCCTGCGATCAGGCATCTTATCCCCTATCCTTTGGATAGGGGATAATATGTCTAAGCACCGGAGTACCCCTTTTATGGCTGCATTGTGAGTCTACTGCAACACTGTTGCTTACTTTGTGTGAAATGGCTATTTCCTGTTGGAGTTCACTCCCTCCAACTACAAGTCCCAGGATCCCTTGCTTGTAAGTGTGAGGTCACTTTTCTCCCTCCAACACATCAGTCACCCCACCCACAGCTGAGCACCCTTACATGCTGTGCTTGAAACTACAATTCCCTGCAGCCCTGTGGAGAATGATCTCCCTCCCACCCAGCGGTCGATAAATCCATTGAAGCTCTGTGTCAGGATTATTATGACGCTAATGTGGTCATGACGCCATTATGACCTTATGACCTATGGTTAACAAAATTCAAAATATGTGACCTGATGAATTGCCAAACATATAAACCATGCAATGCATGTCTCTGGGTGTGACTATTTACCCAGAATTGTTTAGTTCTAAAGTTTAGTAGTTTGGCGGTACTTTTTGCAATATCATAAATGATACACAAGTATTATAGAAAATGCAGATTTATTGGTTAAGAGTAATAAACATACATGAGAATGTAAACACAATGGCCCACATTTATCATTGTAGGTGTAATTGAAAAATTTTTTTACACCTTTTTTTTTGTGTGCTGGTAATGTGTAGGAGCACCACATTTATTAAATGGTCGCAGAGCATTTGATACATTTTGTGCAGGTCACATTTTCTGAAATCTTTCTCTTCACATACACCAAAAAGCTAAGCTAAATCTTTAGGAGCTAATGTTAGTAACTTACATCTGCATGGTATTAATTCTTAAAGAGATAGGAACATATGTAGAACATTAATAAAGCATTCTAAGCTTATCTTAGTAGTTACATTAAAATTAACATTACAGACAATGGTATCAGTTTGCAACAATAGTTAGGCAATATATCATATCATGGTATTACTCTGAGAGAAAATGTTATATCAGATTATAGAAGGAATGGGGCAAATATCTAATCTCTGGATATATTAAATCGAGGTGACTTATATGAACCCTCCAGCTACTTCTAACTAACCACACAATTCTGGCAGTACATATTTAAGTACAGATATAAAATCGGTGGTACTAAATTTGGACATTTTAGGTACAATACCATATTTATTATCTCTTAATACATTTGGAGGAATGCTTTCTTGATATCCCCTAGAAATATTTTTATTTATATCAAATTAGTTGGTGGAGGGTCAAAGACTATGATATAGTGCACTGAGAGGCATTGGCCACACGCGTCCTCTGCAGAAGGAGGTGATGTGGCCGGTATCCTACACTCTATTACAATCTCATCCTGGAGATTTTGAGAGATTATCCACGATCCTAATTTGATATACCGTATATACTCGAGTATAAGCCGACCCGAGTATAAGCCGAGACCCCTAATTTCAACCCAAAATCCCAGGAAAAGTTATTGACTCGAGTATAAGCCTAGGGTGGGAAATACCTCATCCCCCCCTGTCATCATCCAGACCCGTCATTAACATCCTCATCATCCCCTTGTCATCATCCCACACATCCCCCCTTCATCATCCCCTTGTCATCATCCCACACATCCCCTTATCATCCCACACATCCCCCTTTCATCATCCCCTTGTCATCATCCCACACATCCCCCCTTCATCATCCCCTTGTCATCATCCCACACATCCCCTTATCCCACACATCCCCCCTTCATCATCCCCTTGTCATCATCCCACACATCCCCTTATCCCACACATCCCCCCTTCATCATCCCCTTGTCATCATCCCACACATCCCCTTATCCCACACATCCCCCCTTCATCATCCCCTTGTCATCATCCCACACATCCCCTTATCCCACACATCCCCCCTTCATCATCCCCTTGTCATCATCCCACACATCCCCTTATCCCACACATCCCCCCTTCATCATCCCCTTGTCATCATCCCACACATCCCCCCTTCATCATCCCCTTGTCATCATCCCACACATCCCCCCTTCATCATCCCCTTGTAATCATCCCACACCCCCCCCCTTCATCATCCCCACCCCCCTTCATCATCCCCACACCCCCCCCCCCCTTCATCATCCTCTTCTCATCATTCGCCCTCAGTGGTCTTCAACCTGCGGACCTCCAGAGGTTTCAAAACTACAACTCCCAGCAAGCCCGGGCAGCCATCGGCTGTCCGGGCTTGCTGGGAGTTGTAGTTTTGAAACCTCCGGAGGTCCGCAGGTTGAAGACCACTGCGGCCTTCAACATGCGGACCTCCAGAGGTTTCAAAACTACAACTCCCAGCAAGCCCGGGCAGCCATCGGCTGTCCGGGCTTGCTGGGAGTTGTAGTTTTGAAACCTCCGGAGGTCCGCAGGTTGAAGACCACTGCGGCCTTCAACATCATCCAGCCCCCTCTCACCCCCTTTAGTTCTGAGTACTCACCTCCGCTCGGCGCTGGTCCGGTCCTGCAGGGCTGTCCGGTGAGGAGGTCGTCCGGTGAGGAGGTGGTCCGGGCTGCTATCTTCACCGGGGGCGCCTCTTCTCCGCGCTTCCGGCCCGGAATAGAGCCGTTGCCTAGACAACGACGTATCTGCGTCGTTGTCAAGGCAACGTGACTATTCTGAGGCCGGGCCCGAAGCGCTTAGAAGAGGCCTCCCCGGTGAAGATAGCAGCCCGGACCACCTCCTCACCGGACCACCTCCTTACCGGACAGCCCTGCAGGACCGGACCAGCGCCGAGCGGAGGTGAGTACTCAGAACTAAAGGGGGTGAGAGGGGGCTGGATGATGTTGAAGGCCGCAGTGGTCTTCAACCTGCGGACCTCCGGAGGTTTCAAAACTACAACTCCCAGCAAGCCCGGACAGCCGATGGCTGCCCGGGCTTGCTGGGAGTTGTAGTTTTGAAACCTCTGGAAGTCCGCAGGTTGAAGACCACTGCGGGTGGGGGAGTTCACTCGAGTATAAGCCGAGGGGGGTGTTTTCAGCACGAAAAATCGTGCTGAAAAACTCGGCTTATACTCGAGTATATACGGTAATTCCATCCCCATATTAAAATGATCTCAATCAAATAAGAATTAGCTTTATGCTATCAGATATATGTGGTATGTGAGACCTCTAACTTAAAGTAATGGGAAAGAGGGGAAGAAGGTGTAATTATAGGACCATTGTATAGTTACCGTACAGCCGTATTGCTGCATCTGATAGGACCTCTCTGGCTCCTCGTGGCCTTGTCTTTTGGATAACTTCCAAAGGAAGGCTTATTGGCCCATGATACCTTTGTGCCTCATGGTGCTTCTAGAAAGGCCCCCTTCTCTTTAGAGGAAGACTATATTATTTTTATTTAATACCTCCTGGTAGCATCTGATCTCCCTTGTGCCCCCATTATTCTCTAGAAGATTATACACTGCTCAAAAAACTAAGGGAATACTAACATAACAAATCCTAGATCTGAATGAATGAACTAATTGTATGAAATACTTTCGTCTTTAGTTGAATGTGCTGACAACAAAATCACACAAAAATTATCAAATTTATCAACCCATGGAGGTCTGGATATGGGGTCACACTCAAAATCAAAATAAAAAAACACACTTCAGGCTGAAACAAGCAAAGAAAACCAAGAGCGGCGGCAACACTTTGGATATAACTGAATACACACTGCTGGGGCTAAACTTCTCGCTTACCCGGTTCCTGATGTGGGGTGCGAAGACACAGATCCAATGTGACATGTATACTGGAAGAGAGAGAAAAATCCCACTCACCAGTCTAGGGAACACAAACAGCTTTATTCAGGAAAATGCACAGCATCAGTCATCATTCCATTCAGCGTGGGGTCAGGGGATTGGGCAAGTGGAACACAGGTGTGGGGTGTGTGCAGTAGGGCAACAACGTTACCTGCATGATGAATGATGCTGTGCATTTTCCTGAATAAAGCTGTTTGTGTTCCCTGGACGGGTGAGTGTGATTTTTCTTTCTCTTCATGTATACATACTACAGGCTGATCCAACTTTGATGTAATGTCCTTAAAACAAGTCAAAATGAGGTTCAGTAGTGTGTGCGGCCTCCACGTGCCCGTATGACCTACCTACAACGCCTGGGCATGCTCCTGATGAGTCTGTGGTGCAACATGGCGTTGGTGGATGGAGCGAGACATAATGTCCCAGATGTGCTCAATCGGATTCAGGTCTGGGGAACAGGCGGGCCAGTCCATAGCATGAATGCCTTCCTCTTGCAGTAACAGCTGATACACTCCAGCCACATGAGGTCTAGCATTGTCTTGCATTAGGAGGAACACAGGGCCAACCGCACCAGCATATGGTCTCACAAGGGGTCTAAGGATCTCATCTCGGTACCTAATGGGAGTCAGGCTACCTCTGGCAAGCACATGGAGGGATGTGCAGCCCCCCAAAGAAATGCCACCCCACACAATTACTGACCCATCGCCACACTGGTCATGCTGGAGGATGTTGCAGGCGGCAGAACATTCTCCACGGTGTCTCCAGACTCTGTCACATCTGTCACATGTGCTCAGTGTGAACCTGCTTTCATCTGTGAAGAGCACAGGGCGCCAGTGGCAAATTTGCCAATCTTGGTGTTCTCTGGCGAATGCCAAACCTCCTGCACGGTGTTGGGCTGTAGGCACAACCCCCACCTGTGGACCTCGGGCCCTCATACCACCCTTATGGAGTCTGTTTCTGACCGTTTGAGTGGACAGATGCACATTTGTGGCCTGCTGGAGGTCATTTTGCAGGGCTCTGGCAGTGCTCTTCCTGCTTCTCCTTGGACAAAGGTGGAGGAAGTGATCCTGCTGCTGGGTTGTTGCCCTCCTACGGCCTCCTCCACGTCTCCTGATGTACTGCCATGTCTCCTGGTAGTGCCTCCATGCTCTGGACACTACGCTGACAGACACAGCAAACCTACTTGCCACAGCTCGCATTGATGTGCCATCCTGGATGAGCTGCACTACCTGAGCAACTTGTGTGGGTTGTAGACTCCGTCTCATGCTACCACTTGATTGAAAGCACCGCCAGTATTCAAACATGACCAAAACATCAGCCAGAAAGCATAGGAACTGAGAAGTGGTCTGTGGTCACCACCCACAGAACCACTCCTTTATTGGGGGTGTCTTGCTAATTGCCTATAATTTCCAGCTGTTGTCTGTTCCATTTGCACAACAGCATGTGAAATTGCTTGTCAATCAGTGTTGCTTCCGGATTGGACAGTGTGATTTCACAGAAGTGTGATTGACTTGGAGTTACATTGTGTTGTTCCCTTTATTTTTTTGAGCAGTGTATAATTATTACATAATACCTCCTGCTGGTATTTTCTCTCCCATGTGCACCCCTTACTGTGGCCTGAAGATATATTCATAACCCATGGTTGTTTATTACCTATGCCCCTGGTATTAAACTCTTAACCAATAGGTACATAGGCAGCCCCCCTGGAACAGTGACAATACAATTCCTTCTAGGTGTCTCTATAACTCCACTTATCATGCCCAGGGCCCTATTCAGGGATTAAGGGTTTAAATAGTTCAATACCAAAAATATAAGTAAAATAAGGAGAGATATGACCTCTTAACTACACCTTTGTTTATAGATAATGTCTCATTATGAAGGACATTGTAGCTGGGACATTTAGAGATACCCCAAACAAAGCTGATATTGTGTTCTGAGAACCTCTTTTGTTATTGTGAAGAAATTAATGTGAGCAAGGGAAAAGGTATGATATAGAGCTTTTTAAAGCTCCGAAACATTTTTCAAGGGCAGGAGAGGTGTATGGAGTACTTAGGGAATATAATCTGAGTTATTTTAGAAAATATGGTTTGATGACAGATAGTCTGTAAGAAAAAAAAATGGTCTGCTCAAATTCAGAGAAGCAATAATGAAAAAAGGAGTTGGTTATCTGAGCCCTCCCAGGTCTGGTGATTAGGTGGTAAAAAATGTATTAATCCTAAAGGCTCAAAATATGCCTTTCCTCAAGGGGTTAAAGATACATCTAGTTAATGTGTCACTAAACTATCCAGAGACCACCATTGGGAAAATGATCAGTTCCCCTCTGTCTGACATATTCAGTACCTGCTGTTGTCCGTCCTTGCAATGTTTAAATTCTATTGGCACAGTTGTGTATCGTTAACAATCCCTTTTGCTCCAGCAAAGCAATTTTCCTAGTAGGAATAGTTGAATTATATAAGATAA
Organism: Hyla sarda; assembly: GCF_029499605.1. Classification (NCBI taxonomy): domain Eukaryota; kingdom Metazoa; phylum Chordata; class Amphibia; order Anura; family Hylidae; genus Hyla; species Hyla sarda. The sequence goes on from NC_079189.1 coordinate 323,479,490, forward strand.
AGTGAGTTTCTCTATGAAATAGGGAAGAAAGATCCACTGAGCAGCTGAGCTTTAGCAGATATAGCAGTGGAGAAAGATAGTATTCTATGACTTAGTCCCAAGTGAGCAGTGCGGTATATGTAACCAAATTCCCTCATTGCTGCCGCAAAGGTATTCATGGCAAAACTAAAAAAGAACAATCATTGTGCAAAAACATAAAAAAACTAACAAAAAAAAAAATGCTATTTTGTAACATTTGGGGGCTTCCATTTCTATGCAGTACATTTTTCAGTAAAAATTACACCGTCTTTTCATTCTGTAGGTCCATACAATTAAAATGATATCCTCCTATATAGGTTTGATTTTGTCGTACTTCTGGAAACAATCATAATTACATGCACGAAAATTAATACGTTTAAAAATGTCTTCTTCTGACCCCTATACCTTTTTTAATTTTTCCGCATACGGGGATGTATGAGGGCTCATTTTTTGCGCCATGACCTGAAGTTTTCATGGATACAAATTTTATTTTGAGTGGACTTTTTGATCGCTGCTTATTAATTTTTTTTATTAAATAAAAAAGTGACCAAAAATACGCTATTTTGGACTTTGGATTTGTTTTTACGTGTACGCCATTGAACGTGTGGTTTAATTAACAAAATATTTTTACAGTTCGGACATTTCTGCATGTGGCGATACCACATATGTTTATATTTATTTTTATTTACACAGTTTTGTTTTTTTTAATGGGAAAAGGGGGGTGATTCAAACTTTTATTAAGGAAGGGGTTAAATCATATTTATTAACTTTTTTTCTCTTTTTTCTGCAATATTATAGTCGCCATTGATTGCCCACACTGATCAATGGTTTTGGCGCTCAACTGCTCCTGCCTGGATCTCAGGCACGGAGCAGTCATTCGGCAATCAGACAACGAGGAGGCAGGTAGGGCCACTCCTTGTGTCTGATCGGGACACCGCGGTGGTCCCAATCAGCCTGACTGAGCTGCAGAGATTGCTTTTGCTTTCACTTTAGAAGCGGCGATCAAAGTTGTCTAAAGGGTTAATACCGGACATCACTGCGATCAATGATGTCCAGTATTAGCCACGGGTCCCGGCTACCGTTAGCCGCCAGGACCAACCCGATATGACACGGGGTGACCGCGTGACCCAGCATTATATCGCAGGAGCCGACACAGGATGTTAATATACATCTTGCATTGGTAAGGGGTTAAAGTGTACCTGTCGTTAACGAAAACTGTTTATATAATGTGGATATTACCATTATACTATATGTATATTTGTAATATACTTTGGTTGAAAAAATATATATTTTTGTCCCTACAGCTATTGTCTGTGTGTCTCTGTGAGGAGACAAATAGAGAAAGTGTGGGTGGACAAACAGGGCTCTGTGCCCTAAGGACAAGCAAGGCTCTGTACACTGAGGACAAGCAGGGCTCTGTGCACTGAGGACAAGCAGGACTCTGTACACTGAGGACAAGCAAGGCTCTGGACACTGAGGACAAGCAGGGCTCTGTACACTGAGGACAAGCAGGGCTCTGTGCATAGAGGACAAGCAGGGCTCTGTGCACAGAGGACAAGCAGGGCTCTGTGCACTGAGGACAAGCAGGGCTCTGTGCACTGAGGAGAAGCAGGGCTCTGTACACTGAGGACAAGCAGGGCTCTGTGCACTGAGGACAAGCAGGGCTCTGTACACTGAAGACAAGCAGGGCTCTGTGCAGTGAGGACAAGCAGGGCTCTGTACACTGAGGAGAAGCAGGGCTCTGTGCAGTGAGGACAAGCAGGGCTCTGTACACTAAGGAAAAGCAGGGCTCTGTGCAATGAGGACAAGCAGGGCTCTGTGCACTGAAGATAAGCAGGGCTCTGTACACTGAGGACAAGCAGAACTTTGTGCACTGAGGACAACCAGGGCTCTGTACACTGAGGACAAGCAGGGCTCTGTACACTGAGGACAAGCAGGGCTCTGTGCAGTGAGGACAAGCAGGGCTCTGTGCACTCAGGACAAGCAGGGCTCTGTGCAGTGAGGACAAGCAGGGCTCTGTGCAGTGAGGACAAGCAGGGTTCTGTGCACTGAGGACAAGCAGGGCTCTGTGCAGTGACGACAAGCAGGGCTCTGTGCACTGAGGACAAGCAGGGCTCTGTACACTGAGGAAAAGCAGGACTCTGTGCAGTGAGGACAAGCAGGGCTCTGTACACTGAGGACAAGCAGGGCTCTGTGCAGTGAGGACAAATAGGGCTCTGTACACTGAGGACAAGCAGGGCTCTGTACAGTGAGGACAAGCAGGGCTCTGTGCAGTGAGGACAAGCAGGGTTCTGTAAACTGAGGACAAGCAAAGACCCTGAAAACTAAGACCCCGACCAATCAAAACTTTTATATCATGACATAAGTTTTATAAAGTGACAGTAACATTACGTTTTCTTGTAGAAAGTAGTGCAATATATTCATATTAATTAGTTGATGAACAGTTCAGATAAATACTTTACACTTTCATAAATTTGTTTTAGAATAATTATTCCCTATGAAGTGACTTACAAACTTTCTCTGCTATAAAAAGCAGCACTAGATATCAATTCACACTTGAGGCAAAATAACATGTGCTGCTTCTAACACACAGATGTATGCTCATTCCCAGACAGAGATATGAGGCACTATGCTTTTTGAAATATCTGTACAGTGCTGAAGGCTTTATGTTAGATACAGTTCTCCAGATTCATGACTCTGGCTCATTAAAACAGAAATAATATTGTTAAGTAAAGGGAATTTTTAAAACATCTCTTATCCATTGATTCTGCAAAACATGAGTCATACGAACCCAGTGAGTTGATAAAATATTCTCCACCATTTAGTAATGGAAAAATTAGTCTTTTCCACTGGCCCCAAAGATCCAAAAGTAGCCACACATACTCAGATATCATTATGAATTAATCACAGATACTTCCATAGCAGTTTGTACTAGCCATACAGTATCCCATAACTATGTAACACCCACATATTTCACAAGTGCCAGCCATCAACTTTTCCACACAGCTTGTGGCAACCACAGATATCCCATAACAATTTGTACCCTGACGCAGAAACGTACTCAATGACAAAAAAGAAATAAAAATAAACCCACATTGCTGCAAACCTCCGCATGCAGTTATGTCTCAGGCAGATACGTAAAATATTACATGTGTAGTCTGATTAGACGCTGGGTCCTGCCACAGGAAGGTGTAAAAGTACTTCCCCACTGGTAATAATAAAGACTCTCAGAGGCTCCTTTTGGCTAGTGTATCTCTTGATGAGAGATCATTGATTGCTATACGTGCCTCTACAGTTCACTGGAATATTTACCCTAGTTAACAAACTACATCAACAACTTTGAGAATCAGGATGGTCATTTAGATGAATTGCCCACCCGCTAGGTTGTTCTGACTAAGCTGTTAGGAGGTGCTGGGAGCAGTGGTTAATTGAGGGCATGCACACAGCAGGTTCTGGACTGCCTAGACAGACCATCAGTAGAGAGGATAGTTTTATCCATCCACAAGCATAAGCATTTCTCACATTTTTCTTGTCCACCACCCAGACACAGGTGGCCAATTCATTACACACCTCTGTCTCTGCCCAAACAATTTTCAGGCACTTATCAGAAGGAAATTGGGTGTCAAAGAGCCCGCTACATGTCTTGCCATTGACAGTCCGCCACCATTGCCTTTGTGTGCAATAGTGTTGTGAATGAGAAAGCTGGACTGATTTTGGTTTTCTTTGGCATCTGATTATGGTTGTGCTTTAAGTAGGGAAGCTATGTGGTGAGTGCTTCAATCCTGTGGTGCGGAACACTACCTCCACTAATGATGTGAAGATCTAAAATCATGGTACTTACAGTCAGTTAACATTGATAAGGGAACACTTACAGCTCAGGATAGTCAATGTATCCTGCAGTGATATAGCAGGGATTCCTATTGCCATCTATTTGCAGGATAATGCTTGCCCACCTACAGCAAGGGTTTCCCAGGAATGACTCCTTAAAACTTCCTTGACCTGCCCACTCACCAGCTTTGTTGCCAGTTAAGCAATTATGGTGAGTCAGTTTCAGCAAACTACAAATGTACAAGCTCAACAGGGCCAGCTGCAACATCTGTGGGCAAATGTGCTACGTGATGCCATATGGAACCTCTATACCTCCATACCCAACCATATCTCATCTTATATCCAGTCTAGAATGTCCAACAGGATTATAAAGCCTCCTTTCAATTGTACAGTTTTCCCTAATAAATATATTCTTTCACTCACTTGCTAATATTTTAAATGATTAATTCGATTTCAACAACTCCTTTTTGGTGCATCATTTTTTTTGTCAATGAGTGTAGCTGTAGATCATGCTGCTGACACCTCACTTTTCAACTTCAGTCCGAACACTAAACTTTACCTTGCTCAGCAACAATAAATCTCTAAATAAAGGTAAGATGAGATGCTGTAATGCAAGATGTCATTTCTGTCACTTTTTCTGTTATATAAAGAACCCACAATTTTTTTCAATTTAAAAACAATTTGAAAACATTTCAAATTAAAGAAATACAACAAGGGTATTCCAGGAAAAACTTTTTTTTATTTTTTATTTCAACTGGCTCCAGAAAGTTAAACAGATTTGCAAATTATCTCTCATCAAATAAACTTTTGATATATTTTAGATTAATGAATGTTGAATAACTTTCCAATAGCATGTTAATGAAAAATATGCTTCTTTCTATTGTATTTTTCCCGATCAGTCCTGTCAGCAAGCATTTCTGACTCATGCTGGAGTCCTAAACACTCAGAGCTGCCAGCCTGCTTTGTTCACAGTCAAACAGGCTGTGAACAAAGCAGGCTGGCAGCTCTGCGTGTTCTCCTTTGTGAACAAAGCAGAATGGCAGCTCGTAGTGTTTAGGACTCCAGCATGAGTCTGAAATGCTTGCTGACAGGACTGATAGGGAGACCCCTAGTGGTCATTTCTTCAAAGTGGAAAATTAAATAGAAAGAAGCATATTTTTTTAATAACATGCAATTGTAAAGTTATTCTGCATACATTAATATTTAATATATCAAAAGTTTTTTTGATGAGAGGTACCCTTTAAAAAATTTTAATCCTTCCAATAATTATCAGCTTCTGAAATTGAGTTGTTCTTTTCTGTCTGGCAACAGTGCTCTCTGCTGACATCTTTGCTTGTATCGGGAACTGCACAGAGTAGAAGAGGTTTGCTATGGATATTTCCCTTTACTCTGGACAGTTCCCGAGACAGGTGTCATCAGAGAGCACTTAGACAGAAAAGAACTCAACTTCAGCAGCTCACAAGTACTGAAAGGATTAGGATTTTTTAATAGAAGTCATTTACATATCTGTTTAACTTTCTAGAGCCTATTGCTACCACACCTCTCTTTTCTTAAGTCTAAAGCTTTCTCGGCTGCAGCACCCACCTGTTGCAGCTTCCGGCAGCGATGGAGGCTCTCATCCTAACGCCTCACAGCCACGGTGTCGGGAGATCGTGATGTCACGACTCAATGCAAGTCTATGGGAGGGGGTGTGACGGCTGCCTATGCCCCCTCCCATAGACTTGCATTGAGGGTCGGGGCGTGATATCACACGGGGGCGGAGTCATGACATCACAATCTCACGTCACCGTGGTCGGGAGCCGAAGCCTCCAGCATTTCCAGAAGTTGCAACAGGTGGGTGCTGTAGCCGAGATCCCGGGGGTCCCCAGCGGCGGGACCCCTGCGATCTGACATCTTATCCCCTATCCTTTGGATAGGGGATAAGATGTCTAGGGGCGGAGTACCCCTTTAAGCCCTCAACTGTGTTTGCCTATGCTGCAATGTCTTTGGAGGAGTGGAGCCTTGTGTAGGTTCATATCTCCCTGAGATAGCAATCTACCCTTTCAAAATGACTATTATCTGCATAATGGTTATTTCAATGTTTTTCCAGGTTATTTTTAGTAGAAAATATGAAGGATACCGAGTTGTAGCTTTAATAAGGATGGAAAAGTGTGCCGATATAATAACTATGTGAAACAAGCCTCATGGCAACAGCTTTACTTTTTGCTAAAGTTATAGTACATACAGGTGTTCACATAACTTAAATGGGGCTTCAGGATATAACATTAATGGCCTATTCTTATAATGGACTGTCTATGAATGCTTAATGAGATCCTTACTAATAAGCAGAATGAAGGGGTATCGGCACTTAGCTCCATTTACTATAGTACCGGATAGAAAACACGCTCATATAGAAGTTACTGTGTCTTGTGCTACAGTAAATGGGCTTTGGCAAACCTGCCTCTTTATTGTTCTGATCAGTGGGATTTCCTAAGGTTAGGCTGGAATGTTGGAAAACCCCTTAAGCTTATGGCTATGGCTCCAAAACATTGTTTGTAATCCCCTGTTGTTTTCTCACTGCTTCCAACAATAGTGACCAAAAGCTAGAATGGATTCTTCTCTAACAACCTGTCACATGAAAGCACTAGAGATGTAGGTCTATAGTTTGCCAATGGCAGCTAAAAATGAAGACGTCTGTTATTTGTTATAAACTGGTGGCTGATTCCTCTTGTGTGATTCGCAGAATTGGAATAGCACTAGTCGTGGGCTATTTTGTTTAATATCCTGTTAAATTCTTTACAAAACTATAATGCTATCTGTTTATTTGAGGCCACAATGTTGCAAAATAAAATCAAACATCCCGCTACAAAATAAAATATGAATCACACAGAATTATAGCATCATTTCACTGAAGGGTCTTAACCCCTTAAGGACGCAGGGTTTTTCTGTTTTTGCACTTTCATTTTTTCCTCATCACTTTCTAAAGATCATAACGCTTTCAATTTTGCACCTACAGACCCATATGAGGGCTTATTTTTGCGCCACCAATTGTACTTTGTAATGATATCAATCATTTCACCAGAAAATTTTCAGCAAATCCCGAAAAATATATTTGTGGGGCAAAATTGGAAAAAAAAATGCCATTTTGTAATTTTTGGGGGCTTCTGATTCTACCCAGTGCACTTTTCAGTAAAAATGACACCATATTTTTATTCTGTAGGTCCATACGGTTACAAAGATACCCAATTTATATATGCTTTATTTATTTTACTACTTTAAAAAAATTATAACTACATGCACTAAAATTGTCCTATTCTGACCCCATATAACTTTTTTTTATATGCCCACTCTGTAGCCACTTTGCCCCCCTTGGAAGTCATAATGACAACTATTTAGCCAGTACCCCTATGACCCCTGTACAGTCATAATGCCCCCTCTGTAGCCACTATGCCATCCTGTACAGTCCTTATGCCCCCCTTGTACAGTCATAATGCCCCTCTGTAGCCACTATGCCCTCCTGTACAGTCATTATGCCTTATGCCCCCTGTCCAGTCATAATGTCCCACCACCCGTTGTAACTAGCCTGATATCATATGCCCTCTCTATTCTTAAGGACCCCTCTTTGAACTCTAATATGCCCCCTCAGAGCCAGACACCAGAATAAAACTATCCCCATCATGAAATAGATGGACCTACAGAAACAGAACCAGACCGCAAATCCGAGTAAATGACACCTCATTTTAATCCAGTTCACCAATAACCCAGTGTATTGGGTTTAGTGTGAGTGAACCTGCTGTCAGTTTCCCTTTAAAGCAGTACTATGGTGTTTTTTTTTTTTTTTTACTATGCCTCTGTGCTTGGGCTGTCAAACGAAACCAAACAAACGTTAACTCACCTTCCTATGTTCCCCTGTTGTGTCGATATCGGTGTCCTGTTCACTGGTCTCTGTCTTCTTCCACTTCCGGTGAATCACGCTGCACTCGGAGCATATCACTACGCTGAGTGCAGTGTGACTCACCGTCTCACAGGAAGCGGAGGAAGACAGGGGCCGGAGAACGGGACACCAATATGGGCGCAACGGGGGAATGTAGGAAGGTGAGTTAAAGTTTGTTTTGTTTCATTTTGCAGCCTGGGCACAAAGGGATAATAAAAGAAACACACCATAGTACTCCTTTAATATTTATATATATCTTTCATTTCTGCTTGAATATAGAGCTTTTTTTTTTCATAATCCTGAGGCATCTTATTTTTACTAACAGTTCATAACTTATCTCATTATGAGGACTAAAGATTCGGGTGGACTTTGGTTGTCTGGTTGTACAGTATTCTTTATTAAATATACTTTAGAGTGTAATTCCTTCTGGAAGAACTAAATAAAATGAGATGCTAGTAAAGATTTTGACCTGATGTACAGCATCAATCCTTGTTTATACAGACACGGAATACAATCCCTGTATACTACTGGATGAAAACAAGACCCTACACAATTCTCTACTGCGATACAAGAGTATTTTGTTTGGGAATAGAGATGTGTGAATTGTTTGGACACAAAAACATCTAAAAATATCTGAGGTTCAGCAAATCTGTGCATTTGGAATTTTAAAATAGGAGTATGAGGAAGGAGGATCAGATGACTGGGTGGAGGCCTGGATTTGTTGTTAGCACTGTACACTCAAATTTAGGGCCAAATATTGTTTTATTCTGCGTCAAGCAAATGTTTACACTGCTTTCTTACAGGAATATAAACTACCTGCTGATAGAACTGTGCACTCTTTATTGCTCTGCAAAATCTAAGTGTTCTAAAGTCTTCTCATACTTCATTTAATCACTGCATGGGGGTAATATTTTCTCTTGGTATAGCTGTTTTTTTTTTTTATAACTATGTGCTGTTGGTCTAATATTTGAGCATTTGAGGCCCTGCTTTTAATTTTGCCCATGGCCACACTATATCTACAACCAGTCCTGTTCACGTGCACATAGGGGGAGAGGGACTGGTGCATCCAATTATTTCTGTGTCCATGAGCTGCCCCCATGGGTATGGATGCTGGTGTGCTCTGGTATTATGTCATAGAGAACAATCCTGTAGGCATCTCAGCTCCAGAAAAACTTTTTTAGTTTTAGCATCAGAAATCTGAAACATACCATAAGAATTGTGAGCAGGTTTTCATTTTTTAGGTGATTCACTGTACTTTTGCTTGTATATCAGCCCCACACATTATACCTATTAAAGATAATAGGACACTATTTTGCTCCGAAATCTGCTTCGGCTTCATGCCAATGTTCACATTGTGAACATGCTCTTAGAGTTGCGCAGAATAGCTGTCATTGTGGCTGCATGCCAGAGAACTACAGGCATTTAGCATAGGCAATTCATGCGGTTGGTTACAACCATTTTACGGGTTTGGTTTGTCCACTCTAGGGATGTTGGAGCCCATTAAAAAAACTATTTTTAGTTAAACCCCTGTCCTGTTCTTCTCTCTGAAATTGTTAGTTGTTTCAAATATTCCCATTTTCTTTTGACTAAGCAAGTATTTATAGAATGTCATTATACTTTTGTCCTTCTCAAAGTGAAAATGTAAATCCTTTTGCTGGTGTTAAAGGAGTTGTCCAGCAAAACTATTTTTTTCAACAGACGTGCTCAGGTTGTGTGATAACATAAGAAAGCCTGTACTTACCCCACCTTGTTCCCCTGCAGCCTTGTTATCATGGTGCCTGGTCTCCGTTGAACTTCATTTCATGATGCTGCAGGTTATATGTCACATATGTCACATGGCTGTGATGGAACATGTTGCAGCCATTGATTGGCTGAGTAAAAATGTGACATATTATGTGCAGCATCATGAAGCAAAGTTCAACTGAGACCAGGCACCATGATAAGACTGCAGGGGGACAAGGGAGGTAAGTACAAGCTTTCTTATGTTATTTCACAGCCTGGGCATATTTCTTACACAACTTTTCGTTGCAGTTTGGTCCATTCTGAATCAGAAACAGCCTCTGAATCTAGACCAAAACAGACCAATAATTCAATAGAATTGGACCCAAAATTAATTTTAAAAAGATACCCTATGTATCCCATTAGGATACATAAGGTGTAGATACCAGTGTAGTTGTGACGAATGGATCGAAAGGAAGGCTAGTGATCCGTTTGTAAAGGATCTACTGAAGGACAACTGACATACAAGGGTAAATTCAGGGATAAGTGGTGAAACTGTTTCCGATAACCTACTTAGTTATTAGGAGCTGCTGATACTGAGAAAACTGTAGAGCCATGGTCTTTATTTCTATTTATATTAATATGTATGTTTGAATATGTTGGTATGTTTATGTGCTATTTCTTTTTGCTATGAACTATGAAATGCTGGCTGCTACATTAAATGCAATGTTAACTGACCCAAAAATAGGTTAAAAATCTTTACAGCTTTCTTTTCTTTTCTGTTCCAGACATTTTAGGTATCACAGACCTTTCCAACTGAAAGGAAATGGCTTTGGAGAACAATACCCATCGCAGTTATTCAATTATACCATGCTTCATCTTTGTGGAGGTAAGTGCTATGTTTCTTCTTAGAAAGTGGCAGGGTTGCTATGGTTACAGTTGCAGTTCAGGAAACATTTGACTGTAAGGCTTCATCCACAGTAGATATCTACCTGTTTTTATAGTTATTATATTGCATGTGTCCCTGAAAACATCTTATAGAGCAGCTGGACAACAAGTCATAGATGGCAATCTGTGTACAGAACATATGCAATCCTGTCTTATAAAATGGATCAATAATAAAGTGTAAACAAAAAGTATCAGATTTGTAGATCAATAAAACAATAGAAACCAATAATAAAGGCAATCGCGTAGATTTGTACATGGCTGTAGCCTCATAGATGCTATTTATTCCCTGAATGTGACTTTGAAGCCAATAGTATACACAACATTACTATTACATTAGCAGTGACAGCAGATTTTGTCACTCTCTGGCCATTAAATTCACGAGACTACATGGAACATGAATGAACAGATGCTGATCTGTCACAGTGAGTGTCATTTGGTCTCGGTGCCAGGAGTGATAACAACATGTCATGCAGGGTTCACATCATGGCAGTGGTTTACAGAGATGTCACATGAACCAAACATAGTCCAATGATTGATGAGCTGGAGGGGATCACGGAATTCACAAGCAGATATTGTAGACAGACAAAATGATGCTATGTGATTTTTTTTTTTTTTTTAGATATACTGTATTACAGAAGACAGTCTTGTATTCTAAACCATAAAACAATCTATTATATATTATGTTTTTTCTTTTTGTAGGACTCATGTAGAAATGTGGTAACCACAGGATGGATGGGTGTATTAGTAGCCATATAGTAATCTATTGTATCAGAGTAGATTGAATACCTGAATGCCCTCCTGTTGTGGTCACAGCAATTTTTGTAATGGGAAAGGCGTGGGGGGGAGGTGGTAGGTGGTGACAGCTCATGTAATAGTAGTCCTTGACCCTGAGACATTCAGGTCTGGATAAGTTTAGATAACATTAACTCTACCACACAGGCCAGATACGATTAACTTCACTGACAGGGGTCTTTGCAGCTTGGCACACGCTGGTGCACATGTAAAAGTAATTTGTTATGCATGGTTAGTTGCATTATAATACACGCTCGCAGGGTGTAAGGTGGTAAAGGCTTGTAAGAATGGTGGCACTGGCTCTGGCCGGAAGCCTACTAAGAGTCCAATGAAAACAGACGAGCGCTTGCCCAGACCCTCTCTTCTAACTTGAAGTGAATCTCCTTCTTGGAGTAGGAAAATAAGTTTAGAACAGACAACCTTTCAGCTTGTATTGGAGACAGTTCTTGAATGTATATTAACTCCACATGTAGTTTACTCTGAGTAACCCAGAGCTGATTTAAGTTGGTTAGCAACTTGAACAGGATCCTCTGGCAGAGTCAGGGCTAGCTAAACTTTGTACGGCATTCTTGCTGGCAGGAAGCAGCTTACAGGGGCCGCTTCTTGGGCCTGAGCCAGGTTACAATACTAACTAGATTAAACTGTATCCAGCCCTCTGAGGAGTGAAGGTTGGACTTAGGGGATGCCTCCCACAGAACTTTCTAGAGGCTTTTAGGAAGAAGCCTGTTTGAGGGACTTTCATGTGACCTACTGCTCATATGCATTTACACCAGTGTATTTCACCGGTGTTGGCCGCACAGCGAAAGTGAACCATTGCATGACTTAAAAAGTGTTGGCTAAAAAAAAACTTTCTATGTTGCTGGGGGCAGCTGTAAAAAAAACACTTGCTTTCCTACCTTGGTTATCCTTTTAGGGCATATTGATAAAATGGAGGGGGAAATGACCACTTGGGACCTTCTCCATGAATCAGAATAGAGAGTTGGTCTTTAATCTGCTCTGTTATTTGAATAACAGCCATAGCATGATATGTCCTCCGCAGCAGCTGCATTGTCCTACCAAAATCAGCAGCTGTAAAACAAAGGCTCTTGGAATCCCAGTTCTCATGGTTCTCAGATACTTCTCAGCTGTCCTGTAAATAGGCCATAAGTGGTCATTATAAGAAAACACTTTCAATGTGTCATTGGTTTGCAAATATATGTATTTACAAAAATCATCCGTGTGCCATGCTTACCAATGTATTGTACCATCTTATAAAACAACTATGTACCTTGATGTAGTCATGAATTGTACACGGCTATATCAAGCTATATTTCTCACCCTTACTGTTCTGTATTAACTTTTTCCATACAAAGTTCTGTATGTTCAGTAAAATTGTATGTACAATGGTAAAGTCGATTCCATTGGTTCAGTATGCAACCGATCTCCTGTAAAACACAATGACCACTTATTGGACACAATTATTTTTTCCTAACAACTCCAAAACTTTACACAATATGTCAAGGTCTAGAAAGTCTACAACACTACAATACTCCAACATTTCCAGTGGTCAACTCTGCCGCATCTTCTGTGACAAGATTAATAAACTGTGAGGTCTGGGATATCTCTTATTACGCAGCACTTCACACTAAATTGTCCTCTACATCCTCTAACCATCCGACAGGCTCATAAGGAACTCATAACATATACTCACATATAATTCCAATAGTGCTTTGAAATGTCAAGCATGTAGTATGTGTCTCTTTCACTTAAAGGGGTTCTCCGGTGCTTAGACATTTTATCCACTATCCAAAGGATAGGGATAAGATGCCTGATCGCGGGAGTCCCGCCGCTGGGGACCACGTTTGTAATCAGTCCCCGTAGCGTGTTCGCTCCGGGTCTGATTACCGACGACCACAAGGCCAGCGGTGTGTGATGTCACGCTCCGCCCCTCAATGCAAGCCTAAGGGAGGGGGGCGTGACAGCCTCCCGTAGGCTTGCATTGAGGGGTGGAGCATGACGTCACATGCCGCCGGCCCTGTGGTCGTCGGTAATCAGACCCGGAGCAAACACGCTACGGGGACTGATTACAAAAGGGGTGCCGCGTGCATGATCACGGGGGTCCCCAGCGGCGGGACTTCCGCGATCAGGCATCTTATCCCTATCCTTTGGATAGGGGATAAGATATCTAAGCACCAGAGTACCCCTTTAAAGGGTAATACTGCTCTATCTGTCCATGGTGCTGAACCTAATGACAGGCTCACTTAGGCTTACATATCAGTGCCAATGATAATAGCACAATTTATACTTTATAAAGGAATACTATAAAATGAATATACGTGTGTTGTGAACAATTGTTAAAATATTCGTCAATTTATTGACTAAAATAGCAACATAAACATATCAACACTAATGATCAAAAATTAGGAAGATTTCTGTAAATAATGAAACAATTTATGTTTGTTCCATTGTTAGTTAGCCATCTGCATCAGATGATCCTGGTTTGGTGTCAGGCAAACTTTTTTTTATTCTAATTCATGTTTAAATCCTGACTGCTCAGGCAACAACAAGTGTTGGAGCTCAAAACAGACAAGTGGTCAGGACGACTCTTTTTGCATCTTTTCTGCTTCATCTTGGATGCCATTCAGTATTCTTGGTAAAATTTTGGGGTGATGTCATAACCCTTTTCCTGCATAAAGATTATCCCCTTGCCATGCACAGGGGCCCATGAATCTAGTAATCTGTGGAAATGTATTTGTAAGATAGTGTATCATAAGAATTATTGGAGGTATTTGCAGTCACAATCTAAATTCCAAAACAGCCTATCAATAAGTTTTTGAGTCTAGAAGCAAACCAAAGAAAACCCACTGAAAGAACATGCAAACTCTGCTCTCGGCCAGATTGAACCAATGACCAAATGAATGGAACATTTATATGGAGTTTGCCAATCAAGTAGTCTTTTTAAAGAAGTTATCCAAAGATTAAAACTTATCCATAGGATAGGTATAAGAAACTGATGCATCCAGCAACTGGGACCCCCACTGATACCGAGAACAAGGGGACCTCCCCTCTGATCAGATACATATCACTTTTCCTATGGATAGATGATTAATATTAATCTTGGTGTAAACCCTTTAATAAGAAAAACTTTCTGCAGGTCCGAAAGGATAATTACTGGGCCATGGGTGAGACAGACTGCTTCCCGCTGAACCCATAACAGTAATATGACATGTACTGCTCTAATGTTTACCCATATGATCAGTCTGTCTCAATGCTTCCAGTGACTATAGGTCGTGTTACCACATACCCTTCTATACTGCTATATGCCTTCTTCGTTACTCCGCAGCAATCTGGTCTGATGAAGGTCCAGTGTGGACTGAAACATCATTATTTTTGGGATTGCTATTAAAGTTACCTTTATTCTATTCAAAAGTGGTGTGTGAAGTTTTATCTGCAGTCTGTCACAATGGCATACCTTGAGGTAGACCATTTTTATACTACAAGCCCTGCTTGCTTTGATCACAAGGGAACAAACTACATAAGATTTCCATTGATCCCAATACTGTGTTTTGCTGCTTGTTTCTACCTTTAGATCTTAAAAGTTCTCAAAAATAGGAAATCTGATGATTAATATATTGCATGTGGGGAAATATGGTGCTGGTTGCTGGATTATAGGAGTTTATTAAATATATTTTCTGAAATAAAGTCATGTTGTATATAAAATCATGTGATGTATTGTATTCTAATATCTGAACCATACTTTTTGAAGGGTGCAAGGATAGTAATTATTCAGTTTATTCCAAGATTTTTACTTATCACTTGTTTATTGGACAGGCCATAAGTATTTGATCAGTGACAATGAATTGTACTAGAATAATGAAAATAGTTCACAGGGGGGTACACATTTAAAACATAACTTTTAATGGAGACACTAAACCCAATGACCCCCACAACAAAACAGCCAGACAAAAATCAAACACAGAGGTCCCAGCAACTGAGACCACCTATTGCCAGTGAATTGCAGGAGGGGGTAGGGGTTATCAATTAGCAAGCCAACCATCCACCTGGGAGGTAGATAATCATTCGGGGGGGGGGGGGGGAGGGAAACAGCTAAAGGATCCAGCTCACAGCCTTGGATTTAAAAACCCTGGAAGTCCCTGACAGGGAGACGTAGTGATCCCTACACCCTACTCCCACAGGGACCAATGGGGACCCTGCCCCAAACTACCCCATTGGACTCACCCTAGAAGTCCCTACTATATACAACACCCATACACTGGTACAACCCGTATATTAAAATGCAACTGCTGGGAGCACAACTGATCATGAAAATAGGGGTCCCTTGTCCCCCTGTGTGATTGGAGCAGCGGTCAAGCAGGTGCCCCTTTGCACCATTCACTTGCTATAAAACTGCAGAAGATATCCAAATCCTTTTCTTCTGTCTCACTAAAAATGAGAGATCTGTCTCACTGAGGTGATATATAAAATGACAGACTAGCCCCAGTGCTTAATATAAGAATTAGGGTCCCGCTATTTTAGAATGAGAAGATCAAAAAAGCCAGGCTTGCTGGTTCCTGCATTCGATATATGTGTGAGCAGTGTATTTAGCTAATTCTTCTTCTTGTGAATAGCTATTTTCATTTACTTAAAAGGCTAATTCAATGTCAAAGATACAGTGACATGGTAACCCATAGTAGCTAACAGCTTGTTTAAAAACACACTGCACTAGTGGATTTTCTATGCTTTATAACACTAAAATAAATAAAGGTGCATAAAGTATCCCTGTTTGTTGGCAGATGCCTCCCTGTGTTAAAATACACATGGAGATATCGGAAGATGCAATAGCTTTTTCCAAGCATCTTTTTGGGGAAATTCAACAGGATTGGTTTCCCAAAATAGTGAAGAACATGTAGATATGTAAATATTGAAGAAACGGTAAACAACAAAGAAAATACATTTTGAAAACATTGAAAAGTAAAAAAAAAAAATCTAAATTTCAACCCTTATGGGACTTGCAACAGGATTGGTGAGTAGTGATGTCCCGAATAGTTCACTGGCGAATCATTCCCAGAGAACATGGCTTGTTTGCGTTCGCCGCGGCGGGCGAACATATGCAATGTTAGGTCCGCCCCCTATTCATCATCATTGAGTAAACTTTGACCCGGTACCTCACAGTCAGCAGACACATTCCAGCCAATCAGCAGCAGACCCTCCCTCCCAGACCCTCCCACCTCCTGGACAGCATCCATTTTAGATTCATTCTGAAGCTGCATTCTTAGTGAGAGGAGGGACAGTGTAGCTGCTGCTGATTTATTAGGGAAATCGATAGCTAGGCTAGTGTATTCAGTGTCCACTACAGTCCTGAAGGACTCATCTGTTCTCTGCTGTAAGGACAGCACCCCAAAAAGTCCTTTTTAGGGCTAGAATATCAGTCTGCTTTTTTTTCCCTCTGTAATCTAATTGCAGTTGCCTGCCTGCCAGCATGTGTGTCAGGCTCAAAGGGTATACTGTGCCCACTGGCCCAGTGGCACCACTCATATCTGGTGTCACAATAGCTTGCATTTAAAAAAAAGAAAAACTTTTTTGACCGTAATATAATAGCAGTCAGTTTCCTTCACACGTGTGCGTTTCAGGACCTGCCAGGGCACAGTGTCACACCAGTGCAACTCATATCTGGTGTAACAGTAGTGTACATTAAAAAAAAAAATAGAAATTTTACTGTGAAATAGCAGTCAGTTTCCTTCACACGTGTGTGTTTCAGGGCCTGCCAGGGCACAGTGTCACACCAGTGCAACTCATATCTGTTTTAACAGTAGTGTACATTTAAAAAATAAAAATACACTTTTTTTGACTGTGAAATAATAGCAGTCAGTTTCCTTCACACGTGTGCGTATCAGGGCCTGCCAGGGCACAGTGTCACACCAGTGCAACTCATATCTGGTGTAACAGTACTGTACATAAAAAAAAAAAAATAGAAATTTGACGGTGAAATAATAGCAGTCAGTTTCCTTCACACGTGTGTATTTCAGGGCCTGCCAGGGCACAGTGTCACACCAGTGCAACTCATATCTGGTGTAACAGTAGTGTACATTAAAAAAAATAATAATAAACTTTTTTGACTGTGAAATAATAGCAGTCAGTTTCCTTCACACGTGTGTGTTTCAGGGCCTGCCATGGCACAGGATCACACCAGTGCAACCCATATCTGGTGTAACAGTAGTGCACATTAAAAAAAAAAAAACTTTTTTGACTGTGAAATAATAGCAGTCAGTTTCCTTCACAAGTGTGCGTTTCAGGGCCTGCCAGGGCACAGTGTCACACCAGTGCAACTCATATCTGGTGTAACAGTAATGTACATTAAAAAAAAAAGAAATTTGACTGTGAAATTATAGCAGTCAGTTTTCTTCACACGTGTGCGTTTCAGGGCCTGCCAGGGCACAGTATCACACCAGTGTAACTCATATTTGGTGTAACAGTAGTGTGCATAAAAAAAATATATAGAAATTTGACTGTGAAATAATAGCAATCGGTTTCCTTCAAACGTGTGCGTTTCAGGGCCTTCCAGGGCACAGTGTCACACCAGTGCAACTCATATCTGGTGTAACAATAGTGTACATAAAAAATAAAAAAAATGTTTTGACTGTGAAATAATAGCAGTCAGTTTCCTTCACATGTGTGCGTTTCAGGGCCTTCCAAGGCACAGTGTCACACCAGTGCAACTCATATCTGGTGTAACAGTAGTGTACATTTAAAAAAGAATATCATTTTGACTGTAATAGATTGAATAGCAGTTAGATGCCTGCAAGCGTGTGTGTCAGGCCTACAGCGTCTACTCTGCCAGCTTCTGCCAGTGCACAGTGCCACTCATATCTGTTGTCACAGTAGCTTGCATGCATAGTACCACTAATCGGAAAAAAAAAAAAAAGACAGGCAGAGGCAGGCCACCCCGCAGGGGCCGTCGTGGTCGTGGTGCTGTGATTCCCTTTCGCCCTAGTATAATGCCCAGTGTTCAGACGCCAGAGGGACTGACAGTGGGCGATACATTCAACTAAAAAAGGCCTGATGAGATGAGCTGCCTTGGGCTAAAAATGGTCCACGCGCTGCTATATTTTATCTCTGAATGCCGGATGACTTATCCGCCACCAACTAGGGTTCAAGCCGCAATGTTTTAGGGCACTTTCTGCCTGGGAAACAAACATCAATTTTTCTGGCCACTGCTACAGCAGCGGCTGCAACAATACCTAATTTTTCAGGCATGTGTACATGCCTAATTTTTCTGGCCTCTGGTGCTGCACTGTGGCTTCAAAAAAAAAAAAAAAAAGCATATAACAGGGATTAAACTGATAGGAATAGTACTATTTAACACACCACTCTTATCTGGTGGCACATTAGATTGCACACGCAGTGCCCCAAATTTGAAGTAGGAGATCCGACCAAGCATCTTTTTCCATCTCCCGGTTCCTAAAATCGATGCCATATACACGTCCCCTGATAGGGGATGTAACATGGATTAAACTGATAAGAATAGTACTACTTAACACACCATTCCTATCTGGTGGCACATTAGATTGCACACGCAGTGCCCCAAATTTGAAGTAGGAGATCCAACCAAGCATCTTTTTCCATCTTCCGGTTCCTAAAATCAATGCCATATACACTTCCCCTGATAGGGGACGTAACTGGGATTAAACTGATAGGAATAGTACTACACCTTATAATAACGCAGAGAGGCAACGCAGAGAGAAGAGTCTGAAGAAGAGGAGTCAGAGGAGGACGGTGGCGTTGAGGTGGTGGAAGACCAAACACAGCAGGCCTCACAGGGGGCTTGTTGTCACCTTTCGGGGACCCTTGGTGTTGTATGTGGATGGGTGGAGGAAGAGACCTTCAATGACATCAGTGAGGACAAGGAACGGGACATGGCTAGCTTGGTATCCAACCTTGTGCAAATGGGGAGTTTGCGGTTGTGCAAATGGACTGTTTGCAGTTGTTTGCGCTGCGTTAAACGGGGAGTTTGGTCTGTCACTGCGAAGCGGGCGTGACAATGTTTTAAAGCACGTAATTCCAAACAATTGAGGAGTGTTAGGTGATTTATGCCCTTTATGGATTAAAACCAGACTCTGCATCAACTGTGTAATTTTCCATGGGAGTTTTGCCATGGATCCCCGTCTGGCATGCCACAGTCCAGGTGATAGTCCCCTTGAAACAACTTTTCCATCACTATTGTGGTCAGAAAGAGCCCCTGTGGGTTTTAAAATTCACCTGCCTATTAAAGTCTATGGTGGTTCGCCCAGTTTGCCCGTTCGCGAACATTCGTGGAAATTCGCGTTCGCCGTTCATGAACGGAAAATTTTATGTTCGCGACATCACTATTGGTGAGTAAGTGAAGGCAGATTTTATTTTTCCAAGCATTTTAAAACATCTCCCTTTAGGGAGTTGCAACAGGATTGGTGTCCCAAAATAGTGAGGAAGACATAGCGTTTGTATGAAAAGCTGAAATAATTATCCCTTTTTTGAGGATCATGGGTTGTGTATGTATAGTTAGGCCTAGCTGGTAATAGCAGCAGCAAGGGTGATGGTAGACTGGTGTTGTAGTAGCCAGCAGTCAGCAGGCAGTTGTGGACTGGTTGTATGTATATATATGTCCCTTTATCTTAAATGGGACTATGCTGCAATACCTTGCAATGTCACCACAAATACAGTAAGTATGAGCAAATGTAAACATTTAAGTGGTTTAAGCACAGGGAGTCATACCTGTGCTGTTCTAATATTAAGGGTGTGTCCTAAGGCTGCTTTATCTCCTTAAACTAAACAGCTGAGCTGTTTGAAACAGACTTTTTCTGCCTAACAACTAATTTTAAATAATATAGCTTTTAGGCAGCGTATCCCTAGCAACAATCTATCTTGAATGGCTTGTCTGTTTCTTTCAAAGCTAGATTGGCATTGTGTTGACAGAAGAGAAGAAAATACTTGGCAGTAGTCAGACTCTGTCATTCTCTATTTTAGCCTGTGTTGTGAATCAGATTTTTCTAATTATTATGCCAGGCCACATTAGTGTCATATGGATCTAAGCTGTAGGCCACTTTTATTTGGGGCCAAGTGATAGCCAAAGTAGCAGCTGCCTAGGGTGTATATGTCCCTGTTTACTAAGGGGGCTGTTTATAGGTACCCCTCACAAAAATGTAGCCACGATTTTCTCCTGAGAACGAGTGTGCTGTCACTCAATGTCAGCACATCTAGAACTGATCATAGAGATGTACCTTACATGTGAGAGCCCTCTGTAACTTCTTGCATTTCTGAATTCTGACTGAACACCATGGTTGCTGAAAGCAGGTGAGTACAATATGGCATAGCATTAAGGTTGTTAGTTCTTCTGTGGGCATAATGGGAACTGTGAATGGTTCTAAAAGGGCACCATCATATAGTACTGATGGGAACATTGTGGTCATCAGGGTGAGGACAAGGTATTTTGGTGCCCTTGGCAGATAAAACATATGGTGCCCCCCCCCCCCCCTCCACACATGAATACCTTCATAGGCCATCAGCATTTCAGACCCACCAATGGCATAAAGATATATACATATACAGCAGACCTAAAAATAAAACTCGATGACTCTAATAATCATGCTATGACTATTAACTGTGCTACATTTGCTTTAGTGCTACATTTGTTTTAGTTGACAGGTTGACAGTAAATTCAATCACAGTGTCGGGCAGCTGCTGCCAAATAAAATCATGGTGTACATCAAAAGGGGCATAGATGCCCACAGCAAGGAAATAATTCTACCGCTGTACAAATCACAAGTCAGACCACGCATAGAATACTGTGTACAGTACTGGGCACCAGTGTACAAGATAGATATAGTGGAGCTGGAGAGGGTTCAAAGACGGGCAACCAGAGTAATACGGGGAATGGAAGGACTACAGTATCTCTCCCATGATCTTTTTATACCCAGGACGGTATCTAAATCAAGGGGCATCTTCTACATCTAGAGGAATAAAAGTTTCTACACCAGCACACACAGGGATTCTTTTACTTCAAAAGCGGTGAGACTATGGAACTCTGCAGGGTGAAGTGGTCATAGTGAACTCAATAAAAGGGGCCGGGATGCATTTCTACAGAGTAATAATAGTATACATCACTAGATTCTGGACAAGGTGAGGAAATGTTGGCTTCTACCTCTTGATTTTTTTTTTCCTTCCTCTGGATCAACACTATAGAGTAATAGAACTGAACTGGATTTAAGAATGTCTTATTTCAGCACTTCAGCACTTTCTAGTGAGCAGGTTTAGACAAACAAGCTAAACAAATAACAATGCTCTTCCAGCACATCAGAATATTTTACGGCAGTGTAATTTAGAATGACCCGGTCTCTGATTTAAGAATCCAATTACAATGTTGTGCTGCCATCTATTACATTGATTGTCTTGAGTATTACTTCTTAATATCCATGTGCTGCCGCTGCTGCTTATCTTGCTTTATGGGGCTAATTGTCTACGTAAAACAAATGCAAAGCTCTATCCTTTCATCTTTAAAATGTCTCTTATGTTTAGGTTATATCATCCTCATCTCAACTCTTACCTCACGCTGAATCACATTTCATTATGGATTTTTTGCACAAGATGCACATTCTCAGGCAGGCAGGGGAAATGAAATCTGTAGGCACCGTGCTGCATGCCTGATCCTACTAACACCCACACAATATTAATTAAAAATGCCAATAATTGTTTTGACATTATTTCAAGCTTGTTACAGTTCTGAGTATCACTGTCTAGGACTTTATATCTGTGTTAAATGTTTCCATCTGAATATTCCAAATTTCCTCTGGAAGGGCAATATATACAGGCAGTTTTGGAGCTAATTAATGAGGCTCCATGCCCCCCTGATGATAACCACACCTTTTCTTATAGTGATCTAAACAGTTACATTTATATTCACTATGTATTGCATTTCAGCACTGGTCTGCATGGGAAGGATACAATAACACTAGTCATTCTTGGCTTGACTGTCAGAACAGATACATAGTGGTGAGCACCAATATTCACTGCGAATATTGCCGCAAATATCGTCACTTTGCGATTTCACGAATACTTCAAATATATATTCGTAATGAAGAATATTCTTTTTATTTTTATATGCGAACATTTATGCAAATATTTATGCAAACATTTATGCGAAGATTGGCACTTCCAGACTGGACACTGATTCCTCCCTTCTTTAAGGTAAAATATATAATTGCATATGCGCACTATGCAAATTTCTTTACGAATTTTCGCATGAAAAAAAAAGAGAGAAAGAACATAGTGAATATGCAAATTTTGCAAACATATGATGAATATTCGTCCATATATTCGTGAAATATCGCAAATTCGTATATGGCCCCTGCCATTCATCACTACAGATACACACACACACATTGTACAAAATAGTAGGATATGACAAAAGAGTATGTTAAAGGGGTTATCCCAAGATGAAAAGATTTCCCTTATCCACTAGATAGGGAATGATTAGTTGATCGCTGGAGGCCCCACTGTTGGCATCCCCTCCAATCTAGAGAATGGGGGCCAACTGTGCCCCACAAGAATGGAGTGTTTAGGATGGACAGTGCCACCTCATTTGTTCCCATTTTAGGGATAGGTAGGGTTCCAAGTGGTCCGATCCCCTCTGATCAGCTAGTTATTGACTATCCTGTGGACAGTTGTTCCTTGATCAAATGGAGTAGCCACATGCACGCAGAGCCAGTGCTCCATATATCCTTCATTTTCAGGATCGGTGTTAAATATAACCGGAATGCTAAAATATAACTGGTCTGACCATGGAAAGAGTTAGCTTCATTGTTTGTATGAAAAAAAACATACATTTATTGTAATATTCTTGACATCATGGCAGACAGTACATAAAACAAGAAATCTTCATATATAGGCAGTCCTTGGCATAAGTAAATAATGTAGGAGGGTTATGTAGGCATGTCCATAAATCTTGTCTCACCAGCTGGGATTTCTTACTTATCCAATGTGCTGGATCCATCTTGACATGTCCTTTTAAGATGGCCGCCTCTGTTAACTTCCTCTAGCTGTCATCCTCCCTCAGGCTGGCTTGGTCTGGTCTGGCATGGCCCTGCCTCCTTCCTTAGTTCTTTCAGCTTTGAAGTATTGAACTTATATACCATTGACTAAACTCTGATTGAATGTTGATCACTTCCTCACAAGCCAAAGATTCTATTTAGGTTTGCTCATGTAAGCATATAGTTATGGTATATAGTTATGGTCATGAAATACATCTTAGCTTCAGCTATTCTATCTATAGGATTCAGTTAGCTCAACTTGTATATATTTAAAGGGGTACTCCAGTGAAAACCTTTCTTCTTTTAAATCAACTGGTGGCAGAAAGTTAAACATATTTGTAAATTACTTCTATTAAGAAATCTTAATCCTTTCTGTACTTATTAGCTGCTGAATACTACAGAGGAAATTCTTTTCTTTTTGGAATGCTCTCTGATGACATCACGAGCACAGTTCTCTCTGCTGACATTATAATAATAATAATAATAACACTTTCTTTATTGTTGTCCTTAGTGGGATTTGAACCCAAGTCAGCAGTACTAACCACTTAGCCACCATGCTGCCCTTAGTATGCATCTGCTATACATGGTTGCTAAAATGGACAGATTTGTCAGCAGAAAGCACTGTGCTCGTGATGTCATCAATGTTCCAAAAAGAAAGGAATTTCCTCTGTAGCATTCAGCAGCTAATAAGTACTGGAAGGATTAAGATTTTTTAATAGAAGTAATTTACAAATATGTTCAACTTTCTGCCACCAGTTGATTTAAAAGAAAAAAGGTTTTCACCGGAGTATCCCTTTAACTTGTGGGTGTATACATTATGTCATAGCCATACTCTTTCCTTCTGATTGGTCAATACTAACTTTACAAATATGGTACTTCTCTGAAGTCTAGACGAAGCTATGTG
The DNA here is from genome assembly GCF_029499605.1 of Hyla sarda. NCBI lineage: Eukaryota > Metazoa > Chordata > Amphibia > Anura > Hylidae > Hyla > Hyla sarda. Next base: position 323,503,650 of record NC_079189.1, read on the forward strand.
ACCATTCTAAAATTGCATCATATTGACATAGGATATAGTGTGTCATATGATGTTCTATACAAATATACATGATTTCCTATGACAACTGGTGAGCTTAAACATGTGGTTACCATAACTTTGAGATATATATATATATATATATATATATATATATATATATTCATATTCAATTATATAGTATATAAAAAATGACATACTTTTATTAGTGGGGAGTCACAGTGGTCGTACCCCTACCTATTTATCTTTTATCCTGTAGATAGGGGATAACTTTGCATCTTAGGATAACCCAGGTTAGGTTTGTAATGTAGTGCTGTTAATTCTGTTTCCTGTAGTGCAGAAAAATGTATCCCCTATCCAAACGATCGACAATTAGTCTTGGATTGCAGGGGGTCCAACCACTGGGACCACTTGTGATCTCCTGCACGGGACCCCATCTAGTGGCCGAAATGCCCCCTCCATGTATCTCTATCAAAGAGCCGGATATAGCCGAACTCTGTATTTCATAGAGATACATGGAGGGGACGTGCCTGCCACCGCCACTTCTTACGGGGATCGACATGTTTCTGTGTAGAAAGCAGAGGTCCCATGTGGGAAATCACTGTGGGTCCAACCGCCTTTGGATATAAGATAAGTTGTCCTGCACGATAGTTCTCCTTTAATGAAAGCTCTTCCTAAAAACTATTTTAACAATTAAAAAAACTCCTACAGTACAAGCACAGCAAAAACTCCATAACATATTTCTTAGTGTGTGCTTTTTTAATGCTTGCACATAGTAAAGCATCTGCTCAGCCATTTTTTAACTATATCTGGACTCTTCAACACCAAAATTGCAACATCAAGAAGGATAAGCTAATGTAAAGGCCTTCACAAGGGAATGTCCACCAGTCCTACTCCTGGGATTATGGTGTGGGGTTTCATAATGTACAGTAGCCTGACCCTTAGTCTTCATTCCAGGTTCACTAACAGCTTGGCATTACATTGATTTGTTTATGGAACAAGTGGTGCAGCCATTTCTCTAGCCCAGCAACTGTTGTCAACACAATACCAGGACACATTTAGCTTGAAGTAGTGTGAGCCCTGCAGCCTGTATGACCTAAACAAACTACCATGGCCTGCAACGTCTCTAGTCCTATTGAGTGGGGCAGAACATATTATAATCTCATTAATAGCATGTCAAGGCATGCAAGTGAATGTATTTCTGGGCATAGAGCTTATACCAATAATTAATAAATCAAACCATGTGAAGTATTTTGTTTCCATTTTTTATCATTTGCATATAGCTAACATGTCTATCAATCCTGTTATTTCCATAATGCCATGACTTTTCCTTCTTGGTGTTGCAATTTGAGTGTTGGGAGCTGGTATAAGAATCCTGGGAGGCAATTAATATCACCACCATTAAACCCCTTACAGGAACACTACTCAGTTTTTCGAAACAACAACTCTGCCTAGTTGTGTCTTGTAATCTAACAGCTTCAGTTTGTTCATTTCCAATGATATGATGATAGAAAAACAATTAAAATGTATACAATATGTAGCAATATCTTTGTATAGCATAATATACCATAGTGCCATGTAGCTACACCAGCTTCTATAATTCAAATAAGACTGTGCTAAATTATAGCCTAGTATTCATAACCAAGAAAATATAACACAAATGTATTAAAATTAAAAAACATATCAATCAGCCCGAAACCCTAACTGTCTGGTTTTTCCCATAGCAACCAATCACAGCTCAACTTTCACTTTACCAAAGCTTGTTAAGATATGAAAACTAAACTGTGATTGGTTTTTATGGGAAAAAAAACAGACAATTAGGGTTTCAGGCTGATTTATAAACTTGGGCAATTATCTATCCAAATGTAACTTTAGGGTAGGGTCACACATAGCGTATACGCTGCATATTTCATTCTAAAGGAAATACGCCAGGCAGCAGGAAATATGTAGCGTATTTTGGAGGCAGGTTTAGCGTGTCAGAGTGACTGTGATGCGCAGACCCGCTCCAAACCTCATTGCACACACAGGGCTGCCATGGAGAATTATTTTCTGCAGGGTGAAAGGGCGAAAAATTGGCTGCCGCTTTGCAGGGAAGACACTTTGATCCTGTGTAACCCACCTGTTTCATACACTACATCCATGGTGAGTGGGTGAGTGGTCCATACTGGACTTGGTATTATTTCATTATTTTGGTAAACATTGATGGTAGCCATATCAAATGTGATTTACATATGTTTGTTTTTCCTACCTATGTTCCCCTGATGAATTCCGCATTGGCTCCTATTATCTATTTTGGAGGGGGGGGGGGGGGGAGAAATGCGTCAGTACTGTTGTAATTTGGTTGTGGCCATTGACACAACATTTTTTCTAATTATTTTGAATTTCAGAGGTGGTCCATGGCTAGCCTCCTGTCCCCACCCTACTTGTACATATTCTTTCTATGTTGATGTTATTTGATTTGAGGACACTTTATTTTAATTGTCATTAGTAAAAGTTATGTTTTAAAGAGCTAATACTACTTCCACTGTGAATTTGTTTCATATTGGCTCCTGACTTATCAGTACATCAGTTACCTATTTTCAGTGATAGCTATAGCTATGTATGACCCTACCCTTACGCTACAAATGTTCAAAGTGATTTCCGTTGATGACACAGCAGATGTCTAGGCTGTAATCCAGTTCAGTCCAGACATGTGCCAACATATCCTCAGATATGGACTCCACTGTCCACTGGGAAGGGAAGGGCAGAAAAGCTGGAAGCCTTCCTTTTTCTGCTTTACTTTTGTACCACCCTTTTTATTTCATGCTTTATTATATGCTGCATAAAGCATGATTATTTGCTTTGCAACTAGCATCTTACTACACCACTTCCTATAGTACCGTATATAGCATGATAACAATCACTGAGCAATGAGCATGTCACCACACCACCACCAAAAGTATACAAGTTATTGTTCCCTATTATCTAACACTAGGTGCACTAGGTCCCCCAGCAGTACAGTTCTGTCGTAATATTTACCTCAATACCACTGATATTATGCCGCCGGCTAACAGTAATTGGCTCTAAGATACAAATCATAAAACTGTGCTTAGCTACCATTTACGGGATACAAGTTTAATAAAATCACTGAGGTATATTAGGATATTGGAGCAGCAGTAATTTGGATTAGTAGAAATCTATATTTTCACAAAATGCAGTGTTTTTTTTTTTTTTTTTTTTTACCAGACTCAATTTCAATTTTTTTATCTCCATTTTTTAATGAGACCATGGAATGATATCCTGGCAGACGTGCTCCTTCGTGTATAAAGGTGGTTAACCACTTCCCAACCACAGACTGTAGATTATTGTCTGGAGAAGGCAGAATCCTGTCCATTGTTTAGTAATCCTGCGATAACTGCACCCCAAAGCATGGAATAACAAAATGAGCAGAAATACATTTTTAATATATGTTCTAAACTTCTACATCAATAAATATAAAGAAATAGTTATAAACCTTTACCTGCAATTAAAACATAGCCCACATTTATCAGTCTGTTGAAGTCACAAACTCTTTTTGTCCAGCTTTTATTTTTCTGGAGTTTTTTTGAGAGTTTAAGGGCCTCTTTTACATTGCCACTGGGCTATGCTACATGGAGCACCATCAACAATTTAGTCAAAATGACGGGAGTTTAGCGAAGAAAAAACATAGTGCATGCACAATTTTTTTCCCTCTGGTAGACTCAAGTGAATGGTGTCTGTTGGAACCCGGCAGTATCTGTTGCGCTCCAACCTGTTTTAGGGTCTGTTTTGTAAATTTTTGTCGATGCTTGCATAATTTTTTGGTGAAAAATTCAAAAATTTGATGAAAAATTTGGCATTTTATTTACTTTGAAACTCTCTGCTTATAAGGAATTTATACATAACAAACATATTATATATTGATTCACATATACAACACGTCTACTTTATATTTGCATCATAAAGTTGATATGTTTTTACTTTTGGAAGACCTAAGAAGGCTTCAAAATTCAGCAGCAGTTTTCCAATTTTTCACAAAATTTAAAAAATTGGAATTTTTCAGGGACCAGTTCAGGTTTGAAGTGGCTTTGAAGGGCCTTAATATTAGAAATACCCCATAAATGACCCCATTATAGAAACTGCACTCCTCAAAGTATTCAAAATGAAATTCAAAAAGTGTGATAACCCTTTAGGTGTTTCACAAGAATAGCAGCAAAGTGAAGGAGAAAATTCAAAATCTTTCTTTTTTACACTCTAATGTTTTTGTAGAACAAGTTTTTGAAATTTTACAAGGGATAAAAGGAGAAAAAGCCCCCCCCCCCAAAAAAAAAAAAAAAATTGTAACCCAATTTCTCTTGAGTAAGGAAATACCTCATATGTGTATGTAAAGTGTTTGGCGGGTGCACTATAGGGGCTCAGAAGGGAAGGAGCGACAATGGGATTTTGGAGAGTGAGTTTTTCTGAAATGTTTTTTGGGGGGCATGTCACATTTAGGAAGACCCTATAGTGCCAGAACAGCAAGAAAAAAACAACAACATGGCATACTATTTTGGAAACTACACCCCTCAAGGAATGTAACAAGGGGTACAGTGAGCCTTAACACCCCACAGGTGATTGACAAATTTCCACAAAATTTTGACGTGAAAATGAAAAATTAGATTTTTCCACTAAAATGTTGGTGTTACCCCAAATTTTTCATTTTCACAAGGGGTAATAGGAGAAAAAACCTCCCAAAATTTTAAACCCCATTTCTTCTGAGTATGGAAATACCCTATATGTGGATGTATAGTGCTCTGAGGGCAAACTACAATGCTCAGAAGAGAAGGAGCGCCATTGAGCTTTTGGAGAGAGAATTTGGTTAAAATAGGAGTCGGGGGCCATGTGCGTTTACAAAGCCCCCCGTGGTGCCAGAACAGTGGACCCCTCCCACATGTGACCCCATTTTGGAAACTACACCCCTCACAGAATTTAATAAGGGGTGCAGTGAGCATTTGTACCCCACTGGCATTTGACAGATCTTTGGAACAGTGGGCTGTGCAAATGAAAAATAAAATTTTTCATTTTTACGGACCACTGTTCCAAAAATCTGTCAGACACCTGTGGGGCGTAAATGCTTATTACATTACGTGAAGGGTGTAGTTTCCAAAATGGGGGTCACATGTGGGGGGGTTCATTGTTCTGGCACTATCTGGGCTTTGTAAACACACATGGCCTTCAATTTAGGACACATTCTCTCTCCAAAAGCCCAGTGTTGTTCCTTCTCTTCTGAGCATTGTAGTGCGCCCGCAGAGCACTTTACATCCACATATGGGGTATGTTCTTACTCAGAAGAAATGGGGTTACAAATATTGGGGGCTTTTTTTCCTATTCTCTCTTGTGAAAATGAAAAATGTAGGGTTACACCAGCATTTTAGTGAAAAACATTTTTTTTTTCATTTTCAGATCCAATTTTAACAAAAATTTGTCAAACACCTGTGGGGTGTTAAGGCTCACTATACACCTTGTTACATTCCGTTGGGGGTGTTGTTCCGAAATGGGGCACATGTGGGTATTTATTTTTTTGTGTTTATGTCAGAACCGCTGTAAAATCAGCCACCCCTGTGCAAATCACCAATTTAGACCTCAAGTGTACATGGTGCACTCTCACTTCTGAGCCATGTTGTGCATCCACAGAGCACTCTACACCCACATATGGGGTATTTCCGTACTCAGGAGAAATTGCGTTACACATTTTTTGGGGTCTTTTTTCCCTTTTTGACGCCTGTGAAATCCGCCACCAAAATACCGTACGGCAGTGTTTCCCAAACAGGGTGTCTCCAGCTGTTGCAAAACTCCCAGCATGTCTTGACAGTCAGTGGCTGTTCGGCAATACTGGGAGTTGTTGTTTTGCAACAGCTGGAGGCTCTGTTTTGGAAACACTGCCGTACAAGACGTTTTATTTTACTATTTGGGGGGGGGGAGCCGTGTAAGGGGGTGTATATGTAGTGTTTTACCCTTTATTATGTGTTAATGTAGTGTACTGTAGTGTTTTTAGGGTAAATTCACACGGGCGGGGGTTAACAGTGAGTTTCACGCTGGGAGTTTAAGCTCTGGTGGAAAATATGCTGCATCTCAAACTTGCGGCAGGAAACTGGGCGAATGTACCCTGTACCGCTGTTGCAAAACTACAACTCCCAGCATGCACTGACAGACCATACATGCTGGGAATTGTGAGTTATGCAACAGCTGGAGGCACATTGGTTGCGCAACACTGAGAGTTTGTTACTTATCTCAGTGTTTTTCAACCAGTGTGCCTCCAGCTATTAAAAAACTGGAACTCCCAGCATGTACAGTCTCTCGCTGGGAGTTGTATTTTTGCAAAAACTGGTTGCGAAACACTGTGTTAGGACACATACTCTGTTTCACAACCAATGTGTCTCCAGCTGTTGCAAAACTGCAATACTCAGCATGCATTGACAGTCGAAGGGCATGCTGAGAGTTGTGATTTTGCAACAGCTGAAGGCACACTGCTACAACTCCCAGAATGCCCTTTGGTAGTCTGTGCATGCTGGGAGTTGTAGTTATGCAACAGCTGGAGGCACACTTTTTCATAGAAAAAATGTGCCTCCAGCTGTTGCATAACCACAACCCCCAGCATGCACAGGCTACCAAAGGGCATGCTTGGAGTTTTAGTTGGAACTCCAGCTGTTGCAAAACTGCAACTCCCTGCATGCCGTTTGGCTGTGCATGCTGAGAGTTGTTGCTAAGCAACAGCAGGAGGTGTACAGGCCTCAACTCCTGCTGTATCCTGCTGCCGGGACCGCCACCTCTGCTGCCACCGGGCCAGGGAGAGGTAGTAGCCGGCCCCGATTGCCACCCCAATCGCCTCCCCGATCACTGCCCAGCAGGGCAGTGATTGGTCGGTCGTTCTGACCGATCAATCACATGATCTTGAGGTGGCACCCATGCCACCTCACTCCTGCTGGGTAAAGGTACAGGTGAATGTCCCCTTTCACTCTTTTATTCCGGGTCACCGGGTCACCAGAGACCCGATTGCTGCAAATCGCCGGTCTGAATTGACATGGGGGAGTCTCAGGACCCCCTCAGGGGTTTGCACAGGGGCCTGCTGAATGATTTCAGCAGGCATCCTGGTCCCTGCCCGACAGGGACCAAAATACCCACGGCCGTACAGGTACGCCCTGGGTCCTTAAGTACCAAGGAGCCAGGGCATACCCATATGCCCTGGGTCCTTAAGGGGTTAAGACATTTATTGATATACCGGGACACAGCATGTTTACAACACAGATTTAACCTATTAAAGATACAGCCCATTTTGGCCTTTAAAGGGTATTCCAGCTTTAGACATTTTATCCCCTATCCAGGCTCGGAAACCGGAAGTTTTCAGGACTTGAGACATGACATAACACCACGCCCTCCTCATAACATCATGTCACGCCCCCTCCATTCATGTCGATGAGAGGAGGCATAAGGAGGCATAAAAGCCGTTATGCCCCCTCCCATAGACATGAAGGGAGGGGGCAAAACTTGACATCACGAGGGGGTAAGTCTTCTTATCCCCTATCCTTTGGATAGGGGATAAAATGACTAAATGTCTTAAGGACACTTTTTACTTTTACATTTTTGTTTTTCCTCCTCATGTTCTAAGAGGCATAACTTTTTTTTCATCTACAGACCCATATGAGAGCTTGTTTTTTGCAATTATATTTTGTGATACCTTTCATTTTACCTCAAAATGTACGGTGCAACCAAAAAAATATTATTTGCAACTTTTGGGCGGCTTCGTTTTAATGCTGTATACTTAACAGTTAAACTGCCGTGTTTTTTTTTTCATTCTCTAGGTCAATACAATTAAAATGATACCCATGTTTATATGCTTTACTATTATTGTTCCATGGGTACAATACTTACCCACGTACAATTACTATTATTGTACGTGGGTAAGTACCTGGCTCAGTGATTGGGGACAGAGGGTGGTTATTAATGGTACTTATTCTGATTGGGTGACTGTTACTAGTGGGGTGCCACAGGGGTCAGTCTTGGGTACTATTCTATTTAATATATTCATCAATGGCCTTGTAAAGGGGTTGAATAGTAAAGTAGCAATCTTTGCAGATGATACTAAACTCTGTAAAGTGGTCAACACAATAGAGGACAGTGCACTGTTACAAATGGATCTGGATAGGTTGGAGGTTTGGGCTGGGAAGTGGCAGATGAGGTTCAACACTGATAAATGTAAGGTAATGCACATGGGGAAGAAAAATCTGGGCTGGGATTATGTATTAAAGGGGTATTCCAGGCCAAAACTTTTTTTTTATATATCAACTGGCTCCGGAAAGTTAAACAGATTTGTAAATTACTTCTATTAAAAAATCTTAATCCTTCCAATAGTTATTAGCTTCTGAAGTTGAGTTTTTGTTTTCTGTCTTACTGCTCTCTGATGACTCACGTCCCGGGAGCTGTGCAGTTCCTATGGGGATATTCTCCCATCATGCACAGCTCCCGGGACGTGACATCATCATTGAGCAGTTAGACAGAAAACTTCAGAAGCTAATAACTATTGGAAGGATTAAGATTTTTTAATAGAAGTAATTTACAAATCTGTTTAACTTTCCGGAGCCAGTTGATATATATGTAAAAAAAGGTTTTGCCTGGAATACCCCTTTAAATGGGAGCATACTTGGGACGACTAACGTGGAAAAGGACTTGTGAGTCTTAGTTAACGGTAAATTTAGCTGTAGTGACAAGTGTCAGGCAGCTGCTGCCAAGGCAAATAAAATCATGGGGTGCATCAATAGGGGCATAGATGCCCACGGCAAGGAAATAATTCTACTGCTGCACAAATCACTAGTCAGACCAAACATGTGTACAGTACTGAGCACCTGTGTACAAGAAGGATATAGGGGAGATGGAGAGGGTTCAAAGACGGGACACCAGAGTAATATGGGGAATGGGAGGACTACAGTACTAGTGATGAGCGGCATTGCCCATATTCGAATTTGCGATATTTCACGAATATATAGACAAATATTTGTCCTATATTCGCGAATTTCGCGTATTTGTTTCATTCGCATATGTGAATATTCGCATATGTGAATATTTGCATATTCGCATATTCGCGTATTCGAGGAAGAAAACAGTGAGGGGGTGGGCAACTTTACTATTGGTGCTAGGGATGTTGTTGATAACCTCTGACAAGTGTATTTGCATCATTCTAATTGGCCCACAAGTGAAAAGAAGGAATATGTGAATATTCACATATGCAAATATTCACATATGCAAATATTCACATATGCGCATATGTGGAAAAAATTGAATATTCACTATTTGTAATATATAGTGAATATATTCGCAATATTCGTGAATTCGCAAATTTGCGATATTCGCGATAAAAATTTGAAATGCGAATATTCGCGCCCAACACTATACAGTACCCAGAAAGATTATAAGAATTAGGGTTATTTAGTTTCGAAGAAAGAAGGCTTGGGGCGACCTAATAACTATGTATAAATATATCAGGGGGCAGTATAGAAATCTCTCCCATGATCTATTTATACCCAGGACTGTATCTATAACAAGGGGGCATCCTCTACGTTTAGAGGAAAGAAGGTTTCTGCACTAGCACAGACGGGGGTTCTTTACTGTAAGAGCAGTGAGACTGTGGAATTCTCTCCCTGAGGAGATGGTCATGGTGAACTCTATAAAAGAGTTCAAAAGGGGTATGGATGCATTTTTGGAGAATAATATCATCGCTGGTTATGTATACTAGATTTATAGGGACAGAACGTTGATCCAAAGATTTATTCTAACTGCCATATTGGAGTCGGGAAGGAATTTTTACCTTCAGGTTTTTTTTTCTCTGGATCAACTCAGTAGGGACTCATTAGGGATATAGGTTGAACTTGATGGACTCTGGTCTTTTTTCAACCTTATTAACAATGTAACTATGTAACTATACCACTTTAAAAAAATCTCACATTTTTTTCACAGAATAATATGTTTAAAATTACCCTATTCTGATCCCCTATAACTTTCTAATTTTTACATATGCAGGGCATTTTTATTGAAAACGGGAGTGATTTCTATTTTTATTGGGGGGAGGGCTTTTATATTTATTTTACACTTTTTAATTACATTGCTATGTGCTGTTCAGTATTATTGGCGATCTTCTTGTACAACCTCGCTCTCCAGGCTGCATAAAAAGATCTGCAATTCTGAATGCCGAAAGGCGGTAAGAGACCTCTGGCAGCCATTTGAGCTTATTGGACCCCCTGCAATTGCACAGCGGGGGTGCGATAATTTCAGCAGAACCTCTAGTTTCACTACAAATATTGTGATCAGCACTGATCATGGCATTTCTAGGGTCAGGGGCATTGCTAGGTCTCTGAAAGAACCCATAGCCCAGCCACGCCCCTAACCACACCCTCAGACATGCCCCTAAGAGAATGCATAAAGCATTATGAGGGACATTACTCCCCCATTCTAGTGTTCGGTGGGTGTCCCAGCAGGCAGACCTTACCAATCACCTAGCTATCATGTGGCTAGGGGATCATTTAAAATTTTGGGAATACCTCTAAGAGCAATGGTTGATGTGATATGATCATAAATCATCAATTCTGGCATTTGGAATTTTTTAAAGTTTACTCCGTGGGATAATAAACGTTATATTTTCAAAAAATGTACATTTACGCATGCGGCAATTCCAGATTTATAGTAGTTTTTTTATTTTTATTATACTTTTACATTTTTTGAATAGGAAAAGGTGCCAATTTTTATTTTTATTGGGTGGGAGGGTTATATATTTTTAAAATCTTTTTTTTTTCCTACCTGGCTGGTTAGCAAATAAAGGGGGAATATCATGCATTTTTTTCTTTTTTAACCCCTTAGGGACACGCGCCGTAAATGTATGCTCCAGTGAGTGAGTAAAGTCTGTCTGTTGTAAGGAGATGCTGTTCTCCTGCCCTCTGCACCAAGCCAAAAGGCTGAAATCTTCTGTGACCGTGGCTATGCGTGAATGGCAGGAGAACAGTGGGGCTGACAGGCACCAGGATGTCACTTCCCAGAAGCCACCACTGTCTTAAAGCAGCAGTGGCAATAAAAAAAAAAACACAGCGGTAGCCAGAGACTCAGGCGTATAGGCCTGAGACCAGAGGCTACAGCCCTGTTAGCCCCCCCTAGCAACGCCCCTGTCTAGGGTTGATAGTTGATGACCACAATTATCGGTAAGTCCATGGCTGCTGTTGGCAGCCAGAGCTCACCTGCTATGTAGCTATCGCTGTCCTTGCACACCCTTCATAGCCATCCTTTAAATGTATGCCACTGTGCCTGATGTTACTTGATGCATCACAGTAAATTTGCGCCATGTGTCACTAAGGGGTTAAATTGGCATTATATATTATATTGGTGAGTGTTTTATTGCAACAATTTCAAAAAGTTGCACCGGCCACTGCAAAAAGCTAAGCATGAATGACACACTACATCCAAACAGTTTTCTTGAAAAGAGCCTAAATGAAAAAGTCTAAAAATGTGTGTGCAGATCACCCATTGCATAAAATTTCTGACAATTTACCACCAAAACAGCAGGGTATAACCAATGATAAATCCCCCCTCGTGTGTGTGTGTACACTGATAGACACTTTTTCGTAAACAAATGAAACACATCATTAGATTATAAAAAATATCTGCTTTTTATGTCTGTTTTACTTTTTGCGCGGTATAAACTGAGCCATATATGGACAGCATCTATTTGCTTGTTATTTTGATTTCCATTTGTGGGGAAATGTTGAACTGAAAACTCATGACCTTTCTTAAAGAAAAATTTTATCTTTCATCTCTTAACATCCCTCAGGAACCACATAGTATTTCTGTGCACATATTTTACAGTCAGAACTTGGGCTGTGCCTATAGTTTATCACATCAGTACCATGGGTGCTTAAGAAACAAATATACCAAAATTTTCTTGTGTTCTAGACTTTTCTATTTAAGATTATATTTATGCGGAATGCAATTTCTGGTAAAAAGAAAAAAAATTAAAGGATAAAAGTAGATATTCTTGAATAAAGAACTACTTGCCTAGAATTTTTTATTAATGATATTCAATTTAAATGTGCTACTTTGTTGGCAAGAAAGTCCAAATTTGGATCCAACAGTATAAATCTGCACGCTGTATGCTGGAGGCCATCACTTTTTTTCTGCTTCTTTATGCACTTTCTTATACCCGACATATTTGATGAAAGCTGTGGTCAAAGGTTTATGGAATTCTCAAAAGTTTTCCTGGAAGTGGATAGTGTAGAATGACACAGAAATGTACGACTGTGAGCGTTATGCCAATGCTTGGCTGCTTTTCACATGTTTTAATTTTATTAAAAGCTTTCTTACTGCACTATGTCGATACATTTACTTTTAATGGAACTATCAGTCTTGCGTGACCTGTTAACGTGATATGGTATTGAATAGATTTTGGAAGGTATATAGACATAATGAAATGCAATACCTAAGCATATACAAGTTTTAGCAATGTTAAGAAATAACTTAGTAGGTAAACAAATGGCTATATGTACCCTGGTAATTGTCAATAAGGCCTCTACCGATGCAGCCCACCCAATGCAACTCTTACACCCCAGTCCATTAGAGGGCCGTTCTTTACCTATTCTTAAGGGCTGTCATAGAGACTGCCATGTTTTTATCCAAATCCCTAAATACTGTACACCACTGTCTTTACAAAGACATGCAAAACAATGACAGCATGGTAGGTAATAAATATTGTTAGAATAATAAACCATTCCTGTGTAGACTTCTAGACAATGCTAGACAATGCTCAGGTGTGGGTATTCACCAATCCCACTATGCAAATCCATGTTATTCAAGACCATGAGCTGTACAACATTTTACTTTTCATTCTAAGCAATTAGATACTCACTGTTAGATGCTTCAAGTTCGTTTTTTCTTTATTCAATCTTTTTTCCATAAAATTCAGAGCTTTAAAATTCAAAGCTTGCTGATGTTATATTCGGCATATATCTGTACTAGCAGAGATCTTTTTGCACTAGTCGGGCGCCATCAGGGTCTGATGCAACGTTTTGGCGGAATGCCCCCTTTACTCATGCGTACTAGAGCCTGGGATTCCAGGATATTTTAAGCAGGATGCACACCTATAGTCAATTGAGAATTTTATCTTAAAGAGACATATATAGTTATTTCCTAAAAAAACAGTAAATTCAAATATAGTGTGCATTCTCCTAAATATCCTGGATTACAATATTATTCATAAATACTTCATTCAAGCCTGATGGGGAAATCGTTTCCAGGTATGTTATCCAATATGCTTCCCTTTGCAGGAGACTGATATTATTTTTATGCTCCAATATCCTGACTTTTATTTTTCTGCTAGTCTGCCCAACGTAGCATTTGCCACAAGGGAATTTTAGCATGTAAATAATATTTTCCATATTACAGGTGAAAAAGCCTTTACTAGGGATTTTAATACCACTTTTAGGGTGATGGACATTTTTACCCTTTATTATGTTGTTGCAATGTGAACATGCTAGAGAAGGATATGTCACTTTTCGTCTAGAACTTAGGAACGTTTGATGATCTTTTTTCTTTTTACTGATGTCTCCTCTTATAAGTACATGGTGGGCCATTTCTATGGATACACCTTAATAAAATGGGAATGGTTTGTGATATTAATTTCCTGTTTGAGGCACATGTGACACATCAAACTTATTGGGAATTTCACAAGAAAAACAATGATGAGCTTGGTTTTAACATAACTTTATTCTTTCATGAGTTATTTACAAGTTTCTGACCACTTATAAAATGTGTTCAATGTGCTGCCCATTGTGTTGGATTGTCAATGCAACCCTCTTCTCCCACTCTTCACACACTGATAGCAACACTGCAGGAGAAATGCTAGCACAGGCTTCCAGTATCCGTATTTTCAGGGGCTGCACATCTCGTATCTTCACAGCATAGACAATTGCCTTCAGATGACCCCAAAGATAAAAGTCTAAGGGGGTCAGATCAGGAGACCATTCAACTGGCCCATGACGACCAATCCACTTTCCAGGAAACTGTTCATCTAGGAATGCTCGGACCTGACACCCATAATGTGGTGGTGCACCATCTTGCTGGAAAAACTCAGGGAACGTGCCAGCTTCAGTGCATAAAGAGGGAAACACATCATCATGTAGCAATTACGCATATCCAGTGGCCTTGAGGTTTCCATTGATGAAAATTGGCCCCACTTTCTTTGTACCCCATATACCACACCATACCATCAATTTTTGTTTTCCAACAGTCTTGGAGGGATCTATTCAATGTGGGTTAGTCTTAGACCAATAGCGGTGGTTTTGTTTGTTAACTTCACCATTCACATAAAAGTTTGCATCATCACTGAACAAAATCTTCTGCGTAAACTGAGGGTCCTGTTCCAATTTTTGTTTTGCCCATTCGGTAGCACCTGAAACTACGGATACTGGAAGCCTGTTCTAGCATTTCTCCTGCGGTGTTGCTATCAGAGTGTGAAGAGTGGGAGAAGAGGGTTGCATTGACAATCCAACACAATGGGCAGCACATTGAACACATTTTATAAGTGGTCAGAAACTTGTAAATAACTCATGAAAGAATAAAGTTTCTTGTGAAATTCCCAATAAGTTACATGTGTCACAAGACCCTCTTCCTATTGAAAAAATAAAAGTTGGATTCAAAATGGCCGACTTCAAAATGGCCGCCATGGTCAGCCCCCATCTTGAAAAGTTTCACCCCTCGCATATACTAATGTGCCACAAACAGGAAGTTAATATCACCAACCATTCCCATTTTATTAAGGTGTATCCATATAAATGGCCCACCCTGTATATTTGCTATGGTTTTGCCTTGATTATATGCAAACATGGGGGGTTCTTTAAAAAGTTTGTTCTATTTTTTCTAATTATCTTTTAGAATATCCTCTGTTTTTAAAGTTTCACTAATTATGATTTTATTTTTTTCATATTCCTCCTCCTTATTAATAATTCATGCAGCTCTGATGTATTGACTTTTAGGTAAACCTTTGAAGATGTTTGGGTTGTGAATTTTTTTTTATGTGGCATATTATATTTATCAGTTTTTATAATGAATAATGTGGTATCAAAATTGTTATTTTCATTTTTCGTTATTTCTACATCTGAAAATTCTATTTTTTGAAAGTCATAAGTAAGCGTAAATTTAATGGTAGAATGTACCGTGTTCAACCTCTACACTTACTTATGACATTGAAAAAATAAATTAGGAATTTGCAATAGTTGCAGACCCAGATACAAGGATGGGTCTCCACCAAAACCCTACAGCAGTGTTTCCCAAACAGGGTGCCTCCAGCAGTTGCAAGAGTCCCAGCCTGCTAGGACGGTCTATGGCTGTCTGGCAATACTGGGAGTTGTTGTTTTGCAACAGCTGGTGGCTCTGTTTAGGAAACACTGCCGTATGAGACCTTTTTCATTTTTATGGGGGGGGGGGGGGGGGGTGTGTAAGGTGTAATGTGGTGTATATATAGTATTTTACTTTTTATTATTTATTAGTGTAGTGTAGTGTTTTTAGGGTACATTCACACGGGCGGAGGTTCACAGTGAGTTTTCCGCTGGAAGTTTGAGCTGCGGTGGAAAATTTGCCGCAGCTCAAACTTGAAGAAGGAAACCCACTGTAAACCACCACCTGTGTGAATGTACCCTGGCAGGGGGGGCGCCCCAAACCTTCAGCTGTGGCAAAACTACAACTCCCAGAATGCACTGACAGACCGTACATGCCTGGAGTTGTAGTTTTGCAACAGCTGTAGGCACACTGGCGGGGAAGCACTGAGTTAGAAAACAGACTCTAGCTCAGTAATTTCAACCCGTGTACCTCCAGCTATTGCAAAACTACAACTCCCAGCATGTACGGTCTGTCAGTTCTGGGAGTTGTAGTTTTGCAACAGCTGGAGGCACACAAGTTAGGATCACTGAGTTAGGAAACAGACTCTAGCTCAGTGTTTCCCAACCAGTGTGCCTACAGCTGTTGCAAAACTACAATTCCCAGCATGGCCAGACAGTCAGGTATGCTGGGCGTGTAGTTCTGCAATATCTGGCCCTTCAGATGTTGCAGAACTACAACTCCCAGCATGCCTGGACAGTCTGGGCCTGCTTGGAGTTGTAGTTATGCAACAACTGGGGAAGAACAGTTTGGTCTCCAAACTGTAGCCCTCCAGATGTTGCAAAACTTCAACTCCAAGCATGCCCAGACTGTCCAGGCGTGCTGGGAGTTGTAGTTCTGCAACATGTAAAGGGCCAGATATTGCAGTAATACACGCTTAGCATCCCTGACTGTCTAGGCATGCTGGTAATTGTAGTTTTGCAACATCTGGAGGGCTATAGTTTGGAGACCATCGTATAGTGGTCTCCAAACTGTGCCACTTCAGATGTTGCAAAACTACAACTCCCAGCAAGCCCAGAGAGTCAGTGCATGCTGAAAGTTGTAGTTTTGCAACATCTGGAGGACCACAGTTTAGAGACCACTACACAGTGGTCTGCAAACTGTGGCCCTCAGATGTTGCAAAACTACATCTCACAGCATGCCCAGACAGCCTTTGGCTGTCTTGGCATGCTGGCAGTTGTAGTTTTGCAACTTTTAGAAGGACACAGTGAAGATCACTCACCGGCGATCTTCACTGCAGCCTCCTCCACCGCCACACTTTCCGGCCGCACTCCTCCTGCTGCTGCCGCTGCTGCTCCTCCTGCTGCTGCCGCCGTTCCGGGCAAGCTGGCCATGCTTCCCCCCTCGCCGCTCGCGTTCCCGCCCTGCTCTGCCCGGACTTTGATCGGTGGGCAGAGCGGGGGAAATGAACTCTAAGCCCCCGCCCCCAACTGCCATTGGTGGTCGTACTGACCAACCAATGGCAGGGGATAGGAAGAGGTGGGAGCATTGCCACCTCGCTCCTGTCCTTTAAGATGATCTGGGCTGTCTTTAACAGCTCTGATCATTCTTATTTTCCGGGCGATCGGGTCACCAGTGACCCAATTGGCCCGGATCATCGCAAATCGCCGGTCTGAATTGACCGGCGATTTGCCGTGATCGCCGACATGAGGGGGTCTCATGAACCCCCTAGGCATTGCCACGGGATGCCTGCTGATAGATATCAGCAGTAATCCCAGTCCGGTACGCCCTCCGTCCTTAAGTACCGGGACGCGTGAGCGTATCCATACGCCCTCCATACGCTTTTTATTTTTTAACTTTTTTTGACATTTATTTTACACTGTCAGTAGTCGCGCATCTCCTTCGCTTGCGTCACAGCGTAAATGTACAGCGCTGTGCACTATGTGACATTTAAGGGGTTAAAAAAACGCAAACTTTTTTTTTTGTTACAAAATAAGTATCTTTTTTTTACATTTACGCTGTTCACCATACATCATTTCCAGCGGGTTCAAGAGCTCACGTCATGTATAAGATGAAAATGTACGTCCTGGTGCATTAAGTACCAGGACACCAGGATGTACATTTACGTCCTATGTCGTTAAGGGGTTAAATGGGTACGCCGGTGGGAAAAAAATGTTTTCAAATCAACTGGTGCAAGAAAGTTATACAAATTTGTAAATTATTTTTATTTTGCAATCTTAATCCCTCCAGTACTTATCAGCTGCTGTATACTACAGATAAAGTTGTGTAGCTCTTTCCAGTCTGACCCCATTGCTCTCTGCTGACACCTCTGTGCATGTCAGAAACTGTCTAGAGCAGAAGAGGTTTATCTATGGAGATTTCTCCCTCCTCTGGGCAGTTCCTGACATGGATGAAGGTGTCAGTAGATAGCACTGTGGTCGGACTGAAAAGAACTATACAACTTCCTAGTATACAGCAGCTGATAAGTACTGAAAGGATTAAGATTTTTGAATAAAAGTAATTTAAAAATCTGTTTATTTTTCTGGCACCAGCTGAATCGAAAACATTTAATTTTCACCGGAGTACCCCTTTAACACTTTATGACTAGGCTGACAGAAATTCTGCAGGTAATTTCCACAGAAAATCTGCAAGTATTTGCAGGTAAATCTGTAATGGCAGCGTCTGCTTTTCCTGCAGAAAAAAATGCTATGGAAAAAACACAGATTACCATACTGTCTCTCTCCACCCCCCCCCCCCCCTGTTACTTTCCAGTAAGTGGACATTTTTATTATAATTTTTTTCTTATGTGTACATGAGATTTTTACAATTTGTACTTTGTGTATTGTATTTAATTTTTGTGCTACATGTGTATCCCGGTACAGGACCTGGTCCTGTCCCTTTGTCTAAAGTCCCCTCAGCCAGAATCCCTCCATTCCAATAGGGCTCTCCTGTAGGGCTAACCCCTAGTCAGCTCATATAAATGGTATTTAATTTATATATATATATATATATATATATATATATTGGATATGTTATATAGGAATACCTCTGTATAGGACCTTAGAGGTCACGTGCCTTTAATTAAATTGTTTAAGGACCTTTGGGTCATGTGATACCCAGAGTTCACTGGGTCAGGACTGACAGGTTTTGCTGACCAATGAGCTTTGTCCCACCCCCTTAATATATAAGGGGCTGCAGCCACTAAATTCTCTCTCTTCCTTCCGGATTATAAAGCCAAGCACATCTCATTATCTCATCAGTATCACCAATTCAAGCTAGGCCCAAAGCCTAAGAATCTGCAGCCACTAAACGTGAGTTTCTCAAAGTTCAAACTACTGAATCCTGTGTGACTACTAGAAACTCAAATCTCCTAAAAATAGTAGCACAGTGGCTAGCACCAAAGCTCATTGATCCCGGAGTCCCAGCAAACCTGTGAGAAACCTGTACCACAATTCTCTCTCTCAAAGACTGTTATGTCCCATGCCATTGCATAAAATATGCAGTAAAGTTACTTCAAGTTTACTTAATAAAATCTGCTGTGGACATTCCGTTATTTCTCCCTGCCGTTTGTGGGACGGTTGGCTGTAGGACCATTACATTGAGGAAACTTCACCCTGGCGTCACGACAATTAAGGGTTAACCCCAATATACCCTACACTATCACCGCAACACCCAAGACCACCACAAGTGCATCTTACACCTTGCGGAATTACTCTTTACATCAATGTCAGTTAAATATCCTCCCATGGGAAAGAATGGGTGTCAGAATGATTTGTGTTTACCCTGATCATTTTTCTTTCTAGCTGAACATTAACAAAGGATGTGTTTATTCTGAAGACATTAAAAGAGCCATAAAAATGAAAAGAGCCATAAAAAAAATCCCATTTATTAGACTACATGTACAGGGCACTGTGGCACTGCTTTTCAGACCACACAAAAAAGTTTCCTCTATAGTGGAACTCCAGCTATAGGGAAAACCTACCTATTTTATTTTCCTAGTGTCCCCATCCCTTGCACATGGGATCACAATGCCTGCAACCTAATGCCTTATACAGGTTCCTAGGACCCAGGTACTCTCAACCCTGCTCTATGTAGTCCAGCAGCATGGTTCACAGGGGTGGGAAATATGAGCAATCAAACCACCGGCCTTTTTTCAGGAAATAAATACAATAACAATAATAAAATAAAACATATCTATAGGAAACATTCATTATTTTTCAAAGGCCTATATTTAAGCCAAGGACTAGAGCTCTATTTACTTAGAATAGAAAAAAAGTTAAATATAAAATATATATTAGGCGTCTTTCGCGGTACCTGAGGAACAACTGTTTATACATCCTACTCACGCATCTGTATTTCAGTTTAATGGTGAATAATGTTAATTAGTAAGAATACTTATTTAATTATGGCAGCAGATGCGTATTTTAATACTAATTTAGTTTTTTAATTTAGCCAAAACTATCAGCATTTTGTGTACAGCTCTATTTGATTTCATAACTCTCTGCTGACATCTACTGCAGAAGTATTGAACTGCACTGTTGGGCCACACTCTATTGAAAGATAGATAGATAGGAAGTATAGATGTATGAAAGATAGAGGTGCACCGAAATGGAAATTTCAGAACCGAAACAAAACCGAAATAAAAAAAAATGTCCGGCCGAAACCGATACCGAAACTGAAAATGACTTCTCCCCGTCTTCTGGTAAAATGCAGCGCTCCGCTCATTAGATTCCCCCACATTAGGTCGGGAGTTCCCCCACATTAATAGGCAGCTCCCCCACATTAATAGGCAGCTCCCCCACATTAATAGGCAGCTCCCCCACAATAGTGGGCAGCTCCCCCACATTAGGTCAGCATTTCCCCCACAATATTAGGCAGCTCCCCCCAACAATATTAGGCAGTTCCCCCACAATATTAGGCAGCTCCCCCCCACATTAGGTCAGCAGTTCCCCCACAATAGTAGGCAGTTCCCCCACAATATTAGGCAGCTCCCCACAACAATATTAGGCAGCTCCCCCCACAATATTAGGCAGCTCCCCCCACAATATTAGGCAGCTCCCCCACAATATTAGGCAGCTCCCCCCCAACAATATTAGGCAGCTCCCCCCCCCCAACAATATTAGGCAGCTCCCCCCCAACAATATTAGGCAGCTCCCCCCCCAACAATATTAGGCAGCTCCCCCCACAATATTAGGCAGCTCCCCCCCAACAATATTAGGCAGCTCCCCCACAATAGTAGGCAGCTTCCCCCCACCCCACAGACATACAGCTTCCAGCCATATACAGTGTATGGCTGGAGGCTGTATGTCTGTACTGCTGCCCCCACAGTGATCCGGTCACCGCTCATCTGGCCCGGGGTCACATCTACTGCTATGGCCCATGGACCATAGCAGTAGGTGCCGGGACCGGGGGAGCGGTGACCGGAACACTGAACAAGATGACGTGGTCACTTACCAGGCCCCGGCCGGCGTGCGTTCTCCTGTGATGATCCTGCGGTCCTCCTGCGTCTCTATGGTTGTACGCACGGGACGTCAGTGACGTCCCGTGCGTACATCCATAGAGGCGGAGAAGCGAAGGAGGATCGCAGGAGGACGCCGGGGGAATGGTGAGTGACCGGCGGACATCCTTTTGTCCCGAAAAGATTTTTCGTGACACAGGGATGTCCGGGATAGGATTAGGAATACTTCTTTTTATGTGCCCGGGCCGGCTCCCGTGTGTGGCTGCAGGCGGGGGCCAACCAGAGCATATAAAACCTAATACTGTATACTAAAAACCAGGGGGCCTCCAGCTGTTGTGAAACTACAACTTCCAGCATGGCCGGACAGACTTTGCCGGTCCGGGCATGCTGGGAGTTGTAGTTTCACAACAGCTGGAGGCCCCCTGGTTTTTAGTCTGCAGTATTAGGTTTTATATGCTCTGGTTGGCCTGCAGCCACACACGGGAGCCGGCCCGGGCACATAAAAAGAAGTATTCCTATCCCAGAGAGCGCGACACCAAAACACCCCCCCCCCCCAGATGTTGCGGCCGGCCCCCCCAGCCCCCCCCTCCCCCCAATGGCATTTCCCCGAAACAGCTATTTTCGTCCGATATGTATTTTCGGCCGCCGATATATCGGTGCATCCCTAATAGATAGTAAAGATAGGATAGCCAGATAGATAAATAGACAGATAAAACAGGTTTCCAGAAAAGCAGCACAACTGACAATCCAGATCCAAGAAGTTGTAAGGTGCATGCAGTCACAGGAGACTTGGTTAGGGACTCCAACTTCAACAAAAAATTGAAAAAACCGCAGCACACAAAGTATCTTCAGTGCAAAAAAAAGTAACTAGTTTATTCCATCATCAGCAAGAAAAAGTGCAACGCTTCGGTAATCTCACATCGCCTGAGGATGGTGATGTGAGATTACCGAAACGTTGCACTTTTTCTTGCTGATGATAGAATAAACTAGTTACTTTTTTTGCCCTGAAGATACGTTGTGTGCTGCGATTTAACAGATAGATAGATAGAGAGAGACTGTAAATAGATAATAATAGTCTGTCTATATGTGGGATAGCCTACTCGTAATGCTGCTGTGCTGGCTGGCAACCACCAGCGTAACATGTGTCCTGGTTCTTACTAGTGTTGAGTGACATTCTCTGTGCCATGTGTCTGCTGTATTTCCTGGTCTTCCTGCTCAGATGTGTATCGTGCTGCAGTTTCTGCTCTGTCCACTAGGGGCCGCTAGCAAGCAATGGCTGAGTTTTATAGAGCCAGTGTGCACTCCCTAATGGAGCCTCCTCCAATCCCATCCAGGATCTGCATATATAAGTCTGCCACATTTGCTGTTATAGGCCTCAACAAGGTTACCTTTTGGATTGTACCCTGCACTGCTAAGGTTTCTGTAGCCTGTTTGTCTAAAGTGAAGTCAATCTGCTGATCTTGTGTTCCTGATTCCTTCCTAATTTCCTTCTGGACTTTGTTTTTTCCTCATCACTTGGACTCTCACCTGCATCTCCTCTGTATGTACTTGGTCTGTCTACAACAATTCCTATCTGCTTGTAGCTTGTTCCAGCTAGCCTGAGCCAGTAGCCATCTTGGCTAGCTGTTGTCACAGTGCCTGCTCTGCTAATAAGCACCTAATTCAACTTTGTTTCGTCTGATGCTAACTTAGTGTCAGTTTGCCCCTTCTGCCTGCCAGACCAGCTGCCACCTTTGACACAGTGGGTCCACACCCTTGGGGCATTACACCACATAAGTGGTGACAAGGGATGCAGGCAAAGCTGGCTTAGCATATTAGATAGCTTGATCAACAACTATCCATTCTGATACTCTCCATACAAGTGCAACCAAAAGGGTGGGAAAACTGTTGCCAAAAAAACTCTTAAAACGAACATGTTCATGATATCCAATTGCCCAAATCTTTGTTTTCCATGTTAGGTGGTTGAAATGTCCTATTGAATTCATAAAGTATGGCTGACAATAATGAACGGTGAACTGTATTCATTTTGCTATAACTCACGATTGCAGTGGGTCTAAACCCAGTGCAATCTAAACTTTTGACACGTCTGACGTTTTTTTTTTTTTTTACAAATAACAGTGACGCTTTAAGGTTTTTACTGTAAATGGAAACCACAATGCAGGTGTAAAGAGATTATTACCACAATTTGCCTATTTATCTTGAGAACAGAAATGCAATTTCCTTTTGCATTCACGTCCAGTCAGTGGAAGAGAGAGGTGGTATCTGGTAACTATAAAAGAAAGTATACTAAGCGATTTCTGAGCTAGTGATTTTGTGTCTGTATACAAGAGTGTGAAGTATACAAGTGAGTGTAAGTAGAAAAGTGAGAGGGACTTAAAAATAAGGGACTTTAAATTCAGGGAGTTTCATTGAAATAATTGAATACAGGAAGTTTAATTGAATTTCATTGAAATATCGCCGAACAGTGTGTTGTCTTACTGGCGCCATTACACCATTGAATTGCATGTTGACTAATGCCAGAAGTCTGACCAAAAAAACAGAGGAACTGGAGTGGTTGATGTATGAGGAAAATGATGACATAGTGGGTATAACAGAGACTTGGTTGAATGATAGCTGTGACTGGGCGGTCAACATACAGATATAGTCTATTCAGTAAGGATCGGAAAAAACGGAAAGGGGGAGGAGTTTGACTTTATGTGAAATCGAGTCTGAAGGCCGGACTGTGGGAGGATATATAGGAGGGAAACAATAATGTGGAGTCATTATGGGTAGAAATATATGAAGATAAAAATAAAAAATTTTGATAGGGGTTTTGTTATAAGCCACCAAATATAACAGAAGAGGCAGAAAATCAATTACTGAGGCAAATAAACAAGGCAGCAAATCAAAATGATGTGATAATAATGGGGGACTTTATCCTAATATAAATTGGGAGATTGAGTCCTGTGAATCTCATAAAGGAAACAGGTTTCTGACTATAACTAAAGACAATTATCTGTCTCAAATGGTGCAGAGCCCGACCAGAGGGGGCGCCCTACTAGACTAAATATTAACCAACAGACCTGACAGAGTAACTAATGTGCAGGTAGAAGGTCACCTAGGAAATAATGATCATAATTGTTACGCCGAGCGCTCCGGGTCCCTGCTCCTCCCCGAAGCGCTCGCGGCGTTTCTCTCCCTGCAGCGCCCCGGTCAGACCCGCTGACCGGGAGCGCTGCACCGACATTGCCGGCAGGGATGCGATTCGCATAGCGGGACGCGCCCGCTCGCGAATCGCATCCCAAGTCACTTACCTGTCCCGGTCCCCGACTGTCATGCTCTGGCGTGCGCGGCTCCGCTCTCTAGGGCGCGCGCGTGCCAGCTCTCTGAGATTTAAAGGGCCAGTGCACCAATGATGGTGCCTGGCCCAATCTCCCTGATTACCTTGCACCTGTTCCATGCCCTACTTATACCTCACTTCCCCTGCACTCCCTCGCCGGATCTTGTTGCCTTAGTGCCTTGAGAAAGCTATTACTGTGTTTACCCATACTGTGTTCCTGACCTCCTGCTATTGCCATATTGACTACGAACCTTGCCGCCTGCCCCGACCTTCTGCTACGTCTGACCTTGTCTCTGCCTAGTCCTTCTGTCCCACGCCTTCTCAGCAGTCAGCGAGGTTGAGCCGTTGCTAGTGGATAAGACCTGGTTGCTACCGCCGCAGCAAGACCATCCCGCTTTGCGGCGGGCTCTGGTGAATATCAGTAGCATCTTAGAACCGGTCCACCGGCATGGTCCACGCCAATCCCTCGCTGACACAGAGGATCCACAACCAGCTAGCCGAATCGTGACAATAATATAATACATTATAACTTGTTCTTCAATAAGGGAATCTCTCGAGGGGCCACAAAAACAATGAACTTTAGGAAGGCAAAGTTTGACTAACTCAGGGAAGCCCTCAACAATATAAATTGGGATAATGTCCTCAAAAATATGAATACTGACACTATATGGGAGACTTCTAAAAATATCTTAAATTCTCACTGTAAGATGTATATACCTTATGGGAATAAAAGTGTCAGAAATAAAAGAAAACCAATATGGATGTATAAGAATGTTAAGGGGGCAATATATGACGAAAATAAAACATTTAAACTACTAAAACAGGACGGCAGTGAAGAAGCATTAAAAAGCTATAGAGAAAAATGTAAAATATGGAAAAAACAGATAAAAGCTCCAAAAATAGAGACAGAAAGACTCATTGCCAAAGAGAATAAAACTAACCCCAAAATGTTCTTTAAAGGGTAACTCTCATTAAACTTTATTTTTGCTATTGCACTCCTTATGGCAAATAAAAAATATTTCTAATATACTTTGTTTAAAAAAAAAAGATGTTTTCTATGTTTTATTTGTGCTTAAAACAAGAGCACATTTCCCACCATCTTATACACAGACTTAGGACCAAGGTCCAAACACAGGAAGTGCAGCCTGGAGTGCTGCACTTCCTGTGTTTGGGCTTCGGTCCTAAGTCTGTGTATAAGATGGGGGAAAATGTGCTCTTGAGCTTTTTTAAGCACAAATAAAACATAGAAAACTTTAAAAAAATTTATTTTTAACCAAAGTATATTAGAAATAGTTTTTTTTACCATAAGGAGTGCAATAGCAAAAATTTATTTTAACCCCTTAAGGACAAATTTATTTTAACCCCTTCACTGGAACGTCATGTGTCCGCTCCCGATCTATAACACGGGGCCACTGCTTTGTTAGAGGCCGGGACCCGTGGCTAATAGCGCGCAGCATTGATCGCGATGCCGCTTGCTATTAACCCTTTAGACGCAGCGTTCAAAGTTGACATCTGCATCTAAAGTGAAAGTGAAACCATGCCGGTTAGCTCAGTGGGCTGTTCGGGATAGCCGCGGCGAAATCGCGGCATCCCGAACAGCTTACAGGACAGCAGGAGGGTCCCTACCTGCCTCCTCGCTGTCCGATCGCCGAATAACTGCTCAGTGCCTGAGATCCAGGCATGAGCAGTCAAGCGGCAGAATCATCGATCACTGGTTTCCTATGAGAAACCAGTGATCAATGTAAAAGATGTGAAAAAAAAGTGAATAAAGATCATTTAACCCCTCCCCTATTAAAAGTTTGAATCACCCCCCTTTTCCCATTAAAAAAACAGTGTAAATAAAAATAAAAATAAACATATATGGTATCACCGCGTGTGGAAATGTCTGAATTATAAAAATATATTGTTAATTAAACTGCATGGTCAATGGTGTACGCGCAAAAAAATTCCAACGTTCAAAATAGTGCATTTTTGGTCACTTTTTATATCATGAAAAAATGAATAAAAAGCGATCAAAAAGTTTGATCAATACAAAAATGTTACCGCTAAAAACTTCAGATCACGGCGAAAAAAATGAGCCCTCATACTGCCCCATACATGGTTAAATAAAAAGTTATAGGGGTCAGAAGATGACAATTTTAAAAGTATAAATTTTCCTGCATGTAGTTATGATTTTTTCCAGAAGTACGACAAAATCAAACCTATATAAGAAGGGGATCATTTTAATTGTAGGAACCTACAGAATAAAGATAAGGTGTCATTTTTACCCAAAAATGTACTATGTAGAAACGGAAGCCCCCAAAAGTTTCAAAACGGCGTTTTTTTTTTCAATTTTGTCTCACAATAATTTTTTTTTCCATTTCACCGTAGATTTTTGGGCAAAATGAATGACATCATTACAAAGTAGAATTGGTGTCGCAAAAAATAAGCAATCATATGGATTTTTAGGTGCAAAATTGAAAGAGTTATGATTTTTTAAAGGCAAGGAGCAAAAAACGAAAATGCAAAAATGGAAAAACCCCTGGTCCTTAAGGGGTTAAAGAGAGTGCCCATTTAACTATATAAATAGCAAAAAGGTTAAAATGAAAAATGAAAGTTTTGGCCCTTTAACCCCTTAAGGACCAAGTCCATTTTCATCTTAAGGACCAGAGTGTTTTTTTGCAATTCTGACCACTGTCACTTTAAGCATGAATAACTCTGGGATACTTTTACTTTTCCTTCTAATTCCGAGATTGTTTTTTCGTGACATATTCTACTTTATGTTAGTGGTAAAATTTTGTCGATACTTGCATCATTTCTTGGTGAAAAATTCCAAAACTTTATGAAAAAATTTTAAATTTAGATTTTTTTCGAACTTTGAAGCTCTCTGCTTATAAGGAAAATAGACATTCCAAATAAATTATATATTGATTCACATATACAATATGTCTATTTTGTGTTTGCATCATAAAGTTGACATGTTTTTACTTTTGGAAGACATGAGAGGGCTTCAAAGTTCAACATCAATTGAAGTGGATTTGAAGAGCCTTCATATTAGAAATACCCCATAAATGACCCCATTATAAAAACTGCACCCCTCAAAGTACCCCTCAATGTAATGCATGTTATAATCCCCTATGGGGGCCATAACATTGCAAAAAAAAAAAAAAAGTGAAAAAAAAAGTTAATAAAAATCATTTAACCCCTCTCCTAATAAAAGTTTGAATCACCCCCTTTTCCCATTAAAATAAAACTGTGTGAATAAAAATAAACATATTGGGTATCGCTGCGTCCGAACTATAAAAATATATAGTAAATTAAACTGCACAGTCAATGGCGTACGTGCAAAAAAATTCCAAAGTCCAAAGTAGCATATTTTTGGTCACTTTTTATATCATGAAAAAATGAATAAAAAGCGATCAAAAAGTTTGATCAATACAAAAATGAGCCCTCAATACCGCCCCATACATGGTTAAATAAAAAAGTTATAGGGGTCAGAAGATGACAATTTTAAAAATATACATTTTTGTGGATGTAGTTATGATTTTTTTTTTTAAGTAATACAAAATCAAACCTATATAAGTAGGATATCATTTTAATCATATGGACCTACATAATAAAGATAAGGTGTATTTTTTTTTACCGAAAAATGTACTGCGCAGAAACGGAATCCCCAAAAGTTGCAAAATGGCATTTTTTCATCTATTTTGTTGCACAATTATTATTATTTTTTTGTTTCATCGTAGATTTTTGGGTAAAATGACTAATGTCATTACAAACTAGAATTGGTTGCGCAAAAAATAAGCCATCACATGGGTTTTTAGGTGCAAAATTGAAATGGTTATGATTTTTAAAAGCTAAAAATGACAAAGAACAAAGCGCTCCATGGTGTATTAAAAGAGTAACTTATCAGGCAACTTATGCACTGAAAAAGGAGGCTCACCTGGAAATGTTGTGTACCCACATACACAACAATGGTGAGCGCCTGTAGTGTCCGCAGCCAGCAGGCTGAGCAGGAGGTGTATAGAGGCAGACTTCAGACAAAGGTGCCGGCTTTCAAATGGCGCAGGTCACAGAAGAAGCATGGATAGGTAAAAGCAAGGGTAGTTTATTCTCCCAGCATGCAACGCGTTTCACTGCAACAGCAGCTCTGCTACACCGCTCAACTAGACGCACCGTGATGACTGTCTAAGGGCCTCCCTTGATGACGTCATCACAGCGCGTCTAGTTGAGCGGTGTAGCAGAGCTGCTGTTGCAGTGAAACGCGTTGCATGCTGGGAGAATAAACTACCCTTGCTTTTACCTATCCATGCTTCTTCTGTGACCTGCCCCATGATTTTTAAAAGGTAAGGAGGAAAAAGTGAAAGTGCAAAAACGGAAAAACGCTCGGTCCTTAAGGGGTTAATCCAGTTTCCCATCAGTAAGTAAATGATGTGGTAGTTAATATTCATTCCATATAATACACTGAATACTTGAATTAAATGAATAGTTTGTAGCTGATCAGTAATACCAGTTATCTGAATACAAGTACTTACATTGATTCTTAGTATTTGGCATTAAAGTACTTTATATCAACACAGTGTAACATAGATTTTTCCCATAGCTGCATTGATCCATCTCATAAATGACACAACGTACCCTTTGATAAACTAGCGGCTTAAGGCACATATCCCTCTGTCAACAGGCACAGGCCAAACTTCGATCAGACGCATTCATTAAGTTGGTTTGCCAAGAGGCTTATGTATCAGACACTGTATGGAAAATATCAACCCTGCAACAATACCAGTTCTAGTTAAGAGGCGATTGCTCCGGTGATGGGGACATTGTCATATGGAAGGATTTATTCTCAGATTCAGGACTTTTGGCTTCTAGATTTTAACCTAATATGCTTTACTTTCAGCTCGTCATTATGGCTGGCACTGTTCTGCTTGCATACTACTTTGAGTGCACGGATACCTTTCAAGTGCACATTCAAGGCTTCTTCTGCCAAGATGGAAATCTAATGAAACCATACCCAGGGACTGAGGATGAAAGTTTTATTTCCCCTCTGGTGCTGTACTGTGTGCTGGCAGCGACACCAACAGCTATTGTAAGTAATTCAGATGCTACGCTTTTTTAATTATTTAAATGCCACGTTGAGTTGCCCAGTGGTTGCTGTACAAATCTATGCACATTACTGTAAACTATAATTTCACAAAGGAAACAAATTTCACATGAGTTATTACAATTCCTCTCTTTATTATGTAATACATATCTTATAGCATTTTCCAGTCTTCCATAAGGTCAATCACGGTTTCATGAAAAGTTTAGCAACTTTTAAATATACTTTGTTTTGCAATTCCTTTTCATTTCCAATGTGTCTGCTTGTTGTCAATCAATGTTAATGTGTACGTTTTCATCTGAAAAGGCTGAAAAGACATGCAAATGACAATGTAAAATCCACCTACACTCATACATGTTAGAAAGCCATCAGCTAAAACAAAAGGGAAGAGCGCTCCATAGCGTAAAATCGTCACTGTAAGATTCGAACTAGTGTAGTAAGAAACTCTTACCAGAACAATGGTCAGTGTGGCTGAGTAAGAAAGCCTGGTCTGCAGCTTCCCCGACCTTAACGAGACACGGCAGGTAAAGTGTTCCACAGGGTGGATGGTGGGTAACAGAGCTGACCAAGATAGGACACATCTGGTGAGTTAAAGGATTTATTCAAATGCAACACATTTCACCGGGCTTGCGCGTCTTCTTGAGGAAGCCGCGCAAGCGCGGTGAAACGTGTTGCATTTGAATAAAACCTTTTACTCACCGGACGTGTCCTATCTTGGTCAGCGCCGTTATCCACCCACCACCCTGTGGAAGTCTTTACCTGACAAGAAAGAAAGCTATCAGGGCAGAAGAGAGATTTGTTTTGCGGGTGTGTTGAGCTTACATAGAATTACATAGACTGGATAAAATTGTAAAAAACTCTATGGCTCTGTTCACAATGCAGCAAAGACAGCAAAGTCTAGAATCCTGGCAGCATCTGATGAGCCTTGGTATAAGACAAGGGTCTACTGGGTTTTGTTGGCATCATTTGGGAGTGGAACCAGCAAAGTTGTCATGGGTCAGTTTGTGTGAAGTATGTTTATATAAGAGAAATGTTTCCATGCCTAAACCTCAAATTCCTTTGTGAGGAACATGTCCTCACAAAGGTATTTAGGCACCAATAGGGTTATGTTCACACTTGAAAAGTGCGGTAATGTTGGGGTATACATCAGAATTGCAGCAAAAAATGTGGCTGACATATACTTCAATGTACCTGAGCTGTGTCCATTATGTTCAGTAGACCAAACGTAGTCTACTCTAATAGTGACAACATTCAGTCCCACAAAAAAAACTGTATGCATTTAGAACTGAACTGAATGTAGTACAGGGTGGGCCATTTATATGGATACACCTTAATAAAATGGGAATGGTTGGTGATATTAACTTTCTGTTTGTGGCACATTAGTATATATGAGGGGGGAAACTTTTCAAGATGGGTGGTGACCATGGCGGCCATTTTTAAGTTGGCCATTTTGCATCCAACTTTTGTTTTTTCAGTAGGAAGAGAGTCATGTGACACATCAAACTTATTGGGAATTTCACAAGAAAAACAATGATGTGCTTGGTTTTAACGTAACTTTATTCTTTCATGAGTTATTTACACGTTTCTGACCACTTATAAAATGTGTTCAATGTGCTGCCCATTGTGTTGGATTGTCAATGCAACCCTCTTCTCCCACTCTTCACACACATAAAAGTTTGCCTCATCACTGAACAAAATCTTCTGCGTAAACTGAGGGTCCTGTTCCAATTTTTGTTTTGCCCATTCTGCAGCACCTGAAACTACGGATACTGGAAGCCTGTGCTAGCAGTTCTCCTGCGGTGTTGCTATCAATGTGTGAAGAGTGGGAGAAGAGGGTTGCATTCACAATCCAACACAATGGGCAGCACATTGAACACATTTTATAAGTGGTCAGAAACTTGTAAATAACTCATAAAAGAATAAAGTTACGTTAAAATCAAGCACATCATTGTGTTTCTTGTGAAATTCCCAATAAGTTTGATGTGTCACATGACCCTCTTCCTATTGAAAAAACAAAAGTTGGATTCAAAATGCCCGATTTCAAAATGGCCACCATGGTCACCACCCTCCTTGAAAAGTTTCCCCCCCTCACATATACTACTGTGCCACAAACAGGAAGTTAATATCACCAACCATTCCCATTTTATTAAAGTGTATCCATATAAAGGGCGTCAGATGCAGCGTCGGAGGCTCGTGACGTCGCGGCCACATCCCCTCAATGCAATGTCTAAGGGAGGGGGCATGTTTAACACAAAAAGTTAATTTACGCATCAAGTCATTTTCTCCTAACACATTTCCTTTAATAGGGTTTCAGAAGACCTTTTTTGTTTTCTTATAACCTATACTGTAATTGTAATTATTGTAATATTGGGTAGACTTCAGAATATTGGGCAGACTAGATGGGCCAAATGGTTCTTATCAGCCAACACTTTCTATGTTTCTAGTCACAGTAACAGGAAACTGACCTTTTGCTTTTGTCCAGATTAACACTTTTGGATTTTACCTCTCATTTAGCAATATTAGGTTGGAATTGAATGTGCAGTGTTTGTGAAGGTTTT
The DNA here is from genome assembly GCF_029499605.1 of Hyla sarda. Lineage (NCBI taxonomy): Eukaryota > Metazoa > Chordata > Amphibia > Anura > Hylidae > Hyla > Hyla sarda. The sequence continues at coordinate 323,535,440 of NC_079189.1, forward strand.
TTTTAAATACATTTTTCTGATCCAAATGCTTGAGTGAAATCAAAATTAAGGAAAAGTATCAGTTATTCTACCATGTGTTCGAATCCTCTCCTGTGTTTGGTTACATAGTAGCTGTCAAAAATACTACATTCCATCCACAATGCCTTTTAGTGGTGCATTAAATGTGGAACAAGTCCTGGTGACGTGTCCTTTAACAATCAATGCAGAACAGCACGACCTTGCAAGGCTAATTGTTTTATACAATGAACAGCAAATCACAAGTTCACATGATCCAAATATCCAAACAAATTGAGCAAAAGGAGGTAACATCTGTCTGCCCAAATGTAGTCATTTATTATTTCTCTGCTGATATGTGCAATGTGCTCTATAATAATTCTTTTTTAAAGAAAAGTGCATTTTGTCAAACAGGTTTGGGCTACTTAAAAATAAAAATAAAATAATAATAATAATAAAATAAATACATATATATATATATATATATATATATATATATATATATATATGAAAAAAGAAAAATAGCCAGCACAACTGCCTAATACACGGCAAATGTGGCAAATACAATGGATACAAAAAGGAAGGTTGCAGCACCACTCTTGGTCAAAAAAATTGAGGCTCTTAGCGCACTTTTTGATCAAAACGTGTCCGCCATCCACCACACGGAGGTGGCCTCTCGTCGGATGGGACCCTAACATGCTTAATACACTCACCTCTGTTGGGCATATGGCCTCTGAATGAATGGGTCCATCCGAGAAGAGGCCACCTCCGCATGGTGGATGGGGGACATGTTTTGATCAAAAAGTGCTCAAAGAGCCTCCATTTTTTTTGTCCGACCAAGAGTGCAGCTGCAACCTTCTTTTTTGTGTACTTCATATTTGCCACAGCAGCGTGTATCCATGTATTAGGTAGTTGTGCTGGCTATTTTTCTTTTTTGTGTTTTTGCTATGCAATTTAGGGGGAGTGGCACCCTCTCTAGCCGTGCACCCCTTCTCTTTTTCACAGGAGGATTTTAAATTGATAGTGGATCCAGCATGTCACCCAGTCAGAGGCCATATGCCCAGCAGAGGTGAGTGAAATGTGTATTAGGGTCCCATCCGAAAGGAGGCACCTCCGTGTGGTGGATGCGGGACATGTTTTGATCAAAAAGTGCGCCCTTTTTTTGACCAAGAGTGCTGATATATATATATATATATATATATATATATATATATATATATATATAAATTTCAATATATTAGATACTTTAGTGACTTCTGTACTTAATATGTACAGTACTTGCTTCATCTGACCTACAAGCTTGTGGACCTGCAAGTTAAGAGTTTTGTGGACTCGTTGCCATTTCTTTCTCCTTATAGAAGCAAAATTGTTCATTAAAGAGTGCATTTTTTTACTTAAAAATTGTGACAACATGAATTTGTTTCTGACACATATTTCTTATTTTATTTTTCAGATATTTATTGGTGAAGTAGCAACTTACTTTATAAAGTCTACCAGAGAAAACCTGATTACTCATGAAAAGATGATTCTGACTGGAGAGTGCTGTTACTTAAACCCCTTAATCCGACGAGTCATACGATTCATAGGTAAGGGGTATTTATATAGTACTATTTATATAGTACTTGGTGTTGCATGGTCTTCCTACCTAAACTTTGTGGGAATAAAAAAGCAATATCACTGAAGCACCGGTAATAAAACTTAACCTTTAATCATCATTAATTAAAACTTAAAACTACCCCTCATGATTTAAAAAAACACCTTATGCAACAATCTTAATCAAACATGGGTTCAAACTACAAGAGAAAACTATATTCAGTATCAATTTTCTCCTAGTGGTAAGGTGGTCATGGCTCTTCAGATAAAGAACCGACCCACTATATCCACCTAATAAAGGTTATTGTTAAACAACCCAGCTCAACAGAAAACAAAAAATTAGATGACAAAAACACATTTATTTTCCATTTCCAACGCGTTTCATGTGGCTGGTAACCGGGATACTCAGGAGACAGGCTGGGACAAAAATCATATTAAGGACCCAGATAACAAACTACTGTTGGACCAAATGACCAGACAATCCCTTCTAGATAATCAACAACATGATGAAATGATATGCTGGTCCAGCAAATTGAAAAAGCAACAACGACACTCTAGTCCTCATATTCTCTCCCCTGCATTAACTAGTCTCTACACCTTCCTGCCAAACAAGCAGGTTGTTAAAAAGTCCTGGAAATCTCTGCAGCCTGAGAGTAACCCAATCAGGAGATGTACCAGAAGTCCCATAGATTGCATGGGAGTTCAGACAAAATCCCCAAACCTCCCATAAGGGATAGAAAAAACCCTAAAACTCACCAAGTCCTTTCCTATGGCAGACTGTGCTGATTTCTCTCTGTTCAGGCCAGCAGCCTATGAGACCCTGGAAGGAGTATTTCATGTGGGCACAATGTTACATCATTGCTGGGATCATGTCCTGTGCTGGGATCATGTCTCGGTGGCCAATAGGATGCAGGATTGAATTGTCTTGTATCCTACAGGAGTAAATGGGAGCTGACAGTTGAACATGGTGGGTTGCCTGGAGATCCAAGGAACAGGGCCAAATTCCATGGCTTGCCCCTCAGATGCCCAGTACTAGTAATGCACCTGAAGTACTATATGTATTATACCATAACTATGACATCATGCATTATATCAGCATTACTACAGAATCATGTACTATATTAGTATTATATCTACAGTAGAGATGAGCGAATTAACAGTAAATTCGATTCGTCACGGACTTCTCGGCTCGGCAGTTGATGACTTTTCCTGCATAAATGAGTTCAGCTTTCAGGTGCTCCGGTGGGCTGGAAAAGGTGGATACAGTCCTAGGAGACTTTTTCCTAGGAATGTATCCACCTTTTCCAGCCCACCGGAGCACCTGAAGGCTGAACTAATTTACGCAGGATAAGTCATCAACTGCCGAGCCGAGAAGTTTGTGACGAATCAAATTTACTGTAAGTTCGCTCATCTCTAATCTACAGTATTACATCATTATATATTATATCATCATTATTATGACATTATAGTATGAATTACTTATTATAGCATCATATATTACCTTTACCAGGGTATTTTCACACTACAGAAATTCCACGCTGAATTTTCACAAGAAAATTCAGCACAGAAGCCTCTTGCTGCAGCCTCCATTGCTTTCAAACAGCAGAGTTTCCGTTACAGATGTAATGACGCAGATCTGCATTTCGCCATGTTCATTCTTTCAGCTAAATTTACAAGCAGCAAATCCCACGTAAAATAAGCGCAGATTTGAATGCTGCAAATTTGTGGAATTTTCCCTTTCCCTTTCAGTATTGTGAAGCATATCAGTGTTATTAAAGTGTCATTTGTTATATCAGCATTATTAAGGGCTTCACAAATTGGATCTAGATTATTAATGCATAATACATTTTATCTACTCTTATTCAACACCATGCATTGTATCAGGATTATAACAGTGTTAAAGGGGTTATCCAGGAAAAAACTATTTTTTATATATCAACTGGCTCCAGAAAGTTAAACAGATTTGTAAATTACTTCTATTAAAAAAAATCTTAATCCTTTCAGTACTTATGAGCTGCTGAAGTTGAGCTGTTCTTTTCTGTCTAAGTGCTCACTGATGACACCTGTCTCGGGAACTGTCCAGAGTAGAAGCAAATCCCCATAGCAAACCTCTTCTACTCTGTGCAGTTCCCGAGACAAGCAGAGATGCCAGCAGAAAAGAACAACTCAACTTCAGCAGCTGATAATTATTGGAAGGATTCATATTTTTTAATAGAAGTAATTTACAAATTTGTTTACATTTCTGGAGCCAGTTGATATAAAAAAAAGTTTTTTTTCCTGGAATACCCCTTTAAATCCTTATGCAGTGAGGCTTGTCCCAATCCCAGTAGTTATAAAGATAGCTGCTCTACCTTTGCCCAAATACAAGTAAAAGGCTAATGATGTGTCTCCTTTCTAAACAAGAACTCTTTGAGTGCTGGGCGTTCTGGTGAAAATAAGGCGTGCAGTGTCTATTACCATTACGACAGATTAGCTATCCTAGTGCAATGATATTCAAGTCTTAAGAATGCAATTAACCAAACAGCTCAACCATCACAGCGACTAGGAAAAACTATTGAACCAGGAGCATCTGATTCAATATCCAATTATATTCCATTATATTTCATCTTCCTGCCCATGAACAATGATCTTCTGCTATAATTATATGAAGTGACCTGATGAATTCATTAATTTTCCTTCTGATTACATTGTAAATCACTTTTTAAAGAAAGTGTGGCAAATAAATAAAGAGAGGCAAATACATTAAATATAAATATATGAATACAGGTAAAATAGACAAGTGAGATCGGCACTACTCAGTCTGTAAACGTGGGACTAGTGGAAAAAGGATTACTGGTTGGGCTGCTTCTGTGAAACCTTGGTGGTGCTCTGACTGAACATTAAGCAGTAGTCTTATAATAGTAGAACGAGAAAGAAGTCGGCGACTCACCGGAGCTGATTTTCAAGCAGTTTCTTCTTTATTAGTACTCAAATACATGGGGAGAGAAAGACGTACAGGGGGTACAGCTGTCTGGCAACGGGACCGTTTCACATGTTTCACATGTTTCACATGCTTCGTCAGGCCTGACGAAGCATTTGAAACATGTGAAACGGTCCCGTTGCCAGACAGCTGTACCCCCTGTACGTCTTTCTCTCCCCATGTATGTGAGTCGCCGACTTCTTTCTTGTTCTACTATTATAAATATATGAATAATTACTGTATGAAATATAACTCCTTGGGTATGATAACATTTGCCTATGGCAAATCAGAAATCTATTTACAAAAGGATATGCAAATGATGCTCACATTTTTGCTGTAGATTTGCTAGTGGCACTGCTCGAGTAACGCCCCAGAGATTGATAAAACATACCTCCACATCTTACTATCCTGATTTAGTAGCTCTTTTTGTACCGTATATACTTGAGTATAAGCCGGCTTATACTCGAGTGAACTCTCCGCCCTCAGTGGTCTTCAACCTGCGGCCCTCCAGATGTTTCAAGACTACAACTCCCAGCAAGCCCGGGCAGCCATCGGCTGTCCGGGCTTGCTGGGAGTTGTATTTTTGAAACTGCATCATCCAGACACCCCCCTCTCACCCCCTTTAGTTCTGTACTCGCCTCCGCTCAGCGGGACGTTAGGGTGCGCTGGTCCGGTGCTGCAGGACTGTCCGGTGGGGAGGTCGTCCGGTGGGATAGTCGTTCCGGGCTGTCCATCTTCACCGGGGGGGGCCTCTTCTCCGCGCTTCGGGCCCAGAATAGTCACGTTGCCTTGACGACGACGCACAGGGACGCTCATTAGCAACGTCCCTCTGCGTCGTCGTCAAGGCAACGCCTCTATTCCGGGCCCGAAGCACGGAGAAGAGGCCCCCCGGTGAAGATGGACAGCCCGGAACGACTATCCCACCGGACGACCTCCCCACCGGACAGTCCTGCAGCACAGATGGCCCGGACCAGCGCACCATAACGTCCTGTCGAGCGGAGGTGAGTACAAAACTAAAGGGGGTGAGAGGGTGGGGGGGGCTGGATGATGTCGAAGGCTGCAGTGGTCTTCAACCTGCGGACCTCCAGAGGTTTCAAAACTACAACTCCCAGCAAGCCTGGACAGCCGATTGCTGCCTGGGCTTGCTGGGAGTTGTCGTTTTGAAACATCTGGAGGTCTGCAGGTTGAAGACCACTGTATCAGACATTGACAAGCGGTGATGATGAAGGGGGGGGGGCTGATGACATGTGGTGATGATGAAGGGGGGGTGTGGGATGATGACAAGGGGATGATGAAGGGGGGGTGTGGGATGATGACAGGGGGATGATGACAAGGGGATGATGAAGGGGGGGTGTGGGATGATGACAAGGGGATGATGAAGGGGGGGTGGGATTATGACAGGGGGATGATTAAGGGTGGGTGGCATGATGACAAGGGGATGATGAAGGGGGGTGGGATGATGACAAGGGGATGATGACGAGGGGATGATGAAGGGGGGGTGTGGGATGATGACAAGTGGATGATGACAAGGGGATGATGACAAGGGGATGATGAAGGGGGGTGTGGGATGATGACAAGGGGATGATGACAGGCGGTGATGATGAAGGGGGGATGATGAAGGGGGGGATGATGACACGGTAATGATGAAGGGGGGGATGATGACAGGCGGTGATGAAGAAGGGGGGATGATGACAGGGTGATGATGATGAGGGTGTTAATGATGGGGGTCTGGATGATGACAGGGGGGATGATGTATTTCCCACCCTATGCTTATACTCGAGTCAATAACTTTTCATGGGATTTTGGGGGGAAATTAGGGGCCTCGGCTTATATTCGGGCCGGCTTATACTCGAGTATAATTAATCCTACAGAGACTCATTTTGGAAGCTTTCACTTCCAACAAATTTGCTTCGGATTTGTATTTGGCCCCACACTGCTTGGACCAAGTGCATTTGTCCTATGGAGAGTTTTAAACTTTTTTTTTTAATTGAATGTCTTTAGTAACAAGTTTTTTTTAATTTTGCAAACATTGGTTTGACAACAATGTTTCGACATACGCTGTCCTCGTCAGTAGAGAGTTGGGTATCAAGTTTAGTGTTAATACATACACTTACCACCTCGTATCATATAAAAAACAATGATTCATAGGGCAGTGCAGAGTCTCTTAAAATAAGAGGAGTCCTTGCTCTCCATTTAGTTTTCATGACACTCATACAGAACATGAGACATGCACCCTTGCCTCCTTGTTAGCAAATGTTAGGATCATTGCTTACTGTAGAGGAGCAGGGACTTATATCAAAATTATTGGAGTCACTTCTCTTCTGTTTGAAATAAAGTAATACTCACCTTTTCCTTGCTCCTGTCTGTGGCAAGGTCCAAGTCAGTATTTTTATTCTGTGGTCTCTATTAGAATTACTGAATAAAGAACACTTTGATTCAAATTAAGTTTTTGGGTAAAATTCTGAGTGAATCCGATAAATTCCTCATCAGTTCGTTCATCACTTAAAATTGCCAAAGTGGGTACCACATTTTTATCACCCTCTTCAGACTAATGCAGGTGGTTACAAGCTGTGTACAGCTCTGGCAAATGTGTTGACACTGCATCATTAATGGAAAATTAATCTAGTTGTAGGAAATAAGTAACTAGTCTCTAGTTACAGTTGGATGAAGCGTCAGTGTTATGCTATGCGCTCCGGCCGCACATGCTCGCCGTGAGCGCATGGTCCCGTTACCTGCTGCTGGTGGCGGGGCTGGGACTCACATTGCGGGACATTCCCACATGCGAGCCCCAGTCCGTTACTCACCTAGTGCTTCTCCTGCCCCTGCCTTTAAGATTTAAAGGGCCAGTGCGCTCATCAGTGTAATTCACCTCTGGCTCATTGATAAATTCCTCCACCCTCCTCATTTCCTTGCAGGATCTTTGTTGCCTTGAGCCTGAGAGAAAGCATTCCTGTTATTGCCTTGCCGTGTATCTGATCCTTTGCTCCGTGACCTGACCTTGCTGCCTGCCTACTGACCTCCTGCTACGTTCCTGACTACGCTACTGTGCCGCCTGCCCTGACCTTCTGCTATCCTGACCATGAGCTGTCTTATCCCTCCTGTGCATCGCATCTCCTCAGCCGCCTGTGTGGTCGAGCCGTGCCAGGGGTAGCGACCTGGGTGCCGCCTGCCACAGCACGTCCATCCTGCTTTGCGGCGGGCTCTGGTGAAAACCAGCGGCACCTTAGATTCCGCTCCCTGGTACGGTCCGAGTCATCTGCTAAACAGGTCAAGCAGATCCACATCCACGGGGGTTCCTGTCTTTTAAAACATTAGTGTCACAGTCAGTAGCACCCTTCACCCCCAAAATTGGTACTCGCTCCATCTTGCTCTAATTGCAGGAGACAGGCTCCATTATAGTATAGGCTATATCTAGAGATATCTCAGCACTAGGCCGTTGTGTCATGGGATACATCTAGTCCCTCTGGGCAGATTGTATCCTGGATGTGATATCTTGTTATATATACTTGGGATTTTGTCCCCTGGTCTATATTTTAGCAGCATAGCTTTGGCGTACTATTGCTAAGAGGCCCTTATCCGGGTCAAATGGCTGATTATTATTCATCACTATTATTATAATATTTTAGAGGTGGTTATTAAAAGTTATATTTTATGCACACTCCCCCCATTTTTTCCAATTTAATTTTTGGGAGCTGATTAATTACACTGGTCCGTAGATACCACATCATCTACCTGTATATAAAGTAATGCTTTAAGGACTTATGACAAAATGCTATCAGAACATTTAAAAGGCTTCATTTACATAACAATCACTGGATTCCCACACACAGATTTGGAGGAGATAATAATGGGGCCATTAAGGGTGTATGGAGCGATCTCTGCGCACAGCTATTTGACTATTTTGTATTTATGACAGTCTTTAAACTGATAGCAGCATTTAAACAGTAATATGTCAGTTCATTGGTGTTCATAAGGTTGGAACAGCTCCCTGTGATAAGAATCATTTGTCATGACACCTGAAAACTTCTGAATGTCTTCTGAATGTGCCTGCCATGACAGATCTGCTCCTGCTGTAGCCAGACTTTACTTGAAGATCACAGATAAATCAATTCAGTGCATTACAATAGCAAAGCCACATTGACAATAAAAGGTGGTCACAAAGAGTATTTTCTGCTTTAAGAATTGACATGATAAATGAAGGGTCATTACAAAGTTCAATTGGTCCTGCAATAAACAAGCCCTCAGGTATGGCATCTGGTAAACCTATTTAGAGAAAGAGAGAGCATAGGGATAGCAGACAGTGCAGCTATGCTACTGCCCATATAAAGATACTGTGTACAGACGGTGCATGACGGTGAGTCAATTTTGGAATGGGGGCAGCACCTGCTTAAAGCTAATTTTCATATTAAGGGGGCTAAAGCGACTAATAAGCCAGAAGTTGTAGAGGCGATTCAGAAGAATTGGGAGAAAAGAATGCAGAATGGCGCTAACAAAGTAACAAAAAAATAATTTTGGAAATTCAATACAAAATAAAAATTAAAGGTTTATTTAGCAAAAGACGGAGAACACTTTTTGAGAGGATGCCCCTTTCTTCATCAGGTCCAGACACATTTTACTGTAATCACCAATATACTTGGCTTAATGTAATGCATTTATCTATGGCCATCATCAAATCCTCACCAAAGAAAAGGCCACACGATAGCAGATATCCAAAAATTATTATAACAACTTTATTGATTAAAAACAATAAACAAAGGTGCTTATTAAAAACATATATAAGGCACGGATGGTAACACAATCAGAAGAAATAGAGGGGTAATCTCACAGTACTAGTCATCCTATACAGGGCTAGGGACACAGATATGGTAGTAAGATATGGTAGTACAGGCAAAGTGCAACATAAAATAAACTCTCCATATTACAAAATAACAATAATGAGAAGACAAGTAAGCTGTGCACCAAGTGGAGAGATACCTCACCTATCGACCCCAATATCTCTCCACTTGGTGCACAGCTTACTTTTATTATTATTGTCATTTTGTAATATGGACAGTTTATTTTATGTTGCACTTTGAGTGTACTTCTAACATTGCTGTTCCATTTGCTGGTCTCACTTCTGAGACCCCCTGCGACCTTTACTGTTCCGCCCCTAGTGATGACATCATTAGGGGGCAGAGCTACACAGTTCAGGCCTGAAGCCAGGGTGGCAAGTATGACTTTCTGGCAGTGTGTTCCCAAACAGGGAGACTCCAGCTGTTGTTTAACTACAGCCTCCATGATGGGAGTTGTAGCTTAGCAACAATTGGATGCTCCCTGTTTAGGAACACAGTGCATTAGGTGCACTCTCCCCAGGGGAGAGCGCCAAAAATGTACTAACCCATTTTTCGTGTTTTTCTTTTTTTTCTCATTTGAGATACATGAATGTGGAGGACTATGTCAGATTCAGTGGACTGCAACGATGACCAGTGTTTTTTTATGTCAATAAATGGGTTAACAAGGGCTGTGGGGGAATGTTTTTTTAAATATTTTTTTTTCCCAATGTGTCGTCTTTTTTATAATTGAATTTTCAGGCTTAGTAGTGGAAGCTGTCTTGTAGACGGAGTCCATTACTAAGCCATGGCTTAGCATTGGCCCCAAAAACAGCTAGCGCTAACCCACAATTATTACCCTGGTACCTACTGCCTCAGGGATTCCGGGAAGAGGCGGTACCAACAGGCCCGAAGCATCAAATATGGCGCTCCTGGGCCTAGGTGGTAAAAGGCTGGTGTTATTTAAGCTGGGGAGGGCCAGTAACAATGGTCCTTGCCTACCCTGCTAACGTCAGGCTGTTGCTGCTTGGCTGGTATCCGGCTGATACTGAAAATATAGGGAACCCTATGTGCTTTTTTTAAATAAATAAATAAAAGTTTGTGGTTCCCAATATTTTCAGTATCAGCCAGATACCAACCAAGCAGCAACAGCCTGACGTTACCAGGGTGGGAGAGGACCATTGTTACTGGCCCTCCCCAGCCTAAATAAACACCAGCCTGTTACTGCGCCCTGGGGCAGTGGGTACCAAGGTAATAATTGGGGGTTAGCATTAGCTGGTTTGGGGCTAACGCTAAGCCCCTGCTTAGTAATGGATTCCGTCTACAAGACGGCTTCCACTACTAAGCCAGAAAATTGAATAAAAAATAAAAAAAACAACACATTGAAAAAAAATTATAAAAAAAAACACTCCCCCACAGCCCTCATTAAAGGGGTATTCCAGGAAAATGTTTATTTTATTTTTTAGATCAACTGGCTCCAGAAAGTTAAACAGATTTGTACTTCTATTAATACTTCTATTAATTCTTCCAATAATTATCATCTACTGAAGTTGAGTTGTTCTTATCTGTCTGGAAACAGTGCTCTCTGCTGACATCTTTGCTTGTCTCAGGAACTGCACAGAGCAGAATAGGTTTGCTATGGGAATTTGCTTCTACTCTGGACAGCTCCCGAGACACGTGTCATCAGAGAGCTCTTAGAAAAGAACAACTCAACTTCAGAAGCTCATAAGTACTGAAAGGATTAAGATTGTTTTCATAGAAGTAATTTACAAATCTGGAGCCAGTTGATATATATAAAAGTTTTTTCCTGGATAACCCCTTTAACCCTTTTATTGACATTAAAAAAAAGCTGGTCATTGTCGCAATCCACCGAATCTGACATAGTCCTCTGCATTCACTAATCTGAGATGAGAAGAAAAAAAAAGGTTAGTCCATTTTTTTGTACTCTGCATGGGTTAACTCTTTCCTTGCTGGGCTCCTGTATGGCATACATGGGTACACTATGCACCCTTGTATACTATACAGCCGGCAGAGGTAAGTAGTGATGCTATGCACCCTGTATATGTATATACTATGCATCACTCATTACGTCTTTACACTCTGTGGGCCGGGCGCTCTGCCTCTGACCCACAGAGCGGTACCTTAAGGCAGTGAAAAAAATGGCCACAGGGTACAAAAACGACTGTTTCCACACACCAGCAAAAATGCAAGAAAAAATGAAGGAAAAACCTGTGACAGTTTTTCTGGGATTTTTGCTGGTGGACAAAAAAACTCAATGGAATCCGAGCCTCAAAGCAATAGAGCAAAATCCCTGTGTCCACTTTTCCTGTGAGGTGTAGATCAGGTGTACAAATAGAACTGTGTGGAAATTTAGAACTTTGCTCAAAATTTATCATGTGCCTTGCACAAGTATGGTAGCTTTGGTGCACTTGCGCCAAATTTAGACCAACCAAAATGATCTACAAAAAACGTCTACCTACACCAACATTGATACATGTCCTCCAATGTCCCCAGCAGCCTCTCTCTCACACACACACACACACTTACACAGTGCCTCCAGCAGCCTCATATACACACACATAGTGCCTCCAGCAGCCTCTCACGTCTTTAGACTGTTTTTTGTGTCTACAAAAGGCGCCAAAAAAGGTGCAAGCAGGGTTTATTTGCACCTTTCTTGCGCCTTTTCGTTTACACATTTCTGCTGATTTTGAGTTGTAATCCACAGATTTTGGCAATACACATGATATGGAAGGGTTTTATGAACTGCGCATTTTCACAAAAAGGCACAAAGCCACTGAAAAGTCTCTAAAGCTACACCAGCCCAGACTTAGCTTAGCTTTTTGGTGTATGTGAAGAGAGAAATTTCAGAAAATGTGACCTGCACAAAATGTATCAAATGCTCTGTGACCATTTCATACATTTGGTGCTCCTACACATTATCAGAACACAAAAAAGGTGTAGAAAAATGCTTCACTTACACTACAATGATAAATGCCGGTCAATGCCTCCAGCAGTCTCACACATTCACACAATGGGGGAGATTCATCAAAACCTATCCTGAGGAAAAGTTGCTGAGTTGCCAATAGCAACCAATCAGATCACTTCTTTCATTTTTTTAGAGGCCTTTTCAAAAATAAAAGAAGCAATCTGATAGGTTGCTATGTGCTACTAAGTAACTTTTCCTCTGGACAGGTTTTGATAAATCTTCCCCAATGCCCCCAGCTTCACACATGCACACAGTGCCTCCAGCAGCCTCACGCATGCACACAATGCCTCCAACAGCCTCACACACAATACCTCCATCATCCCCCCAAATGCCTCCAACCTTTCTCCCCCACCCACACACAATATTTCCAGCCCCCTTCTCACACACAATGCCTCCAGCCTTTCCCACACACAAATACCTCCAACCTCTCATATGCCTCCAACCTTTCACCCACCCCTATTGCCTCCAGACACCCATCCACCCACCACTATTACCTCCAGACTCCCAGCCACCCACCACCATTGCCTTCATACTGACCCATTGCCTCCAGACTCCTAGCCACCCACCCACGTTGCTTTCAGCTTCCTGCCTCCCAGTGCCATTGCCTTCATCCCCCCATTGCTTCCATTCACCCCCCGATCCACCCTGCCACTGCTTCCATTCACCCCACAGCCAACCACTGCTTCCATTTACACCACAGCCACCCATCTACCCCTGCTACTGATTCCATTCACCCCACAGCCACCCATTCACCTACCCCTGCTTCCATTCACCCCCCAGTCACCCACTGCTTCCATTTACCCCACAGCCACCCATCCACCCCTGACACTGATTCCATTCACCCGCAGCCACCCAACCATCCACCTCTACTTCCATTCACCCCCACTGCTTCCACCCCCCCCCTGCCCCTGCTTCCATTCAAACCTCCCCTGCCCCTGCTTCCATTCAAACCCCCCGCTTCCATTCAAACCCCCTGCTTCTGCCCCTGCTTACATTCAAAGCCCACCGTTTCTGCCCCTGCTTACATTCAAACCCTTTCCCCTTCCCCTGCATCCATTTTCATAAAAAATCCTGCTCCCATTCACCCCCCTTACCCCTGATTCCATTCAGCCCCCTGCTCCTGCCCCTGCTTCCATTAACCCCACCCCTCCTGCCCCTGCTTCCATTCACCCCACCGCTTCTACCCCTGCTTCCATTCACCCCAAACCCTCCTGCTTCCATTCATCCCACTGCTCCTGCCCCTACTTCCATTCACCTCACCACTCCTGCCCATGCTTCCATTCACCCTTCTGCTCTTGCCTCTGCTTCTATTCACCACACCGCTCCTGCCCCTCTTTCATTCACCCCAACTCTCCTTCCCCGGCTACCATTCACCCCACCACTCCTACCCCTGCTTTCATTGACCCCCTGCTGCTGCCTCTGCTTTCATTTAAACCCTGCCGATTTAATTCATACGCCCCCTTGCTTCTGCCCCCCTGATTTCCTTTAACCCCCCTTGCTTCTGCTCCTGGTTTCCTTCAAACCCCTCTTGCTTCTGCCCCTGCTTCCATTCAAACCCCCTCCCTGCTTCTGCCCCTGCTTTCATTCAAACCCCCCCTGCTTCTGCCCCTGATTTCATTCAAACCCCCTCCCTGCTTCTGCCCCTGCTTTCATTCAAAACCCCTTCCTGCTCCTGCCCCTGCTTTCAAACACCCCCATGCCCCACTTCTGTCCTTGCCCCTGCTTACATTCAATCCCCTTCCCTTGTGCCATTTTTAACAAAAATCCCCGCTTTAAATTAAAAAAAAAAAAAAAAAAAAAAAAGTTTTCCCCTCCTGAGCCCCGGGCACTGCCGAACGGCACCCCGTTTGGGAATCCCTGACTTAGACTGAAGCTAAACATTACTTGTCAGGTGATATAGATTGTATAAGGCAGTGGTCTCCAAACTGCGTTCTGGGGATTATAGTTCTGCAACATCTGGAGGTCCACAATTTAGAGACCACTGGTATAGACTGTTACACAAAAATTCTGATTGGAAACACACATATAAACATATATATCATATCCCAGTTAATGGAATATATATATATTTTTTTTCTGTAGGATACATTGTGTTTGGCTTAAGCTTCTCTTGCTACCGTATTTACCACAATAAATAATGCATTTATAATTGCTCTATGTCAGTGTATGTCACATTAAAGCAGTGGGCTCGTACAGCCACCATTGTAGGCTCTTCTCTATTATATGTCCTCTATTAAAATGTTCACTCTCCGTCAGTAATTGATAGTGGAGGCCAGTAATTGATAGTGGAGGCTGCTGACATTACCACTTGTCAGACAGAGGATGAGGCTTTCACTGAGTAATTACTTTGAGTCATGTTATTGCGGTAGCACACCCCCAAAATAATGAGGAGCTTGCTTCTACACTTCCCTTCATCAGCTGCTGCCCTTATAACATCACTGCTTGGTAATATTTCTACTTCACTCCAGGATTATAAAATGTTAACAAGTCTTCATTAAGCAAAAGTTTTCTTTTTTCTTTTTTTTTCTGTACTGTCCTTATTTAGCCTTAAGCTATGTTCACACTATGCAACGTCCCCACAGGAAATTCTCTAGAAATGCACCATCACATGGAATTCGTAATTTCCGTGCCGGAAACATCTGACACGAAAATTCCACTGTGTGCACAGTGCAGCAGAATCCTGTTGAATTCAAACTGACTCTGCTGCTCCGGAATCTCCATACAGAATTCCAATGCAGAATTCCGCATGGAAATTCTGAGGTGTAAGCATAGCCTTCTTCTCACCACTGTGTAGGAATAGTGTTGTAGATGGTAATGGTTCTCTTTTTTTGTGGGAATTTGTGTGAAAATACAGTCTTCAGTCTTACTTGCCCAAGAGGACTTTCTCAAGAACGGATACGTTTTTTACTTGATCTTTTATTGACTGCTGATCAGACCATTGCTAGCCTGTCTGCCAAGGAGGACTTCTCCTTGATACGCTTTTATAAGTGTCATTTCTTAGATTACTTACACTTTAGGAGACAAAGTTGAGTCCACATTGTACCACAGTTTATGTGAAGATCTTCGTATAGCAGTTTTTGTAAATTTTACCTAGAACTTGACTTAAAATATACTATAAACACACACCTACATATAGTTCCACGTACATGTGCACTTACAATTTATTTCTGCATATTATTTGGAAAAGAAGTATTATTTAAAAGGACAGTGACCAATTCATTATTATTCTTATCTCTAAACTGTATGATAAAGTTGTATACCAGAGACTGTGTGTTTTCTGTATGTAAAAGGGAGATTTTTTTTTTCAAATCAACTGGTGTGAGAAAGTTAAACAGATATGTAAATTACTTCTATTAAAAAATCTTAACCCTTCCAGTATCAACTGCTGTATGCTACAGAGGAAGTTGAGTTGTTCTTTTCAGTCTGACCACAGTGCTTTCTGCTGACACCTCTGTCCTTGTCAGGAACTGTCTGGAGCAGGAGAGGTTTGCTATGGGGATTGCTCCTTCTCTGGACAGTTCCTGACAACAGTGATATAGGGACATATTACACAGCTGAATATATATTTTTCCTGAATAGCCTTGTCATGATTCGGCTGGCTGGAGGTGGATCTTCTGTGCCAGAGAGGGATTGGCGTGGACCGTGTCGGTGGACCGGTTCTAAGTTGCTACTGGTTTTCACCAGAGCCCGCCGCAAAGCGGGATGGTCTTGCAGCGGCGGTTGCAACCAGGTCGTATCCACCGGCAACGGCTCAACCTCTCTGACTGCTGAGATAAGCGCGGTACAAGGGAGTAGACAAGAGCAAGGTCGGACGTAGCAGAAGGTCAGGGCAGGCAGCAAGGATCGTAGTCAGGGGCAACGGCAGGAGGTCTGGAACACAGGCTAGGAACACACAAGGAAACGCTTTCACTGGCACAATGGCAACAAGATCCGGCAAGGGAGTGCAGGGGAAGTGAGGTATAAGTAGGGAAGTGCACAGGTGAAGGTACTGATTAAAACCTCATGCGCCAATCAGTGGCGCACCGGCCCTTTAAATCGCAAAGACCCGGCGCGCCCGCGCCCTAAGGAGCGGGGCCGCGCGTGCTGGGACAGCACAGACGGGGAACGGGTCTGGTAAGCGAGTCGGGATGCACATTGCGAATCGCATCCCGGCTGGGAACATTATCGCAGCGCACCCGGTTGGCAGGTCTGACCGGGGCGCTGCGAATAGGAGAACGCTGTGAGCGCTCCGGGGAGGAGCGGGGACCCGGAGCGCTCGGCGTATCAAGCCTCTTTAAAGTTCTGAATATTTTAAAATAATTGAAGAGAAATTCTCTTAGAATTACATTATAATTAAGCTTGAAGTAATCTATATCTATCTATCTATAATATAATATAATATAATTCATATAATATCTATCTATAATGTAATTCCTATAATAAGAGGTGTAAATTGAAATAGGTATTTTTTCTCTGTATCTTTAAATTTAACTTTCTGAAACTTTCTGGTGTGTCAGAAGACTTCTTCACAATTTAAACATTAAAGGGGAACCATGCTGTTTTATTCTGGGACTGCTGATAGTGTTTTCATACGAAAATACTTAAAAATGTATGTTCAAAACATGTTATAAGATCACAGATAAGAAATGAGTAATAAGAGACAGAAAATTCTCAGCTAAGAAATGATTCAATTAATTATTTATGAACATTCAATGTTTAATCTTTTAATATGCAGATTAATAAAGAATTACTGGCAAAACCCTCTGAAACCTACATTTGGTCTTCAAACTCCGGGAATAACATTGTATATCTTGTAAACTAAATGTGCCCCTAGATGTTCTGAATTTGCCATGTAAGGGTTAAATAAATAACTTTGAGACATCCTTGAGTTTGATCTGTCTGTGAGCATCTATGATATTGATGACTGGCAAACAGCCATAGAGTGGATCATGTAGAATTCCCCTTGGGCATCATGGGCTGAGCAGACAGTACATTGCAGAAGACCAATCAAACACTTCTGCTGCTGGGACAATGTTGATGTTACACTTTTAATTAGTTTTACATTAAAGAGTTAGTCCAATTTATTCCCATATAGTCCATCGAGGTGCCAGGGCTTTATTTGGGTATATTCTCCAGAGACAATGCAATATGTATTTCATCTTTAAATGGCTTAAATTTAATGTAGCAATTCCTGAAATTTCCACAGAAGAGCAGGATAAATCACTTTCATATTAAACGTTATATATGCAGGAGGATCTCTTTCTGTATTATGGATGTTATCTTACTTTGTCTCTGCTAAACTTTTGGAAGACAGGAATGATATTTAGTCAACTATCACCAATTGTGCAATTTCTCCCACTAAAAAGATGAGAGAGGCCTGTAATTTTCATCATAGGTATACCTCAACTATGAGAGACATAATGAGAAAAAAAGTCCATAAAATCACATTGTCTGATTTTTTAAGAATTAATTTACAAATTATGGTGGAAAAGTAGTATTTGGTCACCCACAAACAAGCAAGATTTCTGGCTCTCACAGACCAGTAACTTCTGTCCTCACTCGTTACCTGTATTAATGGCACCTGTTTAACTTGTTATCAGTATAAAATACACCTGTCCACAACCTCAAACACTCACTCCAAACTCCACTATGGCCAAGACCAAAGAGCTGTCGAAGGACACCAGAAACAAAATTGTAGACCTGCACCAGGCTGGGAAGACTGAATCTGCAATAGGCAAGCAGCTTGGTGTGAAGAAATCAACTGTGGGAGCAATTATTAGAAAATGGAAGACAAGACACTGAAAATCTCCCTTGATCTGGGGCTCCACGCAAGATGTCACCCTGTGGTGTCAAAATGATCACAAGAACGGTGAGCTGATCAGGTCATACTGGGCTGCAGTACAAATGTATTGCAGCATGGTATAACCTGTAAAAAGTGTAAAAAAGAAAATAAAAAGTTCGTCTATTAAAGTATGAAGTGTAGAAGAAAATAAAAAATGCCCCTTTCCCAATAAAAGCCCTGTATTATAACCGACAAAGATGAAAAACACAAATCAACATATTGCCATGTCTATAATGACATTTACTATAAAACTTTAATGTCAATAATCCTGCACAGTGAACGCCGTAAAAAAAAAAAACACAAAATTCGCCAATTTTGGTACAAATAGCAGAATAAAAAATATCAAAAGATAGCACGTATCGCAAAAATTATACCAATAAAAATTACAGCTCATCCTGCAAAAAATAAGCCCTCACTCAATGGCGTCGGATGAAAAATAAAAAAGTTATGTCTGTTGGAAAATGAATGGCAGAAAAATAATTTTGCTCAGAAAAGGAAAAAGAACATAGAAAGCTATATAAAATGGGTATCGCCATAATCATACTGACCCACAGAATAAATATAACTTAACTTTTACTGCACAGTGTACACCATAAAAAAATTAAATACATTTTTCCAGTTTTTCACAATATTTTGGAGTTTTTCACAAAAAATGCTGCACGTGTCAACAAAAATGCACCACTTATATAAAAGTACAAAATGTCAAGAAAAAACTAACTCAGAATCGCTCCGCCCAGAAAAAGCATTCTAAAGTTATTACCATTTAAAGAGACACATGTCAAAAAAAAAAAAAAAAGAGTCTGGTCATTTAGGTAAAAAATGGGTCTGTCCTTAAGGGGTTAAACATTACCTGGACTTTTGCAATTTTCCAAGTCATGTCTGTGAGCAGGATGGCTGAGTTAGTTGGTAAAGCAGTGGGCAACAACTTCTGCTGCTCAACCAAACAGCTCCCACTCCTGCCACATGTGGTCAGTGGCTAAACCTAAACTTCATTTTAGAATTATTCAAAATGTACTAGTCATTCTGATATCAGATAGGCAAGGTGATGTAAGGCCTGGGTTCTCAACCCCTGGCACGCGTACCCCTAGGGGCACACCACAGGTTGAGCAGGGGTACATCAAATCGCTGACAAATACCGGCCATGCATTGGCCAGTATTTATCAGCACAGAGCCGCGGCAGCTCACTGCACATTAGCGTGGCCTGAGCTGTGTCATTGCTGGGGAAACGTGTGACCTCCCCTGATGTTGCGCGGAGGTGCCGCACAGCGCAGGAGGATGTCACAGGTCAGTGCGGCCCCGCCGAGAGCTGCACGAAGGGGATGATTAACCCCCCCTCCATATTAATCACCTTGTGCTATTATCCCCCCTCCCTCTGATCCCCTTTTGCCATATCCGATAATAATAGCACAAGGGGATGAAGATGAAGGGGGGAATATTGGCACAAGGGGATTAATACTTAATCCATCTTAATCTCTTGTATCATTATTTCTCTCTCCCTCTGATCCTCTTGTGCTTTTTCCCCCCTCCCTCTTATTCCCCTTTTGCCATTCCCCCCCCCTTCTTCTTATCCCCTTTTACCATATCAGATAATAATGGCACAAGGGGATTAAGATGGAGGGGTAATAATAGCACAAGTGGATTCAGTTGGAGGGGGGAATAATGGCACAAGGGGATTAATATGGAGGGGGGGGATAACGGCAAAAGGGGATCAGAGGGAGGGAGGGTGTTGATTATCCCCCCCTCCATTTTAATCCCCTTGTGCCATTAATCCCCCCTCCATCTTAATCCCCCTGTGCTATTATTCCCCCTCCATCTTAATCCCCTTGTGCTGTCATTCCCCTCTCCCTCTGATCCTCTGGCGCCATTATTCCCCCCTCCCTCTGATTCCCTTTTGCCATATCGGATAATAATGGCACAAGGGGATAAAGATGGAGGGGGGACTAATGGCAAAAGAGGATCCGAGGGAGGGGCGAATAATGGCACAGGGGGATAAAGATGGAGGGGGAATAATAGTACAGGGGGATTAAGTATCGCATTAGTAAGAAAGTAAGAACACACCTTTTGGAGCATGAAGAGACCATATATTGGCTGAATGGCACAGCATGGAGGTGGCGGCAGCATGAGGAGACCATATAGTGGCTGAATGACACAGCGTGGAGGTGGCGGCAGTATGAGGAGACCATAAAGTAGCTGAATCACGCAGCCTGGTGGTGGCAACAGCCTGACAAGACCATAGGGCCTAACAATTGAAAAGATTAAAGATATTGTTTTAATATTTAAATTGAAGATTTTAAACTTTTTAGATTTCAAACCTAAAAAGTTTAATTTAATGTGCCAGCAGCATGAGGAGACCACAGAGTGGCCGAGTGACAGCCTGGAGTTGGTGGCAGCATGAGGAGAACATATGGTGGCAGAATGAGAAAGCATGAAGCTGGCAACAACATGAGGAGAACATGGTGGCAGTATGAGACAGCCTGGCATGAGCAGCATCAGGAGTCCTGAAAGTGACCCGGTGACATATTGGGTCGGTGGGTGGCAATACCAGTACCCAAGGCCCTGTTCTCGCATTATTAATTACCTTCTTGGCAAATGTTACTCGCCCTAAAAAGGGCAGACCCACACAGGAACTTCTACCTATTTCCACCTGCAAACACTGCCTTTTCCCAGGGTTTTTAGGTGGAAATAGGGAGAGGTTCCTGTGTGGGGACACCCTTTTTAAGACGAGTAACACTTTCCTAAAAAATGTGGAAGGGAACAATGTATTGTCCATTGTAGCAGGTGGGGGTAGAAAATTTCCTTGTAAGGCCCTACTCTCACCCTATTAATTCTCTTTATGGCAAGTGTTACTCAACCTAAAAAGGGCGGCCACACACAGGAAACTCTCCCTATTTTCATCTTAACAAATGGCAGTGTTCCTGTGGGGGGGCCGCCCTTTTTAGGGCGAGTAACACTTGCCAAGAAGGGAATTAATAATGCGAGACTAGGGCCTTACAGGGGAAGTTTTTACCTCCATGGGTTACAATGAACCATATGCTGTTCCCTTCCACTTTTTAGTGGTCTTTGCATCACATCAATACTTGGTGGTCTAGGTGGTACATGGTGTTTTTTGCACACCTTTCCTTTTATTTGATTTCAAAATAATTTTGGGTCCATTTATTTTATCCTAACAAAAGTTATCCTCAATACTTACTTGTGGTCTGATGCAGAGGGATGTCTGTAACTGGGGAGCGGCACCTTAATTATGTTTTGCACTATCTATATTTGTGAAGTGTTGGTGTGATACCATGGTCAATCTATTCTAATGCATCAGGCATTGGTGGGTGCAAATCCTGGCTGATTCATGCCTGATTCATCTTTACAAAGGTCAGTCTCTCCACATTTTTTGTGGACAGACAAGTTCTCCTTGAGGTGACTATGGCCCCGGCCACACTAAACACCCGCTCTGATGGCACACTATTGGCCGGGCAGGACAGCTTTTCAAGGGCAAACTCTGCTAGTTGTAGCCACAAATCAAGTTTGGCTGCCCACAAGTCCAGTGGATCTGCAAGGTGTGTTGGCAGGGTCATGTCAAGGTATGCCACCACCTGCTGGTTCAGGTCCTGCTCCAGGTGTACCTGCTGCTGATGAGTGGCTTCACTGTGCGGGTGAAGAAAGGTGCTCCTCAGCGCTGTAGATTCAGGCTGCTGTTGATGGAGCTGGTACTGTTCCTGCCACCCCACCCCTCCCCAACAGCCATGGCAGTGGAAGGTGAGGGCAGAGAGCCCCCTAAAGGACTCAGACTTTCCACTTCTGCCACCATGCTGACTGCCAACCATGCTTCCACCTTTCTGGCTCAGCTGCTGCCTCACAGGCAACCTGCGACCCTCTTATCCTGATGATGAAGCCCCTTCTACACTCGGCTCCCAAGTGCTGCGGAATCTGTAGGCGCTATATAAATAAATAAATAAATAAATAAGTGCGATCGGCTTCATCATCTTCGAGTTGTGTCTGCACGTCACTGATGTCCTCCTCAGGTTCCTCAACACTACTTGCCTGCCAGAGGAGAAAGTGGCGGATGTCTCCTTCACTTCTTGGCTGGGCAGTAGCTGCTGACTGTCCTCTAGTAGATCGTCCTCACTAAATAGTGGAGCTGAACCTACAGCATAAGATACTTCTGTAGGGGAGGGAACAGCATAGGACAAAGGCAATGGGAGGACAGGGACTGCTCCCGGGCCATGCCAACTTAGGGTTGTGTCTGAGGAACCCACCGACTGTTGACTGGGGGTGTCAGATGTCACTTGTGATGAAGTGGATTACCGTGTTAACCAACCAATGATGGCAGATGGGTTGCTGGTCGAGAAACAACCGCTAGCTGAGACCGGAAACTCAGGCCTCTCGCTGCGACTCCTGCTGCCACTCGCCCTTAGTCTGCTGTGACCTCTGCCTGATAAATTTAAGCCTCTGCCGTTCCTCTGTGCACGTCCTGGCACTTATCTGCCTGACATACTTAGTGCGTATATGAGGGGAGTACAATACGCTCCACTACACTTAAAACAGTATTTGTCCACAACACCAGTAGTTTTTTTGGCTGGCCTTTCCCAGTATCTAGGCCCTTAAGACTTTAAAAGGAACAAAATAGTAAACTAGAGAGCACTGTGGTCAGACAGAAACGAATTCGAGAAAGAAATACAACTTCCTCTGTAGTATACAGCAGCTGATAAGTACTGGAAGGATTAAGATTTTTAAATAGAAGTAATTTACAAATCTGTTTAACTTTCCAGCACCAGTTGATTTAAAAAAAAAAAAAAAAAAAGTGTTTTCCATTGGAGTACCCCTTTAACCCCTTAAGGATGCAGGACGTAAATGTACGTCCTGGTGAGGTGGTACTTAACGCACCAGGACGTACATTTACGTCCTAAGCATAACCGCGGGCATCGGAGCGATGCCCGTGTCATGCGCGGCTGATCCCGGCTGCTGATCGCAGCCAGGGACCCGCCGGCAACGGCCGACGCCCGCGATCTCGCGGGCGTCCGCCATTAACCCCTCAGGTGCCGGGATCAATACAGATCCCGGCATCTGCGGCAGTTCGCCATTTAAATGAACGATCGGATCGCCCGCAGCGCTGCTGCGGGGATCCGATCATTCATAACGCCGCACGGAGGTCCCCTCTCCTTCCTCCGTGCGGCTCCCGGCGTCTCCTGCTCTGGTCTGTGATCGAGCAGACCAGAGCAGGAGATGACCGATAATACTGATCTGTTCTATGTCCTATACATAGAACAGATCAGTATTAGCAATCATGGTATTGCTATGAATAGTCCCCTATGGGGACTATTCAAGTGTAAAAAATAATGTAAAAAAATGTAAAAGTAAAAGTAAAAAAAAAGTGAAAAATCCCCTCCCCCAATAAAAAAGTAAAACGTCCGTTTTTTCCTATTTTACCCCCAAAAAGCGTAAAAAACATTTTTTATAGACATATTTGGTATCGCCGCGTGCGTAAATGTCCGAACTATTAAAATAAAATGTTAATGATCCTGTACGGTGAACGGCGTGAACGAAAAAAATAAAAAAAGTCCAAAATTCCTACTTTTTTAATACATTTTATTTAAAAAAAAATTATAAAAAATGTATTAAAAGTTTTTTATATGCAAATGTGGTATTAAAAAAAAGTACAGATCATGGCGCAAAAAATGAGCCCCCATACCGCCACTTATACGGAAAAATAAAAAAGTTAGAGGTCATCAAAATAAAGGGATTATAAACGTACTAATTTGGTTAAAAAGTTTGTGATTTTTTTTAAGTGCAACAATAATATAAAAGTATATAATAATGGATATCATTTTAATCGTATTGACCCTCAGAATAAAGAACACATGTCATTTTTACCATAAATTGTACGGCGTGAAAACAAAACCTTCCAAAATTAGCAAAATTGCGTTTTTCGTTTTAATTTCCCCACAAAAATAGTGTTTTTTGGTTGCACCATACATTTTATGATATAATGAGTGATGTCATTACAAAGGACAACTGGTCGCGCAAAAAACAAGCCCTCATACTAGTCTGTGGATGAAAATATAAAAGAGTTATGATTTTTAGAAGGTGAGGAGGAAAAAATGAAAACGTAAAAATGTAATTGTCTGAGTCCTTAAGGCCAAAATGGGCTGAGTCCTTAAGGGGTTAAGCTTTATATAGTGGTATACCTGTAAGCAGTTTTAAGGGATATAAAACTGCTGTCAGGCTCCTATGAAACATAATACAATTCAATCCTTAATAACTCAAAACCTCTTCTAATTCCTTTCCCCCCCCCCCTTTCTTGCAGGTGTTTTCGCATTCGGTCTGTTTGCCACAGACATTTTTGTAAACGCAGGCCAAGTAGTGACAGGCAACCTCACTCCCTATTTCTTGACTGTGTGTAAACCAAACTACACTGGAACAGACTGTCTTGCCCACCATCAGTTTATCAGCAATGGAAATATCTGCACTGGTGACCCTAAAGTGATCGAGAAGGCCAGGAGGTCATTCCCATCCAAACATGCAGCTTTAAGTATATACTCTGCATTATATGCAACAGTAAGTAAGATCTCATTTTAAACCAGTGGTCTCAAACTGCGGCCCTCCAGCCAATGGTTGTCCGGGCATGCTGGGAGTTGGAGTTTTGCAACATCTAGAGGGCCTCAGTTTGAGACCACTGTTCTTATCTATGTATATGGTGAAAATGCCTTTGCTTATTGATCAGAAGACTATGTGTAACAGGATGTATTGCGATGTAACAAATGTTTTTACGCAAGTAAATTCAAGTTCTGGAGCAACTGCTATAGGTAGAGCAATGGTTTTTTTTGTTCTTAAATCTCTTTTATTGTTTTTTTCTTTAAAGGGAAACTCTCATTAAAACACATTTTTGCTATTGCACTCCTTATGGAAAATAAAAAATATTTCTAACATACTTTGCTTTAAAAAATTAAGTTTTCTTTGCTTTATTGGTGTTTTATATATATATATATATATATATATATATATATATATATATATATATATATATATATATATATATAATGTTATACTTAAATGGGCACTTTCATTAATACTAATTTTTGCTGTTGCACTCCTTATGGTAAATAAAGAAATATTTCTAATATACTTTGTTTAAAAAAATGAAGTTTTCTTTGTTTTATTTGTGTTTAAAAAAAGCTCAAGAGCACACTTTCCTCCATCTCATACACAGACTTAGGACCGAAGCCCAAACACAGAAAGTGCAGCCTGGAGTGCTGAGGGGGATGTGTCCAGCCTCATCCAATCATAGCTTAACTGCCATATGCTGTTGGTTGGACACACCCCCCTCAGCACTCCAGGCTGCACTTCCTGTGTTTGGGCTTCGGTCCAAAGTCTGTGTATGAGATGGGGGAAAATGTGCTCTTGAGCTTTTTTAAACACAAATAAAATGAAGAAAACTTCATTTTTTTTAAACAAAAGTATATTAGAAATTTTTTTTTATTTACCATAAGGAGTGCAATAGCAAAAATTTGTATTAATGAGAATGTCCATTTAAGTGTAACATATATACATATGACAAATACAGGAAGAGTCAAAATCCCTCAAAAGAAAGGGGAGGGGAGAGGAAAAGAAGGAAACACACACAGAACCATTCACACCAGTCTATTTCTGTGATACATAACCAGAGATTATTACATTATTAATCTATTCCTATTCACTCCATTGTGTCCTTTGATAACTGCCTAAAATGAAATTCAAATATTCCTCCGAAATTCTTTTCACAATCTCCATCTTTGTTCGTATAACCCGATGGATAGCATTTTTTGTGCCACTAAACTCTCCATCTTATAGTTCCTATGCACAGTATTTATTAATTCAGAGATGGTGGGAACTTCATCTGATTTCCATCTCTGTGCTATCTGTATGCGAGCCACAAACAGAATATGTGTTATTGTGGATAGGTAGAGCAATCTTTACATACTTTCATCAATAAGTATGCATAGAGCACAGGAAATATTTACTAGGAAAACAGCTTTTTTCTCTATTCATTTAAGTATTGTTTAGCTCAGCACTTCAATTTTTTTGTTTAGCTCAGCACCTCAACCATCAAACTATCTCAGATTTTAGAAAAGACTCTCACAGCTGTAAAGCACTGTTGCCCTCTAGTGTTTATTAGTAGAATTACAAAATTGCACAGAATGGCCACTTTACATTAGAGACATCTGTACTTTCAAGATTAAAACTTCCCTGTATGAAAATTAGACATGTGACCCTGAAGTGCAGCATAAAGTAAAGTGAGCTATTTTTCTGTGGATGAGTTTAAGGGTGTATTCACACATACAGCATCCTGCACATATTTGATGCTCCATACTTGAAGCTGCAGATTTTATGCTGCGGATTCCAGTGTAAACTAATTGACTGAACACATCAACAAATATGCGCAGGATACCGTACATGTGACTACACCCTCAATAACTGTAAGCCGTCTCATCAGATGACACTCCCCGATGCTTTATTATTGTGCTGCCGTGCTTGTCTCTGGGAAATACAAACACGTGTGCACAATGGCCACATGAGAAGGCTCCAACCCAAACACAACTTGCAAAACAGAAAGGATATCCATCCTGGTTTGAGTTTTGAAACATAGCCTTTATTAAACCTTTCATAAAAGTATGTAGTACAGCACTTGCCACTGGGTTTAGATCCAAAATGTTTCTGACATAGACATCATAGGTCAACCATGAGTAGGGGTCAGCGAGTGTGATGTCCCACAATGGGTAATAGTTCTGGGTGGCAGATACATTCTTGTGTCTTTATATCAGAATAAGTTTTATTTATTTTATATGCATGATTTTGTATCGTTTGCCTAGTTAAGCTCACGCTGCAAGGTATTACAAGGGTTAATGCACCACACACAGACGTTACACAAAAAATGCTAGGTCCTCATTAAAGAGTACCTGTCACCAAACTAAACTTAATAATATATTATTCAATTATAAGACAATTTTCTATTTACTTGCTGTTAAAATCTTCAACATTTAGATGTTTTTAATGTGATTGAAAACATCCACTAGGCGACTCTGTTCTGTTCCCTGTGCAAGTCAAACGTGTGGCTTGCCTCTAGGTCCTGGTCCTATTAAAGGGGTACTCCAGTGAAAACCTTTTTTCTTTTAAATCAACTGGTGGCAGAAAGTTTAACATATTTGTAAATTACTTCTATTAAAAAATCTTAATCCTTCCAGTACTTATTAGCTGCTGAATGCTACAGAGGAAATTCCTTTCTTTTTGGAACACTGATGACATCACGAGCACAGTGCTCTCTGCTGACATCTCTGTCCATTTTAGCAACCATGCATAGCAGATGTATGCTAAGGGCAGCATGGTGGCTCAGTGGTTAGCACTGCTGCCTTGCAGTGCTGGGGACTTGGGTTCAAATCCCACTAAGGACAACAATAAATAAAGCGTTATTATTATTATAATAACGTCAGCAGAGAGAACTGTGGTCGTGATGTCATCAGAGAGCATTCCAAAAAGAAAAGAATTTCCTCTGTAGTATTCAGCAGCTAATAAGTACAGGAAGGATTAAGATTTTTTTAATAGAAGTAATTTACAAATATGTTTAACTTTCTGCCACCAGTTGATTTAAAAGAAAAAAGGTTTTCACCGGAGTACCCCTTTAAGTGGTCCATTTTCAGAGGCAAGGAACAAGTCAGGTTATGCTCTTCATAGGGACAAGTCATGTCCTGGGATGGACCCACCCGCTGAGTTCAGAACTCCTAATGCAAGAAAGTCACTATCCAAGTCAAATATATGTAAAGAGAAAAATAACGTAGCACACCACTTGCGGTGAAAAAAGAAGGTTGTTGTATTAAAGCAATCCAAAAAATAAAGTGACATTTCAGTCAATTAAGACCTTCCTCAGACCTATGTAGAACAACATAATATCAGTATATACAAAAAACAGTCCGCATTGCCTAATATGGTCATTATTAGAACATATAAAGAGATTGCATCACAGGGAAAGAATAGGTAGACATAGGCAGAATTACTATAGTTATCTTTGTTATAGAGAGTAACACATATGGCGATCATATTCCATAGGACATACATTGTGAATTGATGCAACGCAGCTGCAAACTTATTCTATAGTACACATTGTATACATATTATAATAGTGGACATTGCGCCAACCTGGGACATATCTCATAGTGAAAGGCAATTCAGAATATATTCAAATAGAGAAACATTGCACCAGAAATAACATATGCCGGGCAGAAAAAGTACAAATGCCTAGAAGGCGATGAATTGTCTGCTGGTTGGCATGGTGACTCACCGGATTGCTGCGGAGGAATAAGAAGTCAAGGAGCAAAATAGCGGTCAAATACCTAGTCACAGGTAAGTTGTGTCGTAGTCGCATGTGGCTGAGAAGACGTATAAATATTTTGCTATTTTGCTCCTTGACTTCTTATTCCTCCGCAGCAATCCGGTGAGTCACCATGCCAACCAGCAGACAATTCATCGCCTTCTAGGCATTTGTACTTTTTCTGCCCGGCATATGTTATTTCTGGTGCAATGTTTCTCTATTTGAATATATTCTGTATTGCCTTTCACTATGAGATATGTCCCAGGTTGGCGCAATGTCCACTATTATAATATGTA
This sequence comes from Hyla sarda, assembly GCF_029499605.1. Taxonomy (NCBI): domain Eukaryota; kingdom Metazoa; phylum Chordata; class Amphibia; order Anura; family Hylidae; genus Hyla; species Hyla sarda. Next base: position 323,564,227 of record NC_079189.1, read on the forward strand.
TACAATGTGTACTATAGAATAAGTTTGCAGCGGCGTTGCATCAATTCACAATGTATGTCCTATGGAATATGATCGCCATATGTGTTACTCTCTATAACAAAGATTAACTATAGTAATTCTGCCTATGTCTACCTATTCTTTCCCTGTGATGCAATCTCTTTATATGTTCTAATAATGACCATGTTAGTGCAATGTGGACTGTTTTTTGTATATACTATATACTGATATTATGTTGTTCTACATAGGTCTGAGGAAGGTCTTTATTGACCGAAACAACACTTTTTTTTTTCATTGCTTTAATAAAACAACCTCCTTTTTTCTCTGCAAGTGGTGTGCTACGTTGTTTTTGGTTGTAAATGGTTTGGGACACCAATTGAGCACCCACGTTTGAACAGAGAGTGCCGTATTTTCTACAAGTCACATATATTTAGTCACTGATACATTGTAACATGCACCTATACTCTGCCCCCACTAGAACCTGTGCAGCATTTACAGCCTGAGAGTTGTGAAAAGAACTGTTACTGCTATTTAACATCAATTGTGTTGCCCTTTCTCTTTGTTTCCCTGGGTCCAGTTATCTGCACCTACACACAATAAAAAGGGAATCCCACCCACCAGCACACAACACACTGGGAAGTGCACCAAGGGTTCCAGCTATTGTATTGTGCAGCCCTTCATTGACAAACCTGTGTGCAATCTGGAGGGTTACATGGGACTGCCACACCACTCGCAACACAGTTGACATCAGAGTAGGACTACAGGTCCCAGCATACAACTTCCTGGATCGCCACATTAGTGGTAGAACAACATTGCCCAGTGGTGTCTGGGTGAGGCAATGATGTTACAGGGTCTAGTGTTATTAACCCTTGGTTTGTCGTGACACCAGGGTGAGGTTTGCTTAGTATAGAAGGCCCTGCCGCCAACTGGCCCAAAAACAGCAGGGAATAAATGGAATGTCCATAGCAGGATTTATGCGATAACTGGAACTTTTACTTAACTTCTTGAGTAAACAGTTTTTATAAATATACAGTTTCTCCTGAGGTAACTGGGATGCAGGCTCCTCACAGGCTTTGCTGGGACTAATAGTCTTGAGCTTTAAGCATGCCCACTGTGCTACTAATTATAGGATTTAAGTTGAATAGTAGTCACTAGGAATTTGTAGAAAGTGCTTGGTAACTCACGGTTTTAGTGGCTGCTGGTTCTTTAGGCTTTAGCCTAGGTACGATGAATTGAGATTTGCTGATTGTTCTTGCTTTGGATCCGGGAGTTAAGAGAGAGAATTTAGTGACTGCAGCCCCTTATATACTAGGGGGCTGGACTAATCCCATTGGTTTTCAAGCCTGGAGGTCCTGAACCCAAAGAACTCTGGGTACATCACATGACAGTATCACATGACCCCGGAAGGTCTTATACATTATACTATACAACTTTGTACATAATTGTATACATATTGACCAATATACATTATATCTTTAATGCATTATGCGAGGTGAGTAAAGGGTAAACCCTGAAGAAGAGCCCTGTGGAATGGAGGGACTTAAGACAGGGACAGGACACGGTCCTGTACCGGGACACCACACCTTTATGATAGAAGCCAAATGTAAACAGAACCTTAGAAGGTTGTCTGATCTTGCAGAAATCTAATATTATGATCTAACAGACTGTTTTATAATTAAAAATTGTTTTAGTTAAAGAGGAAACATTCTTGCTATTTTCATAGTATAAGTCAGTATACATTTCTATATGGCCCTTACTCTTATTCATTTCTGTCACCATTGCCAACAAATCACCTCATGCCATCATTTGTTTTCATCGGGTTCTGGTCTTATTGTTATGTTCTGGCTGTCTGTATAATTCTGTAAATAATGCAATTCGGGTAGATACTTTTCAATTCCAGATGTGTCATACAGACCTTGTAATTCTTTTTGAAGTCATAGTTAAAAGAAGCATAATCCTTTTGAACTAACAAGGGATCCCCTCTTCTCTTTCAGATGTACATCACGAGCACAATTAAAACGAAAAGCAGCAGACTAGCTAAACCTGTTCTCTGCCTTGGGACTCTGTGTTCTGCATTTCTAACTGGACTGAACCGTGTATCTGAATACAGAAACCACTGTGTAGATGTTATTGGTGGCTTCATTCTGGGGACTGCTGTGGCTTTATTTTTGGTAAGTGGCATCAGAACAATGTGCCATTATTGTATTGTATATGTGCCATGGACTTTAACAAACATGGTTCCAACTCTGCCCCCAGTCTTCACTTGCCCGGCTGGTGGTGTCTCTCATCATTGTGCCTCTTATTCTCATCCTGACTTTGTACCGCGCTTCCCTCCTGGTTTCAGACTTTCTGGCTTGTCCCCGGTTAACCCCCTTGTTTACTGATTTTGAAACTGACTGTATGATGCTGACTTGACCTTTCTGATATGCCTGATGCACTTAGCGAGTACAGGAACAGGAACTGTCACCCAGTTGGGGGGGGGGGGGGCACCATTAGGGAGAATCATCCAAGTAGGATGGGAAAGAGGTAGGGTCGAGACTAAAGTCTGCCCTAATCCCTACACCTAATTTGACAATATGGTATCTGTTACTATGTTTGTACCATGCAGAGTCTGCACCTGTTAGTCTGTTGTCTCCCTGCTAAATATTGCAGTGCCACCTAAAACCCTGGTGTGTTTTGCTGAAGCACTGCAATGTAGTCATTGTTAGCATTTTGGCATTTGTATGCCTAACAATAATCTTATTAGGCAGATGCACATTTATGAGAGGCACTGTTTAATCCTAAATAAGGGGGTGCAAGAGTAAGGAATTACTGGCTTTGCAAAGTGTTATGTGAGCAAATAGAAAAACAGCAGCATGGCAAGGCAGGGGTTACCCAAATCATTGAACCAATGCTGAGACTAGAGGAAAGCCTCAATCCACCTTTAGTGGACAGCTCTGCAGTAAAACAGTAAGGAATGGGTTACATTAAATGCTAACCTGCACTGCTGCTGAGATGATAGAGAAGCCTACCTTTAATGGACTGTGTAGATCCTCTGGAGGTGGAGAAAGCCTCAGCTTGTATGTACACACCCCAGGGTTGCTCTCTTTCTCTTGTCTTCTCTACTGCACATAGTGTATGCTAAGCTCAGCTCCCACTTCCTGTGTTCTGTCATGCTGTCTCTGTTACTAGAGATGGAATTCCCCGACAAGTTGTGAACAGCAGTTGGCAGAGAAGGGAGGCACCTAGTGGTAAAGCTGTTTTTCTAGGGTAAGAAGTCATGTTTGATATATTAAAGGGGTACTCCACTGGAAAACATTTTTTTTTTAATCAACTGGTGCAAGTTGGTTAAACAGATTTGTAAATTACTTCTATTTAAAAATCTTAACCCTTCCAGTACGTATCAGATGCTGTATGCTCCAGAGGAAGTATTTTTCTTTTTGAATTTCCTTTCCATCTGACCACAGTGCTCTCTGCTGACACCTCTGTCCATTTTAGGAACTGCCCAGAGTGGGAGCAAGTCCTCATAGCAAACCTATCCTGCTATGGACAGTTCCTAAAATGGACAGAGGTGTCAGCAGAGAGCACTGTGGTCAGACAGAAAGGAAATTCAAAAAGAAAATAACTTCCTGTGGAGCATAAAACAGCTGATAAGTACTGGAAGGATAAAAATGTTTTCCAGGGGAGTACCCCTTTAAGGGGTTAATAATGAACTACACGCCATTCAATGTCCTATTGCAGAAGATGAAAAACATTTCTAAAGACGTGCAAGGAAACAATGTTTTTGTTTATGAATGAGTATCTGTGCACTTATGGGAATGGAAGTACACAGGAGTATGCAGTTGGGCATTAGGGACTGCATACTGTATTTCCTAATAGGACATGTGTCACTAGGCAACAGGAAATATATACCATACCATAAGACAACAGGAAATGTGCCCTCTTTAATGCAAAGTACAATATGAACTGCTGTCTAATATTGGGAAAAGAAGAGTAAAACTCTGAACACTCGATCCGCTGAGGATTTGTTGAACAACAGTTTGGCATTACATGACTCTCTATGTAAAGATAATAAAGCCATAAGCTGGATCTGCCAGTGGAGATTGTTTTCAGAGTGAGCGATTCTTTCCAGAATGAATAGTGAGTACCAGTTAAGAGGGCCAGTCAAAGACAAACTTCCAGTTATCTGCAGAACTCTTTAGTTTTGGATGGTTAAACATTCATCTCAATAAAAATTAGACCTCCAAATAGTTAGTTGGCAGTATATTTGTACTTATTTCTGTGATGCTCAGTCTCCACTTGTTTTTTTGTCCTGCGTTTTTAGGGATAAATAAAATGCCAGAAAAACGCCTGGAAAATTGCCAGTGCACTGTACGTCATCATGCGTTTTTTCTAGGATGCTGCAGTGATGGAAAGCATTTTATTAAACGAAATGTATATATTTTATAACCAACTTTTTATTATTTTTCAATAAAGTGTGTGTTTCACTTTTTCTAAATGTTTTTCATTTTTTAGGTAGTACTACTACTCCCAGCATGGAACAGACTGTTCCATGCTGGGAGTAGTAGTACCTGTAGTAATAGACAGATCGCCCTGGATCTCAGTCCTGACACCCGATGCGATCGTCCATTAAAAAGCACAGATGCCGCTCTTTACAGCGCTCACATCTCTGCTCTGTACTCCGGCCAGTGATGTGAATAGAACATAATTCATTCCTATTTCCCACCCAGAGCTGTGATTGGCCGGATGGTTGCAGCCAATCACAGCTCTGAGAGAAATATGAATGAATGAGTGGCCGGAGTACAGTGCAGAGATGGGGAGCGCTGTATACCAGATGATATATGCTATAGACAGGACGATCGCAGCGGGTGTCAGTAGTGACATCCACTGTGATGTGTCCTTAACTCCAGGCACTACTTCTCCCAACATGGAGCACACTCTGCTCCATGCTGGGAGATGTAGTATCTGCATTGATAGACAGATTGCAGCGAGTGTAACTTCTGAAACCCGCTGCAATCTGTCTATTAATGCAGCTACTGCAGCTCCCAGCATGAGGCAGAGTGTTCTCCATGTTGGGAGTAGTATTACCTGCAGTTATGGAAAGATCACAGTGGGTATCACTCCTGACACCCTCTGTGATCCACCTGTATAATGTATAGATGCAGCGGCCGTTCTCCTATGGTCCCCTGCCCTGCCGTATATATACACATATTCCTATTTCTCACAGAGAGCTGTGATTGACTGGAACCATCTGGCCAATCACAGCTCTGCGGGAAATATGAATATGTGTATATATACGTCAGTGCAGGGGACCATAGAAGAGCGCCCGCCGCATCTATACATTATACAGGAGGATCGCAACAGGCGATCTGTCTATTAATACAGGTACTACTACTCCCATCATGGAACAGTGTGTTCCACGCTGGGAGTAGTAGTACTAACTATAAAAAATTTTAAGATAAAGAAAAAAGTGAAAAACACACACACAATAAATTTTTATAATTGTCGGCTACATGTTTATTTCCACGCACACATAAATTGATCCCTGTTTAATAAGTAATAAAATGTTTTTTATAAAAAAATATAAATTTCGTTAGATATATTTTTTTCCTTCACTTCTGTCTTTTTTTTTTTTAATGGTACCCTACGAAATTTTATTCAAAACAGGTATCTCCATCACTTTTTTGGATCGCTAAAGTCCAAAAAAGATTAAAAACCGCCTGCAAAAACGCCAAAGTTAAACCCCACATATCGTTTTTTCACTCCCGTAGACTTCTATTGGAGCAAAATGGCACAATTTTGACTAAAAACGCCGGTTTGAGCGACATACAGCGTTTTTTTCAAAACGCCAAGGAGCTGAAAAAATGCACAAAAAAAAAGTGAAAAAACGCCAAAAGGATAAAAAAAACACGAAAGTGAAAAAACTGCAAGTGGAATAAGAAATTTGCAATTTCTCATTGATTTACAGCTAACATCTGGCCACATAGTTTTTTGGCCAAAAAAACTCCATGCGGCAGAATTGGCGTTTTTCTTGGCGTTTTGCCAAAAAAAACAAGTGGAGACGTAGCCTTATACTCTCAATAGAAAAAGAGAACAACTGGAGAATACTCTTTATGACGACCTGGGTGGTACCAATATGTTTAAAAGAATCAGCTCTTAGTTGTACCAAAGTAGTCTCAAGTAGGTGTTACCTTCTAAAATGCATTATATGTGCAAAGAAAAATGTTTCTCATGAAGATGAAATATATAGTGCTTTCTGGTTGCGCCGTGAAAATGGCCCATCTGCTGGTGGTCCTGGTCTGCATATTTTATGTTATAAACATGAAAAATGTTGTCCTTGCAGGGACTATGTGTTGTACACAATTTTAAAGGAACGCATAGTGCTCCATCTAAGCCAAAGCCTGAAGACACGCGAGGAATGCCCCTAATGGCTTTCCCCAGAGTAGAGAGTCCTCTGGAGACTTTGAGTGCACAGGTATTATTTTGTTACTGTATCCAGATGTGTTTATTCTGTAATAGTCTGTTGATGCAGAATTAAAGGGGTACTCCGGTGGAAAACTTTTTTTTTTTTTTTTTTTTTTAAATCAACTGGTGCCAGAAAGTTAAAAAGATTTGTAAATTACTTCTATTAAAAAAATCTTAATCCTTCCAGTACTTATTAGCTGCTGAATACTACAGAGGAAATTATTTTCTTTTTGGAACACAGAGCTGTCTGCTGACATCACGACCACTGTGCTCTCTGCTGACATCTCTGTCCACTTTAGGAACTGTCCAGAGCAGCATATGTTTGCTATGGGGATTTTCTCCTACTCTGGACAGTTCTTAAAATGGACAGAGATGTCAACAGAGAGCACTGTGGTCATGATGTCAGCAGAGAGCTCTGTGTTCCAAAAAGAAAAGTATTTCCTCTGTAGTATTCAGCAGCTTATAAGTACTGGAAGGATTACTATTTTTTTAATAGAAGTAATTTACAAATCTGTTTAACTTTCTGGCACCAGTTGATTTAAAAAAAAAAATTTCCACCGGAGTACCCCTTTAATTCATAATAATAATATTGTTGCTTAATTGAGCAAAAATATGTTTTCTCATAGCAAATACTTTAGGGATATGTCAGTCAAAAAGGAGAAGGTGGGCACCACCATAGATGTATGTTAGTGCTTATCTGCATGTTCAAACCATAGCAAATAAAAAAGATGATCAAATGCAGAATATTGAAATTTGACAAATCTATCTTCAGTGATCCACAAACCGCACAGACAAATACCGGTTCAAACCCATTGCTAAAAAGATCTTACAACCACTCAACATACCATAATAAGTATCAATGCATGGATAGGTACATAACTCAACTATAACAGAAGTACACAACAAAACAATTGGGTCATAGTCCAATATTGGAATATCTAACAAAAAATATCTTCACACAACTGAACAAAAAAAAAAATGTGGCTTTTTACAACCTTATGCTGTGCTTTATGCTTTTACATTTTGTGCTTTACACTTTTACACATTGTGCTTAATGCATTTTACAACTTTACACTGTGTTGGTAAGATTTAGCATAAAGTAGGCGGGGTACAAAGAGGCCCAGCCTCCCACACACATTGAATTTGGAATACATGGAAAGTGTTAGTGTATCACCAAAATGCCGTGTGTAACTTTTGTATCCACTACCAACTTGTGCTACAGTTTACTTCTATGTTGCCTTAAATGTTAGTAAATCATGGTTAAAGATGTCATGTACATGTTTATTTTAATGTTTCTATGCATAGTGAATAGTTGGCTTCAAAGTTTCTGGATAGTTCCCAGTCTGACCTACTTGACTTTAACTTTGGTGGGTGCCTAAAGGCCCTAAAGGCAACATAGATAACACAACAAATCATGTTTGCAATATATTTACTCACATAATGCTTATTGTCTTATAACTATTTTTTCCACTAAACAAAAACACGTGTCTGTATTTTTCAAAAGGAGTAGCAACCATGTAAAATTGCAATGTGTGGAGAGATGTTTGACTCAATCTGTAAAAAAAGAGCCACATGGTCCCTCTAGTGGGCAAACAGAATAAACAGATAAGAAAGAATTCAGCTTGGAAAAAAAAATCCACATCACATTTTTGGTAAACATTACCTGTATATATCTGTATACAGGCAAAAAGGTATAATGCTCCACTGATGTAAGGGTACTACTACGCTTTTAAATCCCTAAAAGACATTCTATACATTTGGGAAACAGACAAATGTAACCACTGCTAGGCTATGCTTAGTCTATGAAAGTCAATGGGTAGGTTGTGGATATTCCACGTCAGTATACCTTTTTTTTTAGTTTCTATAATAGCCTTTAACCCCTATTTACATCCGTGGCCGGCTCCCGTAATGTGAAGCTTGCTCAGAAGCTGAGTGCACTTCGTATCTGCTGGGTCCCGGTTGCTATCAGCAACTAGGACCCGCAGCTAATACCGGACATTGGCGATCGGGCTGATGTCCAGTATTAACCCTTTATATGCCGCAATCAAAGTTGTTCGCAGCATCTAAAACAGGAGAATACACTGCCGGTTAGCTCAGCGGAGCTGTTCAGGACTGCCGCAGTGGCGTCCCGAACAGCTGAGAGGACAACGAGAGGTGCTTTACCGTGCTCCACGTTGTTCGATCAGCGTTTGATTGCTCCAAGCCTGAGATCCAGGCTTGAGCAATCGAGAACAGATTACACTGATCAATGCTGTGCTATAGCATAGAATTGAACAGTGTATGCAATCAAAGGATTGCAAATAACAGTCCCCTGTGGGGGCTAAAAAAAAGTGTAAAATAGTAAAAAAAAAAAAAAAAAGGGAATAAATGGGATTTGACCCCTTCCTAAATAAAAGTTTGAATCCCCCCTCTTTTCCCATTTAAATAAAAAATGTAAATAAAAATAAACATATGTGGTATCGCCGTGTGCGTAAATGTCCGAACTATAAAAATATAAGGTTAATTAAACCGCACAGTCAATGGCGTACATGTAACAAAAATTCCAAAGTCCAAAATTGCATATTTTTGGTCACTTTGTATACCCTAAAAAAATGTATAAAAAGTGATCAAAAAGTCGATCGAAACAATCATGGGGCCAATAAAAACTTCAGATCACGGTGTGAAAAAATAGTCCTCATACCACCCCATATATGGAAAAATAAAAAAGTTATAGGGGTCAGAAGAGGACAATTTAAAACATACAAATTTTGGTGCATGTAGTTATAATTTTTAAAAAGTAGTAAAATAAATAAAAACCTATATAAATTGGATATCATTGTAACCGTATGGACGTACAGAATAAAGATATGGTGTCAAAAAAGGAAAAACCTGTGGTCCTTAAGGGGTTAAAGGGAACCTGTCAGCTGTATTTGCTGGTAAAAGCTGTAGGGTATAAAACAAGCTGTACACAGTCTGGCACACCTACTTGCTCACTTTTACCTCCCAACCCCTCTCATACTGATGTAAAATGTATAATTAGCCTGGATTAGAACAATTTTACAATTCTGCATATATCTACTGTTCTCTTTTTATATTCATGGGGACAGAATACAAACCAGCCCAGAGTGGCCTCGTCCTGCTGTTTAAGGGCTCGTCCACATATGTCGGGCGTCAGTCAGTTTTTTACTCTGTTGCTTGGTAAAAAGCACTGGAGGGAAACTGATGCTAGAACTGATCCCATTCATTTGAATGGGACAGTTGATATTCCTCTGGCATCTTAATTTGGACGCCGGATGGTTGGACTTACCAGACAGCACCGGAGAGTGGAACACATCTTGCTGCATTCCCCTGTCCAGCGTTCAGAAACAATGAACACAGATGCTACCCAACTGATGACAACTGATTCATGTTATCATCAGTTGTGTCGAGATTTAGGCTGGGTTTATATTTGCAGGACGCAGGACATATGTGAACCCAGCCTTACTCAGTTCTGTCTATCCACTATTCTCCCTAACCAAAAACAAAATATGTATAGAAAAGATCTTTTGGTTTTCCACAGATGGGCACACCTGTGTAAAGAAGTTATGCAAAGATTACAAGTTAATTGCTATTAACAGGATAGGTAAGAAGTATATGATCAGTGAGGGTCTGAAAGTTTGGACCCGACTATCACAAAAAGTTGTGAAACCTAGCCTGGAGAGGGGATAACTGTGGATATAGGGGGAAATTTATCAAAATGTATAAAGGAAAAGTTGACTAGTTGCCCATAGCAACCAATCTGATTGCGTCTTTTATTGTTCAGAGACCTTTTTAAAAATGAAAGAAGCAATCTGATTGGTTGCACTGGGCAGCAGGACAACCCTAACGCTACAGAAGAGTCTCCTGCTTTGCTCTGTGTCCTGAGTTGTCTGCTCATAGCAGCAATCCGCCGCCATGAACAGACACAGAGAGAGCTGTAAGTTTTGTGTGTGCATGTTCAATGTACTCACAGACATCGCGGACACTCTTGGCTTAGCGCAGGAAGCAGAGGGAGCGACTGCGATGTCTGTAAGTAAACTGTACATGTGCGGGTGACTCGCAGCATGGCAACCAATTTCTGAGCAAAATTTTCTAAAAGAATAGATAGATCTACTCTGTTGACTCTGGATTCAGGATTTTCCACCATGCGCACAATGCAGCAAAATCCTATTGATGGGACCCGGCTGCGGGCTGCATCAGAATGGAATGGGACTAAGCAGCGGAATGGAATGGGACTGAGCAGCGGAATGGAATGGGACTAAGCAGCAGAATGGAATGGGACTAAGCAGCGGAATGGAATGGGACTAAGCAGCGGAATGGAATGGGACTAAGCAGCGGAATGGAATGGGACTGAGCAGCGGAATTTTGCATTGACATTTCACCACGTGAACATAGCCTTTTAAAAGTGTTATCCAGGATTTGAAAAGAACAACCACACCTGTCCTCAGGCTATGTCTGGTATTGCAACTTGGCTTTTTCACTTCAATGGAACTGAACTGCAATACCACACAAAACCTGAAGACAGGTGTGGTGCTGTTTTAAGAAACAAATTGTGCTGTTTTTCTAATCTTAGATAATACCTTTAAAGGGCTACTCCACCTATAGACATCTTATCCCCTATCCAAACGATAGGGGATAAGATGTACGATCACAGGGGTCCCGCCACTGGGGACCCCTGCAATCTCTACTGCAACACCCCTGTTCATGAAGATCTCTCTGTGGCTGATGACGGGCGATACAGGGGCTGGGGTACCATGATGTCATAGCCATCACATCCCCTCCCATAGGCTTGCATCGAGAGGTGGGGCGTGGCATCACGAGGGGGTTGAGCCATGACGTCATGATAACACAGCCCCTGTATCGCCTGTTATCAGCCACAGAGCGATCTTCTCTCCGTGCAGCTCATGAACGGGGGTGCTGCAGGGGAGTTCGCGAGGGTCCCCAGTGGAGGGACTCCTGCGATCAGACATCTTATCCCCTATCCTTTAGATAGATATACATTAATGCATATGTAGAAGTAAAGAATCACATCCCATCCCCTTCATCCACCTTCCCTACAGCCAACTCCGATTTTAAGCATGGAACTGCCCCTTTAATGTGAAACCTGAAAAAGGATTTTTGTAAATAAAAGTGTTTATCAAAATGGAACAATATTAGACCTGCATATGTAGCCGAACTATATATCTCTTTTGAGTCTTTTTGCTCAGTGATCTAAGACAGTTTAGCTTGTTTATCTACATTCCTATGAAAAGCCACAATAAGCTAAAATAATATATTAATGTACTTGTATTAGGAACAATAATAAACAAAATCTTTTTATCTGTATTCTATCTGACAGAATCACTCTTCATCGATGACTGAGGTCACCTGAATCCCGGAATGGACATAAAAGGAACTGTTTTTTATACCACATTAGATGGAGACCACCACGAAACACAGTTGCTCATTGTTAAACTGTGACTCAGTATTATGTTATATCTAGTTAGAAGCTGATGTTTTTGTACAATTTTGTTTACGGAAGTGATGTAGCTTGCCCTGATATTATTTTCTATTGTAGTGTCAACATTCAACATCCCATGTTTATGCCATGAGCAAGATTTTTCTCCTGTTACAGTATATGGTGCACTAAAAAAAAGACCATTCTTTTACATTGTCATTGTTCTGGATGTTTGTATACAACTTTTTTGTATTATTTTATAAGCATTAAAACTGCTGTGTAAATGAAAACGCTATCACCCACTTTCATTCTTTATTTATTTTTTATTTTTTCAAGACAGAAGAATTCTATACTTGAAGTGTGTAAAGGAGTGGACATAACTTGAATTCCTAGTAATTTGTTCTTTATACTATATAATCCATTTTACTTACAGCAATGGCTAACCACAATGGTTATTTGTACATATTGTCCCCTTTTTTAATAAGAAACTAATGACTTAAGGATTTTTGCATCCAGATTGTATCGGCCTTGAAGTCCGGAGTGACCAAACAATTCTCATGTTTACTTTGCAGTGCATTATTGGAAATGCAACATATTTGTTTTTTTTGGGGGGCTACAGCAACATACATTCCAAGAGATCGTTTAATTTAGGTTTTCCTGAAAATATTTATGGGTTAAGAGTATGGAAATCACTAATAACTGCCTAGGCTCACAATGGTGTTATACAGTTCTGTTTTTTACAGGATACAGGATGATCTCTTTTTTAGGCTTTATTTATTACCCCCATGGACTTATGTTTGGTCTGCCATTTATTTTTTCTCTGAGCAAATGACAGCATATGCAGCTATTTTGAGCTTTCATAACAAAACAAAATTCTTAAGATTTAGGTATACTGTATTTGCTGTAGAATAGTTCCTTAATATACATTTTTGGAGCAGTAGAGAGGACATTATGGTACCTTAAAGGGATACTCCGGTGGAAAACTTTTTTTTTTCAACTGGTGCAAGAAAGTTAAACAGATATTTAAATTAGTTCTGTTAAAAAATCTTAATCCTTCCAGGACTTACTAGCTGCTGAATACTACAGAGGAAATCCTTTTCTTTTTGGAACACAGTGCTCTCTGCTGAATCACAAGCACAGTGCTCTCTGCTGACATCTCTGTCCATTTTAGGAACTGACCAGAGCAGCATATGTTTGCTATGGGGATTTTCTTTAAATGGACAGAGATGTCAGCAGAGAGTACTGTGCTTGTGATATCAGCAGAGAGCTCTGTGTTCCAAAACACAAATAATTTCCTCTGTAGTATTCAGCAGCTAATAAGTACTGGAATGATTAAGATTTTTAACCCCTTAAGGACTGAGGGGTTTTCGGTTTTTCGAATTCCATCCAGTATCAGGACATGTTAACAAAATCCTGCAGGCTGCAGCTCACACAATAACCACTGTTTAGCCACACACACACACACACACACACACACACATATATAGCTTTCACATATCTTTACAGAGTATTGTAAAATCATGTTTTCGTTGTTATTCATTACACCATTAGGGTACGCTGAAATACATGTTTGTAAATGAACTGGTGAAAAAAGCTGTACAGATTTGTAAATAATTTCTATTTGAAAAGCTCAAGCCTTCCAGTACTTATCAGATTTTGTATGCTCTGAAGGAAGTTTTGTAGTCTTTTAAGTCAGACACTGTGCTTCCTTCTGCCACCTCTGGCCATGTCAGCAACTGCAAGTAATTTGAACTTTCTGTCACCAGGTGATAGGAATTTTTTTTTTTTCTGGAAAACTCCATTAAACTTAGTGCATAGTTTACAAAAAAATTAAAATAAAACAAAAGTGATACAATTTGGTACTTTAAGTACTCCATGCATGTTTTATGATCTGTAATTTATTATGCATGTTATGACAATTAAAGCAAGATACACGCAGACATACAGTATGTATGCAAAGAGATTCACGGATGTGTCGACCCCCCCCTTAAATTTTATTAAGGGAACACCAGTACTTAAAGGAGATGTCTAATACTTAAAATTAAAGAAAAACGTATCCCCTAGGATAGGGGATGTGGGATAATTTTTAGATCGAGGGGGGTCTGACTGCTGGGGCTCCCCACGATCTCCTGTACAGAGCATTGGCTCTCCCCGGGAGCAGCGCATTATGACTCTTGCCCAAAGCGGCGGCCGCCAAGCCCCCTCCATATATCTCTATAGTAGAGCTATGGTAGAAAATAGCCGGACAGCTTTTCAATAGAGATATATGGAGGAGGTGTGTCAGCGGCACTCCCGGGGAGCTCCGGAGCTCCATTCAGACAATCTAAAATGTATCTTAAGTGTGAGACATCTCCTTTAACTTTTTATCCCCTATCCACAGGATAGGGATAAGTGGCTGATAGCGTGGGGTCTGATCGGTGGAAACACGCCCCCTCCATACATCTCTATGGGAGAGCCGGAGATACACTAGTACAGAGCTTGTGTATCTCCGTCTCTCTCCCATAGACAGTGCAATAAAGGGGTGTGTTGACCACCACTGCCTCGTGCACAAGTAGAGTCGGTGTTCTGAACATAAATCTACTGTGGATAGGAGATAAGAAATTAAGTACCGGAGCTCCCCTTTAAGGACTCCAATTCCATCCAGTATCAGGACATGTTAACAAAACCCTGCAGGCTGAAGCTCACATGATAACCACTGGCTAGCCACACATAGACATATAGCTTGTACATCTCTTAACAGAGTATTGTAAAATTATGCTTTTTCCAAGTCATTACTCTGGTGATGGACATCTTGGGATATATTGCGCCATGAGGAAAGGGCATATCCATACATGTGTTCACACAATATACACATTTTTATCATTCTCAGTTTAACTTCCAATAATTGAGACTGCTCTGTTGCTATAACAAGGGTTAATGGTTTACACATTTAGAAGTGACTAAATATTCATTGTATACTAAAATATTTGTATTGACAATATTTTATTTCACTTTAATTTGATCCTTGAGCCAAAATCCTGGAAGTGGGTCTGTATGATGAGCATGCATATTATTATTCACACACACTCCCAGACATAGATTTTTGTATACAGCTTGTGTCTGGCTCATTCTGTACAGACTTATGTACATAGAGATCTCTGACCATAGCTTGTGCATAGCTGTATGTGTAAGAGTGTGTGTATAAAGAGATGAATACTCAGTATCAGGAGGTGTAGCTATAGGGGGCAGAGGTAATATTCAGGCTTGGGTGCCTAAGGGGCCCAAAAGCCACATAGCAAGATATCAGTATTAGAAGGAACATGGTAACAGGTTTTGCATTGGTTTCTTAGAGCATCAAATTAAAGGGGTACTCCGCCCCTAGCATCTTATCCCCAATCCTTTGGATAGGGCATAAGATGTCAGATCGGCGCTGCTGGGGACCCCCGGGATCTCCGCTGTGGCACCCCGCTATCATTACTGCACAGAGCTAACTCGCTCCATGCGTAATGACGGGCTATACAGGGGCCGGAGCATCGTTACTTCACCGCTCCGCCCCTTGTGACGTTACGGTCCACCCCCTCAATACAAGTCTATGGGAGGGGTTGTGGCGGCCATCACGCCCCCTCCCATAGATTTGCATTAAGGGGGCGGTCCGTGACATCACGAGGGGACGGAGCCATGACGTCACAATGCTCCGGCCCCTGTATCGCTGGTCATTACGCACAGAGCGAGTGTGCTCTGTGCAGTAATGATAGCAGGGTGCCACAGCCGAGATCCCGGGGTCCCCAGCGATCGGGGATAAGATGTCTAGGGGCGGAGTACCCCTTTAAGCTGGTCATTACACATTATTGGTCCCAAGAATTCAGATTTAAGAAACATGAACATTAAAGTAAAATAAACAGTTAAGATTTATGCCAAAGAACCCACTGATCCATTCTTACACAAAATTCATATTTGTTATACTTCTTATCTCAGTTTCATATTACAAAGGACGTTTGTGGGCTTTCTTGTGCTTTATCTTTAGAAGAGGATTCGTTCTGCGATGACAGCCATGTAGACCAATTTAAAGGGGTACTCAGGTGAAAAACTTTTTTTTTTAATCAACTGGTGCCAGAAAGTTAAAACGATTTGTAAATTACTTCTATTAAAAAATCTTAATCCTTCCTGTACATCTCTGTCCATTTTAGGAACTGTCCAGGGTAAAAGGAAATCCCCATAGCAAACATATGCTGTTCTGGACAGTTCATAAAATGGACAGAGATGTCAGCAGAGAGCACTGTGCTCGTGATGTCAGCAGACAGTTCTGTGTTTCAAAAAGAAAAGAATTTCCGCTGTAGTATTCAGCAGCTAATAAGTACAGAAAGGATTAAGATTTTTTAATAGAAGTAATTTACAAATCTGTTTAACTTTCTGGCACCAGTTGATTTAAAAAAAAAAAAATGGTTTCACCGGAGTACCCCTTTAAAGCAGTGTGTGGCATATGGTCTGCTCATTAACAGTATTAAAGAGTGTGAGAGCGATAACACCAAATTAAAGACACCTGCTCCACATTCACACCTGAGACCTTGTAACACTGACTAGTCACATGACACAAGAGATGGAAAATAGCTAATTGGGCCTAATAGGGACAATTCGACTTAGGGGTGTACTCACTTTTGTTGCCAAGGTTTAGACAATAAAGGCTGAGTGTTTAGTTATTTTGAGGGGACACAACATGAAACACTGTTATACAAGCTGTGTACTCACCACTTTACATTGTAGCAGAGTGTCATTTCTTCAGTGTTGTCACATGAAAAGATTTAATAAAAAAATTACAAAAATGTGAGAGGTGTACTCACTTATGTGAGATACTGTATGTAGTTCAACTGAACGTTTCAAAGGATTTTAATAATTTTTCTTATTACAGAACATATCTAGTACTTTAAAGTCCTAAGGCTGCAAAGGAAGCAGAAAGATGATTTAGCTACATATATATCCAATGATTATATGAACAATATCCATCCATTACTGTCTAATAATTCACAGATGTGTCTTTTCTTAACTTATCTCTGAACTCAACATATTGATGTATGATGTGACATTACCAGCTTTTCACAACAACATGATTAATGACACTCTGTCCTGAGATTTATGTGAGGTGTTTGTCTACTTGTGTACACCCAGGGGAAGCGGGGTGGGGATGGGGGGGGGGGGGGATTAATTAAAATAAACTGTGTAGAGAAAGAGTGCCCATAGCAACCAATCAGGTTGCTTCTTGCATTTTTCAGAGTTTTTTTTATATATAAAAAAGCAGCCTGATTGGTTGCTATGGCCAACCGCACCACTCCCAGTGTTTGAAATGGAAATGAAGACTTTTGATTATACTGATAGCGTGTCATGATATTATGTTGGACAGTTTATTTTTTATTTTTGAGGAATTGTAGTCCTTAACCAAAGTTGACATAGGATACATATAGACTAGATTTCTGTATAAGCCGCTGTTGATGAGTATGAATTAACCAACTGTCATTATGAAATTACTTAATTGTTAGTGTCCAAGCTCTAAAACGCTGCTAAAAGATGTCACTAATGTAAGTCATTTTAAAAAGGTTTAATACTTCCTAAGTCATTAAAGGTGTACTCCGGTGGGGGAAAAAAAAATCATATCAACTGGCTCCAAAAAGTTAAACAGATTTGTAAAAAATCTTAATCCTACCAGTGCTAATCAGCTACTGAAGTTGAGTTGCTCTTTTCTGTCTGACCACAGTGCTCTCTTCTGCCACCTTTGTCCATGTCAGGAACTGTAAAGAGCAGAAGAGGTTTGCTATGGGGATTTTCTACTGCTCTGGACAGTTCCTGAGACAGACAGAGGTGTCAGCAGAAAGCATTGTGGTCAGACAGAAAAGATAAGTACTGAAAGGATTAAGATTTTTTTTAAAGAAGTAATTTACAAATCTGTTTAACTTTCTGGAGCCAGTTGATTTGGGAAAAAAAATTTTTTCACTGAAATACCCCTTTAAGCAAAGGAACCCATTCTCTTGTTCTCAGAGAGTCCAATCACAGGAGCTAACCCACAGCCATTTAAATCACTTTCTTTTAATGGTTATTCCTTAAAGAGGAACTTCAGTGCATTAGTGCTTATCCCCTATCCACAGGATCCAGTGGGGGGAGGGGGGGGGAGGGGATCCAATCGCTGGGACCCCCTGTGATCTCTGCTTGGCACCCCAGCTCTCCCCATGCACAAATCGACCTACGCTCCATGCTCAGAATACTGTCAACCACAGCGGTGGCCAACACAACCCTCTATGTATCTCTATGGGAAAGCCGAATATGCACGAGTGCTGTATCTCCTGTTCTCTCATAGACATACATGTACGGGCATGTTGACCACAGTTTTGTGCCTTGGTCGACAGTAATTCGTGCACAGAGAGGCGAATGCTCGGTGCATGAGGAGAGCAGAGGTGCGAGGCAGGAGATTGTGGGGGGTCCCAGCATTTTAGAACCCTCTGCGATCCTGCAATCATACACTTATCCCCTATCCACAGGATTCTGTAAATACTTATGTACCGGAGTTCCTCTTTAAGGGTTCAATCTTTCTTTAGAACATTACAAACAATTTGTTCTGCAAATCAGCCTGCACCAAGACATTTTCTCAAGTGACATTTTAGAAAATGTTTTTGGGTGGCTTTCCTTTTTAAATAGTTCCTTTACTTCTCCATGCCATAGTTTTGTGTTTAAAACACTAGATATGTTTTGTTCTCTGAAGTTTCTTTAAAGGGGTACTCTAGTGGAAAACCTTTTTTTTTAATCAACTGGTGCCAGAAAGTGAAACAGATTTGTAAATTACTTCTATTAAAAAGTCTTAATCCTTCCAGTACTTATTAGCTGCTGAATATTACAGAGGAAATTCTTTTCTTTTTGGAACACAGAGCTCTCTGCTGACATCATGACCACAGGGCACTCTGCTGACATCTCTGTCCATTTTAAGAACTGTCCAGAGT
The DNA here is from genome assembly GCF_029499605.1 of Hyla sarda. NCBI lineage: Eukaryota > Metazoa > Chordata > Amphibia > Anura > Hylidae > Hyla > Hyla sarda. The sequence goes on from NC_079189.1 coordinate 323,583,061, forward strand.
AGGAGAAAATCCCCATAGCAAACATATGCTGCTCTGGATAGTTCATAAAATGGACAGAGATGTCAGCAGAGAGCACTGTGCTCGTGATGTCAGCAGAGAGCTCTGTGTTCCAAAAAGAAAATAATTTCCTCTGTAGTATTCAGAAGCTAATAAGTACTGGAAGGATTAAGATTTTTTAATTGAAGTAATTTACAAATATGTTTAACTTTCTGGCACCAGTAACTTTCTGACACCACCGGAGTACCCCTTTAAACTCCGGATAGTAATTCAGCTACAATTCTAAGAGAAAACTAGACAATAATGTGAGTTGAGTCTTCATAAATTAAATATTCTTAGAGGTTGCCCAAATCTTTTAACCATTGTTTTACTGGTGTTCATATAAAACCTGTGCTAGAACCACAATGGCTGTGAACACAATGTTAGTGCTTCTATAGAAAGCAATTACTTATTTGCCTATTTAAACCTCTCTTGCTTACATTTTAATAAATAAAGCTTGCTGTTTGTATATTTCCTGAACTCAATTTATATATGTAAAATATAACCCTGGTGATTTTCACAGCAAATGAGACTTTAAAGACTATTTGGGATTTCCTTGTAATACTACTCAAGCATGATGGATATATACAGGATTTGTGTATTTGGGAATTAAGTTAAGTGTGATGACTGGTACAAGACAATGGGTGGGAGGGATCCATAAAAATGACAGATAAAATGTAGTTATCCATAGAAACCAATCACAGCACAGATACAATATCTTACAGTGCTCTTAAAAATGAATGCTGCATTGTGATTGGTTGCTATGGGCAAACCATGTTTTAGTAAACAGTTTTCATGAATCTCTCCCATTGCTTTTGGTCGATTTACTATGTTTCATTTCTATCGCAAAATTTTTTTCTAAAATAGTAAGAAAAAAATGTGATCAGTCATCCTTATATAGGGAATTTTTATTGTTTTGGTAATGTATAGCTGACTTTGTTCAGTTTTCAGTACTTACCAAGGTATATCACTTTCGTGTTTTGAAATGTCTGTATTTCATGCTGGTCCTATCCAGTAAGTACTTGGTGATGTTAAAATTTTAAACGTTTTTTGAGCAATAAACTGTTCAATTTTAAACAATATGATCTATTTTATTTCTTTCAAAATAGAAATTGTGTTAGTTTTTTTTTAAGAATGTGTTTTCGCAGTGTTCAGCAGAGGTATATATCAGAGGCCTCCCTGACATATACCTCCTACATAAGCTAATGATGGATGCCACTTAGCAGTAAGATTACAAAAACTTAAGCTACAAATCAGGGGTACATCTGTCCAGTCTAGTCCTGCAGCTGTGGGCTGCCATCACATTATTTATGTTATATATGTACTTTCCTGTTGCTTTTATACTGGTCAGCCATAACCTTATATCAGCCAAGGACCTAATATTTTATAGGTCCCCCTCTGATGTCAGAATATGAACAAAGAAGTCGTCCAGCTCCCAAGATGCAATAAAAGAAGTATTCTTTATTGATCCAGCAGATAGAATTGACACACAGAAGCAGAAGTGTCTGACGCGTTTCGCACAGAACGTGCTTATTTGTAGACTGAGTCTACGAATAAGCACGTTCTGTGCGAAACGCGTCAGACGCTTCGGCTTCTGTGTGTCAATCCTATCTGCTGGATCAATAAAGAATACTTCTTTTATTGCATCTTGGGAGCTGGACGACTTCTTTGTTCATATTCCGTATTTGGCCGAGGGCGGGACTGGCACGTCCGTGCTCAGCTGATGCATGTTCCCTAAAAGGTGGTGAGCGGAACCGGTATCTTGTACAAACAGACTTTACACCCCTCTGATGTCCTATCGTATCTGGATCCAAAATGGTTGCAGCAGATCCTTCAAATCCTGTAGATTGTGAGGTGGGGTCTCTATAGTGTCACATTCTTTCCTTTTTTGGGGGGAAATTATGTTTGTAATCATTTTCAAACAATTATGGAAGAGAAAAACAAACAGTCCTTGCTGAGTAAAATAGGAATCAGAGTTTACAGACTCCACCATAATGGCAACAATTCCAAAACATTAAAAAGTACTTGTCACCAAATAAACTTTTCTAAACTAACTCAGGCTATGTTCCCTAACTACTCCTAACACTCCTCCCACCCTTAAAACAAATTTGAGAGCTTTAACCCCTTAACGACAATGGACATAAATGTACGTCATGGTGACGTGGTACTTAGCGAACCATGACGTACATTTACGCGCCGCCATGATTGCGAGCACCGGAGCGGTGCTCGCGTCATGCCCGGCAGGTCCCGGCTGCTATCAGCAGCCAGGGACCCACCAGTAATGGCGGACATCCGCGATCACGCGGATGTCCGCCATTAACCCCTCAGATGCCGTGATCAATACAGATCACGCCATCTGCGGCAGTGTGGTACTTTGAATGGATGACCGGATCGCCCGCAGCGCTGCCGCAGCGATCCAATCGTCCAGCATGGCGGCCGGAGGTCTCCTCATCTGGCTCCGGCCATCTCCCGGGGTCTTCTGCTCTGGTCTGAGATTGAGCAGACCAGAGCAGAAGATAACCGATAATACTGAGCAGTGCTGTGTCCTATACATAGCATTGAACAGTATTAGCAATCAACTGATTGCTATGAATAGTCCCCTATGGGGACATAAAAAGTGTAAAAAAAAAGTAAAAAAATGTAGAATAAAAAAGTAAAAAAAAAATTGAAAAATCCCCTCCCCCAATAAAAAAGTAAAATGTCAGTTTTTCCCATTTTACCCCCAAAAAAGAGTAAAAAAAATAATTCATACATATTTGATATCGCCGCATGCGTAAAAGTCTGAACTATTAAAATATATTGTTAACTATCCCGTATGGTGAACAGCGTAAAGGTAAAAAAAATTTAAAAAAAGTTAAAAATTGCTGCTTTTTTGTCACATTTTATTCCAAAAAAAATTCCTAAAAATTGAAATAAAAGTAAAAGCTAAGCAAAAGGGCTACTGATAAAAACTACAGTTCATGGCGCAAAAAATTTGCCCTCATATCGCCCCATATATGGAAAAATGAGAAAGTAATAGGTGGTGAAAATAGGGCAATTTCAAACATACTAATTTTGTTAAAATGTTTTGAGATTTTTTTTTAAGCGGTACAATTATAGAAAAGAATATAATAATGGGTATAATTTTAATCGCATTGCCCCACAGAATAAAGAAAACATGTAATTTTTACCGGAAAGTGTACAGCGTGAAAACAAAACCTTCCAAAATTTGCTAAATTGCGGTTTTCTTTTCAATTTTCCCACATAAATAATTTTTGTTTGGTTGGGCCGTACATTTTATGGTAAAATAAGTGATGTAATTACAAAGTAAAATTGGTGACGCAAAAAACAAGCCCTCATAAGGGTCTGTGGATGGAAATATAAGAGAGTTATGTTTTTTAGAAGGCGAGGAGGAAAAAACGAAAATTCAAAAATAAAATTGGTCTGGTCCTTAAGGCCAAAATGGGCCGTAAGGGGTTAAAAAGCTGTGTATCATACCTTTTTTCTTGCTCAGAGAGTGTAATCTCCCAGCAGGAGAAAGTGGGCGTTTCCCAGCAGGCATGAGATCACTGAAGCCTGCTGGGGAACAACTTCCGCCCTTACATGGTTGCAGTGCTGTGATGAAGAGAAGACCTCAAGCTCTGTGCATATTTCAGTGAGGCTCTTTGCAGCTTTCAATGAGGCTCTATGCAGCTTTCAGTAAGGCTCTATGCATATTTCAATGAGGCTCTATGCATATTCCAGTGAGGCACTGTGCAGCTGTCAATCAAGCTCAATGCAGAGAAGCACTTCCTGAATTTGGACTCCTGCCAGGCCGGGAGGAGACCAAACTCACTGTATTAATTGTGGCAGGGAACAGAACAGAGCCACCTAGTGGCCATTACATTTTAAACATATTTATGTTGATAATTTTAAAAGCAAGTGAATGGGAAAGTGTCTGCTAATTACACAAGGGACACTATATTAAAAGTTTTATTTAGTGACAGGTACTCTTTAAACAGTATGCTAGATGCCAATGGAGATTAGGAATCAAAAGGGGGGAAACAGTATGACAGAATATTCCTCGGAGAGGGAAAAAAAAAGTTGGTAGGGGAAGACTGAAATATGCTTCAGTATATCACAAGTGGAAATATGGGGTAAAGAGGTATGCAGGGTGGCTTAAAGGGGTTCTCCACTTCCTTAACCTACTTTAGTTAGTTCTGTGGCTATATGTTATTATGGCTTTTTTTCATGTTGCTAACGGTTCTGTATGTGGTGTTTTACTTACCTTTTTTCCAGACCCGGAAGCTGGTTTCTTCATTTTCTTCCTGCCTTGCCTCGACCACTTTTTTTCTTTTCTTCCGAAGGCTGTCTGGGCTTGCTGGGAGTTGTAGTTCCGCAACAGCTGGAGGCACCCTGCTTGGGAAACACTGCCATAGCAAACCTTCAGGAGCTGTCCAGCGCTCAGGGACTCACCTCTGGCCAGGTTAGGGTTAACAATCCTCCAGCGCGTCAGGCCCGATGCTGACATCACTATGGCACATGCGCAGATGATCCTCCGGAGCGAGGACCAACTGCGCATGCGCCCATCACGGCATCCGATTCGCCGAAAGCAGCCCAATCCGCATTCAGCTTAGAAGAAGCTGAAAGTAAGGAGGGTGCGCCCTGATGACGACAGAGGATTCCGTCGCGCGGGAGGCGGGCACGTACGGAGCGAGGGGCAGGCCGGCCTCCAACAATAACATATAGACACAGAACTAACTAACTGCCAAAAGTAGGTTAAGGCAGTGGAGAACCCCTTTAAATAGAATATTAAAATGGGTTGGGTGGGGTAAAATATTTGCCAAGGTAGCAAAATGCATAAATTATGGTTGTGTGAGCCACAATCCCAGCTTACCAATGCTTTTAACTATTTGGTCTGCTTTGGCAATGCACTTGGCCACATTTGGGGGTGGTTGAGTGCCAAGGTAGGGGAATCAAAAATTAAGCATCACACATAAGTTGAATAACAAAATCACCGTACCTTGAGTGTAAGAGGCGGAGGGTAACCAAAGGAGCACTAAAGTCTAGGAAAATTGGGAACCAGAGAGATGGTTAACAAGCTTTAACACAGCATCCCAATAAGACAGTCTAATAAGACAGTTCCACCATATATATCAATAATTACCCATTGCCTGATGGCAAAACATAAAGTGTCAGGAGTTAATTGTGGGAATACCTCTTTAACTGCAATAGGAGAACCTTCTATACTATCAGAATGAGACAACAACCTCTATCATCATTACAGTGCAATTATATCCATGCCTAAATAATACTGCCACATCAAAACTGCTAGCATTAACACTGCAGAGGATATAAGTGATTAAAATGCAGGTACATTGCCGGTGGCTCTCAGGTAACATCTTCTCTTGTTTATAACTTTCCTTTTTCTTCTCCATCCAGCCCAGACTATTATGATGATTTATTCCAGCTATGACTTATCTCTGCAGAACCTTTCTGGCAAAGATTTTATACTCCACAGTTTTCCAGCATCCATATTGCCCTAAACATATGAGGGTAATAATACCCCCAATGGTGTCCCACATACATGTGTAGAAAAGTGTATTGGGGAAGAGTAAGTAGACCCACTGTAGATAGTTGTCCTCTGTAGGTGGGTCCACTGTAGATACATAGCTACCCTCTGTATCTAGGTCTCTTGTAGATAGTTACTCCCTGTAGGTAACTTTAGACAGTTAACTTCTGGAGGTAGTTTCCCCTGTAGGTAATTGTCCTCTGTAGGTAGGCCCCCCTGGAGATAGTTGCGCCTTGTAGGTAGACCCTTTGGAGATCCCTTAGGGGATCCTTGTAAGTAGATCCCCTTGAGATAGTTGCCCTCTGTAGTTAGATCCCCTAGATAGTTGGATCCTGGTATACCTCCTGGAAATATTTATCCCTGTAGATAGAATTTTCTAGATAGTTGTGCCCAGCTACCATACAGCCCACAACTTGGCTTTCCTCTCTCCTCTCAGCTCTGCAGGCAAGGTAAGTGCAGAGTAAGTGATACTTGGCCTCTTGTGGCTGCTAGCATAATGCTGATGACCTTCCAACTCCTTCCTAGTGTATGTTTTTTGTTGTTGTTTTTTTTGTCAGTGACTACATGTTAGAGTTCATTATACTTACACAGTAATGCTTTGTTAACACAATTAAATCTCCAGCTAAAAATATTCCAGATGGAGATGCTGAGATGCTCCAATGCAGGCAGCAATGAGTGACGTCATCACCTGTACAAGGGTTAACTGCTATCATTAACACTACAGAGGATATAAGTGATTAAAATGCTGATACATCCAATGGCTCTCAGGTAACATCTTCTCTTGTTTTTCCCTTTCCTTTTTCTTCTCCATCCAGCCCAGACTATTATGATGATTTATTCCAGCTATGACTTATCTCTGCAGAAACTTTCTGGCAAAGATTTTATACTCCACAGTTTTCCAGCATCCATATTGCCCTAAACATATGAGGGTAATAATACCCCCAATGGTGTCCCACATACATGTGTAGAAAAGTGTATTGGGGAAGAGTAAGTAGACCCACTGTAGATAGTTGTCCTCTGTAGGTGGGTCCACTGTAGATACATAGCTACCCTCTGTATCTAGGTCTCTTGTAGATAGTTACTCCCTGTAGGTAACTTTAGACAGTTAACTTCTGGAGGTAGTTTCCCTTGTAGGTAATTGCCCTCTGTAGGTAGACCCCCTGGAGATAGTTGCACCTTGTAGGTAGACCCTTTGGAGATCCCTTAGGGGATCCTTGTAAGTAGATCCCCTTGAGATAGTTGCCCTCTGTAGTTAGATCCCCTAGATAGTTGGATCCTGGTATACCTCCTGGAAATATTTATCCCTGTAGATAGAATTTTCTAGATAGTTGTGCCCAGCTACCATACAGCCCACAACTTGGCTTTCCTCTCTCCTCTCAGCTCTGCAGGCAAGGTAAGTGCAGAGTAAGTGATACTTGGCCTCTTGTGGCTGCTAGCATAATGCTGATGACCTTCCAACTCCTTCCTAGTGTATGTTTTTTGTTGTTGTTTTTTTTGTCAGTGACTACATGTTAGAGTTCATTATACTTACACAGTAATGCTTTGTTAACACAATTAAATTTCCAGCTAAAAATATTCCGGATGGAGATGCTGAGATGCTCCAATGCAGGCAGCAATGAGTGACGTCATCACCTGTACATGGGTTAACTGCTATCATTAACACTACAGAGGATATAAGTGATTAAAATGCTGATACATCCAATGGCTCTCAGGTAACATCTTCTCTTGTTTTTCCCTTTCCTTTTTCTTCTCCATCCAGTCCAGTCTATCATGATGATTTCTTCCAGCTATGATTTATTGCTGCAGAACCTTTCCGGCAAAGATATTAGTCTCCATAGTTTTCCATCATCCATATTGCCCTCAACATGTGAGGGTAATAATACCCCCAGTGGTGTCCCACATACATGTGTATTCGGGAAGAGTAAGTCGACCCCCTGTAGTTGTCCTCTCTAGGTGGGTCCACTGTAGATACATAGCTACCGTTTGTATGTAGGTCTCTCATAGACAGTTACGCTTTGTAGGTAACTTCCCATTAGACAGTTTACTTCTGGAGGTAGTTTCCCCTGTAGGTAATTGTCCTCTGTAGGTAGACCCCCTGAAGATAGTTGCGCCTTGTAGGTAGACCCTTTGGAGATAGTGGTCCCTGTAAGTAGATCCCCTGGAGATAGTTGCCCCTTGTAGTTAGATCCCCTAGATAGTTGGATCCTGGTATACCTCCTGGAAATATTTGCTCCTGTAGATAGACTTTTCTAGATAGCTGTGCCCAGCTACACTACAGTCCACAACTTTGCTTTACTCCCTCCTTTCAACTCTGCAGGCAAGGTAAGTGCAGAGTAAGTGATGATTGGCATCTTGTGGCTGCTGGCATAATGCTGATGACAGATACAGTGTGACTGACAGGGTAAGGAGCCAATGGCTCTTCAAACTTACAAATTAGTGCATATTAAAGTGCCTACCGTGCCCAGATCGGCCCTGCCGTTCGGCAGTAATCTTCCGCAGCCCAGCTCATCAACATTCCTTCCCTCCCTCTGCCTCTCCCTCTTCTTCCCACTTTGTACTGAAGAGGGAGAGGCGGAGGGAGGGGGAGGAATATTGATGAGCTGGGTGGTGCTGCAGCCAACGTTGCTGACATCAGAGTGCCAGTTAGCCCGGCCTGTGCCAGATAGCACCTAATTAGCATATACCGAAAGTCCGGGTACAGTAGGCATCAAACTGATCAGCGACCCCCCCCCCCCCCCCCCCCCCCCCCCCGCACTACCAGCCAGTACCACTGGTTAGTGCAGCGGTAGCAAGCTGACAGTTTTCCTTTAACCTTTAAGCGAGTCATTAGGATGCACTTACAGTTAAAAGTATGTTCACACATATAACATTTCATCCTATTGCAACAATACCTTCCAACTCCTTCCTAGTGTATGTTTTTTTTTGGCAGTGAGTATATTTTAGAGTTAATTATACTTAACATAGTAAGGCTTTGTTCACACAATGAAATCTCCAGCTAAAAATATTCTGGATGGAGATGCCAAGATGCTCCAATGCAGGCAGCAATGAGTGACATCATCACCTGTACCAGGGAAAAGGTTACACTCCGCTTCTGATTAACACCGTAACTTTAGCTTTAGCCATCTTTAGGCTGAGGCCTACACCAACAGCTGAAGCTCGATGACATGGGGATCTGGGTCAAGTGTCCTGGATTCCCCAGTTAGGGATCGGGTTATAAAATGGACACTTTGGATTCCCTTACAAACTGCCAACATTATAACCTGCTGGGTCAGGTGGATTGAGGGGATTTGACAACATTCAGGTAAAGGGGACCCTGTGGGCGCTGCAGGATTTTATGACAAGACCGGAGACTTCACATTATGCAATTAACTTTCTTTTACTGACTCAGCAGCAAAGCATCAGTATACAGAATACAGAGCAAAAAACTTTGTGCAACCAAACTTGACATGTGTAGGCACAGTGTCCAATCAGAGTACAGTCACATGGATAAATTATATAGTAACCATAGCTCCTCCTCTTTCTTTGCTGCTCAGCAGAAGGATAAGTACCGTTTTTCATTGCTCTGCTTTTAGTACATATATATTTTATTTATTGTGTGTGTATCTTCACACACAGATATAGATATATGTGTATATACCTGTTTATTTTATCATTACATTTCCTTTCTTTCCCCCATTTTTATATACAGTATTTTTCGCTGTATAAGACCCACCTTTTCTTCCCCAAAACTGGGGGGGGGGGGGGAAAGTTGGTGCGTCTTATATGGCGAATACACACCTATCGGGTCGGTCCCGGTGGCCATCAACAGCCGGGACCCGCGGCTAATACAGGACATCACAGATCGCGGTGATGCCCTGTATTAACCCTTCAGACGCTGCGATCAAAGGTGACCGCTGCGTCTGAAGCGAAAGTGACACTAACCCGGCTGCTCAGTCGGGCTGTTCGGGACCGCCGCGGTGAAATCGCAGCGTCCCGAACAGCTTACAGGACACCGGGAGGGACCTTACCTGCCTCCTCGGTGTCTGCTCCGGGCCGGGATCCCCTGCATGGCCGGCGCTCTCCTTCGACGTCATCACATCGTCACGCACGCCGTCCTGTTATTCAATAGGAGCAGCGTGCGTATCGACGTGATGACGGCCGACGAAGAGCATGGATCCCGGGGGAGAAGACGCCCGGAGCGTTGGGAACACCACGGGGACGCGGCGACAGCGATGGAGCGACATCCAGGGCAGCGGTGATGAGCGGTAACGGGTCCGGAGTGGCGGGGACACGTGAGTATTACCTCCTACCAGTGGTCTTCAACCTGCGGACCTCCAGGTGTTGCAAAACTACAACTCCCAGCATGCCCGGACAGCCAACCCCTATTATTCGTATGTATATATATATATATATATATATATATATATATATATATATATATATACACATTGTCCTCCTATTCCCTATATATATCAGCGCATGCCTCTTCTTCTGATCTTGCTGACACAGTGTTAATTCACTGCTTCTCGCGAAATCTCGCTTCAGTCGGCTCTCACTGAAGCATTTCTTCCCGCCCCTGTGTCGGTCCATTGGCTCCTATACAGCTGACAGTCTCCTCAGACAGCTCCTTAGTCATCGCGTTTCTCCTCATTATCTTAAACTGCCACCTTGTGGCTTGTTCAGTTTGTTACAACCACTACTTTATAATATTGTGGCCATAGATATATCTTTGCCTCATAAACACCTCATAATTCCCATTCCTCTTTACTTATTTATTTCTTAAGTAATTATTTATTTATTACTAACTTCTATTTAATATATATATATATATATATATATATATATATATATTTAAAAATGTGCACAAGAAAAGACGTTGTCCTTTGTCAAGTGATATTCGTGTATTTTCCAAATAAAGAACAAGCTTTTAACCGCAAGCCCAGCGCTGGACAATTCTTTTCTTGTGCAAGTTATAAGGCCGAGGGCGGGACCAACGTGTGCATGCGCAGGTGAAGTGGTATTGGTTGGTATAGAGAGCTATTCAGAAATTGTGCTAATATGTACAAATTTGGAATATATATTTTATTCCTATCTACATATTCACAATATTTACATATATTACATACTTAATTATTCTATTCTACAATGTCTGCCGAAAAAGAAATCTCTAAATCTGGTGAATATTTAGCTGGAGATCAGATCCAGGATCTAGTTGATCGCTCTATTTCTCATTAAGTACATTGTGCAGTAAAATCTGCCATGTCAGTTACTATGGCAATTGCACAATCATCAGCTCAGAGATCTTCACAGATCCACCCCTCTACCTCCTCTGATACATTTGTGTCTGCTGAGGAATCCCCCATGCCTATTCAAAAACACTTAAAAAAGCCCCCTCTAAGAGGCATCACCTTGATGATGGCCACTCCACTCATAAAATGAAGAACATTTCTTCTATTTCTGGTGGCCAAGACAAAGGTAAAGGCAGGCTTCCACCCAGCGGCCACAATACTAGTGCCAAAAAGTTGCATTTCAAACCCTCCACCCGTGAGGAAGATTCTGCTAATCTGGTTAAAAAATCCACTAAATGTGGCAAACCGGATTTCTATGTTGAATATGATGGTGATATTTCCTTATATTCAGATTATTCCGATCTAGATGACTCCTCCTATTGTCCTGAGGACCCTGAGGGAAGTTTCTCTGAAAATGATGAAAATTCTGAACCTACTGAATCTGGCATTCTGGATAGTATGGGAAAATCATTCTTCGACCCATTGCAAATTAAACATCACATATCAGGAGAATGGGTCCGTAACCCCCAGGTTACACAATACCTTACTTCCTGGGTAAAAAAAAAGGGCCTTGACAAAGCTGTCCGTAACATACTGGGGGCAGAATGCCCTCGCCTTTCCTTGCCATCCAATGCTGCCCTTACCCCTGACTTGGACCCTATCCTTGTCAGATATTGGCAAAAAAACAGATCAAACCCTAGAAAGGGTATTGACAGGTCCATAAATGCCTGTCAAGACAAACTGTTGGATCTATTAGGTCCTTTAACTAAAATCCTGGACATGACAGAGGAATCCATGATTTCGGGTAACCCTTTGGATGTCCCAAAGGGCCATTTGTCTTTTCAGCAACACAAACAATGCCGTTGCGCCGAACGGCGCTGTGCAATACTTTCAAAGCTAGACCCACAGCTTACACACCTGGCCACCTCCGACCCATCCACCTCTACTGAGGGTCTATTATTTGGCGACCAGGCCATTAAAGAAATAAATAAATACATTGGTGTTTTTTCATAACTTGACAAGGCTCAATCATCCTTTAAAAAAGTGTTCTCTAATAGAGTTTTTGTCAAGGCTGGCAGAAGAAGGGGTCATTTTGCCAGCCACTCCTCTCAATTTAGATCCCAAAATAGAGGCTCCTTTAACCAAAAAAGATCCTCTTATACCACGCCTTATACACAAACAACCCCATTGTTCCCCTATAGGGGACGCCCCTGGAGGACCAGAGGGCAAAGAAGATCATCTTCTTCAATCAGATCCAGACCAACTCCAGGTAAGATTATCTGCGCTTTTTTCCCATTTTCCTGTGGGCGGAACACTCCTTAATTTTTTCCAAAATTGGAATATGATCTCTTCTGACCATTGAATACTACACACTGTACTAGGTTATCAAATTCCTGAATTTTCCGACTCAAATTCATCTTCCCCACCCAAACCGTCCAGTTATCAATTAAAAACTATTGAACAATTACATTCATTACCCACATTTCAAAATGGAAGGAATTCATCTCCTTCGAGATTTATTATAACAAAGGGACTGGTTGATAAAGATTGATCTCAAAGACGCTTATCTCACAGTCCCCATTCACCATCCTCTAAAATTTTTTTTAATTCATATGGAACAATCAAAAATGGCAATTCACTTGCCTTCCTTTCGGCCTATCATCAGCGCCATGGTGTTTCACAAAACTTCTGAAACCTGTAGTGGCTGCTCTCCGTTCCAGAGGTGTTCGTCTCATAATATATCTAGACGACATCCTGATCATGGCCCAGTCTCTCTCTTTAGTTTATCTCCACATTGAATGGACAATTTCTCCCTTAACCAATCTTGGATTTCTGATGAATCATGAGAAATCTGTTCTTATTCCTTCCAAGGAAGTGGAGTTTTTAGGCTTTGTTGTCAACACCCAATCTGCCCTTTTAAGCCTTCCTTCATAGAAATTGAAGACAATTTGGAAATAAATCAAATCTCTCTTAAACAAAGACTTGATTTCTTTTTTGGTCTATTGCCAGAATTGTAGGTTTACTTTCAGCCTCAATTCAGGCTATCTTTCCGGCCCCATTACATTACAGGGCGCTTCAACATTTGAAAATACGTCATTTACAAGAAGGGTTAGGATATTCAGAAGAAATTCGTCTATCCTTAGAAGCCAGAGAATAACTTCTTTGGTGGTTACATCATATCCAAGAATGGAATGGGAAGACTATTTTCAATTCCAAACCGGACATTATCTTGGAATCAGACACTAGTCTCCAAGGTTGGGATGCTCGTTGTGGTCAACCCTCTACTGGAGAAAAATGGTCCCCTGCAGAATCTCTATTTCACATCAACTGCTTGGAGATTTTGGAAGACTTTTTTGCTCTGAAGAGCTTTTCAAAAGACACATCTCATTGCTGTATTCTCCTTCGTATGGACAATATCTCCGCTGTCAATCCTTAAATAGAAATTAAATCAAGAATACTTTTCAATATAACCAAAGACATTTGGCACTTTTGCCTGGACAAACACATTGTTCTGAAAGCAGAATATATTCCAGGCCTTTCCAATTCCATCACGAATTGGAATTCTCCTTCTCTGAAAGATTTCAGCGATTGGAGATTGCATCCTCACATATTCAATCTTCTCGATTCTCTTTGGGGTCTTCTTTATATGGACCTTTTCGCATCCCGTCTCAATCGTCAAATCCCTCGTTTTTCAGCTGGCGTCCAGACCCAGAAGCTTCAAAATTGGCCCTCAGAAACTTTATACGTGTTCCCTCCTTTCACTTTAATTCCCAGAGTTCTTCTTCAAACCTCCATTCCGGAATCAACCTTAGTCCTGATCATTCCTCTTTGGCCAGCCCAGTCTTGGTTTCCCCAAATTCTAGCGATGTTAATCGATATCCCGAGGATAATTCCCTCTTTACCCAATCTCCTTATCGATCCATCCGGGAACCAACATCCTCTAATTCTATCGGATCACCTTCCTCTGATCGCCTGGCTAATTTTGGGTCAATCTCTCTTGACGCAGAAATTTCAACTTTCAAATTTCAACTAGAGACAACCTTTGTGAAGCCTGGGCTCCAGGTACCAGTTCTGCTTACAGATCAGCCTGGAAAGTTTGGTCTCATCGGTGCTCACAATGGGATTTGGATCCCATACATGCACCTCTTGCCCACATCCTAAATTTTCTTACAGAATCCTTTAATGCCGGTAAGTCTTATAGAACCTTAAATTTGTACCGTTTGACTATTTCCTCTTTTCATTCTCCTTTAAATTCTCTTACTATTGGCAAACATCCTTTAGTGTGCAAACTTCTTAAAGGAATTTGTTTTAATCGTCCTCCTCGTCCCAAATATTTTAATACTTGGGATGTTAATGTACTATTTTTGTTTACCTCTTGGGACGATAATGATTCCTTATCTTTAAAACTTCTCTCATTCAAACTTACCTCTTTGATATGTCTCATCTCTGTCAAACGTGTCTCTGATGTCTAAGCTCTTGACGTATCTCATAGACAATACTCACCTCAAGGTGTAATTTTTACTATTCATAGACACACGAAAACTAATATCCATGAAGTCTTTTATCCTTCCTTTTCTCAACAACCTAAACTCTGCGTGGTTAGATGTTTACAATCTTATGAATCTAGAACCTTATCTCTTCGCCATCCAGCTCTTCCTCAACTTCTTATTTCTTATTGTAAACCCCACCTTCCAGTCTCTTCTTCTACCTTAGCCATATGGATTAGACAATCTATGTCCCTTGCTGGTATTGACATATCTGTATTTGGTGCTCATTCTACTAGAAGTGCAACATCTACCAAAATTGTTCATTCTGGAGGTTCTCTTAATGATTTACTCAAAGCCGCCAATTCGTATTCTGCATCCACTTTTAAAACCTTCTATTTTAGACCTGAACCTCATGTTTCTGTGTCTATTATTTAGTTGTTCTATATATATTTTACTGTACTATCATTAAGCTTTGAACTTGCATTATGTGAAGTCTCCGGTCTTGTCATAAAATTGGACATTTTCTTAGTCATATGACGGAAAATATGGATTTTATGAAAGACAGGAGACAAACATTATCCCTCCCTTATACCCTTCCCTTATATTTAACTATTTTATATTCTTTTTCAGCATATTAGATTACCATGGATGTCATCCATCACTCGGATTTTTACCTAATTCTCGATCTTCAAGGATTATAATTATTAGTTTGAATTTCTTCATCTACATTACCAATGGACTATCTTTTAGTCTTCTGTTTATTCCAAAAGAAGGTTTTAAATGTCCTCCTGATATCTTCAAGTTCCAGTTCCGACATATCCTTCAACCACGGTTATTGCAAAGAAAGAGGAGGAGCTATGGTTACAATATATCCATGTGACTGTACTCTGATTGGATACTGTACCTACACATGTCATGTGGGGCTGCGCAAAAGTTTTTTACTCTGTATTCTGTATACTATGCTTTGCTGCTGAGTCAGTAAAAGAAAGTTAATTGCATAATGTTCGTCTCCTGTCTTTCATAAAATCCATATTTTCTGTCATAGGACTAGGAAAATCTCCAATTTCAATCCTTCATAGTGTAGTGTGTTACCAATTGTTTCCATGGTGACCATGGTCCCAGCTTCAAGGTTCAGTTCTGGGTTGATTCCTCACTGCTCTCATGATCATTGAAATTCCACAAGGCCAAATCTTGCAGAGAGCCCCCGACTGAGGGAGATTTACAGTTATTTTACGTTTCTTCCATTTGTGAATAATTGCACCTACTGTTGTAAACATGTCACCAAGCTACTTGGCGATTATCTTGAAGCCCAATCCAGCCTTGTGTAGGTCTACAATCCTGTCTGCCATTCTTGGACAGCTCTTGGTCATGATGGAAAGCTTGGCATCTGGTTGATTGATTGCTTCTGTGGACAGGTGTCTTTAATATAGGTAACAAGATACGATTAGGAGCACTTCCTTTGACCCATTCTTACTATAGAGGGAAGGGGGTATCGGCTCCAGAGCGGGATTGTGACATCATCCCGTCCCATACCATGCGGCCCCCTGCTGGAATCATCAGCCAGGGACCGCAGCTGCTATGCGGGACCTAAAGCAGGTAATTTCCTATGAGTGGTTGAATGGTGTTGCTGATTGGGACCACCATGAAGTAATCACAGTTAATCACAGGGTCCCGATCAGCTTACATGACTGCTTTTGGTCAGGTAGCCAGGTATGTAGCAAGATATGTAGGTAGGTAGTTAGGCAGCCAGGTATGTAGGTAGTTAGATAGCCAGGTATGTAGGTAAGTAGTTTGGCATCCAGGTATAAAATTAGGAAGACAAGTAGTTAGTCAAGTAGGTAGCCAGCACCCCCTCCACCCAGTGGCAGATCCAGAGTCTAGTCTTAGGAGGAGCACTATCAGAGTGTTAGTGGACAGAAAATAAGGTGCTGCTTATGGAAGTTACAGGTAGGATAATGCCCCCAGGTAGGTAGTGTTCCCAAGAGGTAGTGTCCCCTAGTAGATCATGCCCCCTGTAGGTAAATTCCCCAGATAGCTGCCCTCTGTATGAAAACCTGCCTAGTAGTTTGGTAGTTTGTCCCCATATTAGCTAGGCAGGAACATAGTATATAGTCTCCCACATTTGGTAGGCAGCAGTTCCCCACAGTAGGTTTAGGCAGCAGCAGAGTTCACCCACAGTAGATATAAGCGGCAGCAGAGTTCCCCCACAGTAGCTATAGGCAGCAGCAGAGTGCCCCCACAGTAGGTACAGGCAGCCGAGTTCCCCACAGTAGGTATAGGCAGCAGCAGAGTTCCCCCATAGTAGTTATTGGCGGCAACAGAGTTCCCCCACAGTAGGTTCAGGCAGCAGAGTCCCCCCTTGCCCCAACACCACCTCCCCTCCCAGGATGGAAAAAAATAATCTGCTCACCTGATTATTTCCCACTCCGCGATCTTCTTCCTCTAGGGCACAGAAGGGGTCCGCGTCTTCCATCCTCCACAGTGCAGGCATCGATGAGTGATGTCATCGGCGCCTGCACTGCGTGTTGCATGGGGACAAAGGTCACATTTCCTCTCTGTGTAAGCCACAGATGTGGCTCACATAGAGGAGGCCTTCTGCTGTATGCACGTGAGTCGCACATACAGCAGAAAGCAGCGCTGTCTGCCTGGGGATCTGGGCCATTATCCATGAGGTCCCAACTGCTGAAACAGTGAGCGTGGAACTCTGCAACGTACATGTACATCATGTGACTTCTAAGGGTAAATTGCTAGATGATGTAAAAATAATAACAGCTCATGTGATTTTTTTAATTCAATTAGCTGCTTGCTATTTTCCACTCTATTGTAATAGGAATTTAATCAGTTTTTTCCCCCAATAAATTGTGATTGTCATTAACATTGCAATCTAAGAACATACAAATTGTTGCCAGTTCCTTATGGTTGACTTATTTATACCTTTTTAAAAAATCTTATTTGGTATGCATTGATTTAAACTTTCGTTATGCCTTCCACTTTCTTTGGCTTTATAAAGACAAATATTGTCTGCTTTGTGCATATATTCCCCAGTCGGGTTATGGGAATGCAGTTAATCAGTCTGCTGGCATTAAATCCTAGTTGTCTGCTCCTCATCTTCAGGAGCACATCCAACCTTACATTGATGTATTGGTGAATATAAAGCAATGAACTAAAATACTGACCAGGTTTCCACTAAATATTTTAATGCCCCTTTAAATCACAAACAATGGCAGGGGAGTAAATTGAACAGATTTCCATAAAACTACAACATATATGAACAAAACATTGTGTTTGTCACAATAAATAGCAAAGAAGCAAAAACTGTTGTAAAACACTATGAATGATAGAATGTTTAAATTTTTTTTTTAAATAAGTATCATTTTGACAGTGTTATGTTTCCAGATTATTAAAGAGAAACTGACAGCAGGCTCACCTGCACTAGCGTGAATATACATATAGATTGCAGGTAACCCTGTCTTTAATGCTTCTGGGTTTAAATTGGTGCAGCTATTTCTTAAAGGGATACGATGCCTGATTGAGGGGGTTCCGCTGCTGGGGACCCCTGTGATCTTTCACGCAGCACCCCGTTACCATAAGCCCCCAGAGCATATTTGCTCCGGGTCTGATGACTGCCGATCATGGGGCAGGAGTATTGTGACGTCACGGCTGTGCCCCGTGTGACGTCATGCTCCGCCTCCTCAATGCAAGCCTATGGAAAGGGGCGTGTCAGCTGACGTCACAATACTCCGGCCCAGTGATCGGCAGTCATCAGACCCGGAGCGAACATGCTCCGGGGGCTGATGGTAACACGGTGCTACGTGAAAGATCACGGGGGTCCCCAGTGGCGGGACCCCCGTGATCAGGCATCTTATCGCCGAAGTACCCCTTTAACTGCATTGGACACAGCTGCTGCTGTAAGTGCAATGCTTTCTTCCACCCACTCTGACCGATAACCCTGCCCTCCTCTGCCCTTTTCATGGACATACTGAGGAAGAGGGGATAAATATTTATGGAGGGGCAGAGTTATTGGCAGAGGCGGTGGGGTGAGAGAAAGCATTGCTCATACAACAGCAGCAAATGAATATGTCCTTACTAGTTGTACTGACTTTTACCCAATAAGAAGCGTTAGAAACAGGGTCGCCAGCACTATCTTCCTGTAAATTCAGGTTAGGGCAGATGACCCTGCTGTCAGTTTTATTTTAAATGGGAATTGTCATTTGCAAAAACTTTTTTATAATGTAGATAATAACACTATAGGTATATTTGTAAAAAATGTGTATCTTTTTGGGTGAATAAATGCTGTCTTGTCCCTGCAGCTATTGCCTGTGTGTCTAGGCTGGGACAAAATACAAAAAATGTGGGCGGACAGACAGGGCTCTGTGCACTAAGGACAAGCCACAAATAAAACCATTAAGAATCAAAATCAGGCTTAAAAAATCTATGTGAACATATTCTAACACTTTAAGCCCATTCTATGTCAATGCAATAAGTATAACATTTCCCAGTTCAACCAACACACTTCAAAGGCATAATGCAAAGGCAGAGTCTTGTTACACTAAATACAGTAGCCTCCACTTTTGGTTTTATAAATATGAGGCTAGGTTTCCACTTGTGTTTTTTTTTTTTTTTTTTTTTTAAAAACACCAAGTAAAATGGCAAATCTGCCCCACAGCGTTTTTTTTTTCCAGTGAAAAAGATGTTAGCAGCAAATCAATAGGGAACTGCATCATGCCATATCTACTTGGTGTTTTTCAGTTTGACATTGTTCTGCTTTTTTGAGCTTAGTGGCAGTTTTTAAAAAACGACTGCATGTTGAGACTATGGTGTTCATTCTGAAAAATTTGGAAGTCTATGGGAGTGAAAAAACGACATTAAAAACACCATGTGGGTTTTAACATTGGCGATTTTGCAGGCATTTTTTATTTCTTTTTTTTTACTTTAGCAATTGTGGTACTACTACTATTCCCAGCCTGGAACATACTCTGTTTCATGCTGGGAGTAGTAGTAGTACCACAATTATGTACACACACATACACATATACTCCGGCCGGCCAGTGATGTGAATAGAATTCACATAACTTATTCATATTTCCTGCAGAGAGCTGAGATTGGCTTCCAGTCAATCACAGCTCTTTGTGGGAAATATGAATAATAGGTATATATACTGTATGGCAAATACTCATACTACAGTGGGGCAAGAGAAGAGCAGCCAGCCGACCGCATCTATACAATATACAGGACGATCGCATCGGTTGTCAGAAGTGACACCCACTGCGATCTGTCTATTAATGCAGGTACTACAGCTCCCAGCATGGAGCAGAGTGTGCTCCATGTTGGGAGCAGAAGTACCTGCAGTTGAGGACAAATCACGGTGGGTGTCACTCCTGACACCCGATGCAATCATCCTATCTAGATGCGAGAAAGCCGCTCGCATCTATATGTCGTGTCCCGGTACAGAACATGGTTCTGTACAGTTCCTAAAGTCCCCTCAGCTCGAGTCCCTCAAGTCCACAGGGCTCTCCTGCAGGATCCCCTTAGGTCATTCTTATGATTTATATTGTACATTAAAGGGGCATTCCAGGATTTTTTTTATTTGACTATGCTACAGGGGCTGTAAAGATAGTGTAGTTCATAATATAGTGTCTGTACCTGTGTGTGATGATTTTCTCACAATTCTGTGATTTTAACCCCAAGATTTATTTTTACCAGCATACAAAATGACTGCTGTCTCAGATTTTTCTCAGCTTGCAATGCGGCCGAGACCTGACTCACTAGTCAGCTGATGACAGGGAGCATGTCTGCTTCAATGGGTGGAGTGATCGCTTGGTGGGAGAGAGATCAATCTGCAACTAATGGAACAGCTGTAGGCACCCTGATTGAAAACCACAGGTCTTTTGAATGGATGCAGCTCATTAATGTTTCCATGGGTGGGGTGGCTGATGTGTGGGGAGGGAGGAAAATGGAATTATGGAATTTGTAGTCAAAAAAACTAAACAGGAAATACCAGTTCACAAAAAGCTAGCCACAGTATTATGATAATCTCACAGCCATTTAGCCCAAAGACAAGCACAGATCCTTCCTAAGCATGTCCATTACTGCCTGCCAGGTACATACTAAAATCATATGTAAAATAGATGAGTGCAGCTCACAGAAAAAATATGTGAGGTTAACTGAGATATTCTCACACCCAAAAAAGAATCAGTGAAAAGAAGTTATACAAAAAAGGGTTACTCAGTCCTCAGCATAACCACTCAAAAAAGACTGTACCATGGATAAGTAGTCCAGAATGGAAAATAATTATAGACTTCCAGACCAATATAAAAATATTTAATACTAAAAAGTCAAACAATATAAAATAATATTAAAATTATGAAAAATAGATCAAATGAATTGCAGCCGCAGGGCCCTACGGATGCATATAAAATACATAGAAATGATTATGTAAATTATTTTATCACCAATAGAACCTTGGAAATATATCTATATGGCTAGTAGTATTTCACTGTGATAGTAGTAAACCTGTAAAGAAAAAGGAATTGTCCGTTGTGAAAAAATAAAAAAATAAATGAGTGTACAATGGATATATTGTCCAGCAGTGTATCTGGGGATCCTGTGCAGGGGTTGTTAAGCACCTATGGCGGGGTAACAAGTGATTGGAAGTATGGCTGGCCGACGGTTACGGCAACACTTAAAAGCTTGTGTAATAAACAGTCAGATGAATTCCCAGGAACGCTGGAAGATGAATTCCCAGGAACGCTGGAAGATGAATAAAATATTCCGGTATGTCCGTTAAATGGCAAACTGAATTCTCTTTTATGGAAACAAGTCCCCAATATTAGGGTAAAAACAGATCAAAATTGATAAATCCAATAATTGGGCAATAATATGGAACTAATAGTCTGGCAATGACAGAAAAAAACAAAATTAATAAAGGTTAATTTGTTCCCCACATTAGTTTTGAGGCTTAACCGATATCTCTCCAAGGTCATTTGATCTATATCAGCAAAAATAAATAAAATAAATACCAAACGCGTTTCAGGGTATAAAAATGAGCATAAACCGCTCTAACCCCTTCCTCAGTGGTGAATGATATGGTGAGATGGTGGATTATGTGAGGTTATATATGGTCTGGAAGTACAACACCTGTAGCTTAAGTAAGATTTTTCTCAAAATGTGGGAGGGATTTAGTAAAAAGTAAAACATGGAGAATACATTCATAATAATTATAGTAAATGGAAAAATTTAGAAACAAGAATATCAGCTTAAAAATAATAATCATAACAAGAAATGAATAAAACTAAAAACATAGATAATACCCAATGTCAAAATGTATGAATAATAATAATAATAATAATAATAATAATAATGATACCGGAAATAAATATGAATGAAATGCATAATAATGGTAATAATACCAATAAAAAATATGAAAAAGATATGAAAAAATGAAAAAATATGAAAAAATAAAAATAATAATAATAATAAAAATAAAATAAGATAAAATAAAATAAAATGAAAATAAAAATAATAAAAAATGAAATAAAATAAAATAGAATAGAAAATAATAAAAACAATTAAAAGAATAAAAAATAATAAAAATAAAATGTAAAGATTGAGTTGTTCATAAATGAGGAGTCAGAATAAAGAGAGAGATGCCTACAGGAATCCAAAAAGTTCTAAATTAGAATTCAATCCTCTGGGTTCCATACTATCAAATTCAAAGATTTTTTGGCTTTCAGCCTTAGACATTGTAATTAAGAAAGATCCCCCCGCCAATCCTTCCTAATAACCATAATGCCTGCAAAAAACAACCCTGAAGGATCCTTATTGTGAAATTGAAAAAGATGGTTAGATAGGGGATGTTTCAAACAATCTTTTTTGATATTATATAAGTGCTCCGAAATTCTGACTTTTAGGGGTCGTTTAGCCCTGCCTATGTATTGCTTGGAACAACTACACTGTAGGACATAAACGACCCCCCTGGAATTGCAAGTGATGAGTTCTGGGATTTTCCATTTAAAAGAGTTTGCCGTAGACTGAATTTCTTTTACTTTTTTAGGACCCCCCCGACATCTGACAGCCAGAGCAGGATCCACACCCAAAAAAGCCTTTTGTGGATAACCAGGTCTGAGAGACAGACATTAAATTAGATTTGGATAAATTTGAGAAGAATCAAGAATATCAAAAATATCAGGAAATTATTTGTTCAAAATGAGATAAATACGAGTCAGAATTTTTTTTAAATTCTTTTATATTTTATTTTATTTCATTTTTATTTTTCTTATTTTTATTTTCATTTTATTTTATCTTATTTTGTTTTATTTTTATTATTATTTTTTCATATTTATTTTTTCATTTTTTCATATCTTTTTCATATTTTTTATTAGTATTATTACCATTATTATGCATTTCATTCATATTTATTTCCGGTATTATTATTATTATTATTGTTATTATTCATACATTTTGACATTGGGTATTATCTATGTTGTATTTTTAGTTTTATTCATTTCTTCTTATGATTATAATTTTTAAGCTGATATTCTTGTTTCTAAATTTTTCCATTTACTATAATTATTATGGATGTATTCTCCATGTTTTACTTTTTACTAAATCCATCCCACATTTTGAGAAAAACCTTACTAAAGCTACAGGTGTTGTACTTCCAGACCATATATAACCTCACATAATCCACCATCTCACCATATCATTCACAACTGAGGAAGGGGTTAGAGCGGTTTATGCTCATTTTTATACCCTGAAACGCGTTTGGTATTTATTTTATTTATATAGATCAAATGACCTTGGAGAGATATCGGTTAAGCCTCAAAATTAATGTGGGGAACAAATTAACCTTTATTAATTTTGTTTTTTCTGTCATTGCCAGACTATTAGTTCCATATTATTGGCAGATAATTGATTTTATCCGTTTTTATCAGTTTTTACCCTAATATTGGGGACTTGTTTCCATAAAAGACAATTCAGTTTGCCATTTAACGGACATACCGGACTACTGGGAATTCATCTTCCAGCGTACCTGGGAATTCATCTGTGCGGGGACTTTTCCATCGGCTGTTATTCACACAAGCTTTCAAGTGTTGCCGTAACCATCGCAACCGTTACATCACTGTGAAGCAGGCCGAGTCCAACTGATCAGCTGACTGCCAGACACGTGACCACCCACCCGCTACGTCAGACGCCGGGAGCTTGCGGCGGCGGTTGCACTTGCCGGTGCTCCAGCCGTTTTTAGCTAGAGCAGAATGATCATCAGTCCGGTTCCATCGCGGAGTGGGTGAGTGGCACATCGGTGCCTGTGTCGTTCCTATTAATAGCTTGGCACAGCAGGTCCTTCCAGCCGTACTTCCAGTCACTTGTTACCCCACCATAGGTGCTTAACAACCCCCTCACAGGATCCCCAGATACATTGCTGGACAATATATCCATTGTACACTCATTTATTTTTTTTAT
This sequence comes from Hyla sarda, assembly GCF_029499605.1. Lineage (NCBI taxonomy): Eukaryota > Metazoa > Chordata > Amphibia > Anura > Hylidae > Hyla > Hyla sarda. Next base: position 323,606,844 of record NC_079189.1, read on the forward strand.
TTTTCAGAACGGACGCTGATACCCACATAGGACAATTCCTTTTTCTTTACAGGTTTACTACTATCACATCGCTACTTATCTTATCACTGTGCTACATTTTACATTTTGTTACATTGTGTAGCATACATTTTTGTATACATTTTCAAACCCTGTTCTCATGATCGATCACAGTGAAATACTACTAGCCATATAGATATATTTCCAAGGTTCTATTGGTGATAGAATAATTTACATAATAATTTCTATATATTTTATATGCAGCCGTAGGGCCCTGCAGCTGCAATTCATTTGATCTATTTTTCATAATTTTAATATTGTTTGACTTTTTAGTATTAAATATTTTTATATTGATCTGGAAGTCTATAATTCTTTTCCATACTGGACTACTTATCCATGGTACAGTCTTTTTTGAGGGGTTATGCTGAGGACTGAGTAACCCTTTTTTGTATAAGTACTAAAATCACCTTATGGTGGATAACCCCTTTAATTATGTACGTTATAGTGAATATAAGCTATATGCAAAGGTTATTAGGATGTCCTGTGATATGTGATCACCTGATACCCAGAGTTCCAGAGCCATGGGTAACCACAGGCAACCAGCTACCAATGGGCTTTAGTCCAGCCCCTGATATATAAAGGGCTGTAGTCTCCACACTAGTTCTCTTCCTGGACACTAAAGCAAGCACAAGTCCTGTACAAGTTCCGTCCAGTACAGCTAGGCCAAAGCCTACAAGTCTGCAGCCACATCTGATCTGTAAGTCTCATCTATGTCTACAAGTCAAGTCTCTACTGTCCTTACCAAAGTCATAACAGTAGCACAGTGGCCTGTATCATCATTATTACCACTAAAAGTCCAAGCAAGCCTGAGAGGTTCCATGTGTCCCCGTCACCTCTGTGGAAGTTGGCTATCTGTAAGAAATGTTATAATGCCATCTTCAGTAAAGTTCCACTTGCATCAAAACCTGCTTTGGATTCTAATTTGATATATGCCGTTTCTGGGTTGTTTGTCGGCGGTGCCCTACACCATACAACCACATCCCAGCATCACGAACACAAGGGGTTGACAACATCTTACCCCAGCGGTTAATACCATCTGGCCCCACCACTTACACCGCTACACCCAGTGGTCCCATCATACGCCGTGGGTCACCACAACTTTGGCGTCACAAACAGGATACAGGTGTGTGCCTTAACCACTCAACCACCAGGTCACCCGCAACAGGATATGGGTGTTTGCCATTGCCACAAAGCCACCAGTCCTCCCCCTATTAAGAACTGATTCAAAGAATTGTCCGGAATTGTCGCAAGCTGCGACAGAAATAGTGCACAAAACTGAACGGGACATTGTCTGTGAAATTGTGCTTTGCCAGGGCACTGAAAAAAGTAAGGGGGGAGGTGAAGAATAGTGTATTGCTGCCATGTGTAAGATATGGGCCGAAGCCATGTTAGGCACTCCATTGCAAATTGTACCTGCAAGGGTTAAAGAGAAACCTAAGAAACGCATGAAAATGTACCCGCGCTGCTCAAAATCCCACCCCTGGGCGTGGAAAACATGTAGTCATCTCCATGGTGAAGGGGAGCTGCTTGTATTTGCTTGTTATTGCTGGGGGAACGGAAGTCAGTGCTGCACCTGATGGCCGCCCTTCAGTCCGGAGAAGGCAGAGAGGAGTACAGAGATGGCGGAGCATATCGGAGCACATGGAGAGAGCACCAAGATGGCACCAAGATAGCAGATCAGAAAGTTGCTGCAGCCACAGCACAATTATTTAACCCCTTAAGGACTGAGCCCTTTTTCACCTTAAGAACTCGGCCATTTTTTGCAAATCTGGCCACTGTCACTTTAAACATTAATAACTCTGGAATGCTTTTAGTTATCATTCTGATTCCGAGATAGTTTTTTCGTGACATATTCTACTTTAACTTGGTGGTAAAATTTTTTGATAACTTGCATCCTTTCTTGGTGAAAAATCCCAAAATTTGATGAAAAATTTGAAAATTTTGCATTTTTCTAACTTTGAAGCTCTCTGCTTGTAAGGAAAATGGATATTCCAAATAATTTTTTTTTATTCACATATACAATATGTCTACTTTATGTTTCCATCATAAAATTGATGAGTTTTTACTTTTGGAAGACACCAGAGGGCTTCAAAGTTCCGCAGCAATTTTCCAATTTTTCACAAAATTTTGAAACTCGCTTTTTTTCAGGGACCAGTTCAGGTTTGAAGTGGATTTGAAGGGTCTTCATATTAGAAATACCCCATAAATGACCCCATTATAAAAACTGCACCCCCCAAAGTATTCAAAATTACATTCAGTCAGCGTTTTAACGCTTTAGGGGTTTCACAGGAATAGCAGCAAAGTGAAGGAGAAAATTCACAATCTTCATTTTTTACACTCGCATGTTCTTGTAGACCCAATTTTTGATTTTTTGCAAGGGGTAAAAAGGAGAAAATTTTTACTTGTATTTGAAACCCAATTTCTGTCGAGTAAGCACATACCTCATATGTCTATGTTAATTGTTCGGCGGGCGCAGTAGAGGGCTCAGAAGGGAAGGAGCGTCAAATGGTTTTTGGGGGGCATGTCACCTTTAGGAAGCCCCTATGGTGCCAGAACAGCAAAAAACCCCACATGACATACCATTTTGGAAACTAGACCCCTCGGGGAACGTAACAAGGGGTAATGTGAACCTTAAGACCCCACAGGTGATTCACGACTTTTGCATATGTAAAAAAAATAATAATAATTTTTACCTAAAATGCTTGGTTTCCCTAAAGTTTTACATTTTTAAAAAGGGTAATAGCAGAAAATACCCCCCAAAATTTGAAGCCCAATTTCTCCCGATTCAGAAAACACCCCATATGGGGGTGAAAAGTGCTCTGCTGGTGCACTACAGGTCTCAGAAGAGAAGGAGTCACATTTGGCTTTTTTGAAGGAAATTTTGCTCTGGGGGCATGCCGTATTTAGGAAGCCCCTATGGTGCCAGGACAGCAAAAAAAAAAACACATGGCATACCATTTTGGAAACTAGACCCCTCGGGGAACGTAACAAGGGGTAAAGTGAACCTTAATACCCTACAGGTGTTTCACGACTTTTGCATATGTAAAAAAAAAAAAAAAATTACCTAAAATGCTTGGTTTCCCAAAAAATTTACATTTATACAAAGGGTTAAAGCAGAAAATACCCCCCAAAATTTGAAGCCCAATTTCTCCTGATTCAGAAAACACCCCATATGGGGGTGAAAATTGCTCTGCTGGCGCACTACAGGTCTCAGAAGAGAAGGAGTCACATTTGGCTTTTTGAAAGCAAATTTTGCTCTGGGGGCATGCCGCATTTAGGAAGCCCCTATGGTGCCAGGACAGCAAAAAAAAAAAACACATGGCATACCATTTTGGAAACTAGACCCCTCGGGGAATGTAACAAGGGGTTAAGTGAACCTTAAGGGGAATCATGCAAGTCAGCAGAAGCATCGCCAGTGAGGCTGTCTCCTCCCGATGGATCTTGGGCAGAGATTGCTACCAAGGAGTCAGAAGTAAGTACCCTGGCTGAGCCCGCATTTTCTACACCCTCTTCCACTTCTAGCCCAGTGAGAGAAACCCAGGCCTAGAAATCTGCTGAAGCTACTGCACGCCCACAGTCACCCCTTCTACCCCGATGGTTGTTCGGCGATGAACCTGCATTAATCCGGTATATGAGAGAGCACATTCTTCCCCTGCCAGGGAAGCATCATCCCCCAGTTCCTACAGCCCAGGCCGAAAGAAAGCCCGCAGGAAAGCCAAAATTACTGCCACAGTGAAGGAACTCAGGGCACAAAAGAGAAAGATGTATGGGCCCAAGCTGCTGCTGTATGAGATGCGCCAAGAACAGCAGCAAGGCACAAAACAGCTGGGGGCCCTATATATCCGAAAGCTGGAACAACCCCAGGCAGGTGAGCCACCCCTGGAACACAGCCGCGCTACTGTTATGAAATTTAGTGGAGTAAGGGGATTTTACACACTCATGGACTGCCAGCTTGGGGGCATCATCCTTGTCAACAGGAGAGCTGTCCAGACAGACTATCTTCCCCCAGCACTGCATTGCCTGGAGAAAGGTGAAATTGTGGAGTATACTCCGGTGAGGAGTCTGCGAGTAGAGTGGGCAGCAGCCGTGACAAGGCCAAAGAATCCAACTCAGCTGACATTCACCTACTTCCCTTTGGACGACTGGGACACAAATCCTTTTGGGGGCGAGACAGAGGAAGATCCCTGATGCCGCCCTTCAGGAGGAGATCTACATGCCCGAGGCACCTGCTATGGCTCCCCAGTTTCTTAAGAGATCCAGCTCTTCATCTTCCTTCACAGAAAATGTTTCCAGTTCTACTCCCCCTGAGGAGGTGATCAACGGGCATCAACTGATGTGCCTAGGCCTACTCCAGTCACAGAGGTATGGCCTGATCAAAAGGCACCAACAAATGTGCCTCAGCCTACTCAGAATGTCAAAGAGGTTTGGCTGGTCCAACAGGCACCTACAATATCCCCAGTGGCGCAAGCTGCTACTGTGAGCTTAGTGGTCACTGTCAGCCCGACAATTGCACGATTAACCAATGTGGCTTTAACTCATGTTAACCTCATGGAGGGGGTCCAGTCTTGCGCTCCTAGATTTATGTCCCAATCTGGGAAGCATACGGATAGGCGAGGCTGGGATAGAAGAGTGCCCATCTAAAGTTTTGTGTACAATGACTGTACCTACTATGGGTATATGACTAACTGTTTCTGTAAACAAGTACATTCTTATTGTTACAGGTTTACAATAAATAGAGCAACGTTCAAGAAGAGTACCTGACAGACTTTTGTCAAGCCAGTTTATCCTGCAACGTTTTTGTAAGTCTTGTGCCCGGCTATGGCCGTGATTCTAACCAGAGACTCCATAGTGTTTTGGGACTTCTGAGCAATATGTGAACTTCAATGTATATATAGTCAAAGTAATATATTTTGTGCACCATTTTGCACTCAAGAATAACAGGTGGACCAAAAATGACCGGACCAGTTATTATATTAGCTGTACCTAACACTCATGTCTACAGGTATTAAAAATTATGCCTAACAAAATGTAATAAAGTGTAAATGGTTTACTGTACACGTGTACAGGATGGTTTAAAGGTGTTCTAGTGATACCACATAGGTAGCCAGATATCTAGACTGACCTAAATAGTGTGTACACATAAGCCTAAATTACAAAAGTCATGTACATCAGTCACAAACTTCAGTCAAATATACATTAGGGACTGTAGCATTTTTATATCAGTCCACACCACTGTAGTTACTAAAATGTCATACAACTAATGTCATTTCTTTTAGTCTTTGAGTGCCCAGGGTACTTTACTGGCCAGAAGGTATTCCTGTAGCTAACCAAATGCATGTACAAAAGTAAGGTAACAGAATGTCAAATGTTATCTAGAGTAAAGTATTCTAGGGGGAAGTGTGTAATGCCGATAGACCCTAGTAGCCCAGTCATTGGGCAGAAAGCCGCCAGCAACCCAACCAAACCAAACCAGCGTCTAACAGCAAAAATAAACAGTAGTATAATGTCAAAGTGTATATATAAGCATACCAAGTCTAATAGTCAGTCAAATGTCAGTCATAGTCAGATATATCATAGTACTAATCTAATGTCGCATAAAATGTCCTTGTCAGTCAAAAATGTCAGCTATGTCTGTTATATGCAAGCAAGCCTGAGAGGTTCCCTGTGTCCCCGTCACCTCTGTGGAAGTTGGCTATCTGTAAGAAATGTTATAATGTCTTCTTCAGTAAAGTTCCAGTTGCATCAAAACCTGCTTTGGACTCTAATTTGATATATGCCATTTCTGGGTTGGTTGTCGGAGGTGCCCTACACCATACAACCACACCCTGGCGTCACGAACACTAGGGGTTGACAACATCTTGCCCCAGGGGTTAATACCATCTGGCCCCACCACCTACACCGCTATACCCAGTGGTCCCACCATACACCGTGGGCCACCAAATATACATTATACAGGACGATTGCAGTGGGTGTCAGGAGTGACATCCAGGGTGATCTGTCTATTAGCACAGGTACTACTACTCCCATCATGGAATAGTCTGTTCCGTGCTGGGAGTAGTAATACTACCTAAAAAATTTAAATAAAATGGGAAAAAGTGAAACTCACACACTTCATTAAACACATTATTGAAGAATTTATTAGCATTTTTCAAAAATTCACTCATCTCGAAAGGCTACATAAGCTTATTATACTGTATAAGAAACAAAAGCGTGTGATACCGTATGGAAACATAAGCGCATTATACCGTAGGAAAACAAGCATATGATACCGCATGTAAAACATACGTGTTATGCTGTACGAAACATATAAGCATGTACTGTATGGAAAACATAAGCGTGTTATACCGTATGAAAACATAAGCGTACGATATGCATGAAAAACATAAGTGTTATACTGTATGTGATATTGTACGAAACACATAAGTGTATGCTGTATCTAAAGACATAAGCGTATTATACTGTATAAAAACCTAAGCGTGTTATACCATATGGAAAACATAAGCATGTTAAACCGTATGGAAGACATAAGCGTGATATACCGTATGGAAAACATAATGTGTTATACATGGTATACCGAAAGAAACATAAGTGTGCTATATCACATAGAAAACATAAGTGTGAAATACCATATGAACATAAGCATATGACACCTTCTGTGAAAATCAATGTGTTATACTGTAATAGAAACCAAATCGAGTTATACCGTATGGAAAACCTAAGCGTGTTACACCATATGAAAACAGAAGCGTGTTATATCGTACTGAAAACACAAGCATGCTATACCATACGGAAAACATGAGCGCATGATACCGTACGGAAAACATAAGCGTGTTATACCCCACATAAAACACAAGCGTGTCACAACCTATGGGAAACATAAGTGTGATACTGTATGGAAAACACGAGCGTGCTATTCCGTACAGAAAACAAAGCGCATGATACCGTACAGAAAAAATAAGTGTGAGATACCATATGGAAAACATGAGCGTGTGATACTGTATGGAAAACATTAGCGTTTTATACCCTATGGGAAACATGAATGTGTGATACTGTATGTATTTTTATATGTTTTTACAATACTTTGTCTATTTAATAAAATTTTAATTCCTTCTTTTTTTTTTTTTTTGCTTCTTGGTTTTCTTGGGGTGATATTCTTTCTTGCAGGCGCTATATTTAATGTCTGTATTCCCCCACATATATCAATTTGAAGTGAGTACAAACCATTGTTATGTTTGCATAAACTGTGATATTTAGAAGGTGAAAGGGTTAATATTGCAACAAACTGGTGGATTACACACATAGAGGATACATGGGACTTTGATCACATGATTTTCCTCTAGACTAGCCTCTACTAAAATCTGCTAGAAGGATCCGAGGGAGGAGTCTCCTAAGTCCAAGCTTTTCTCACCAGAGGGCTTGAACCAGTCTAAGCTGGTTAGTCTGGCCCTACATAGAAAAGTGTAAGCATCTAGTCAGACTGTGTATTGCTGGACCATGTGAGGAGAGGAGGTTTAGGCTAAGTTTAGTTTCTTCTTACAGCTAAGCCTGCTGTGAAGCAAGTTAACTAAGGCCCCTATCACACTGCCGTTACTCCCCATCGAGAACCGCTTACAATGTGAAGGCAAGGCCCTTTCTTTAGCAGTATAGTTAGTAGGATACTATGCATAATATCCTACTAACTATACTGCTGAAGAAAGAGTCTTGCTCTGAAATGCGTCCAGTCCCTTTAATATATTTATGCATTTCATAAAACATTACCACATCGCTACTTCATATAACTGGATGCCTGCTTTTTAACCATAAGGATGCTGCTATTGGCCACTACCCGCCTGGAATCAGTTTACACACCTGCCTCCCAGATTTGACTTATCCACCATCTGCTAAGGAACTGTAGACCTCACTAAGACGTGCGATCGGTACCTGCAGCCCGTCCCAGCACCAGCTGCAAAAAGCTTATAGTAAGCAAATATCAACTACAACCAACACTTACAGCCCATATTCTTGTAATGTGTTATTTCACTAAAACAGCAGCAAACTAACGTACATTACGGGTCTCACAGCCTCTCACCTTTGGCTGCCAGTTACACATTCACCTCTTATATCAATCAAACGGAATGATTTTGCTGACTACCAAAAGGGCATTATGGGACCAAGGGCATTACGGGACTTATAGTCCTTTAATTTATGCTACACTAATATTTTTTTTCTGCCATCTAAACTAAATGGGGATAGTTTACTGATTTTTAACGGGCATTATGAGACTTGTAGTCCTCTATCTATTCTAGTGCAATATGGAATTTTTATTTTTGTATTTTATCTTTATCTGGGAAACACTTCTGCTATACTAATTCCTCACTTGTTGAGTGAGAGATGTACATATTAGGGCAGTGTCCCGATCAGCTGAGAAGACACGAGGAGGTTCCCTACCTGCCTCCTCAGCGTCCGAGGAGATCCAGACTAGAGTAGCAATGCGCTAATAACACTGATCAATGCTATGCTATAACAATCAGAATATTACATGTTATAGTCCCCTATGGGGGCTATACAAGTGTAAAAATAAATGGAAAAAAAAGTTAATAAATGTGAATTAACCCCTTCCCTAAGAAATGTCTGAATCATATCTATATATATGTAAACAAAAATAAACATAAACATATGTGGTATCGCCGCGAGTGTAAATGTCCGAACTATAAAAATATAATGTTAAGTAAACCACACGGTTAATTACATACTTGTAAAAACATCCCACAGTCCAAAATTACGTATTTTTGGTCACTTTGGATACCATAACATTTTTTTTTATAAAAAGTGATCAAAAAGTCTCAACAAAACAAAAATGGTACCGATAAAAACAGATCATGGTGCAAAAAATGAGCCCTCATACTGCTTACATGCAGAAAAATAAAAAAGTTATAGGGGTGACAAGAGGACATTTTTAAACATACTAATTTCCGTGCAAACAGTTACAATTTTCACCAGAAGTAAAACAAAATCAAACCTATATAAGTAGGGTATCATTTAATCATATGGACCTACAGAATAAATATAAGGTGTCATTTTTCCTAAAAAAGTGCACTGCGTCTAAACGGAAGCCCCCAAAATTACAAAATTGTATTTTTTTTTTTTTCAATTTTATCTGACAACATTTTTTTGGGGTGTTTTGTCATAGATTGTTTTGTAAAATGACTGATTTCATTACAAAGTACAATTGGTGGCACAAAAAACAAGCCATCATATAGGTCTGTAGGTGCAAAATTTTGAGGGTTATGATTTTTATATGGTGAGGAAGAAAAAACGAAGGTTCAAAAACAGAAAAAGCCTGAGCCTTAAGGGGTTAATGCCATGAACCTGTAGGCAGGTCTTTTAAGTTTACCTAAATAAAATTAAAAGGCGCAGTGCTAGGACTTATAGTACTACAAATGGGCGCACAGCTTCTTGAGACCTGACTAGAGAGGAGCAAACGTTTGATTCGCTGACTCTCTGAATGTTCCAGAAATGTTTGGTTCTGGTTGAACTAACAATAAAATAATCTCCAAAACAGATCTACAACACTGCCTAAGAGCTCCAAAGCCTTGTATAACAGTGCTAGGAAGTAGTTTCAAAGTGGTTTTAAAGGCCAAGTGTTTGATCGTGGGGGGTACGAACGCTGGGTCCACCCGCGATCTCGTGCACGGGCAGGAGGCATGCAGGCCGCAGCATGATGCCGCGGCTGACACGACTCCTCCATGTAGTTCTATGGGAGAGGTGAGGAGGCAGCATTCGTGCCTCCCTGCCTCTCCCATAGAACTGTATGGGGAAAGGCGGGGAGGGGGCGTAACCAGCAACCTCTTTAGGTTGACGCTACACGCATTAGTGATCTCACTGAGCGCTTATGCGGGGGCCCCGTTCAGGAGATTACGGGGGGTCCCAGCAGTCGAATCCCCCGCAATCAAACACTTATCCCCTATCCTGTGGATAGGGGATAAGTGTAATAATGCTGCAGTTGTCCTTTACGGGTACATTCACACGTATGCAGATTTGATGCGCAGGATTTGATGCACAGGATTTTCTACTGCAGATTTCAATGTAAACTAAATGACTAAGCTCAGCTTCTAATCGGCAGTTACAAATCCTGCGAATCAAACCTGCGCAGGATCCTGTATGTATGAATGCACCATTAGGCTAAGTTATGTCAACATGTGGTAACCATTAGTAACTAAAAAAAAAATAAAAAAAAATCGCAGTACAATAATAATACTGTGATGTCACAGTACAGGGATAATATACACAGTGATGTCACAGTACATGGATAATATACACAGTGATGTTATAGTTCAGAGATAATATACACAGTGATGTCACAGTACAGGGATAATATACACAGTGATGTCACAGTACAGGGATAATTCACAGTGATGTCACAGTACAGGGATAATATACACAGTGATGTCACAGTACAGGGATAATTCACAGTGATGTCACAGTACAGGGATAATATACACAGTGATGTCACAGTACAGGGATAATACACACAGTGATGTAACAGTACAGGGATAATACACACAGTGATGTCACAGTACAGGGATAATACACAGTGATGTCACAGTACAGGGATAATTCACAGTGATGTCACAGTACAGGGATAATTCACAGTGATGTCACAGTACAGGGATAATTCACAGTGATGTCACAGTACAGGGATAAAACACATAGTGATGTTGTCAAGGTGTTGTTCTGTTTAATATCCGGACATCACATTAGTTTTTACAATCTGACAAAAAGGGGAGGCCAAAACTATGCATCAAATCCTCATTTTATATGCTGATTTGAGCATGGCGTAGCATAAGTCACTTATGTTGCAAGGTCTCTAGCTTGAGATTTTTCCATCCTTCCACAAAGCCCAATGTTTAGACTTCTTGTATCCACAGACTCCATCTCAAGGTTCTAGTCTTAATTAAAGGCAAAGAGCAAACTGAAATGTTTTGAATTAAGGAAAGTTCTTCTGCAATATTTAGCAATAGCATATAGGATTTAATAAAGGCATATGAGTATAGCTATAGCGATCAATATCAATCAATATCAGAATATTACAGACCCAACAATGTCACAGTAGAGGGATACACAGTGATGTCACAGTAGAGGGATACACAGTGATGTCACAGTACAGGGATAATACACAGTGATGTCACAGTACAGGGATGATATACACAGTGATGTCACAGTACAGGGATAATACACACAGTCATGTCACAGTACGGGTATAATACACAGTGATGTCACAGTACAGGGATAATACACACAGTGATGTCACAGTACAGAGATAATACACACAGTGATGTCACAGTACAAGGATAATACTCACAGTGATGTCACAGTGCAGGGATAATACACACAGTGATGTCACAGTACAGGGAAAATACACACAGAGAAATCACAGTAGAGAGATAATACACACAGTGATGTCACGGTACAGGGATAATACACACAGTGATGTCACAGTACAGGGATAATATACACAGTGATGCCACAGTACAGGGATAATATACACAGTGATGTCACAGTACAGGGATAATATACACAAATATCACTGTGTGACATCCCTGCTATTCAAACCATTAGGATATATACTGTTCAACAAACAAATACACATAATTTCTCGATTACGGAGCTTCCAAACATGATCTCCTATCCATTTATGCATTTTAACCTTTTCGATTCCAGAAAACCTTAGGCTAGAGGTATCCCCCGCATGTATATCCAAAAAGTGCTAAGATGCATTGGATAGATTTTACTCCACCTTGGACCGTGTAAGTTAACTTTGCTCTGGCATCACGATTTGACAAGTATATCTTGCACCCCCATTTCACCACACATACTCTACACATTTCATATATATATATATATATATATACATACACACACACACACACACACTTTAAACAGATATACACACACACGCATTAAATAGACCCATACAAAGGATTTACACACAAAACAAATATTACATAGACAAAGAAATATGCACACGTGTATATACATCCACACACACTGTGTTTCCGAAGCAGGGTGCCTCCAGCTGAAAAATCACAACATGCCAGTGGCTGTCCAGGTATGCTGAGAGTTGTAGTTTTGCCACAGCATTGCGCTCTCTCCCTTTGGAGCCCTGTCGTATTTCAAGGCAACAGTTTAGGGCCACATATTGGGTATTTCCATACTCAGGAGAGATTACCTAACAAATTTTTGTGGGATTTTTCTTCTTTTACCCCTTATGAAAAGGTAAAGTTGGAGCCTACTCCAGTATGTTATTGTAAAAAAAAAAAATTTTTTACACTAACTTGCTGGTGTTGCCCCACACTTTTTATTTTCACAAGCAGTAAAAGGAAAAAAAGACCCCCAAAATTTGTAACGCAATTTCTCCTGAGTACAGAAAAACCCCATATGTGGACGTAAAATGCTCTACGGGCGCACAACAAAGCTCAGGAGTGAAAGCGCTATGTACAATACATTTGAGGAGATTTGCACAGGGGTGGCTGATCGTTACAGCTGTTCTGACATAAATGCAAAAAAAAAAACACCCACATGTTTGAAAACTACACCCCTCACAGAATGTAACAAGGGGTACAGTGAGCCTCAATACCCCAGAAGTGTTTGAAGAATTTTCGTTGAAAATAAAAAAAAATGTTGGTGTTATCCCAAATTTTTCATTTTCACAAGGGGTAATAGGAAAAAAGCCTCCCAAAATTTGTAACCCCATTTCTTATATAAATACCCCATATGTGGATGTAAAGTGCTCTGCTGCCAAACTACAGGGATCAGAAGAGAAGGAGCGCCATTGGGCTTTTGAAAAGAGAATTTGACTGGAATTGAAGGCCATGTGCATTTACAAAGCCCCCATAGTGCCAGAACAATGGACCCCCCATATGTTACCCCATTTTGGAAACTACACCCCTCACAGAATGTAATAAGGGGTGCAGTGAGCATTTACACCCCACTGGTGTCTGACAGATATTTGGAACAGTGGTCATTGAAAATGAAAAAATTTATTTTTCATTTGCACAGCCGACTATTCCAAAAGTCTGTCAAACACCACTGGGGTGTAAATGTTCACTGCACCCCTTATTACATTCTGTGAGGGGTGTATTTACCAAAATGGGGTCACATGTGGGGGGTCACTGTTCAGGCACCACGGGGGGCTTTGTAAACCCACATGGCCCCCCGACTTCCATTCCAAACAAATTCTCTCTCCAAAAGCTCCTTTTCTTCTGAGCATTGTAGTTCGCCCGCAGTGCACTTTATATCCACACATGAGGTATTTCCATACTCAGAAGAAATGGGGTTACAAATTTTGGGGGGCATTTTCTCCTACTACCTCTTGTAAAAATGGTAAATCTGGGGAAAAACTGCATTTTAGCAAAAAAAAAAATGTTTTATTTACACATCCGACTAACTAAAAGTCGTCAAACACCTGTGAGGTGTTAATGCTCACTATACACCTTATTATGTGCCTTGAGGGGTTTAGTTTCCAAAATAGTATGCCATGTTTTTTTTTTTTTTTGCAGTTATGGCACCACAGGGGCTTCCTAAATGTGATATGCCCCCCAAAAACCATTTCAGCTAAATTTGCTTTAGCCAAATGTGGCTCCTTCTCTTCTGAGTATTGTAGTGAACCAGCAGAGCATTTGACGTCCACACTTGGGGTATTTACAAATTTTGGGGGGCATTTTCTCCTATTACCTCTTGTAAAAATGGTAAATTTGGGGAAAAAAGCTGCATTTTAGTGAAAAGCATTTTTTTTTCATTTCCACATCAGAATTTAACGAAGTTGTCAAACACCTGTGGGGTGTTAAGGCTCACTGTACCCCTTTTTACGTGCCTTGAGCGGTGTAGATTCCAAAATGGTATGCTATGTGTTTTCTAATGCCATGTGTTTAATAGTATGCCATGTTTTTTTTTTTTTTTTTGCTGTTATGGAACCATTGGGACTTCCTAAATGCAACATGCCCCCCAAAAACAATTTCAGCAAAATTCACTCTCCAAAATCCTATAGTCGCTTTTTCACTTCTGAGCCCTCTAGTGCACCCACAGAGCACTTTACGTTCTGTCACGATTCGGCTGGCTGGAGGTGGATCCTCTGTGCCAGAGAGGGATTGGCGTGGACCGTGCTGGTTGACCGGTTCTAAGTTGCTACTGGTATTCACCAGAGCCCGCCGCAAAGCGGGATGGTCTTGCAGCGGCGGTAGCAACCAGGTCGTATCCACCAGCAACGGCTCAACCTCTCTGACTGCTGAAGATAGGCGCGGTACAAGGGAGTAGACAAGAGCAAGGTCGGACGTAGCAGAAGGTCAGGGCAGGCAGCAAGGATCGTAGTCAGGGGCAACGGCAGGAGGTCTGGAACACAGGCTAGGAACACACAAGGGAACGCTTTCACTGGCACAATGGCAACAAGATCCGGCGAGGGAGTGCAGGGGAAGTGAAGTATAAGTAGGGAGTGCACAGGTGAGAATACTGATTAGGCCTGCTGCGCCAATCAGTGGCGCAGCGGCCCTTTAAATGGCAGAGACCCGGCGCGCGCGCGCCCTAAGGAGCGGGGCCGTGCGCGCCGGGACAACACAGACGGGGAGCGGGTCAGGTACGGGAGCCGAGATGCGCATCGCGAGCGGGCGCGTCCCGAATCGCGAATCGCATCCCGGCTGGGAGTAATATCGCAGCGCACCCGGTCAGCAGGTCTGACCGGGGCGCTGCGAATGAGAGAACGCTGCGAGCGCTCCGGGGAGGAACGGGGGCGTAACAGTACCCCCCCCCCCCTTGGGTCTCCCCCTCTTTTTGGAGCCTGAGAACCTGAGGATAAGACTTTTGTCCAGGATGTTGTCCTCAGGTTCCCAGGATCTCTCCTCAGGGCCGCAATTCTCCCAGTCGACCAAGAAGAATCTTTTACCTCTGACCGTTTTGGATGCTAGAATTTCCTTCACAGAAAAGATGTCAGAAGATCCGGAAACTGGAGTGGGAGAAACAACTTTGGGAGAGAAGCGGTTAAGGATGAGTGGTTTAAGGAGAGAGACATGGAAGGCATTGGGAATACGGAGAGAAGGAGGAAGAAGGAGTTTGTAAGAGACAGGGTTGATCTGGCACTTGATTTTGAAAGGACCAAGATAGCGTGGTCCCAGTTTGTAACTGGGGACACGAAAGCGGACATATTTAGCGGAGAGCCATACCTTGTCTCCGGGAGCAAAAATGGGGGGAGTTCTTCTTTTTTTATCAGCAAATCTTTTCATCCGGGATGAAGCCTGTAAAAGAGAATTTTGGGTCTCTTTCCATATGGTGGAAAGATCACGAGTCACTTCATCCACAGCGGGCAAACCAGAGGGCAAGGGAGTAGGGAGGGGAGGAAGAGGGTGACGGCCGTACACCACGAAAAATGGGGATTTAGCAGAAGATTCGGAGACTCTGAAGTTGTATGAGAATTCGGCCCATGGTAGAAGATCTGCCCAGTCATCCTGGCGGGAGGAAACAAAATGCCGTAAATAGTCACCCAGGACCTGATTAACTCTTTCTACTTGCCCATTGGATTGGGGATGATAAGAAGAAGAGAAGTTTAATTTGATCTTGAGCTGTTTACAGAGGGCCCTCCAGAATTTAGACACGAATTGGACGCCTCTATCTGAGACGATATGCGTGGGCAAACCGTGAAGGCGAAAAATGTGTACAAAAAATTGCTTTGCCAACTGAGGCGCTGAAGGAAGACCAGGAAGAGGAATAAAATGTGCCATCTTGGAAAATCGATCAACGACCACCCAAACAACTGTGTTGCCACGGGATGAGGGCAAGTCCGTAATAAAGTCCATACCAATCTGTGACCAAGGCTGTTCAGGAACAGGCAGAGGATGAAGGAGACCAGCAGGCTTCTGGCGAGGAGTCTTATCCCGGGCACAGACAGTACAGGCCCGCACGAAATCAATAACATCAGTCTCCAGAGTCGGCCACCAATAAAATCGAGAGATGAGTTGCAAGGATTTTTTGATGCCCACATGGCCTGCGAGGTGGGAGGAGTGTCCCCATTTGAGAATCCCGAGACGCTGGCGTGGAGAAACGAAGGTCTTCCCTGGAGGAGTTTGCCTGATGGAAGCTGGAGAAGTGGAGATCAGACAGTCCGGAGGAATGATGTGTTGCGGAGAGACCTCTACTTCAGAGGCATCAGAAGAATGAGAGAGGGCATCGGCCCTAATGTTCTTGTCAGCAGGGCGAAAATGGATTTCAAAGTTAAAACGGGCAAAGAACAACGACCACCTAGCCTGGCGAGGGTTCAGTCGTTGGGCAGACTGGAGGTAGGAGAGATTCTTGTGATCAGTGTATATGATAACTGGAAATTTTGATCCCTCCAGCAGGTGCCTCCATTCCTCAAGCGCCAATTTAATGGCCAGTAGTTCTCGATCCCCGATGGAATAGTTTCTCTCCGCCGGGGAGAAGGTCCTAGAAAAAAAAACACAAGTCACAGCATGCCCGGAAGAATTTTTTTGTAGAAGGACAGCTCCAGCTCCCACTGAGGAGGCATCTACCTCCAATAGGAAGGGTTTAGATGGGTCAGGTCTGGAGAGCACGGGAGCGGAAGAAAAGGCAGACTTGAGATGTTTAAATGTGTCTACCGCTTGGGGGACCAGGACTTGGGATTGGCATTTTTCTTGGTTAAAGCCACGATAGGAGCCACAATAGTGGAAAAGTGTGGAATAAACTGTCTGTAATAATTGGCGAACCCCAAAAAACGTTGGATAGCACGGAGTCCGGAGGGGCGTGGCCAATCTAAGACGGCAGAGAGTTTATCTGGGTCCATTTGTAGTCCCTGGCCAGAGACCAAGTATCCTAGGAAAGGAAGAGATTGACATTCAAAGAGACATTTCTCCATTTTGGCATAAAGTTGATTGTCACGAAGTCTCTGAAGAACCATGCGGACATGCTGGCGGTGTTCTTCTAAGTTGGCAGAAAAAATCTGAATATCGTCCAGATAAACCACAACACAGGAATATAGGAGATCACGAAAAATTTCATTAACAAAGTCTTGGAAGACGGCAGGGGCGTTGCATAGGCCAAAGGGCATGACCAGATACTCAAAGTGTCCATCTCTGGTGTTAAATGCGGTCTTCCATTCGTCCCCCTCCCTGATGCGGATGAGATTATAAGCACCTCTTAAGTCCAGTTTGGTAAAGATGTGGGCACCTTGTAAGCGATCAAAGAGTTCCGAGATAAGAGGTAAGGGGTAGCGTTTTTTTACCGTGATTTTATTAAGTCCGCGGTAATCAATACAAGGACGTAGGGAGCCATCTTTTTTGGACGCAAAAAAAAATCCAGCTCCGGCAGGAGAGGAGGACTTGCGGATAAACCTCTTTTTTTAAATTCTCCTGGATGTACTCCAACATGGCAAGAGTCTCTGGAGCAGACAGAGGATAGATTCTGCCCCGGGGTGGGGTAGTACCCGAGAGGAGGTCAATAGGACAGTCATAAGGGCTGTGAGTAGGCAAAGTCTCAGCTTGCTTTTTGCAAAAAACGGCAGAATAGTCCATATAAGCCTTAGGAAGACCGGATACAGGGGGAACCACAGGGTCACGGCAAGGAGTACTAGGCACCGATTTAAGACAGTCCTTGTGACAAGAAGTACCCCAGTTCTTGATTTTTCCTGTGGACCAATCAAGGGTTGGGGAATGGCGTTGAAGCCACGGTAATCCAAGAAGAATTTCAGAAGTGCAGTTGGAGAGGACCAAAAATTAAATTTTTTCGTGATGAGGTCCGATGCACATTAGGATAGGTTCCGTGCGGTAACGCACGGTACAGTCCAATCTTTCATTGTTAACAGAATTGATGTAGAGGGGTCTGGCGAGACTGGTCACCGGGATGTTGAACCTGTTGATGAGAGAGGCCAAAATAAAATTTCCTGCAGATCCGGAATCCAAGAAGGCCGTAGCAGAGAAGGAGAAGGTAGAGGAAGATATCCGCACAGGCACAGTAAGGCGTGGGGAAGCAGAGTAGACATCAAGAACTGTCTCATCTTTGTGCGGAGTCAGCATACGTCTTTCCAGGCGGGGAGGACGGATAGGACAATCTTTCAAGAAGTGTTAGGTACTGGCACAGTACAGGCATAGGTTCTCCATGCGGCGTCGTGTCCTCTCTTGAGGTGTCAAGCGAGACCGGTCAACTTGCATAGCCTCCACGGCGGGAGGCACAGGAACGGATTGCAGAGGACCAGAGGAGAGAGGAGCCAGGGAGAGAAACCGCCTCGTGCGAACAAAGTCCATATCCTGGCGGAGCTCCTGACGCCTTTCGGAAAAACGCATGTCAATGCGGGTGGCAAGATGAATAAGTTCATGCAGGTTAGCAGGAATTTCTCGTGCGGCCAGCACATCTTTAATGTTGCTGGATAGGCCTTTTTTAAAGGTCGCGCAGAGGGCCTCATTATTCCAGGATAATTCGGAGGCAAGAGTACGGAATTGGATGGCGTACTCGCCAACAGAAGAATTACCCTGGACCAGGTTCAGCAGGGCAGTCTCAGCAGAAGAGGCTCGGGCAGGTTCCTCAAAGACACTTCGGATCTCCGTGAAGAAGGAGTGTACAAAGGCAGTGACGGGGTCATTGCGGTCCCAGAGTGGTGTGGCCCATGACAGAGCTTTCCCAGACAGAAGGCTGACTACGAAAGCCACCTTAGACCTTTCAGTTGGAAACTGGTCCGACATCATCTCCAAGTGCAGGGAACATTGCGAAAGAAAGCCACGGCAAAACTTAGAGTCCCCATCAAATTTATCCGGCAAGGATAATCGTAAGCCGGAAGCGGCCACTCGCTGCGGAGGAGGTGCAGGAGCTGGCGGAGGAGATTGTTGCTGGAGCTGTGGTAATAGCTGCTGTAGCATCACGGTCAGTTGAGACAGCTGGTGACCTTGTTGCGCTATCTGTTGCGACTGCTGGGCGACCACCGTGGTGAGGTCGGCGACAACTGGCAGTGGGACTTCAGCGGGATCCATGGCCGGATCTACTGTCACGATTCGGCTGGCTGGAGGTGGATCCTCTGTGCCAGAGAGGGATTGGCGTGGACCGTGCTGGTGGACCGATTCTAAGTTGCTACTGGTATTCACCAGAGCCCGCCGCAAAGCGGGATGGTCTTGCAGCGGCGGTAGCAACCAGGTAGTATCCACCAGCAACGGCTCAACCTCTCTGACTGCTGAAGATAGGCGCGGTACAAGGGAGTAGACAAGAGCAAGGTCGGACGTAGCAGAAGGTCAGGGCAGGCAGCAAGGATCGTAGTCAGGGGCAACTGCAGGAGGTCTGGAACACAGGCTAGGAACACACAAGGGAACGCTTTCACTGGCACAATGGCAACAAGATCCGGCGAGGGAGTGCAGGGGAATTGAAGTATAAGTAGGGAGTGCACAGGTGAGAATACTGATTAGGCCTGCTGCGCCAATCAGTGGCGCAGCGGCCCTTTAAATGGCAGAGACCCGGCGCGCGCGCGCCCTAAGGAGCGGGGCCGCGCGCGCCGGGACAACACAGACGGGGAGCGGGTCAGGTACGGGAGCCGAGATGCGCATCGCGAGCGGGCGCGTTCCGCATCGCGAATCGCATCCCGGCTGGGAGTAATATCGCAGCGCACCCGGTCAGCAGGTCTGACCGGGGCGCTGCGAATGAGAGAACGCTGCGAGCGCTCCGGGGAGGAGCGGGGACCTGGAGCGCTCGGCGTAACACGTTCACATATGAGGAATTTCCTTACTTGAGACAAATTGGGTTACACATTTTGCAGGGCATTTTCTTCCCCTTTTAAAAATTCAAAAACTGTGTCTACAAGAACATGTTAGTGTAAAAAATTAAGATTTTTGAATTTTCACCTTCACTTTGCTGCTATTCCTGTGGAACAAACATTCTGAATATTATTTTGTATACTTTGAGGGGTGCAGTTTTTATAATGGGGTAATTTACGGGGTATTTCTAATATGAAGAGCCCTCAAATCCACTTCAAAACTGAACTGGTCCCTGAAAAATTAAGATTTTGAAAATTTTGTGAAAAATTGGAAAATTGCTGCTGAACTTTGAAGCCCTCTGATGCCTTCCAAAAGTAAAAACATTTCAACTTTGTGATGCAAACATAAAGTAGACATATTGTTTATGTGAATCAACATATAATTTATTTGGTATGTCTATTTTCCTCACAAGCAGAGAGCTTCAACGTTAGAAAAATTTAAAATTTTCAAATTTTTCATGACATTTTGGAATTGTTCACCAAGAAATGATGCATCCACGAAAATTTACCACTAACATAAAGTAGAATATGTCACAAAAAACCTATATCAGAATCAAATTCACGAGAAAAAGCATCCCAGAGTTATTAATGCTTAAAGTGACAGTGGTCAGATGTGCAAAAAATGCTCTGGTCCTTAAGGCCAAAAGGACTTCGGTCCTTAATAGCCTAATACTGTGCTCAGCTTGCTATGGATATGTGAAATTGTATAGATTAGAATTTGGGCTCAGCTTTCTGTAGATGTGTGTAAACTTGCTTCCTCCGTCACTGTCTCTCTCCAGAATTAGATAATTAATAATTTTTTCTATATTGAGTATTTGAAGTTTATTCACCACAGTCAACCAAGCTGTGTAAACCTTTCTCAGTAGAGTATATTCTAGTTGCACTGCATACATCTCTAAAGTGCTAAGGTATATTCAGAGACTTTCTGTTAGAATTACTCTCTAAAAAGCAAGGAAAGGGAATTGTGATCAATTCCCAAGAATCAATCCAAAAAGATGGAATGATATACAATATTTCTTTTGGAAAAAATTCTCTAGCATGCTTGAACAGTTTGTATTATTGTATTATTCTGAAGGATTAGATATCTGAAAATGTGTTTATATCCCTCCCTTAAGAAATATAAATGTAATTTTATTTTATTGTTTATCCAATTGAACTGGCCAGCAATATTAACATACACTTTACAGTTTCCATTAATTCTGGCCATCCTTGAGTGTCGTTTTTTCTTATGAGCCAACCTTTTATGGCAATGTGTTTTATGACTTGTTTATATTCGCTTAATACTTTACTTGGATTGTGCCCTGGGGTAGTGTTACTCATGATATGAAGCTTTGTAGATTTTATAGCAAATTTTACAAATCTTTTTCTCTAAGCAGAAGTTCTGCATCGACAAGAATAAACAAAGTGGAAATCTGGCTAAATCCATTAGCCATTATATCTGGAGAAATCCATTATACACACTGAGATCTAAGAAAGCCTTGGGCAACTGTACAGGAAAAAATATATATTAGAAATGTTAGGGGATTTAGAATATACAGTATCACTGATTAAGTTAAAAGTGGAAGGAAGAGAACACCTCTATATAATATTCTAAATATATCTGTCTACACAGGGAGTGGGCGACTGACTGCATACTATAACAGTCACAAGGATTGATCAGTGTAATGGTTGTGGTTCCTTGGACCCACAGATAAAATGATTCTCAGGGTCCAAAATGTTCTGTGTTTAAGGATGTTTTTTTTTTTTTGTTTTTTTTTTACACTGATGGCCTATCCAGCAATGTCACCGTCTTATCAGCAGGGTACCACCAGCCACCCGTTCACTTCCATGGGAGATACACTGCAGGACCTGGTGAAACTACTACAAAATGAACTAAGCCAATTGCTACTGGCCATTCCTTGTGTTGTGTATGTGCTGGTATCATGTCAAACAGCTAATCGGCAGGGGTGCTGGTTCTCATCATCTCACCAATTGGACATTGATGGTCTATCCTGTGGAGAGGTGAATAGCATACGCTATACTATGTATAGGTAATGCAGAGGTAGTCAAATAGGATCAGTGTTCCCTGAGGAAGTCATAGGGGTGAAATGTATGTTGGCGTCTGAGGTGGATGCCACATGTTTAGACATTCATCCTTTCAGAATAGTATTAAGACTTATTGGGGCATTATGCAATATCTACTGCTTCTATCGATTGTTAGTCTAGCTGCTTTTTGCTTATGTTGCATGTGCTATCTTTACATGTACCATGTGTATGTATACACTATTAACCTGTAGAATGTTGGGATGTGACTAATACATTTCTATATTATCAATTACTTTGCACTTTATGCATATTGAGGATGTCCCGGTTACCTTTCTATGTCCCTGCGTTAACTATAAAAATGCAGGAGCCACCGGGAGGTAGCACATGCAGGGATGTCACTGATGTCCTGTGTGTGTGCCCATAGCAACAGCAGAGCAGAGCGGAGCGCAGCAGCGAGGACGCGTAGTCATGGTAAGTTACCAGCACGTCATCTTTGACCACTGAAGGGGGGCAGTACACAGACATACAGCCTAACACTGCACATGGCTGAGGAATGTATGTCTGTGGGGTCCACTGCCTACCTAGTGTGGGGGGAACTATGGTAAGGTACCGTATCGTGGTAGAGGGGTAGTCTTATACGGCGAGTATATCCCAAACTCTATATTTTAACTGTAGAAGTTGAGGGTTGTCTAATACGACCAGTCGTCTTATACCCCGGAAAATACGGTATTTTAAGATATCATATGATAGTTGCCACGCACGACCGATGGTCAATTCATTGTCCCTCAGCAAATTCTGAGAGCAAGGCGGATCGTGGACGATGACAATAAAATGTAACCAACATTAGACCAAATGGCTAGAGATTTTAGGGCTAGAAGGTATCCCAATAAACTGATTACATGACACAGAACACGAGTTGACAGTCTCACAAAACAAGAGACAAGAAATATCACTAGAGAAAAATCTGTAATATCCAGAATTCCTTTTGTTACAACATATTCCGATGCATCTACACAGATAGCAGAGGCAATCAGGAAACACTGGCCTCTGGTTAAAGACTGTTTTTCCAACATAGATGAATTCAGTACCCGCTGATGTCCTATAGATGTCCAAAGAATCTCAAGGATAGACTTGTTAATACAGAGGTGTCTGATAAACCAGTTAATACACAAAAAAATTTGACAGTTCAGAAAAAGAGATGTTACCCTTGTTTAAGCTGCATTAATTGCGGCTTGATGCAGAAAGGTAACAAATTCACACATCCAGTCACCAACTCCATTACACATTATCTGATGTGCGATACAGAGTACATTGTCTACATAATATGGTGTCCATGCAAACTATTATATGTTGGGTAAAGAAAATGTGATTTGAAAACATGTCTTAACCAACATCGCTACACCATTAAAAAAAAAAAAAAAAAAAGACTAACCAGTGTCAAAGCATTTTGCTAAAGTAAGGCTTTATGAGAAACATTTGATGTTCATGATTCTAGACCATAAGAGAGGCAAGGATACAGGTGTCCAAATTAGAATGGTGTGAATTTCACTGGATATATTAATTAAATACTTTAAAACCAGTAGGATTAAATGTGGAATTTGTAAATATGTAAATAGTGATACATGCTTTTTGTATATACTGATTATATTCCCGTTTCTCATTAATTTCAGAATGTGGGTGAATGAACCAGGATACCTTTCAATCTCCACCATTGTTGATAAACTGTTTTTGCATATATTTTTGTATTTTTTACGTGTCTCGGTGGTAATAGAGCTAGAGACAATCAAGATATAATTTGTATAAACTGTGAGGCTGGCCTTACTGTGCACTATATTCACTAGATCCCATGATGTGTGCATGACTTGCATGGAAGAATACATATTTGCATGTTACTTCCCCTTTAAATGCCCCCAATGCGTGTTGGAGGAGGTGTTCGGATTGGGATTCCTGTTCCGGAACTTCCACCAGACCCACACCCCGAGTTCAATTTGCAAATACGTGGAGACTCTTGGAGTGGAAGTGAGGTTATGATAAAGGAATTGCTGTGACTTGTAGTTCCACAATGCAGAATGTGCATACATGGGTGCCGTATATACTGCTTACTGACTTGAGCCATGCAGTGAGCCCTTTATTAAAGTCTTGAATATTGCGCAGGACATATAAACTTTCTATCACCAGTGAATGTGCTTGCCTGTCTTTTTTTAATATACTGGCATAATGCCCTCAGTTGACATGTCTGACTGTGTCTCATCCATGTCCCGCCCATGACAGCTACTTCCTGGTGTGTGTATGGCGTCTTGCTCCACACTGACCTATACAATGGCTGAGGCTGTGAGTATCATGGTGAGTGAATGGTCACTACATAGGGTTGCCACCTTTCTTGCTGGCCATGCTAATTTGCATAATTATATATGCATGACATCACAGGAAGTGATATAAGAGATACAATTCATATGGGGGGGAAATTTAGATTTTTCCATCCTGCCTTTCAAAATTCATAACTTTTTTAATTTTCCACCCACAGACCCATATGAGGCTTGTTCTTTGCAGGACTAATTGTACTTTGTAATGACATCACTCAATTTACCAGAACATCTACAGCGAAGTATCCCAAGCATGCACGGCAAAGTATCCTTATCAACCCTACAAGCGGGTATCGGGGGGGGGGGGGGGGGGGGGGACACTGAAATGGCACAGCGTGGATCAGAGGGAAAGAGGATTGAAATGGCACAGGGGGTGATCAGTAGGAGGGGATTAAAATGGGTATGGCAGGGGATCAGAGGAGAGTAATCATTTAAAATGGGTATGGCAGTGGGGCTCAGAGGGGGGGTTATCAATTAAATTGGGTATGGCAGTGGGGCTCAGAGGGGGGTAATCAACTAAAATGGCTATGGCAGGGGGATTAGAGGGGGGAACCAATTAAAATGGGTATGGCAGGGGGATCAGAGGGGGCAGCAATTGAAATGGGTATAGCAGGGGGATTAGAGGGGAGGAATAATTGAAATGGGTATGGCAGGGGGATCAGAGAGGGGAAATCAATTAAAATGGGTACAGCAGCGGGATCGGGTGGGGGGTATTGAAATGGCAAAAGGGGTGGGGTCCGAGGTAGTGGATTGGAATATGCCATTTCAATGCCCCCTCGGATCACACATTGTGCCCTTTAAACAACCCCCCCTCCTGATCCCCCTGTGCCATTTCAAACCCCCCATGATCCCCCTTCCATAGCCATTCCAATTAATTCCCCTCCTTTGATACCCCTGCCACATACCCATTCCAATTGATCCCCCCCCCTCTACTCTTCTTTCCTCTGATCCCAGTTTGCCTCCCCCACCACCCACTTCCTCTCCTTTCTCCTGGCCCCCTACTAGTGGCCTGGTACTGCTTTTACCTACTCACCAGGCCTGTATATCTTCAGCAGGCTCAGGTGAAGGCATCTTATCTCGGTGCCGGCGGGACTGACTAGGGACGTCGTCCTCCGCGTCTCCTCGGCCCAACGTCAGGGGCGTCCCTCGTCAGTCCCTGCGGCCACCGCCGCAGCTCACTGATTTAAAGTGGCTGCGGCGCTGGCTACTTGCTTAGCAGCTCAGGCCACGGTCTTAGAAAAGTGAGCTGCAGTGGCTGCTGCAGGCAGGACTGGGACTGGCCGGACTGCCGCAGTGGTCGGACACTCTTCCCTGAAAAATACCGTTATTGCATGCATTTTATTTCATACAAAATTGCCAGCAGAAGTATAGAAATACCAGCTGGATGACAACCTTATCACCACAACATTCTGATAAGATCAATTACGTCCAGATGGACATCATCTGATTGTTCTATGAAATTATATCTATTTTTATGTATTCTTACACTGGAATTATATCACGTGAGATATTTGTATATTATATCAATGCATGACCTTTGCACCTTATGTAACACTGTATGTTTGTTTCTATATGATTTTATGTATTCACTGCATTTTATAAAAATGATCTATAATTAATGTTGATAGATCCCTTATTGTTGCTTGATAATGTCTGAGTAAGCCAGCAGAAACATTCTATGTAACTCTGCACATGTTGGAATAAAACCCACTAGTTTTGTGCAAAGACATGCGGGTGTGTTGCAGTGATCCCTTGTCTATCTATCTATTTATTTATCTATCTATCTATCTATCTCATATCTATCTACCTATTATCTATCTATCTATCATCTCATATCTATCTATCAATCTATCTCATATCTATCTATCTATCTCATATCTATCTATCTCATATCTATCTATCTATCTATCTATCTCATATCTATCTATTTATCTATCTATCCATCTATCTATCAATCACATATCTATCTATTTCATATCTATCTACCTCATATCTATCTCTCTATCTAAAAATAGAAGAAGAGCAGCACATCCACCACAGGTCAGCATATGAAGGCGGGTGCACGTAGAATCTCGAACCTTGGTAAGGGGCTCCTGATGCATAAAAAAAAGAAGCTCTCCACAGCACTCCATAGATCAAAAAACAGGATGATTTATTCCATAGAAAAAAGTGTCTTTACAATAGCGACGTTTCAACCAGCTCTGCCTGAGCTTGAGAAAGACCAGGCAGAGCTGGTTGAAACATCACTATTGTAAAGACACTTTTTTCTATGGAATAAATCACCCTTTTTTTGATCTATGAAGTGCTGTGGAGAGCTTCTTTTTATCTATCTATCTATTTATCTATCATCTATCTATCTATTTATCTATCTATCTCATGTCTATCTATCTCATATCTATCTATCTATTATCTATCTCATATATATCTATCTATCTATCTATCTATCTATCTATCTATCATCTATCGATCTATCCATTTATCTATCTATCTCATGTCTATCTATCTATCTTATATCTTTCTATCTATTATCTATCTATCTCATATCTATCTATCTCATATCTATCATCTATCTATCTATCTATCTCATATCTATCTATCTATCTATCTCATATCTATCATCTATCTATCATCTATCTACCATCATTTATAATACCTTTTTTGTGCAATTATGGATGTTCATCTGAAAGAGATTTTCCTGTATAACTTGGATATTTTATTGAAAAACCACTAGATGGAAGTAGTGTTCCATTTAGGAACAGTAAGAAGAAAAAAAAAAAAAAAAAGATATTGCAACTGCAGTATGAGAACATACATGTACAAAGTATAAATTATCGCCATTACATATATTAACGTAATAATAATATCATAACGTAATAACAGTTTTCCCACAAGAACAATCGACTCACAAAAATATTGTACTGCTATTAACAATACACTGTATGCAGAACTATTAAAATAACCCCCAAACCTCGCCTGTTATCAACATAATATTACCTAAATCAGTGTATTAATGTATACATAATAAGGGAGTACAGCAAGACATACAGAGCATTAAAACAATATGACCTATTTTATATGGACATATGTGCAGTGCCTCCCGACACACTTTACACATTACACCTTTCATGTTCCACCCGTTTACCAATGAATGTTCAGCCCGTATGGAAGACAGCATGAGGAAGTTCTCTAACACAAGACAACTCGTAAACGTAGACATAAGATATATAAGATAGTAATAGTTTTATTCATTAAAAGAACCATGCACAAAATGTGTCTCAGGGTAAAGACCCCTTTCTTCCGATGTGCAATGGCAGTGCTAACAATAAAAGTAACAATTATGTCTGTATATATGTATCCAAAATTGTATCTGCTGACGTAATTTGGGTCTGAGGTCACATGCAAATGTCATATGTTACTATTACATATAAATAAAACAAATATATGAATGAAAGAATAATTAAATTTAAAAAAAATAACCAAATAACTTTCTATCGATCAACATAAAAACATGTGGTTGCTTCCAATCACATTAAAAACACACACAATTGTATAGGGATAAAACTCTGACCCACATTTTGGTACATATGCCTCACAAGTAGTAAACCGGAGCAGTCAGGCTTATGAGATTATGTTATATCTCTATCCAACATTGTTCATAAATTAAAGGGGTATTCCAGGCAAAATTTGTAAATTACTTCTATTAAAAAATCTTAATCCTTCCAATAGTTATTAGCTTCTGAAGTTTTCTGTCTAACTGCTCAATGATGATGTCACGTCAAGGGAGCTGTGCATGATGGGAAATTATGCCTTGCATGGTGGGAGAATATCCCCATAGGAGCTGGACAGCTCCCGGGACATGAGTCATCAGAAAGCAGTTAGACAGAAAACAGCAACTCAACTTCAGAAGCTAATAACTATTGGAAGGATTAAGATTTTTTAATAGAAGTAATTTACAAATCTGTTTAACTTTCCGGAGCCAGTTGATATATATAAAAAAAAAGTGTTTGCCTGGAATACCCCTTTAAGTGCAAAAGTAAAGTAATAAACAGACCTATGGAAGGAAAAAATCTGTGTCTAGAGACTTACCTGAACACCGTATGGGGTGAATGTTTCTGGTTGAGAGAGTCCCCTGTCGGGAGCAGAGCCACGGACGCTGGTGCTGGCAATCTGGTAGTCTAGTAGATAATGATTATTCAGCCTGTGGTTTACACTACTCCACTAGGTTGCTCAAAAATAGAGAAACAGAACATGGACGCACATCCACAACTTGTACAGTGATCTACTTGCTTCTCAGCATTATTTCAAATACTAACAGGTTATTAGTGTACCTTTTGATCAAAGCATGCGAGTCCACTTGTCACATCAAGGCCACTTGATAGGAGTGGGTCCCTAAACTAACACTGGTGTAGCATCGGGCGGCAACTATCATCACCGTGACACCAAGCGCACAGGGGGAATGACCCAGTGGCTGGGCAGCCTCATTGTTGCTCGACCAAGCCCCCGGCTTCTGGACACAAAACCCCACGGAGATTTGTGGTTGGTCTACATTTGCAAGTGGTTTTTCATTTTTCTGCCTAACGCTAACTACATTGGTGTACCATGGACTATGGACCAGACGTCGACATCCAAAGGTTGCACCACTATTTATACATATATAATAGACATTTCACAAGTTTCCTAAATTTAAAAAACACTGCTGAATAAGCATTAATTACATGGACAGTGACCAAATCGCCACCTGGCTGACTCTGAAGCTGTATCTAGCAAAGCTGTACCAAAGATCTGTATTTTCACTGGAAATTGCAAAAAGGACTTCAGTGAGGTTTACAAGTTGTTTCATGGATTTCTAATGTCAAAAGTCTCATTCCTGTGCTTTATATGCTAAAATAGCTTCACTGACAAAAAGGCTGTGGGTCACAGAGGGACATCTGCTTAGTACCACATGATAAAAACATCAGGGACTATTACACCCACCAAAACCCTCAAAACCCCCCTAAGTGGCTACTATAGTTGTATATTTGTTGGTGCAATCTTCTGGCCCACACTGTATGTCCCTGATGAACTGTGATCACAGAGAAACCAAGAGTGGAACCGACACATAAAAAGTACAATAGAAATATTTATACCTTTTTTTTGTCTTGACTGCTCTCCTGTTATTTGCTAAAAAATACTAACCAAAGCACTTGGCAAAATCCTTACTAAGTATTGTGTGAACATAGCCTCAAATTGGTCTCACACAAACACTTAAAAAAATTTAAATACCACAAAGTATGAATGGATTTATAACAAATATAAAGAAAGGATATGCTGGTTTTGTTGCAATTACAACAAAGATGGCATATGTGAGTACAGCCTCAGCAGGCTGAAGACTAAGATTGTGGCGCTGGTCAGAAATTTTGGGCCCCCTTAGACAGTTTGTAGTGTAACCCCCCCCCTCCCTTCAAGACAACATATTAATTCTAAAGTGACTAAATAATACCATCATACTGTAAGGAAATAAAAGCCACTATACACTGACCAGTATCACTAATAACACCACTATATAGGGGACAAATAATTCCGCCACACCATGACCACTGACTAATACCGCTATATTTTTATTGAATAAAAACCACTATACAAAAGATCAATAACCCCCATATAGAAGTATATTTGAGTTGTGCACAGGGGCTGCAGACCATATGAGTGACTACAGTTATATACTCACAGGAGGCGTCTTCTCTGATTGGAGACATTCACGTTTTTCTTTTTTCTCCATCTGTCCTGGGTCATTATGAAGACGTCTCCCGGCCACAACTCATCTCCACCGAATCTGCCGGACAAACATTTTAGGCTTCTCTCTACAGCACAATTCTCACCGCTATACAAACCCCCTATTATTACACTGCCCCATATAGAAGTCCCTTCTGTGCACCTGTTTTTTATTAGGCCCCAACATTGTCCTCATACATTATAACGTTGCCACCATAAATAATGATGCCCCTCACATAGCCGCCATATGTAATAACACCCCCTCAAATTGCCCCCATACATTGCCCTATATATAATAATGCCCCCTTGCATTGCACCATACATTATGCCACTGTACATTGCCCCCATACATAATATTGCCCCCTCAAATTATCCCTTTACATAATATTGCCCCCTCACATTGCCCTCATACATAATATTGCCCCCTCATATTGCCCCCATACATAATATTGCCCCCTCATATTGCCCCCATACATAATATTGCCCCCCTTATATTGCCCACATACATAATATTGCCACCATACACAATAATGCCCCCCACATGTAATATTGATGCCTTATATTGCTCTCAAAAATAATAATAACTGCTTATATTACCGCCCATACATTACTTTGTCCCCCACATGGTCCCCAAACATAATAATGCCCCTAACATGGCTCATATACAAAATAATGCCCCATCACAAAAAACAAAAATACCACTCACCTCTGCCTCATTCCCCCACAGCTCCACTTCTTTCTCTGCTTCCTGTGCGGACAGCCTTTTCAGAGCCACTGCCGTACAGGATACCCAGGCTGGGGTGACAGGACAGAGCCGCCGGCTCCTTCCTGTCACATCAGCCACCACAGCCGAGCGCACGCTCGACACTGTGTGCGTCTTAAAGGAGCACTCAGTGTTAAAATCCGCAGTCGCTCGTGGTGTCCCGAATCCGCAGGCGCCACCTCCTTTTACCTGCTTGTCCAGTCGCAGGGGGTGCGATGGGGCCCGCAGGTGTAGGGTCCAGTTATGCACATGCAGGGACCGTTCCAGCACAGGTCCCATTATGTGGCAACCTTAGGGCCCCCGGCCCCCCTGGGTGCCCGGACCCCTTACTGGGGTACCAGCTGTACCCCCGGATGATGGCCCTGGGTGGAGCAGTGCTAAAAAGTAAGCAGATTAGTTTTGACTTTCATTTAAAAGCACTATATGCAGTCAATGTAGTTTCCAATCAAAGTGCAACACAACATATTTACTGCTGACAAGTTGAGACTCAACAAGCCTATTGGAAGGTCACGTAAGGAGGGCTGTTTCTGCCCAGCAGTCTATGATTAGTTCTGTAACAACCATCCACTGAACTTTTACTGTCAATGATGAGGTACTTTCATTCTATATGGTCAGATTTTGAAGCTGTTTGTAACACAGTGGGGTATTTTATCATTTTTCTCAAAGCAATCAGCTATTTAGAGCAAAATGTGTACTAAATAATATAAAAGCCTAGCATGGTCTATCGCCAATAAAATACAAATAGACTGAGTAAAAAAAATAAAAAAAGCAATTCAAATTAAAATCTTTTTTTTTGTATACATCTCAACTTGAACAACATAAGACTGATATATATTTTAATAATTATGTATGTATGGTAATGATGCCTTGAATTAAATAAGTCAAAATACATTGGCAATGGAAGCCTTCAGTTCCTGGCAAACCCTGGCTGCTGCCAAAGCTTGAAAGGGTACTCTGCTCCAAGGCAACTTATCCCCTGTTCACAGGATAGGGGATCAGTATCTGATTGTGGGGGTCTGGCCGCAGGGACTCCCACAATCTCCTGCACCCTGGTAATCTACAAGCATGGTGCAATCTCCACTCAGTGCCAGATTACAGGCTACCACAGCCCGAAGCTGTGGCCGACATGCCCCCTCCATTTATCTCTATACGATACGTGACATGAATGGAGGCGCGTGACAACCACGGCTGGCCTAGCACTGCCGGCGTTCTGAACATACCCCTTTAATTGTTTTGCATGGCCCAGGACACACAGGGCTACCTGGCTGCAGCCCTGTGTGTGCAGTGAGGTTTGGCGGCTGGACCGGGCATCATGGTCACTAATAGCAGAGAGCTCACTCTAGTGACTGAACTTGGTGCACTGGTATCAGTCTTCAAACCCTACTGCACACACAGGGCTAACAGATTGATGTACATTTAAAGGGGTACTCCGGGGAACTAAACTCATAGTCCACCCTTTCCCTCACCAACCTATTTATTTGTCTAAATATCATTCATTAGCTATATGGAGCAGTTTTCCTCTTTTAGCTGTCACTTACATGCAGGGAGTGAGAGAAAGACATCATTCTCAGATCCTCCTATTCTTTATGCAAACCCCTCAATGAGACTAGCCTCCAGCATCCTGGAAGACAAACACCATGTGATCTCTTGCTTCAAAGCCACACCTCCCCTCCCTCTTTCCCTGTATGAGGGGTTTGCCAGCAGAGAAGTCTCCTCAGCACATAACACTGCTCTTTGCCTGCTGCAGATCTAAACACTGACTGCTGCCATTCAGAGCATAGCATGATTTAGTGCTGGGGGGAAGGATAGTTTGAAAGAAAAGACATGTAAAGTGTGTGCTGCTGACAACAACACAGCATGCACACAGAAAGTAAGAGCAATTGGCTGGCAGCCATTACACAGAGTCACACTGACGGCTGGGGGTTGTAGTCTGGGCTGCACTACAGTGGACACAGAACAGGTATTGTGGTGGCTTTGGGGAATTTACATTTTTATTAACTTCCCAGAGCACCTCTTTAAAGTGCTATACACTGAGCTGTGTGTTCTCATAGCTGCTCCTGTGTCTCCCTCTCTTACTGATGTTTACTGTTATTTGTGCAGCAGGCTGAGCACACAATTGGTGCGGGTTTGGAGCATCCTCCTGGTATAGAGATCCCAAGAGCAGGCACTGGGCAAAGACCAGTTTCCTCTCCTGACAGTTGGTCAGAGAGGACACTGCACCTGACAGAACTGTTATGCTGTGTCACCTCCAGATTGCCATGAATAAATTCTTTAGGAGTCCTGAGCCCTCTGTTTTACCAAAGTCTTGCATGTGTTCTGAGTAGTTTAACAAATCTCCCCCATGCGCTGTGGCACATACATAAAGAAATTAACTTGTGGTAATCCAAATCTGCAGCATGGGATATTTTTCAGCTGATTTTTACAGGGTGTTTCACCCTTTAAAATGCATAGGATGAAAAATTCATGACAAAATTCAAAGAACAACATTTACATGTAATACCCGTATGCACAAAATATTTTGCCATGCATTTGTTACCTCATGTAGAAATACCCTTCAGGGTGTATTCACACGTACAGGATCTGCTGCAAATTTGATTCTGCAGATTTCATTGTAAACTTGATGACTGAACACAGCATCAAATATCCCCAGGGTACTGTACGTGTGAATACACCCTAAGGGCAGGGTCACACAGGGCCGTATTTCATGCCGCGGATGTTTCGACGACGGACATAGAGGGACTGCAGAGCGAGCTCCCGGCTGCATCCGGGAGCTCGTTCTGCAGTCCCTTTGTGACTGCCGCCTTAGCATCCCCGGAGTGAAATATGCTGTGGATGGGCCCTGTGTACCCTGCCCTAAAGGTTTCTCACCTTAGGTAACATTTTGTTACGATATGGGGACAGCTATCGAGTCTGTATCCCTGGTCTGAGTTGTTAATATCAATTCAGCAATTTCGGTTACAGCTGTTACTTGTACATTGGGACTCAAAAAGAGATAAAGATGATAATAGAAGGCAATAGTTTCCTTTGAGGTCCTAAAAACATAATCTGAATGGATTAAATACGTTAATTTTGTGGCGTGTGGGGGGGGGGTGCAATGCAGGGCAGATGTTGAAACCCTGGGGGCAAATGTTATTAACTCCTTCTTGTTGTGACGCCATGGCGTGGTTTAGCCTTAACCACCCGAAGGTAATACCTCTGGTCCTGGGCTGGGCACAGGGGCAATGAAGACACCGACGCCAAGTTACGGACAACTGTAGCTTTACTGAGGGTAGACAGGTGATACAGGCTATGCAGTACAGCCAATATCCCAAGGAGGTGACCAGTGACACAGGGGGACCTCGCAGGTTTGCTGGGACTTGCAGTATGTAGAGACACTTTAGTGCAGGCCACGGTGACTATATAGAAGACTTGACTTGACTCACTTGACAGTTGACATGAAGATGACTTTGAGCCTACTTGAGCTGACTTTGTGGCTGCAGACTTTAGGCTTGAGGCCTCCAATGCTCTGGACACACACACTGAGCCCATAGGTCACTTGAGGGGTCACCTGGTCATTTGTGCCTCCTGGGTAACAAGCACATGGTCACAGTAAAGGTACTCTGGGGACATAAAGGTACTCTGCCTGACAGAGTACGGGGGAACACCACCTCGTACTAGGCCACCACAATTTATTTTTCAAATGGTTAGGAAAATGTTTAAGATGAAGGCACTAGTGATATGGGAACTAAGTTGAAGGTTAATTTCAATGTGAAATGGTTACACAGGGCCTCCTCTCCCTCCAGCAGCCATTTTATACGTCATTAAGTGATGTCTGACAGATCGGAGCCTTTACCCTTCTATACCACAAAATACACTATATTTGTTGACTGGTTTGTTTGTTTATATGTAAATTGATTTATGTACAAAACAAATAGAAAAATGCTTGCTAGACGAGTAGTTTTATGGTACTTTCAATGAGGGAAGAAGTATTGGTTTTCAATAGAAATCAATACACTTGACTGCTACATAAATGCATGAAAACAAATATATTTCAATAAAATAATAATAATGATGATGATGATGATGATGATGATGATGATGAAATAAGTCCCTTTATGCTCATTACTGCCTGCCTGTGAACAGATAGCGCAGGAATAGGACTGAGTGATAAGAGGCCCTTTTAAACCAGACTTTTATCAGCTGAATTAGCCTTTCTAGTGATCTGCCATTAAAGGGGTACTCTGGTGGAAAACTATTTTTTAAAAATAAACTGGTGCGAGAAAGTTAAACAGATTTGTAAATTACATCTATTAAAAAATCTTAAGCCTTCCAAGACTTATCAGCTGCTGTATACTACAGAGGAACTTCTTTTCTTTTTGAATTAATTTTCTGTCTGACCCCAGTGCTCTCTGCTGACCCCTCTGTCCATGTCAGGAACTGTCTAAAGCAGGATAGGTTTGCTATGGGGATTTACTTCTGCACTGGACAGTTCCTGACATGGACAGAGGTATCAGCAGAGAGCACTGTGGTCAGACAGAAAAGAAATTCAAAGAGATAATAACTTCATGTGGAGCATATAGCAGCTGATAAATACTGGAAGGATTAAGATTTTTAAATAGAAGTAACTTACAAATCTGTTTAACTTTCTGGCACCAGTTGATTTAAAAAATATTGTTTTCTACCGGAGTACCCCTTTAAATTGTTATTGGTTGCATATCGGCCTGTGTAGACAGGGGGTGTGCGTCAGATAATGATAAAGTTTAGGATTTTAATGGCATTTAAGACTGACCCCTTGTTCATATTTAACCCTATGGTGCACGAAACTAAAAAGGGATCTGCATTATATTATAAATAATGCTGGGCACCCATCTACCCAATACAGAACATCTACCATCTGCACAATGGCTGAGCCATGAGTGTCCTGCAGTGTGGTCATACTTGTTCTTGGTCTAAGTTAGGTTGGGTTCACACCACGTTTTTCAAATACGGTAACCGTATACGGTTTTCCGCAAAAAAACGTATACGACCGTATCCAAAACCGTTTGCATAGAGAATGCATTGTAAACCGTATTCCAAATGTTGTGTACGGTTGCATCCGTTTTTTCAACTGTAGGCAAAAACGCTGTCGACCACGTTTTTGCCTCCGGTTGGAAAACCGTATGCGAACCGTATGTGGTTCTTTTAACATTGTTGTCTATG
This sequence comes from Hyla sarda, assembly GCF_029499605.1. Taxonomy (NCBI): domain Eukaryota; kingdom Metazoa; phylum Chordata; class Amphibia; order Anura; family Hylidae; genus Hyla; species Hyla sarda. Next base: position 323,642,731 of record NC_079189.1, read on the forward strand.
AGAACCATACACAGAATTTCAGAATACGGTTGCACACGGTTTTTCTAATCCGTTTTTGGAGTTGACACATGCGCAGATTGGAATTTCAATAGAACAATAGTAACTTTATTAAATTGCTGGAAAACTAATTCCAACAAAATAGCAAAACCGTTGGCAAAAACTGATGCAAACGGATAGAACCGTACGGGGAAAAACCGTATACGTTTTAATTTGGAGTCATACGGTTGTTTACGGTTGCATACAGTTTTTGCCATACGTTTTTTAGCTGGAAAACCGTATATGGTAACCGTATTTGAAAAACGTGGTGTAAACCCAGCCTTAACTAGACAGAATTAGTAAATCTGCCTTTTTATTTTCCTTATTACTCAATAAAAGTTATATTTTTTATTTACTGCCACTCAACTCCCCACACATTTACTTTAATGTGTTTTGTATTAGGATGGTGGAATTGATCACAACACATTCTGGTATAAACTTTTCACTTGGGCCCAGGGGTTGCAAATCACACCTCAGGCTACGGCATGTTTTCACACCGCTATGTAAGTGATTTCTTGATTTTCTGTATCAGCCATTACTTGGACCTCTCAGGCAGATATTGTATTTCCACCATTTCTAAAGTATGTGCCCTGCAAACAAGAAGTCATCAGAGGGGCCATTTGAGAACAGCTTTAAAGCTCCTTTGGGCTGCAAAGTCCAGAATATCTAGTAACCTGCTAGATTCTTGCAATTTTAGCAGATTCTATTGTAAATCTATTAAGGTTGTGTGGGTATAAATACAATAGAAATAGTAGCAAACATGTCCCAAGTTGACTTAGTTTTAATATCTGAGTCAGTAGACTCGCTGTTTTATACAGCGCTGAGATATTTCATTTTGATAGGAATGGTAGGTAAAAGGTCATTTAAGTATTTTTCAATATGTATGATGGATTCTTTATTGTGTAGGTTTATGTTTGTTAATTTAGAGTGTTCTTTCCATGAACTTAGAGTGAACTGCTTTGAATGCTCATAATCATTACTGCATATGTTTGGATGATGGACATTCTGACAAACTGCCTTAATGCTGAATCATAGACATTTATGATGGCACAGTAAATAGACAATATACAGCTAAGCTTTGTTGTGTCTATGGATAATAACTTCACATTTAGGCCACCCAATTACTAATAATGGGAACTAAGGAAGACATCTATACAGAAGAGCTCCAGACTTAAGTCTTGCACAAGTTTCTAATTCCTTTAGCACCTTTTCCTCTCTAGGTGTTGTTGACATACAGTACACTATGCTCTTCACGTTTTGTAAAACATTTATATACGACAACATGATCTTTGACATCATGTTAGGTAGCTAGGTAATTTGTAACCTTCCTGTGCACACAAGTAAAATGAATACTGTACTGGTCAGCAGGGATATTGCAGAGGTGAAATTGACTAATCGACCCTGGAGCTTGAGAGGGTATAAAAGGAAGCCCCAGAGCGAAAATAATTGAAATGGGCAGGCCCATGATGAGGGTAGACTGTGCAGCCATTAGTAGCAGGGAAAGGGTTAAGGAAGAAAGGGTTTGACGTAGTGGTAGAAGGAGGATAGGTGTTTGAAGGGCAAGGTCTTCAAACAAGGGGGAGCAGTTCTCCAGAGCAGAGCCAGGAACAAGGAGATTCCTGCTGTGTGTGGGTTTCGTGTTTGGCTAGTTTGTCACAGCAGCAGTAGTGGATGGGTGCTCTTGGTAATTAATGGTAATTTAAAAGGTGGTTAAAAGTGAGTAGAGACTCCCCGGCTTGTGCAGACCATCTGGTGGCCCGACAGCGTGCAGCTCAAGTTTTGGATGGATCCAGTGCTAACCCCCCCAGAGCCTTGGTGGGCACAGCTCCAGGTTGGAGATGACACTACTCAATGTCGCCAAAAGGTATCATGAAGCTTTCAGCAAACACCTCACAGACTTTTGGAAAACTTCTATGATCCAGCACCGTATCCTCACAGGTCAGAGCCCTCCCATCAAGGAGAGGCACCACCAGGCATGAATCAGATCGTCAAGAAGATGCTGGCCGACATGAAGCAGGCTGACGTAACACAAGAAAGTCAGAGTCCCTGGTGGCACCACTTGTCCTGGTCAAGAAGAAAGACGGGACCATGCGCTTCTATGTCGACTACAGAAAACTGAACAATATCACACATAAGGATGCTTATCCTTTGCAAAGGTCCGAGGAGTCGCTGACGGCCCTCTGGTCTGCTGCTTACTTCCCCACCCTGGATTTAACCTGCGGATACTGACAAGTGCCCATGGCCATGGAGGATCGAGAGAAGACCACCTTCGTGACACCCATGGGGTTGTTTGAGTTTAAAAGTATGCTGTTTGGGCTATGCAATGCCCCGCTACGTTCCAGCGTCTGATGGAAAGGTGCCTGTGTCATTTGAATTTCCAAAGTGTCTTGTTGTACCTGGACAATGTCATAGTGAATTCCAAGTCTTACCAGGAACCTCAGTCATACATAGTTCATACGGTTGAAAAAAGACCAGAGTCCATCTAGTTCAACCTATATCCCTAATGAGTCCCTACTGAGTTGATCCAGGGGAAGGCAAAAAACCCTCATACTAGAGGTAAAAATTCCTTCACGACTCCAAATATGGCAGTCAGAATAAATCTCTGGATCAACATGCTGTCCCTAAATATCTAGTATACATAACCATCAATGTTATTATTCTCCAAAAATGCATCCAGATCCCTTTTGAACTCTTTTACAGAGTTCACCATGACCACTTTCTCCGGGAGAGAATTCCACAGTCTCACTGCTCTTACAGTAAAGAACATCCGTCTGTGGTGGTGTAGAAACCTTCTTTCCTCTAAACGTAGAGGATGCCCCCTTGTTATAGATACAGTCCTGGGTATAAATAGATCATGGGAGAGATCTCTGTACTGCCCCCTGATATATTATACATAGTTATTAGGTCGCCCATAAGCCTTCTTTTTTCAAAACTAAATAACCCCATTTCTGATAAATTTTTCTGGGTACTGTAGTCCTCCCATTCCCCGTATCACTCTGGTTGCCGGTCTTTGAACCCTCTCCAGCTTCACTATATCTTTCTTGTACACTGGTGCCCAGTACTGTACACAGTATTCTATGTGTGGTCTGACTAGTGATTTGTACAGCGGTAGAATGATTTCCTTGTCGTGGGCATCTCTGCCCCTATTGTGGCACACCATGATTTTATTTGCCTTGGCAGCAGCTGCCCGACACTGGTCACTACAGCTTAGTTTACTTTTAACTAAGACCCCTAAGTCCTTTTTCACATCATCCCAAGTGTGCTCCCATTTAATATATAACCCCATCCCAGATTTTTTCTCCCCATGTGCATTACCTTACATTTATCAGTGTTGAACCTCATCAGCCACTTCTCAGCTCAAGCCCCCAAACTATCCAGATCCATTTGTAACAGTGCACTTTCCTCTCTTGTGTTTACCGCTTTACAGAGTTTTGCATCATCTGCAAAGATTGCTACTTTACTATTCAACCCCTCTACAAGGTCATTAATAAATAATCATCTGTCAGACGTCTTTCAAGTCCTGATCAAGCATGGCTGAAGATCAATCCATCAAAGTGTCACTTGCTCAAGCCTAAAGTCCATTACCTGGGCCACCTTGTCAGTGCAGAGGGAGTCCAGTCAAATCCTGAAAAGTTTGATGCTGTCAAGAACTGGCCTACCCTGCGCACTGTGAAAGATGTCAAGATCTTCCTGGGATTCGCCGGCTATTACCGCCGCTTCGCCACACTTACCCACACTTCGCCCAAATTGCAGAACCCCTCACAGCTCTCCTACGGGGTACAGCGAAGGAGAATTACAATGGAAGACTAACTATTGAATGGGCCAAAGAGCAAGAGACAGCTTTCCAAGCTCTTAAAGAGGCACTTTCATTGTTAAAAACTTTTCATATATTGCAGGACTCATTATAATATGACATTTCACAATATACACCTGTTAAAAAATGTTTACATTTTCACCTGAAATTCAAGCTCAAAATAGCCGCCACTAGGGGTCGCCTGTCTTTTAGCCAGACAGACTAGTCTAGATTTTACAGCATACTGGATACCGGCCGTAAAGCATATCGGTATCCAATATAGGAGATTTCTATTGTGTATGCAAAACTACAGATAAACGATGTGTGGACATGCTGGGAGCTGTAGTTTTACAACAGCTGGAGGCAACACTGCTCTAACACAGTTATTTACAAACACTGCAGCTTCAGTTGTTACTAAAGTACAACTCCCAGCATGCTGAAATAGTCAAAGCTTTCTCGGACTCCTGAATGACAAAGAAGTTGATCAGACATTCAGGAGTCTGTGAAAGATGAATGACACACATAGTGACAGCTATGCTGATTAGCATCCAGCTTTACTAGGAGAAGATAAAACAGATAGAACATGTATTCATAAAAATTCAGTACTTTTATCTAAAAAATCCTTGCACTAATTTTATAAAGATCTATTCTTATATTTATACATTTTATCCTGTTATGAATTCACCATGATGTCTTCTGATTACTGCAGGCAAGCTCCAAGCATCTTCCTTTGTGTAACATGTACAGCATGAAACCAGAGAGGAAAGGGTTACAGAGTAGAGAGTACTGATTGGCTGACTGCCCAGGCTTGCTCCTGTGAGGGAGACAGACTGACACACCCCCTCCAGCCTGCACAATGAAAAAGTAACTCACCAGCAGATAAATGCTTATATCTCAGGATATATAGGTCAGAGACACGTAAAATTTATATGCACATGGTCAGGATTGGGTCCTGTGTAACATATTACTTTTTTCTTTTTTTTGCACTATGACAGGTACGCTTTAAACATCTGCTGACAGAACCACCCATCTTGGCTCATCCAGAATACACTCAGACTTTCTGGTTATATACTGATGCCAGTTTTGAAGGTCTGGGAGCTGTTCTGTACCAAGTCCAGGAAGGACAAGAGAGAGTGATTGCCTACACCATTCGTTACCTGCGAGGAGCAGAGAAGAACAATGCCAGCTAATTCAAATTGGAACTTATTGCCCTGATATGGGCTGTGATAGAAAAATTCAAGGATTATTTGGCTGACGTGCCATTTACTATCTACATGGATAATAACTCATTGGTCCACCTGAACACTGCCAAGTTTGGTGCCATTGAACAGCAAGGGGCTTCTAGATTAGCTAATCACAGCTTCACCATCAAGTACAGAAGCGGAAAGTCAAACGTTAATGCCAATGTACGGTCTCAAATGACCGAGTGAAGAACAACCTGTCGAAGACGTTTGGGAAGACGTGGAGATGCCCCCATTTTATCAATGGTTTGTGAACCAGAATGTTGTGACCGCCCTCATGGATGGTGAACCCAGGTCCGAAAGGGTTAAAGAAGACTTGTATACCTGGAAGACTCTCCAAGATGAAAGTCGAGTTATGGGGTATCTATTGGACTACCTTATGGCGAAAAAGTGAAGGGAGTAATACGGTAAAGAAAAAACGGTTGGATGAGGCGCTGCTCAGTATGAGGTCAGGAAGGAAGGACTTAAGTGGCACAGGCCAATTTTTTTATTTATTGGTATAGCAGGGACAATGTGTTTCAGCATACACTAATGCCTTCCTCAAGTCCACTTACAGTTCTAAAAGCAAAATAAATACATATATATATATATATATATATATATATATATATATGTAAATTTGCTTGTTTTGAAGAAAAAAAGAGAGAGGCAGATTTTGCCATTGTTTAAAATGAGTCACACCAAGAATAGCTTTAAAAGAAAAGGATAAAATATCGACTGTTACGTAGCAGGGTGCTAGATGGATGGCGGTACATGTAGGTCACTTATAAGCAGAGATAAATTCCAAAGAAAGTATTGAAAGCAAGAAATAGCAAGATATAGCCAAACCTATTGGTGTGTTGTAAAGGTACGAACAAAATGCCTAAAAATAATATATACACACTGAATAGTATGGTATGATCATATGTAGTTGTATGATGACGTAATATGGTGGCATATGGAAATAAAGGCAGGAGTGTGTGTCCAAAAAATATACACCGATGGAGGTTATGGTTATATGCGACAGTATGTCAAAAATGTAAAAGTACCATGTGCATGAAACAATAAAAAATGTAATTTAACCTATTTGTAAAATAATATGAAAATACTGTATAAGGATCCATACAGTGTGTGGTAATGCCTCAAAGCGTTGTGGGACTATGTACATAGTAGGCAGTGGGTCACATTACTTTTTGCTTTGTCGCACTCTAAGTCAGTGTGTTAGGAATAGTAATATTTTATTTAGATGCAATCATCAGAGTAAAGCAAGAGGGAGGAAACAGGTTGGCTTACCCCAGAAGCTGTTTGTACCCGATATTGGGGTACTGTAGGGAGCACCCCTCCAACCCATCTAGAGTGACAGACCCTAACAGTTGGTCGTGCTAGACCATGTGAAATTGTCTCCTACCCGGTCCTGATATACCTATGCTCTCACCATGGTGGATCATTACTCCAAATGGTTTGTGGTTGTACCCGTCAAAGATCTCACAGCCAAGACAACGGCACAGATTTTCTTCTCCAAATGGGTGCAGACCCTTGGGTGTCCAGAGTCTGTCTTAACTGACCGTGGAACGGCCTTCAAGGCCCAACTCTTCCAAAAACGATGTCAATTCCACGACTGCAAAAAGCTCCCGACCACTGCCTACCACCCTCAGGATAACGGGCTCTATGAACGTATCAACCAAGTCTTCATCCATATGCTGCGAGCAGCCTCTGTGTCAAGGCAAGAAGAATGGCCCCAGTTACTACCCGAGTTTTTGGAAATTTACAATAATACAGTGCACTGCTCCACCAGATACACCCCCTTCTTCTTGATGATGGGACGACATGGGCAACTGCCGAAAGACCGGACTTTTAGGTTGCAGGCCCCGATCAACAATTCTCCACAAGCATTACTGGAGTGGGTTTCTGACCATCAGAAAAGGATCCAAGAGGCCAAGCAGATTGTCAGTAAGAAAATGGGCGAGGCCCAACAAAGACAACAAGAAGACTACAACCGCCATGCCTCTGCCAAACCACTCCAGACTACAAACCACCTCGCCCGGATGTTTGACCTGTAAGGGAGTATGTTCCTGGCGAGGGGATCCACCCATCCATGGATTTCCCCATGTTTTCTCCAAATCAGCCAGCTTTCTTCTATGTGTCTCCAACCCCGGGACTAAGCTAACCAATGTTAGTCAACATGCCAGCCCCTGCTCTTTCACCATTGGCTCCAGCTTACACACCTGGCTCTAGAGCACCAACAATGTCTCCAATGTCTCAGGTACAAATGCTGGCGATCCTGAGTCCAGCAAGTTCTGCACCAATTCCAGCCCTTGAGTTCGCTGAGGAAGAGCCGGCTGAAGCTCCAGAAGCTCCGAGGATTCATGATTCTTCAGAGGTGGTGTTGCGCAGGTCCCGAAGGTCTACACAGGTACCAGCCATAGTATTGTCCATAGTATACTCATAGTCAGTATAGAATAAATATTCTAAATAATTTTGTCATTTTATGTACAGAGAAGTCAGTAGTGTACATAGTGTTTTATGTATATAAACTAGTCAAATGTCATGCCTAATTAGGACTGTAACTAACCAGTTTATATTCCAGTCCAGAGCAGTCATCAAATGTCTGTACAATTTTCCTGTCCATCGTGTACAGGGTGCTCTACTGGCCAGAGAGTTCTCCTGGAAGCCTAGGTAAACATGTGCAGTGACAGAGTTACTATGTATAGGTTATATTGTCATATTTTGTCAGAAAATGTATATCTATTTGTATAATGTTCTGGGGAGAAGTAGCTATAGCTGAAGGGCCCCAGCAGCAAAGGCATTTGGGTAGAAAGCCTCCGGCAGCCTGATCCATACTCACAGCAAGCAGTTACGAGTTCTAAAAATCTCAAATGTTTAATCCCCGTTATTTTTACCCTTAGTAAAATTGAGCATGTATGGACATTAAGAGCAATGCCACATGGACTCTTCCCCAGTTATTTGTTCACCAGCCCTGAGAAGGACATTCGCCAAATGCCCCAGGAACTGTGCATGTTTTCTCTAGGTCTCAGTGGCCACCTTCATGTCGTCCACCCTCCAGGACTGGGGGCGCCGAGGACGGCTGTTATTAAGAGGGGGAGTTTTTGGTGGCCCAGTACAGGAGTTGCACCGCTGTACTCTAGCTGCCCTGTCTGTCAGACTCCATTCTGTGACCCCATTCTGTGACACCTGTCTCATATGTACATTCCCTTAAGTGCCTATGTTATGTAATGCATTTTACATAAAATGTTATATATCTTTAAGAACTGTTGTCATGTGATTGTAACCAGGGAAGGTACCAGCGACCATGTGACCTACAGGGTGACCTATGGGACCCCTCAGAGTTTCCCCATATAAGCCGTGGGTGGAGCTAGCTCACGCTCTTATGCTCTTGTTCCTGCTTAGCTGAGTGCAGCAAGGTCAAGCCTTAGGTGTGTGTCTGGAGTCTAGAGGAGGCCTAAAGTTTACCACCCCCAGGTCCAATTCAAAGCCTGGTAAGCTACAAACGGGGGAAATTCTGTCATAGTCAGTCTCAGTCAAGTCAGTCCAAGTCAAGTCTGCCTCAAGTCAGCGTGGTCTTGTATCAAATTGTTCAAGTCCACCATAAGTCTCAGCAAGCCCTGTGGACTCTGAAGTCACTGGTCACCTCCGTGGGCCTAGCCAAGCTGTATAGACTGTTACATTTGTCTGACTAAGTAAAGCTGCCGTTGTTCCGAAACTTGGCGTTGGAGTAATTATTTGCCCCGTGCCTAGCCCAGGATCCAGTGGCCTACCTTTGGGTGGTGAGGCGGTTAAACCACACCCTGGCATCACGAACACAAGGGGTTAAATACATCTGCCCTAGGGTAATTCCATCTGCCCTCATCACACCCTTACCACACTATCTTACCCCAGAAATACTGGATTTAAAGGAGAAGTCCCATGCTCAAGTTTTTGCAGTATCATGCCCAGGCTGCCAGCATATAACACAATATACCGGACTCACCTGTCATCATTCTCTCTGTGTCCCAATATCACGTTCCAGTCCTCTGCTGCTTTCTTCTTCCTGGTTTGCCCATGGTCGAAGCGTCACACTGTGGCTCAGCAAATCCCCACTCACAGCGATATCCTGCCTTGGCTGCCAATAGGCTAAGGGCAGTGTAATTCATTGAGCCTCGGCGACCAGACCTTCCCTGGCGAAGACCGGAGCATGATACTGAGACACCGAGGGAGCAATGGCAGATGAGTCTGGTTTATTATTTTATATGGTGGCAGCCCAGACATAATACGACAAAAAATATTGAGCATGAAATATCTGTCACTGCCCCAAACCATTAAATGTGTTTACATTAACTTTAGAATGCCACTGCCTTACAAACCAGAGATCCTGATTTTTCCAGATCCCCAGGTATACTGGTAAAGGGTGTCTGAATTAAATATTATGATGATGACACAGTTCAGCAAGTTATTATCTTTATTTAGCAGCAGTGCTCGCTTTATTGCACAATGGGGAAGATTAATCAGTTACCCAATCCAGTTAACCCTTGCCATTGCCATGCCAACTGGATGCTAAGCTGGCTCTTATTTTCCTGCTCCCTTGCCTGCTCTACACCTCTTGCTTAACCGTAGGCAACCACACCAGGGTAAAGGGTGCATGGAAAAGACATTGGGGGAGATTTATAAAAAATGTTTCAGAGGAAAAGTGGTGCAGTTTTTTATAGCAACAAATCAGATTCCTTTAGATTGTGCACCATACACACTGCTGAACAAATTCATTCTTTTGGCGGAAATTGCTTCGATATGTATTGCCTTCACTGATGATGACAAATAGAGATGAGCGAATTTTGGGAAAATGCAATTCATCCGATTCGCCGAATTTTCCCCAAAAATTTTGTTTGATCCGAGTTTATTTGCGACAAATTGCAATTAAAAACGGCTATTTCTGGGCTACAGAGTGTCTTAGTATGGGTGCAGTGGCGTAGCGTGGGTTGTCAGCACCCGGGGCAAGGCAAGTAATTTGCGCCCCCAGACCCGTGGATTTTAGCCCACAATAGTAGGCAGCTCCCCCACATTAATAGGCAGCTCCCCCACAATAGTAGCAGTTCCCCCACAATAGTAGGCAGCTCCCCCACATTAGGTCAGCATTTCCCCCACAATAGTAGGCAGGTTCCCAACAATAGTAGGCAGTTCCCCCACAATATTAGGCAGCTCCCCCCCACATTAGGTCAGCAGTTCCCCCACAATAGTAGGCAGCTTCCCCCCACCCCACAGACATACAGCTTCCAGCCATATACAGTGTATGGCTAGAGGCTGTATGTCTGTACTGCTGCCCCCACAGTGATCCGGTCACTGCTCCTCCGGCCCGGGGTCACATCTATTGCTATGGCCTATGGACCATAGCAGTAGGTGCCGGGACCGGGGGAGCGGTGACCGGAACACTGAAGAAGATGACGCGCCGCCGGTCACTTACCAGGCCCCGGCCAGCGCGCGTCCTCCTGCGATGATCCTGCGGTCCTCCTGCGTCTCTATGGTTGTACGCACGGGACGTCAGTGATGTCCCGTGCGTACAACCATAGAGGCGGAGAAGCGAAGGACCGAAGGAGGACGCGCACTGGCCGGGGAATGGTGAGTGACCAGCGGACATCCTTATGTCCCGAAAAGATTTTTCGGGACACAGGGATGTCCGGTATAGAATTAGGAATACTTCTTTTTATGTGCCCGGGCCGGCTCCCATGTGTGGCTGCAGGCGGGGGCCGACCAGAGCATATAAAAACTAATACTGTATACTAAAAACCAGGGGCCTCCAGCTGTTGTGAAACTACAACTCCCAGCATGCCCGGACAGCCTTTGCCGGTCCGGGCATGCTGGGAGTTGTAGTTTCACAACAGCTGGAGGCCTCCTGGTTTTTAGTATACAGTATTAGTTTTTATATGCTCTGGCTGGCCCCCGCCGGCAGCCACGCACGGGAGCCGGCCCGGGCACATAAAAAGAAGTATTCCTATCCCGGAGAGCGCGCCCCCCCCCCCCCAGATGTTGCGCCCGGTGCTGCGCCCGGTGCGGCCGCCCCCCCCTGCACCCCCCACGCTATGCCGCTGTATGGGTGTAGTGCTCACCCTAACTGGCCCTTATTAGCTTTAGAGTTGTTGTACATCCCAGTACAGCAGTACAGAGTTGCTGTGTAGTACACCCAAAAGTGTACTTTCTCTCTCTCTCTCTTTCTTCCCTGTCAGTGCTTTTCTGCAGTTATTTGGGCTTGTGGTGAATCACTGCTGTAAAGCTGTTTTTCTGTGCAATACACACATTGCTCTCTCTCTTTCTCTCTCTCTCTCTCTGCAATAAAATGCGCTCTCTGCAATAAAACACTGAAATGGCTGGCTGCAGCAATGGCTGCCGATTATATAGAGATGTGACATCACAGGGCTGGCTGCTGATAGGCTGCATGCTGCATGTGATTCAGGGTGATCCTGCCCACCCGGCTTCCTGCCTTCCCAGAGTTCCTTTCCCCATGTCCTCACATGTGGAGCCACCATTTTAGATACCCTGGAGCCTGGACCGCACTAAATGGAGTTTAATGAAGCGATTTGTTTTATCGAATCACAGCGATATTCAGATTCCTTACAAATAAAATTTTTCATGAAATTCGTAACAAATTCGCATTTGTCATATTCGGTTAGCTCATGCCTAATGACATATGTACAAGCAAACCTAGCGCTGACTAAATCAGTTGTCGCCTGCTGTGCTCAGAATCTCTCCAGGCAGGCATTCCATATGGTGAATGCACCCTAACTGCCATAAATCATGAGGGATCTAGACAATAGCCTTAACATGTGGTTTAGCCACACTAGATGGTTTGTGTAACAGGAAATACATCCATTCATAGCTGTCCTAAATGTTTTGGTGTTCCAAGTCAGGTTGTCTTGTGATCGTGTGCAGTCCATTTTAATGTAAGTAGTGTCTTGCTGCATTAAAATAGGAAATTAGCAAATGTTTTCCCCAATCACAAAAGTGGTAGTAGAGAGGAATCGGACAACTGTAGACCAGTAAGCCTGACATAAATTTTGGGGGAATGAATGAAAACCATTCTAAAGGATAGGATTGTTAAACAACTATAATCCCATGAATTGCAAGATGAAAAACAACATGGGTTCACTTAGATTTTAGTAAGGCTTTTGTCACTGTCTCAAGTAACAGTTCACAGAAGATAAGACAGTGGATCGCACTCACCAAGTTCAGTTCTTTATTCCAACTTCATCAAGAAGACAGGTAAGTACATCAGTGGAGGCAGGGGGAGAAGGCAGGAGCTCCAGAACAAGTTGTTTCACGCCTTTCTGGAGCTTCCTCAAGCCGGTGTATGGATTGCGTCTCTGGAGCGGCGCCTTAAAAGTTCCGGTGACGTCATCACATCACGTGACACATGTAAACACATGTAAACAGTATGAGTCATGTGACTCCTGCACGTAAGTCCTGGCTTCAAACAAGATCTATAATATACATAACAAGATCTTAGATACATAGTTAAAAACAGCAAAATAATTAGTGAAGCAAAAATACAACTAATGAAACATATAACTAAATCATAACAAAGGTGCAAGTTCTACCCGGTCATTAAGACCTAGAACCCCTGCTGCTTCTAATTTGATAATCCAATATGCCTCATGGCGTAGTAAGTAAGCTTGGCGATCACCACCTCCTGGGAGATCCTTAACCCTTTCCAAACCAGCAAATCTCAAAATGTTGGGATCATTAGAAAGTGATTCTTTCAAGTGGGCAAGTAATCTAGGGACTCCAACTCCAGTTCTAATAGAGCGCAAATGCTTACGAAATCTAACGTGGAGGGGTCGAATAGTCTTGCCCACATAAAAAAATCCACAGGGACAAAAAATACTGTAAACCACAAAGGGGTACGGCAAGTTATTAAGTCCTTCACTTCATGGATGTAACCTCCTAAATGTAGTACCTTAGTTGACATGAATTGGGGACAAAAAAAGCAATTACCACAAGGGAAATTGCCCTTAGGAGCTAAATCAGTAAGCCATTCACATTTCTTCTGAGGTTGTCTCTGTGTATTGTTTTGAGTTGTTTTCAATCTGTCACCAAGTGTGTGATTCTTCCTATACGTTATTAGGGGACAGTTAATGGCTACATCCCTGAGATCAGGATCTGACTCAAGGATGTACCAATTTCTCCTGATGGCATTCGCAACGGTAAGATTCATATTAGAGTTTGCCAGTGAAAATACAAACCTCTTGGCTTTCTGATCTCACCTACTCGTAGGTTTTAATAAGTCAGACCGTCTAATAGTTCTTACTTTTCTAAAACTGTCCTCAATAATGTTCTCTGGATACTGCCGTTCCAAGAGACGTTTTCTCAAATCATTTGCTTGTGTCAAAAAAACCAATTAATCTTACGGAGTCGGAGAAACTGAGAATAAGGGATGCTACGTTTGACATGCAGGGTATGAGAACTATCGAAATGAAGCAGAGAGTTGCGAGCAATCTCCTTCCGATAGCCCTCAGTCACCAACATATCCTCTGTGACCAGTATTTTGACATCTAAAAAGCTAAGCTCAGGTCCACCAAAAACCGACGTGAACAGCATATTCTCCCTGTTTGTTTTATTAAGGTAGTCGATGAAAGAGTTGAACGTATTCTCCGATCCCTCCCATATTACCAAAATATCGTCGACATACCTTAAAAAAAAGTTTGATATTATTAATAAATGGATTAGTTGGGGACAATATGTAGCGCCATTCAAAAATAGCCAAAAATAGATTTGTGTACGTACAGGAGACTGGGCTGCCCATGGCAGTTCCGGTTTCCTGTCTGTACCACACCTCTCCCTCTCTAAACTCATTATGCATAAGGATGAACATCAATGAGTCCGTCACAAAAGTGATAAAGTTCTCGGTCTTATCAGTCTCTGTCAGTATCTAACGGATAGCCTGTACACCCACATCATGAGGGATGCGAGTGTACAGGCTCTCAACGTCAATAGATGTCAGTCTGTAAGTCTGTTGCCATGGAAAATCTTCCAAATGTGTCAGAAGGTCTCCTGTGTCTTTGACATAAGATATTGTTGCAGGTAATAGAGGTTTAAGGAGCCATTCGATGTACTGAGAAAGGTGTTCGGTCGCATAGCCGCTCCCCGCCACAATAGGGCGACCAGGGGGTCGGCTCTGCGATTTATGGACCTTTGGCAAATGGTACCATTTGGCAAACTGGGGATTCTTTGGAATCAACCTCTCAGCCGTATTCATGGTAATCTGTCCTAGTTCACATTTGGACCTAAGGAAGGTACCTTGCTGTGTCATGGTTCTATTAGTGGGATTATCTGAAAGGCATTTATATGTAGTGGTATCTCCCAATAGATGGGCCTTCTCAGCTTCATACATCTCTATTGGCATTACTACTGTGCTACCACCTTTATCTGCCTTAGTAATCTTTAAGTCTGACCTAGATTGTAACCACTTAAGAGCCTTTCTCTCCCTATCTGACAGATTGTGGTACACCTGAGGGTAAATCAGAGACTTAACTTTGCGCTCGACCGCCCGTGTGAACAGATCAACTGAACTGCCCACAGGGATGGGAGGCGAGTAAGTGGACGAATTACCACCTCTAAAAGCCATCACTTCTCTGTCAGTATGGAGAAGAGATTGATCCCCCAAATCTTCTGATAAATGACACAGTAAATCAAGAGTATCACGGTCTCCTGGGGATACCCCCAATATAGGGGAGAACCCCAGGGGACCAATGACAGCCGGAACCTCCCCCTCCCTAGGTAACTGTGCATCAACAACATTTGCTTTGTGAAATAGTGTGGCTTTCAATAAATCAATCTTAAATTGAACTTGATCAAAGGGCTTCTGCAAACCAAAATTTAGTCCTTTGGACAATAGTGTAAAACATTCCTCAGTGAGTGGGGTGTCGGAGAGATTGTCCACTAGATCACTCTCTGTAGTCAAGTTCAGTCCCTCCAAGACACTACCTTCCTTTTCACTTGGACCCCTCCTTTTTCGACCTCTTCCCCTTCTGGTTCTCTTCCTAAAGGGACCGAACCAGAGGGGACAACTTTCTCATCAGACTTGTCTTTCTCCTTTCTAGAAGAGCGCACTTTATCATCTGCTCTGTGAGGTGTGGGTGCCTCATCCGACTGACTGGCATCAAAGTTGGAGGTCCAGAAATCTGATGGCTGGAGACGCAGAGTACCACGTCTCCGACTAAAGGGGACCCTACGTCTCCTTTGAGTCTGTCTCACAATGTTCGGGTGTATAGGGAGAGTTATTAGCAGTAGAGAGAGGGAAGTGCTCATGCTGCTGTACAGAGCAAAACATGTTCTTGGAAGAAAGATGAGACAGAGGGCATATGATGGGAACTTTTAAATATATAAAGGGAATCAACACGGTAAAGGAGGAAAGGATATTTAAAAGAAGAAAAACTACCACAAGAGGACATAGTTTTAATTTAGAAGGACAAAGGTTTATTCAGTAATGTCAGGGAGTATGGGGGAGATTTTTTAAAACCTGTCCAGAGGAAATTTTACTGAGTTGCCCATAGAAACCAATCAGATTGCTTCCTTCATTTTTCATAGACCTTTTCAAAAATGAAAGAAGCGATCTGTTTGGTTGCTATGGGAAACTCAGCAACTTTTCCTCTGGACAGGTTTTGATAAATCTCCCCTTATTACTTTACTGAGAGTAGTGGATACATGGAATAGCCTTCCTGCAGAAGTGGTAGCTGCAAATACAGTGAATGAATTTAAGCATGCATGGCCTAGACATAAGGCTATCCTTCATATAAGATAAGGCCAGGGACTATTGATAACATTCAGAATAATAGGCAGAATAGGTGAACCGCATGATTCTTATCTGCCCACACTTACTATTAAGTCAATGATTAAAGAACAACCCCTAAAAGTCTTTAGGCCTATTGTCCTGCCAAAAATACCCATTTGCCCAAAGTAATGTAACCTCTTTTGTCTCCCCTAGACAAAACTAATAGGGTTTTAACAGTAAAAATGTCCTTTCTTGTCACAATACAGTAGTATTTACCCCCTTTGTGCTCACTACACATAAGAATTGCTCACCTTTGTGCCTCCTAATGGAAAATAAGTGTCCCCTCATGGCAAAAATTGCCCATTTTATAGTGTCCCCATAGGAAAATTTTGCCCCCTCCCTTTTTTCCTTATACAAATAAACTTACACTCACCTTGGTCAGATCCAACAAGCAGTGGAGGAGTTGTCTGCGGCCCCATCTGGCCTTTGAAGTAAGCATCCTGTAAAAGGGGTTGTCAAGGAATCAGAAAAGGATTTCTAAAAACCACCCCCGGGAGTTGAGGTGGCGGAAGCATGAGGAGACCATATAGTGGCTGAATGACACAGCCTGGAGGTGGCGGAAGCATGAGGAGACCATATAGTGGCTGAATGACACACCGTTGAGGTGGGGGCAGCATGAGGAGAACATATAGTGGCTTAATGACACAGCGTGGTGTTGGCAGCAGCATATAAGGATACACTGGCGAATGTCTCAATTTTAACATCAGTGTTGAAGGATAGCCAATGTCATTGTATACACCTACCACAGTAGTGCACCTAAATTTCTGTATTGTATTATTCTAATTGTTACACATCCACACTGTTTATCTGGTGTAGGATTCTATTGTGGCACTTTTAGTCCGCTGCAGGCATCCTCCATTGTGTGCATTTTTATGCTGGGGATCCCCCCTAGCAACGGACTACAAGGGCAGGATCTGCTCCCCCAGTATAAATGCACAACTGCATTTGGGGTTGAGCACCTCCAGCCATTCGAGACCACATTTTTTGTTGTTTAAAAATTCATACTTGGAGGTGTGTAAACTCCATATGTTAATGCGCCTTGAACATTTTCCAGGCAGCATTAAGGTTGCACCTGTGAGGCCATGCACCTATATCAGCCAACTTGGGTGGGGCTTGTAGCCTGTCTCTCCCTCCTCCCATTGTATGTGTGCTCAGTCACACCGGAGGGAACTGGGAGCAGGCTGCATGTCGGCCTAGTGCTACTGTAATTGCCCACTGGCCCCTTGGTTTTTGCTTATTAAGCACAGGTAGGTTAGCGTTAGGTCCCGCGCCATTTGAGAAACCTTGGCATTGGTGTGCGGGCTCTGGTGTGTCCTTCATATAAGGATACACTGGCGAATGTCTCAATTTTAACATCAGTGTTGAGGGATAGCCAATGTCATTGTATACATTTACCACAGTAGTGCACCTAAATTTCTGTACAGCAGCATATAGTGGATGAATGACACAGTCTGGAGTTGGCAGCAGCATGAGGAGACCACATAGTGGTTGAATAACGCAGCCTGGAGTTGGCAGCAGCATATAGTAACGGAATGAGACAGCCTAGAGTTGGCGGCAGCATATAGAGGCTGAATGACCCAGCCTGGAGGTGGCGGAAGCATGAGGAGACCATATAGTGGCTGAATGACACAGCCTGGAGGGGGCGCCAGCATGAGGAGACCATATAGTGGCTGAATGACACAGCCTGGAGGTGGCGGAAGCATGAGGAGACCATATAGTGGCTGAATGACAAAGCCTGGAGGTGGCAGCAGCACAAGGAGAACATATAGTGGCTAAATGACACAGTTGGCGGCAGCATATAGTGGTTGAATAACACAGCCTGGAGTTTGCGGTAGCATGAGGAGACCATATAGTGGCTGAATGACACAGCCTGGAGGTTGCGGTAGCATGAGGAGACCATATAGTGGCTGAATGACACAGTGTGGAGGTGGCAGCAGGTAGGCAGAAGAAAAGGGTCTCTTTTGTAAAAGTGTTAATGTGCACAAGTTAGTATTGAGGATATGCATTACGTAAAACTTAACTTTTAATCATATGCTTAGGATATAATATCTGGCCCCAAAAATTATTTTAAAATCAAACCAAACGAAAGGTGTGCAAGAAACACAATTTGCCACTTACACCACCAAGTATTGATGTGATGCAAAGACCTCTAACAATGTATGGTCCATTGTAACTGGTGGGGGTAAACACTTCCCCTGTAAGGCCCTACTCTCGCATTATTAATTCCCTTCTTGGCAAGTGTTAGTCGCCCTTAAAAGGGCGGCCCCACACAGGAACCTCTCTTTACTTCCACCTAAAAACCCTGGGAAATGGCAATATTTGTGGGGGGAAATAGGGAAAGGTTCCAGTATGGGACCACCCTTTTTAGGTTGAGTAACACTTGCAAAGAAGGGAATTAATAATGCGAGAGTTGGGCCTTGCAGGGTAAGTTTTTACCCCCACCGGTTACAATGGACCATACGTTGTTCCCTTCCACCTTTTAGAGGTCTTTTTGTACGTATATTTTATCCTAAGAAAAGTTAAGTTTTAGCTAATGCATATTATCAATACTTACTTGTGGTCTGATGCGGGGGAATATCTTTAACTGGGGAGCAGCACCTTAAATATGTTTTGCACTATCCATATTTGTGAAGTGTTGGTGTGGCACCATGGTCAATCTACTCTGATGCATCAAGTATTGGTGGTTGGAAATCCTGGCTGATCCATGCCTGATTCATCTTCACAAAAGTCAGTCTCTCTGCATTTTTCTCCTTGGGGTTACTATGGCCCCCACCACACTAAACACTTGCTCTGATGGCACACTACAGGACAGCTTTTCCAGGGCAAACTCTGCTAGTTGCGGTCACAAATCAAGTTTGGCTGCCCAGAAGTCCAGCGGATCTTCATGGTGAGTTGGCATGGTCATGTCAAGGTTAGCCACCATCTGCTGGTTCAGGTCCTGCTCCAGGTCGATCTGCTGCTGATGAGTTGCTTCACTATGCGGGTGAAGAAAGCAACTCATCAGCGACTGTAGACTCAGGCTGCTGCTGATGGAGCTGGTACTGCTCCTGCCCCCCCACCAGCCATGGCAGTGGAAGGTTAGCGCAGAGGGCCCCCTGAGTCAGACCTGCAAGAGGATGGACGATGGAGCAGATGGAACTGACTTTGTAGGCTGTCTCTGTAGTAGGTCACAGTACCCCGGTGAGTGACGTCCCTGCTTTCTACATATGTTTTAATACGAAGATGTCTTTTCATTAGGGACTTGGAACCCGAAGGGATACAGTGCCTGCCAGCACTGTTAAGGGAACTGTGGAGCCCGAGCTCAGGGCGTCTTTTACTTTCGCTTTACCAGCTGAGAGTGCAATCTAAGGAATTTAGGGGTAGTTGTGCCGGCTGCTCGCTTCTGTGTGCTGCTTCTGTAGTAGGTCAGTTTGTCCTTCCTCTCAATGGGTGTGAAAAAGGCCCCCCTTTTGTGCCTTGGCAAGGGTCCAATAAGGTGGAGAGCCAGAAGTAATCCTGCCACCGAATGGTGACAATTCTGCGGTCACTATGCAAGCAAGTGAGCATGCATCATGCCATTTGTGCAAGTGACATCTCCACTGAAAACTGCCACGGTGTGTCTGGGTCCTTTGTCTCGCCTTCCTCATAACCCTCTAGCTCCTCTAGCTGCTCCTGCTACTACTCTCCTGTCAGATGACTAGAAAAAACACCCATCTCGAGAAACATAAACTTTGCTACACTTTGCCCCTCCCCCTCCTCCAGTTCTGCTCCCACGGGGTTCATGTGGCCGTGAGATGTAGACGCCACTTCTCCAGTGCCCTGAGCAGCCATCATTTCCAACACGTGTTGTAGTAGATGAAGCAGTGGAATGACTTGGTTCATCCCATAATCCTGGCAACTGACTTATAATGTGGCTTCCTAAAAGGGCCTGAGCAAACGGCAGGTGTCACGTATGAACTGCCACTGGTTGACATTGTAGTTTCACAGGGGAGTCCCCCTATCCGCTTGGATCATCAAGAAATTGGTGATGGCTTTTCTTTGTTCATATACTCTGTCCAACATATTGAGGGTGGAATTCCAACGTGTGGCAACGTCACAAATCAGACTATGTTGGGGGATGCTGTGCAGACGCTGCAACTCAAGGAGGGTGTGCTTTGCGGTGTACGAGTGGCTGAAGTGCATGCAAAGTTTTCTTCCCATTGTTAGGACATCTTGCAGATGGGGGAACACTTCAGGAACCACTTGACAACCAGATTGAACACGTGTGCCATGCAGGTGCATGTGTCAGGCTTCCTTGTCACAGTGCATACAAGATGTTCTTCCCGTTGTCGGTCACCATGGTTCCCATTTCCAGTTTTCATGGAGTAAGCCATGATTCGATTTCTTGATGAATGACTTTTAGCAGTTACTCCCCTTTGTGACTCCATTCTCCAAGGCAAACCATGTGATGAAGAACAGCGTGACACCGCCGTGCCCTGCACACATGGTATGCTGGAGGGGCACTGAGACTTGTCCATGCAGTGGAGGCCGAGGACATGGTGGAGGATGAGGAGGAGGAGTAGCACACTGTCTCAGATCCAAAGGCCTGAGAGCGTGGAGGCAGAAGCGGCGTGACTTGTTCAAGTTGGTGTTGTGGCTGTGCAGGAACCACATTTACCCAGTGGGCCATAAAGGACATGTATTGTCCCTGACCATAGTTACAGCTCCACACGTTGGCACTGCAGTGCACTTTGGTACACACTGACAGGCTCAAGGACTGGCGCACCTTCTGTTCCACAAAATTGTGCAGGGTTGGTACAACCTTCTTCGCAAAAAAAATGACAGCTTGGCACTCTCCACTTTGGCTCGGCACAAACCATCAGTTCTCTGAAAGGTGCAGAGTCCACCACTTCAAAGGGAGGGACTGCAGCACCAGCAACTTGGACAGGAGCACCTTCAGCTTCTGTTCCGTTGGATGAGTAAGCGCATATTGTTGTCTCTTGGACATGGCTTTGCCGATGGATTGCTGGTGGAATGACTGACTCGAAGTTGGAGAAACAGGAACATCTGGAGCTATAGAAGATGGGTATGACGCACAGCTCCCTTTGACTGAGGTGGTGGAGCCTCGGCTGGCTGAAACAGGGAGTTGCGTGCCACTGGGTGATGAAGCAGGCAGGACAACCACATCGGAGCCACGGTTCTCCAAGGCCACTTTATGGTGACGCTGCATATGTTGACGCAGGGCCAACATTGGGACCCTGGCCACGCTTCACGTTCTGCCAACACATCTTGCATGTGGCCAGGTTAACCTCCTCCAGATGCTTGATGAAAAACTGCCACACCGCCGAGTAGCTGGTTTTCCCACCAACAGTCTGCACTGATTGACTGCTACTGCCGCCGACTCCAGGAACCCTTGTTCCACTACCTCCCTAGAAGGTAGGCTGCCGCGAAGCAGGTGGTCTAACCCGGGCACATTTGGCCCCAGACTTTCCACTTCTGCCACCATGCTGACTGCCAACCATGCTACCATCTTGCTGGCTCAGCTGCTGCCTCACAGGCAACCTGCAACCCTCTTCTGATGATGATGATGATGAAGCCTCTTGTGCACCCAGCTCCCAAGTGCAATTGGCTTCATCAATATCATCATCAACAGTGTCTGCTTCAGGAGCTTGAATGCTCGTAACACCACGTCCCAAGCCAGTCTCCTCATCACTATTTGCCCGCCTAGCGTAGGAAGCGGCGGGTGTCTCCTCTACTTCTTGGTTGGGCTGTAGCTGCTGACTGTCCTCTAGATCGTCCTCACTAAATAGTAGAGCTGAACCCACAACATGAAATACTTGTGTGTTTGGGGGGGGGGGGGCACCATAGGACAGAGGCCATGGGAGGACAGGGATTGCTCATGGGCCATGCCAACTGAGGGTTGTGTCTGAGGAATCCACCAACTGTTGACTGGGGGTATCATATGTCACTTAAGTGGATGACCGTGTTAACCAATTCCTGACGGCAGATGGGTTGCTGGTTGAGACATGACTGCAAGCTGATACCAGGAGCTCAGGCCTCTCTCTGCAACTTCTACTGCCACTCACCCCTAGTCTGCTGCGACTTCTGCCTGATGAATTTAGGCCTCTGCCACTCCTCTGTGCACGTCCTGGCACTTCTCTGCCTGACCTACTTAGTGCATATATGAGAGTACAATACGCTACAGTACGCTGAAAAAAGTATCTGTGTACAACACCAGCCGGTGAGTACTTTTGCCTGGCCTTTCACAGTATCTAGGCCCTTGAGACTTTAGCAGGAACAAAATAGTACACCACTTATATGTACGTATGTGGTATGCACTTATGAGGGGAGAAATATGAGCTACAGTACGCTTAAAAAAGTATTTGTGCACAACACGAGCCGGTGAGTACTTTTGCCTGGCCTTTCACATTATTTAGGCCCTTGATACTTTAACATGAACAAAATAGTACACCACTTAGATGTACGTATGTGGTATGCACTTATGAGGGGAGAAATACGCGCTACAGTACGCTTAAAAAAGTATCTGTGCACAACATGAGCCGGTGAGTACTTTTGCCTGGCCTTTCACATTATTTAGGCCCTTGATACTTTAACATGAACAAAATAGTACACCACTTAGTTGTACGTATGTGGAATGCACTTATGAGGGGAAAAATGTGCTACAGTACACTTAAAAAAGTATTTATGTACAGCACAAGCCGGTGAGTGCTTTTTCCTGGACTTTCACAGTATCTAGGCCCTTGAGACTGTAACAGGAACAAAATAGTACACCACTTAGATGTACGTATGTGGTATGCACTTATGAGGGAGAAAAATGCGCTACAGTATGCTTAAAAAAGTATTTTTGCACAACACCAGCAGTACACACCGGTGCTGCAGCACACAGTTGCTGTGTACTACACCCAAAATTGCACTTTCTCTCTCAATCTCACTCCCATCCCTATCAGTCCTTTTAGGCAAGATTTGTGCTTGAGGTGAATTGCTGCTGTTCTGTGCAACACACTGCTCTCTGTCCCTCTCTATAATAGGATGCTGTAGACAGTGACTGGTAGCTGAATCGCTGCAGTAAGAATGCTTTTCTGTGAAACACACACTGTTCTCTGCCACTCTCTCTCTCTGCAACAGAATGCTGACTTGACTGGGAGGGGAATCGCTGCTGGAAAAAAAGCTTTTCTGTGCAACACACAGCGCTATCTGTTCCTATCTATCTCTCTGCAGTGAAAGGCTGAAGTGACTGGCTGCAATATGACTGCCGATTATATAGGGCTGTGACATGACAGGGGTGACCGGATGCTGATAGGCTGCATGTGATTCAGGGTCATCCCGTCTACCCTTGTTCCCGCCTTCCCAGGATTCCTTGCCCCATGTGCTCACATGTGGTTCCACCATTTTAGATGCCCTGGAGCCTGGATCACACTAAATGGAGTTTAATGAATCACGGCCATATTCACATTTATTGCAAATCAAATTTTTCCTGAAATTAGTAAGAAATTCAAATTTGTCAGATTCGATTCACTCATTCCTAGTTCAGTATGACATTGCATAAGGGCTATGTTATGACTTCTACTTTTGCATAGTCATACATGGTTTGGGACAACTATTTAGCTTTTCCTGGTCAGGAATATATATTCTATAAGTATTAAATGAAAAGTACACAAACTAGGCATTTCCTCCCAATTGCTATCTTTAGATCTTTCCTATCAAGAAGACATTTTGTTGTGCACAAACCCCTTTTTCCAAATGGAACTTTTTTTTTTTCTATATCTGCTTCACTCCCAGATTGTATAAAAAGCCATTTGTAATTTCACTGTTTCAGTAAGTTTTTGGACAGTTTGATGTATCAGTCACATAAAATAACAACACAAAGACATATCGCCTGTAGAGTGTTCTCCTCTCTGATATAATATTCTTTGAATTAAATCCCACTATTCCTTCACTTTCGGCAGTTGATATAATGAGTAATGCTATCTGCACTCTCGGGCACCTTATCAAAGAAATGGAAGACACAAGACAGCAATTTCTACCTCTTTCTGGCTCCTAGATTTTTGTTTCCAACTCTCACATGGGTCAGATGAGTTTTCTTTAAGGAAGCCAAAGAAACATCAATCATAGTTTTTGCCTCTATGATCTTTGGTCTTACAGGCAATTTTATATCTTGTAATAACAGTACAAAGTATAAAAATAAAAATAAAGGCCAATTAGCCTCCCTGGGCAAAAGTCATTGGAAGATTGATAGGGACAATTCAAAACATTTAATGTATTATGATTTATTCTGGCTTCCAAGAAACCAGAAAGACAAATTGTATCTGTATTTTGAGGGTGTAGTAAGGAGCCACATTCAATCTATCAGTGAAAGCTTCCTTCAATTAGGGATTCAATGTTGTTACTTATTTGCTTAAGGCATATGGATGTAAAAACTGTCTCCGGAATTGAATGATTTGAATATTTCATTGGCTAATGCAAATTTCTAGTACTTTTTTTTTCTATTGAATCAGAAAATATGAGACAAAACCTGAGTTAGGGAACTGCTGCAAGAAGCTTTAATGTCCGATACCCAGTGTTATAGAAACTGACACATGCGGTGTGCAATGGGATATAGAAAGACGTATTAGAATTTAATAATTTATTTAATATGGATAAAACTGTGTTCACATCATTATTCCCTCTTTATGTTTTATTTCAAATATAGGTTCTGGTTCTAAAAATGTAGCTAAATGAAAAAAATGACGTAGCAATTGATGGCAATAAATAACATTTTATATATTCATATGTGTAGATCAGTTGATTATATACAAAATACAAAAAAACTAAGTACACATAGAAAATCCCACAAATCACTTTTAGGGTAGAGTCACACATGCCGTATTTTGCTGCTGCGTATTTCCCTACCCAATTGGGTAATGTCAAACGTGCCCCATTTTGTAGCATATTAGCTGCTGCATATTTATCTACCCATTGAAGTCAATGGGGGAGATTTATCAAACGATTTAGACTGGTTTTTCATGTCTAAATTTGTCGCACAGAAAGTCGCAGTCTAAATATGTGCGACTTTTCTGTGACTTGTGCTGTGGAGGATTTTTAGAACATGATGCATGCAAGTCTATTTTAGACGGAAATGCATTGGAAAATGCATTGGTGCTGAATTTATCAAGTGCAACTTTTGTGCGACAAGTCGCATCTGCCCAAAATACGCTGAAATGTCAGACCATGTTGGAGCAGGTCTAAATGCAGTTTAAGCTGTAGACCCTGAAGTCTGAGCACAGAATTTATCAAGGGCTGTGAGACCTTTGATAAATTAGGAGCACAATAGACAGGAGACTACCACATACGCTGGTCTATACGCATACCCAGAATAGACTAGATTAGTAAATGTCCCCCAATGGGTAGCAAAATATGCAGCAGCAAATACGCTGCAAAATATGGCTTTTGTGACCCTACTCCTAAGTTGTATTCTGCATTAATAGTGGATGGTGTCCATTCAGTAACCCCCCTCATCCCCATTATTAAGATGTTTGCGCAATGCAGCTGTTTGCACAAAAATGTTGCCACTCTGTCAAATATATCATGTACAAGAAAGATGAATCCCCCCCCCCCTCTCCCCCCCTTCCCATTGACTTTACTAATATAATCACCACACTTGCAGGGGCATTATTGAACTCATAAAAAAGTTTTACAAACTTACTATATCTGGAATTTATGTACAAATTGAACCCACGGTCATATACTCACCAAAGTCTGAAGTGTGATTTTGATAAATGAAAAGAAGAAAGAATTCTTATCGCAAGGAAGAATTCATATATTGAAAAAGAACATCCTCACCCTAGTCTCAAACAGTACCAGTCCATCTCCCTCAAACCTGACACCTTATGCTCTAAAATAAGTCCATTAGAATATTTCCATCTCAAACATTTCTAAACATGACTGTTTAACATCCTTTTAAAACTTTTTTAAACTTTGAGCATATCCTCCTCTCCCAGAAACCAATCTCACAAATTTACAATCTACTACTTAAAACAATCAAAGGACACCACTAGGAAAGAGAACTGGAATAAATCCTTTATTATATGCCACAGGATGTCTATATCCTGCAGATCACAGAAATCTACTTCTAAAATATTAACCAGATGCTACAGAGAATTTACGCTTTTGGATAGACATTATCCAAACATCTTAGACCAATGATGACAATGTTGGCAAGTACATGGCACAATGTTGCATATTTTTTGGGAATGTCCACCTATCCACTCCTTATGGAGCAATGCAATAGAATAAGTTCACAAGTTAACCTGAATTCTTCTCCCCAATGACCAAGTTCTGCCATTACGCTAGGCAGCAGAACAAGACAGAGCTAGTTCACCGTATCTTAAGCAGGGCAGCAGCAAAGAGGTCGTGAGTTAGGCTGTGTTCACACATTGGATCGGAAAATTTCTGTGGAGACATTCCGTAGACTGCGGATGCTGGCGCTAGGACCGCATGTGAATTTGCCATTTCGTGGATGGTAATGCATTCCGTGTGGAGTCCGCAGAAATAATGGACAGGTTCATTCATTCCGCACAGACATTGCCATCCACATAGACAGCAATGTCTATGGTGTTGAGGGGATTTTCCGGGCTAGTTAGTCTGCTTTAAAAACTCTTCAGGGTGCACTGTGCAACGAAATCCCGATGCCAGCAATTGGACTCTGCTACATCAGAATTTCCTTCCAGAATTTCTAAATAGAATTCCACTCAGAAATTCTGGAGTGTGAAGCCGGCCTGGGATGTTATTTTTTTTAATATTCAAACTCACATTTTTACATATGGTATACTACTGCTAGGTATAAAATTCCTTCTTTGGCTTGTCCTAGAAGTGAGTATTGTGTTTATCTACTCAGTGTGGTTCTACTAGTTTATATGCTGATTACTTCTGCAGTGTTTGGTGGGATGCTGACTTTGGCATGGATTCACAGTGATAATGTAGAGAAGACCTCTTATAATCACTATGCCTATTAATGCATCTACTATGTAACTCGTGGTAATATAGAAAAAAGAAAAAGACTACAAACGGCGCCTCGTGTATTACCCTTAGAGTAGGTATGGAGTAGTAAAGCCCCTTAAAAGTGGCTGCTCACCTTGGAGAAGGAGAAATAGTATATATCACCTCAATAAGAGGTATATAAGTGGAGCAGGCTGCTCAGCTGGAGGGTCCGCAGGGGTCAGGTAAAATTGTCCTGTTGAAGCATGCGAAGAGGTAGAGAAAAAAGGACCAACGATTTTCCAGGCACTGCTAGCTCAAAAACACCGGAAGAACGAGTTATAGATGAAAGATCCTGGCAGGGATCATATTTATTTAAAAAACTAAAGTACAGATGACGCGTTTCGAGGGTAACCCCCCCTCTTCCTCAGATCAACATAACATACATTAGACACATGGCAAGTTTAAATACAGTGTGAACAGGCGCCAAAAACGCATAGTGGGCGTGGCTAAAATGGTCAAAGGTCACTACAGGTGTTGCCCTTACACACATTGCATGGAATCAACAGTCATAAAAACATGAAGGCATAATAAGGATAAGGTGTACAATCCTATAGTGTGAAGACTGGTAAGCTAAAAAGGTGAATACTATGTAAATTTTGCATTTAAGCAGCGGCATGTACGAGTGCAGGTGAGGGCAGCGCTCGTCCCGAGATGGTTGTTAGGGACGCACCGCTAACCACATAGGGGGCAGGGGGATAGAGCCAATCAGCGAGGTCCGGCTGCTTGGCTTATCAGCGGACAGCGCGGACAGGCAATAACAAAGGGTAGGGCCAGCAATCCTGGCCGTCGCATTGATGGCTTCGCTTCCAGCCGCCCTTTCATAGCAACGCGTCCCTAACAACCAGCAGGGACGCGTCGCTTCCTGTACACAGCGCTGTCCGCTGATAGGCCAACAAGCAGCCAGACCTCGCTTCCTGGTGGGTCTACCCACTTTATGCTTAATTGTTTTGTGAGCCCTTGCCTTGATGTTTTTAACTGTTTATTGTTATTCCAATCCTATAAATAGAAAACTATCATGACAATAAGCTTATCCCAAGGTGTCCAGCTGCTAAACTCTATTATAACATCTGGGAGGAACCAAGCATCAAATGTTCAATACCACTGCTGCACCACCAACTTAGACAAGGCCCTTCAAAAAAATGTTGGTCCTGTAATGTTTAGATTTCAAATAGAGAAAACAGACATGGGCGAACATCCACAATTTGTATTTTGATCTAATTGCTTCTCAGCATAAATTCAAAAACTAACAGGTTGTTAGTATACATTTTGATCAAAAAGTACAAGCCCACTCGCCACGTCAATGCCACCTATTTAGAGTGGGTCCCTAACGTCCCTAGCATAAAATGGCGTAGCACTGGGCAGCGACCACCACCGCCGCAACACCAGTGCCCACAGGGGGAACGACCCACTGGCAGAGCAGCCCCAATGCCACTCAGACCAGTCTCAGGACCGCGCCTCTCCATAAACAGGTTGCCACGGCAGCAATGGACACCACACAGCACCACACTAGTACGAACAAGGTGTAAAAGCTCACTTACCATGTGCTCCCAGTCAGACTGGGAGGCTGCCAGAAAGGAAGGGACCCTGTGCAGCTTCCTGCTAATTTATATAGGGTTGGGCTGAGGGGTGGGGTAGAGTGCAGACCAAGTAAAAAGAACAAAAAAAAAGGAGGGGATAGAAAACACAATGTGAATTCAAATAGAGAAAACAGACATGGTCGCACATCCACAATGAAGCAAGTAGATAAAAATACAAATTGTGGATGTGCGACCATGTCTGTTTTCTCTACTTGAATTCCCCCTGTAATATTTAGATCCTCTAAAGTGATACAGTAGTTGTTCAATGTAGATGTTCTCTATTATAGCTAACTAAGAGGAAAGGTGTTCTGATCACTGCACTTCACTGCACCTTACTGTTCACTGGCCACTTCTGTTCACTACACTTTTACAGAATACAAACTACTAATAGAATCATTCACTAGACTCATGATATGAATGGGAATACCCATTATTCTTTCAGGACAAATATAAGCCCACTCAATAATTTTCATCAGCTTACATCTTATTGTTTATTTAAACATTCACAAAAAACTACTTTAAATTAACATTTTTGTTCACAGAATAGCAGACACAAAGGATGTTTGTTTCGATGATAATGATAAATGTAAATTTATTGTCAGATTCAAAAACTGTCAATATTGGTAAATAAGAATCAGGTGCAGCCAGGTTTCCGTGTTACATGAGTTCTTCATACTTGAAATGTTTTTTACTATACAGAAGAGCAGATGCAGAAATGCTAAGTTCTCCCCAGTCAGCGAGAATCTGGAAAAAAATCAATTCTCATTACAATAATCTCATTTTACAGTATAATGAACTCAACTAACCTAGAAACCAAGATTTGCAGAACGCTAGTTCTAACCAATACCAATATCCTCAATCACCCATCCATCATAACGGAAATGTTTTGAGGGTTTTATGAACCTTTATCACCTTGAAGTGATATTGAAAGCTTTGTAAACTAAGCACTATGGGACTGCCATGGAAGACACCAGACATTACAAAAATAAAAAACATGTGTAGCTTTAAATTACACCACCATATACAAAGCTCCTCGCTTTCAAAGCAAATTACTTCTTCTCTTTGGTGCCTCGGTGATAATGGGGGCATTTTTCAAAACCTGTGTAGAGAAAGAGTAGTGTAGTTGCTCATAGCAACCAATCAAATAGCTTTTTTTAATTTTTCAGAGGCTTTTTTTTTTTTTTTTAATGAAAGAAGTAATCTGGTTGCTATGAGCAACTGGTTAGCTTTTCCTCTACACAGATTTGATAAATGTCCCCAATATTCTTGCTGAATAAGCCGACAAAAGACTACATTTAACTTCTAAAGAGCTGTAGATTTTTTCCCAAAGGATTTTCTTAGTAAAATCAGCACTTTCTTTCCCATAGGAGTCTTTAGTCAAGAAGAATCATTAAATGGGCACTGTCAGATCCCAAAACTTTTTACAGTATATGTTGTTACTGAATTATTAAACCTTTTAAAGTATGGTTGATTAAAACATTTTGAAAATCCCCTGAAAATCCCACCACTAGGGTTCCCCATATCTACTGAGACACTAACGAGTCCTGCAACAGCACCAGGTTTGTCCATGAGTCATCTCTTGTCCATGACTCATGGACAAACATGATGCTGTTGCAGAACTCGTTAGTGTCCCAGTAGGCTGCATGAGCAGAAACACCAATCACCTCCTACCATCACAAGGGAGGGACATGCCCCCTTCCCCTGAGAGGATTTCTAACACTGTAAGCTATTAAGAAGAGGAATTTTTATAATAAACATAGGTGATAGGCATAAAAATGAGATATACATGGCCAGGATTAGCTACTGAGTAACATTTTTTTTTTGTGGGATTTGACAGGTACGCTTTAGTGATGAGTTAGTTTTCTTCGCTATTTTAAAGGGAATATCTGGCCAAAAGTGGTAAAAATAAAAACTTAAAGGGGTCATCCAGGACCAAAACCTTTTTTTTTTATATCAACTGGCTCCAAAAAGTTAAACAGATTTGTAAATTACTTCTATTAAAAAATCTTAATCCTTTCAGTACTTATGAGCTGCTGAAGTTGAGTTGTTCTTTTCTAAGTGCTCTCTGATGACACCTGTCTCTGGAACTGTCCAGAGTAGAAGCAAATCCCCATAGCAAACCTCTTCTACTCTGTGCAGTTCCCGAGACAAGCAGAGAGATCAGCAGAGAGCACTGTTGACAGACAGAAAAGAACAACTCAGCTTCAGCAGCTGAAAATTATTGGAAGGATTAATATTTTTTAATAGAAGTAATTTAGAAATCTGTTTAAAGGGTAGCTCCCACCATCCCTTTTTTTTTTTCGCTCCCTGCCTATTTCCCATCTATCCCTAACCTCCTCCCTGCCTAATTTTTTTTTTTACTATATAAAAAATGCAGTTTTGTGACGGCACTGATGCCTGCTGGGGCTGACTTCCGCCCTTAGTTCATCTACACAGGGTGCATCCAGCTGTTTCACCACTACAACTCCCAGCTTGCCCTGACATCTATTGGCTGTCAGGGCATGCTGGGAGTTGTAGTGGGGAAAAACTGGAGGCACCCTGTGTTAAAAACAATACATGGCCGCGGCGCAACCCGAACCCC